>NC_088417.1:63069851-63709851 GCF_034236695.1 Oncorhynchus nerka
CCTAATCCAGGCACTTGTCATCTCCCGTCTGGATTACTGCAACTCGCTGTTGGCTGGGCTCCCTGCCTGTGCCATTAAACCCCTACAACTCATCCAGAACGCCGCAGCCCGTCTGGTGTTCAACCTTCCCAAGTTCTCTCACGTCACCCCGCTCCTCCGCTCTCTCCACTGGCTTCCAGTTGAAGCTCGCATCCGCTACAAGACCATGGTGCTTGCCTATGGAGCTGTGAGGGGAACGGCACCTCAGTACCTCCAGGCTCTGATCAGGCCCTACACCCAAACAAGGGCACTGCGTTCATCCACCTCTGGCCTGCTCGCCTCCCTACCACTGAGGAAGTACAGTTCCCGCTCAGCCCAGTCAAAACTGTTCGCTGCTCTGGCCCCCCAATGGTGGAACAAACTCCCTCACGACGCCAGGACAGCGGAGTCAATCACCACCTTCCGGAGACACCTGAAACCCCACCTCTTTAAGGAATACCTAGGATAGGATAAAGTAATCCTTCTCACCCCCCTTAAAAGATTTAGATGCACTATTGTAAAGTGGCTGCTCCACTGGATGTCATAAGGTGAATGCACCAATTTGTAAGTCGCTCTGGATAAGAGCGTCTGCTAAATGACTTAAATGTAAATGTAATGTATGTAAATGTTCATGACAGTAAGCCAAACCGTTAAGACACTACAGACGTTTTTATGAGAAAAAAACATTTTCAAGATTTTTCATGGTCTGACAAACATCGCTCTAGCTCTGTCACCTTTCACCGCAGATGCGGATGCGGATGTGCGACATAGTTTTTAGGGAGCGAGCAATTGGCATGCTGAATGCAGGAATGTCCACCAGAGCTGTTGCCAGATAACTGAATGTTCATTTCTCTAGCACAAGCCGCCTCCAACGTCGTTTTAGAGAATTTGTCAGTACTTCCAAACGGCCTCACAACCGCAGAACACGTGTTAACACGCCAGCCCAGGGCCTCCACATCTGGCATGTTCACCTCCGGAATCGTCTGAGACCAGCCACCCAAACAGCTGATGAAACTGTGGGTTTGCACAACAGACACATTTCTGCACCAACTGTCAGAAACATCTCGGGAAGCTGATCTGTGTGCTTGTCTTCTTCACCAGGGTCTTGACCTGACTGCAGTTCGGTATCGGAACTGACTTCAGTGGGCAAATTCTCACCTTCGATGGCCACTGGCATGCTGGAAAAGTGTGCTCTTCACGTATCAATTCTGGTTTCAACTGTACTGTGCAAATGGCAGACAGCGTGTATGGCGTCGTGTAGGCAAGTGGTTTGCTGATGTCAACGTTGTGAACAGAGCGCCCCATGTTGGCGGTGGGGTTATGGGAAGGCATAAGCTACGGACAAGGAACACAATTGCATTTTATCAATGGCAATTTGATTGAACAGAGATACCGTGACGAGATCCCGAGGCTCATTGTCGTGCCATTCATCTACCGCCATCACCTCATGGTCACACCAGATACTGACTGGTTTTCTGATCCACGCCCCTACCTTTTTTAAAGGTATCTGTGACCAACAGATGCATATCTGTATTCCCAGTCATGTGAAATCCATAGATTAGGACCTAATGAATTTATTTCAATTGACTGATTTCCTTAAATGAACTGTAATTCAGTAAAATCGCTGTAATTATTGCATGTTGTGTTTACATTTCTGTATAGTGTAGTTATGTTATAAAGCTTAAAGGTCAACTAAATAAAAATAAATAAAAAAATCTATATATTTATCACTGGTGTGGTAAGTTTCTCAAAACTAAGTGAAACTCCAATTTACGTAAAAAAAGACATTTGATTAATAAAAAAAGGTGAACTTTCCTTTAACAATATTACCAGTTAGCACATTGAGCTTATACAGTATACCTTCTCTTTACTGATTTACATGCTTTGATTTTCAAATAGTGTTAATAACATGCATTTACACAAGTTTCAATTAGCTTCTGTGCATTAACAAAGTGGATTGAAAAATGACAAACCATTACTGTTTGTACACTCTTAGAAAAAAAGGTGCTATCTCGAACCTAAAAGTGTTATTTGGCTGTCCTCATTGCAGAACCTTGGTTCCAGGTAGAACCGTTTTGGGTTCCATCTAGAGCCCTTTCAACCTCCCTATTGCCCTTGTGAGAGTGAGGCCAAGAGAGAATCCTGTTTGAAGGGTGCGGGCAATGGTGTATTAAATACATTTGTGATTAGTGGGGAAAGCTTGGTGAGACATCCAAAGAAAGAGATGTCCTTATCGGTGTCACACCATTCATGCTAAGCAGCACACAGGCAAATGAGGTGATATATCTAATCGTGTGAACCTGCAAGGATCAGGTCATGTCTCCCTTTGCAGTGCTCACTCTGACTCAAAGTAAACTGTATGGAATAAATAAACATAGAATTAACTGGAAATCACAATTGAAGTAACATTTAAAGCCCCCATGCAGTCTTTTAAATGTCTCAATCATCACTGTATGTCTAATCAATCTCTGTGTGTGTTTATTTCATGAAAATAACTCTAAATATATTTTTATTATTTATTTCCCAGAGCCAGGTATTGCCATTGAAATGCTCAATCTGATCGTGTGGCATGTTGATACAAATTGAAATATATTTACATACACAGCCCAGATTGGCAGATAGGATCATCTGGACTCTTAAACCTATCCTACTTACCCCTTCAAAACAGGAGGATGCATATGCAAATAAAACATGACTGGTCAGAATATTCAGATCAGATTGTGATGTCATGCTCTGGGCCAAAAACTCTATCCCACCTGAACAGGCTGTTTTGTCTCTCCAAAACCTCTTACACTAAAAGACCATTATCTTAATTTTCACAGTTTCAGAGTGTTATTTCAACCTCATAGTGTGAAAACATCATTCAAAAAACTGGAAATCACGTCATTACATTTCAAGTAATGAGTCTTAGAATTTCCCTAAGTCTTCTGCAGCAGTGGAGACTCCTCAGAGGACAAAGGGGAGGACCATCCAACTCAGTGAATTTCATAAAAATAAAACAAATTAAACTGGATAAAACTATACTAAACATATTCACGTTACCAAATAACTGATTAAAACACGCTGTTATGCAATGGTCTACAGTAGTTTTAACAGCATCCTGTAGGGTAGCACCATGATGTAGCTGGAGGAGAGCTATTTTCCATCCTCCTCTGGGTACATTGACTTCTATTCAAAACCTAGGAGGCTCATTGTTCTCAACCCTTCCATAGACTTACACAGCAATTATGACAACTTCTGGAGGATGTCTGTCAGAGCTCTTGCAACCTATCAGAGCTCTTGCAATATGAACTGACATGTTGTCCATCCAATCAAATGATAAGAGAATGAATCTAATACTGAAAGCATGAGCTAAAGCTAGCTAGCACTTTAGCATAAAGTGAGGTGAGTAGTTGACACAAAGAGAAAGACAATAGTTTAACAGTCTTGAACAAATGTATTTCTTCAAAAATTAAGGTGAAGTAGCAGAACGAGAGAGAGAGAAAGAGAGAGCTAGCTAGCTATATTTTGTTGTATTCGTTTCATCTTAGTTTACCTTTCACTTTAGTAGCTAATGCAGCAACTGTAGCCCACTCAATAAACAGAGAGGAATGTTATTTGTGATAGCTAGCTAGCTAAGGCTATCCAACACAGCAACTCTTCCAAGTCAAGGTAAGCTTTTGGTTTTATTAATGTATTGCCACCGGGGCCCGCCGGTGTAACTGATGACCTGCTTGCTGTTGTACACATGGATTGGATTATGGGTTTACGACGTAGGCTGTGTAGCGGTTAGAGGGTATGGTATGAAGATTTGGCTTCAGAGGTTTTTGCGCCTGGTCACAGACAGCTGTTGTGTTGTGCACTGAAGTCCACATGCGAATGGAAAAGGTGAGAGGAAGAGAGCACGTAGATGTGAGAAGGAATTATATAACAAACAAAGTGATGATGCAGTATGTGGTTACTATGAAAATGAACTGTGTGTGCAGGTGATCAGGGGTGTATTCCATCTGCCGATTTGAAAGCATTTAAAAAATGGAAGCAAGCGGAATGAAAAGGGGAGGGAATTTGTCCAATAGAAGCTATTATTTTAGTTTCAGAACGGAACGTTTTGCAACTGTTTGGTCTAATGATTACATCCCAGATCAGCTAGATGCAGGCAAGAGTACAGTTGCACAATTCTGGGAACTTTCAATAAATTCACTGGCTTTCCCAAAATCCTTAATGTGCCACCTTGATGACTCCAATTTGTCTCTCAAACTGTGCACTTACGTTATAAACGTTCCTATGTAGGCTAGGTTGTAGCAACCTCATGATGGGCATAGGGCAAATTTGAGTATCATGTAGTAGCCTAAGCCTATCAATTTTACATTGAGCTGGGTAGATGGAATATGAATGACAGTCATCCCCAAAAAAACTGGCTTCCCTAATTTTAAACGGCACCGACTTGGCTAAATCCAATAAAGCAAAGACTTCAGATATGAAGAATTCAGAAACCCAATATAGCCTGTATCAGGTGTATACTTGTTCAAACGTCACTCCAAGGATTAGGAGCAACAATCCACCACATTGAGTCTGTGTTCTCGGCTGCTTTTCTGCACTGCATGAGGCTGAGATGAAGCTGAAGAAACATCCTCTTATCTTTGGTCCTCATGTGTTGGGCTGTTTTGTGTTAGATCGTGTGAGGTCAACCAATCAAATCAAACTTTGAGATTGTCATTAAATCCTATGGAGGTTTCTTTTGTAGATTGTTTCCCTAGTCTTCCACAATGGATGACATCGTGATGTTCCAACGAGCCAAAAGAGTAGATGATTTAAAGCAGTAATCAAATCTATGCTAAAAACACTAAAGCTAGCATCGGAGACGGACCCAAAAATAGCAACGCCGTCAAAGGTTAACGCATGCTAGATTCAGCATCGTGGGCACGAGTGGCAAGGATTTTTAAAATTCTGTAGATAATCCTGGAAAATGTAGCCTTACATAACATCATGCAAAATGTACTCATATCTAACAGCTATGCCAGTTGTGGTAAGCTCTAACCTTAAGTACCTACATTGTCATATTGATTTTGTATCCGCATTGACTACTATTAGTTTCATTATGAACCAGCAAAGTAGGCCTATATTCTCTGTAGTGGAGCCATGAAGTAAGTCTCATTCTCCTAATTGAATAGAGGGCATATGGTCACAGCACAGCAGCAGATGTGTAAACATTTGTTGTGATTAATTAGCTCCCTCTCTCACTCCCTCCTTCCATCTCTCCCTGTCTCTCATCCTCTTTCTCTGTGAAGATTGAAATGAATGCTGAGGCACAACCCTCTACTCCTTCTTTCCTGCTAACTGTTTGTCTTTCCTCAGCTCAGATCTGATCTGTTAGCTCCTGTCACTCTCCTGTTAGCCTCCTGCCTCTGTCTATCTCTCTAAAGAGGGGCTTACAGAAAGGTTTTGTAATTATGTTCCTATCAATAGGAGGCAATTGAAGTTTGGACACACTGACTCGATTGGTTTCCGTTGAAGAGGAGCTGAAGAGTGATGACGTCATCATGCCATGCATAAGGGAGTTATTTAATGTGTGTGTGTGTGTGTGTGTGTATAATGTTTGCTGCGTAACACTCGTTCTGTAGCTGCATTTCCTCTTTTCCTCTTCTTACACACTAACACTGACCTTTTAAGGTTTGTTATAAGCATTTCACATCCAGCTAATTTTTATCCAAATGCTCAAATGATTAACCTCTTTTATGCTATGTGGTTGGGTGTCAATGTCCTGTCACAGACAGAAATGGAAAAATACAACCCAAAAATAACTCATATTCATAAAGCCTTTCAAAAAAGATGCACACTTATAAAAAAGGGTTCTTCGGCTGTCCACATAGGAGAACCCTTTTTGGTTCCAGGCAGAACCTGTTTTTGTTCCGGGTAGAACCCTTTTGGGTTTCATGTAGAACCATCTGTAGAAAAAGGTTCTACATGGAACAAAAAAGGGTTCTTCAAAGGGTTCTCCTATGGGAACAGCCGAAGAACCATTTAAGGTTCTAGATAGCACCTTTTTTTCCCGAAGAGTGTAAAAGCCAGAGCTTGACATTCAGGTAAATTTGCCAGTGGCACACCGGGCCAGTACCAACTGAAAGCTACTGGCCCGATTTAAAGTGTTTGACATCAACAAGCTCACATCTCCTGAAATAAATAAAAGCTTTAACCGTTGAGTGAAGAAATCGCTTCAGTCCATTAGCCAGTGCAGAGGAAGAAGACCAGGGCACAGTTGAAACCACGTGGAGTAACATCAAGAATGAGTACACAGAAACCACAAAGAAAGTTATTGGCATTTGTAAGAAAAAGGGCAAGAAGTGGTTAACACAAGATACATGGAAGAAACTAGATGAGAGAAAGCTGGCCAAAGATAAACTGCTGAGCGCAAAATGATTGAGTGAGCACAGCAAGAATATAAGACGAAGGACAAAAAGGTAAAAAAGAGTGCTCTAAGGCAGTGGATCCAAAATGTTTATAGTCCCCTACCTCTTCAAACATTCAACCATCAGCTGCGTACCCCCTTTAGCATCAGGGTCAGCGCACTCTCAAATGTTGTTTTTGCCATTATTGTAAGCCTGCCTGCCACACACACAATATACCATACATTTATTAAACATGAGAACGAGTGTGAGTTTTTTGTCACAACCCGGCTCGTGGGAAGAGCTCTAATGAGAGCTTTTATAGGACCAGGACACAAATAATAATATAATAATAATGAATAATTGTGAATAACTCACCACAGCTTAATGAGAAGGGTGTGCTTGAAAGGATACACATAACTGCAATGTTGGGTTGTGTTGGAGAGTCTCAGTCTTACATCATTTTCTACACACAGTCTGTGCCTGTATTTAGTTTTCATGCTAGTGAGGGATTTGCCAAGGCAGGATACTCTGAGCGCAGTACAATGCAGAAATCTGGCAGTGGCCTCTGATTCAATTACATTTTCACAGAACTGCTTGTTGCAATTTCGATGAGGCTCTCTTGTTCAGATATCGGTAAGTAGACTGGAGGCAGGGCATGAAAGGGATAACGAATCCAGTTGTTTGTGTCATCCATTTTGGGAAAGTACCTGCGTAAATGCGCACCCAACTCACTCTGGTGCTTCGTTATATCACATTTGACATTGCCCATAAGCTTGAGTTAATTTGCACACAAAAAATCATGCAATGATGGAAAGACCTGTGTGTTGTCCTTGTTAATGATGACAGAGAAGAGCTCCGACTTCTTAATCATAGCCTTAGTTTTGTCCCGCACATTGAATACAGTTGCGGAGAGTCCCTGTAATCCTAGATTCAGATCATTCAGGCAAGACATCACCCAGATAGGCCAGTCGGGTGAGAAACTCGTCATCATGCAAACGGTCAGACAAGTGAAAATTATGGTCATTAAATAAAACTTGAAGCTCGTCTCTCAATTTAAAAAAATGTGTCAATACTTTGCCCCTTGATTACCAATGCAGTTCTGTATGTTGTAAAAGCGTTACATGATCGCTGCCCATATCATTGCATAGTGCATAAAATACACGAGAGTTCAGGGGCCTTGCTTTAACAAAGTTAACCATTTTCACTGTAGTATCCAAAATGTCTTTCAAGCTGTCAGGCATTCCTTTGGCAGCAAGAGCCTCTCGGTGGATGCTGCAGTGTACCCAAGTGGTGTAGGGAGCAACTGCTTGCCACGCGCATTACCACTCCACTATGTCTCCCTTTCATGGCTTTTGCGCCATCAGTACAGATACCAACACATCTTGACCACCAAAGTCCATTTGATGTTACAAAGCTCTCCAGTACTTTAAAAATATCCTCTCCTGTTGTCCTGGTTTCCAGTGGTTTGCAGAATAGCAATGTCTTATTAATTCTATCTGTTGCTTTTATACATGTCTTACTACTCGAAAGTCATCTTAGTTCTCGCTCAAAAAACACCTGTGGCTTATTTTTCAAATGTACATGTTTTGTTTCTAAATGTATGAGCAGGCGTGAAGGTTTCATTGAGTTGTGAGATAGTACTTTTGCACATATAACACATTGTGGCTGAGGAAAGGCTCTACTCCCAATATAAGTGATCCCCAAATCAATGTAGTTCTCATCACATTTGCACCTCTTTGATGGTCCCAACATCCCTGTCTGCTCGGTGCTTTCCCGGGTCAGGGGGCAGTAGCTCTTCTGCTGCATCAGATTCTCAACTGTCAGTGTCCATGCTAGCTGGGCTAACAACAAATGTAAAATTACTGATGCTAGCATTGGATGTGCTCGTGGAAGCAGAACAACTTGTGTAGTCACCAGGTGCACTACTGCTGGTAGTAGCAGTACTACCTGTAGAACTGGTATGTGTCTCTATGGGCCTTACTTTTTTTGAACCATTTATCCATTTTAGAGCAAACGGAATGAGCAGCAGCTACGTTTGGCTACATACAGACCGTTAGTGGAGTTCCCACGAGAGAGTAACGGTTAATGTGATTGGATATTAATTATTTGACTAGGCTACCTGTATTTGACATTGTGTTGTTATTTCGCTGAACACTAGATGGTTTAATGTTATTTTTGGCAGTGAAACGAGGCTACTCAGGGGAGAAAAAAACCTCACCCAAATGTATAGCCCCGTTTGAAAATGTAAATGGACTGTTTGAAAATGAGAAGAAAATTATTATTACTTGTATTTATTTAAAAAAATGTGAATCACATTTTTATTTGGCATACCCCCGACGGCATTGCGCGTGCCCCAGTTTGGGAATACCTGCTCTAAGGGATAAGATATCCTTTCTCTAGGAATTGGCCAGTGAGGCAGAACTATTGGTTTAAATTTCTTAAGTAAAAATACTTTAAAGTACTCCTCAGTGGTGGGAAAAAGTACCTAATTGTCATAATTGAGTAAAAGTACAAATATCGCCATCCCTTTGGCAAATCAGATCACAACTCCATCCAACTCTCTTCCTATAGGCAGAAACTCAAACAGAAACTCAAACAGAAACAGACCAATCGGAATCCATGCTTCTAGATTGAGCGGACTGGGATCACACAGACTGGGATATGTTCCGGGTAGCATCCGAGAATAACATTGACGATGTTGTTCCCACTGTGACTATTAAAAACTACCCAGGACATAGGGCCAGCCAAATGAAATTTGAGATATTAGCTAACCAAGCAATAATCATCTCTGTCCCTCGCGTTTTCAGTAGCGTGAGTAGGCCACATTATATTTCTTTGTTTACCGCGAGTTCCGGTAATACATCACAAAAAATAACACAGAAAAGGTTTGAATGTAAAACGATTACTAGTAAAACCGTTCCCTTGATTAAGGGGATCCTATGTTATGCTCGAAAGTGTACAAAGTGTAGGATTGGCTAGCACGAGATGCTAGAGCTAACAAAGGGAGAGCAGCCATTTAGTTTTTCCTATGTCATGTTGAAATTCCTCGGTCTTGGGCGACTGAAGTCCCGCCCTTTGTACTTCCGTTTGATTTCAGCTTTCTGTGATCAGTGACCCCTGGTGGTGAAGAATCGGCAGTAATCTAAAAATATATATTATTTATGTGACACCCAACGTGTATCACGTTTAACTAGTGGTTACTTATGATATCCAGCCAATCTCAACTGACTGGATATCGTTGCCTCATTAAATTGAACTAAGAGGTCAAATTGCAAGAATTACCTTTTTCAAATGGACATTTTAAATAATATTCAAATTGATTGGTTTGTACAAATGAGACAATTGAAACGTTTCCACATTAACCTTGATACAGCTACACTTTCAGGTTAATTAAAGTTTAATTCCCAAATGACCGTAGAGCTTTTTATGTCTCTATTTTGGTTTGGTCAGGGTGTGATTTGGGTGGGAATTCTATGTTCTTTATTTCTAGGTTTTGTGTTTCTATGTTTTGCCCAGGTATGGTTCTCAATCAGGGACAGCTGTCTATCGTTGTCTCTGATTGGGAATCATACTTAGGCAGCCTGTTTGCCACCTTAGGTTGTGGGATGTTGTTTTTTGTTAGCTCTGTGTAGCCTTCAGAATGTGACGTTCGGTGTTCTTTTGTTGTTCTGTTTAGTGTTCAGTTGTAATTAAAGTATGAACACTTACCATGCTGCACCTTGGTCCACTTCTTCCGACGAGCATTACAGTACCCTAACATTTAAAATACTGTTTACACATCTGATAATCCAGCTAATATCAATTGATAAGATGTCATCGTCTCATTAAATTTAATAAGTTAAATGGTCATCCCTGCTGCATCTGATCTGGCGTACTCCCTAGACACAAATGCTTTGTTTGTAAATTCTGTGTTGGAGTGTGCCCCTGGCTATACGTAAATTTAAAAAACATGAAACATTGTGCAAACATCTGGTTTGCTTAATAAAAGGAATTTGGAATTATTTATACTTTTACTTTTGATACTTAAGTATATTTAAAAACAAATACTTTTAGACTTTTACTCAAGTAGCATTTCACTGGGTGACTTTTACTTTTATTTTAAAGTATCTTTACCTTTACTCAAGTATGACAATTGGGTAATTTTCCCACCACTGGGCAGAACAAGCTGCAGCAAGAGCAGAAATAAGCACTGTATATAAGATCACGAGACAGCAATACAGCCAAGTTAGCAACCTCACAGAGCCAGTCAAAGACAATCTAAAATGTTTAAAACCAAAGAGGAACAAGCTGCAAGAATTCACATTCGAAAGCGATTGAATAAACTCTCACTGCCTTCCATTCTGCTAGCAAACGTTCAATCTTTGAAAGATAAAATTGATGACCTACGCGGAAGATTAAACTACCAACAGGACATTCAAAACTGTAACATCTTATGCATCACGTCATGGCTGAACAACGACATTATCAACATCAACATGCTGGTTAAACGCTGAACTGAGGACTACCTGACATGATGACTCCTTGCTGTCCCCAGTCCACCTGGCCATGCTGCTGCTCCAGTTTCAACTGTTCTGCCTTACTATTATTCGACCATGCTGGTCATTTATGAACATTTGAACATCTTGGCCACGTTCTGTTATAATCTCCACCCGGCACAGCCAGAAGAGGACTGGCCACCCCACATATGCTCTCTCTAATTCTCTCTTTCTTTCTCTCTCTCGGAGGACCTGAGCCCTAGGACCGTGCCCCAGGACTACCTGACATGATGACTCCTTGCTGTCCCCAGTCCACCTGACTGTGCTGCTGCTCCAGTTTCAACTGTTCTGCCTTATTATTATTCGACCATGCTGGTCATTTATGAACATTTGAACATCTTGGCCATGTTCTGTTATAATCTCTACCCGGCACAGCCAGAAGAGGACTGGCCACCCCACATAGCCTGGTTCCTCTCTAGGTTTCTTCCTAGGTTTTGGCCTTTCTAGGGAGTTTTTCCTAGCCACCGTGCTTTTACACCTGCATTGCTTGCTGTTTGGGGTTTTAGGCTGGGTTTCTGTACAGCACTTTGAGATACCAGCTGATGTACGAAGGGCTATATAAATAAATTTGATTTGATTTGATTTGAATCGGCAGGATAGAACAGTGGCGTCTGGTAAGACAAGGGGCGGCCCACTATGTATTTTTGTAATTAACAGCTGGTGCACTATATCTAAGGAAGTCTCTAGGTTTTGCTTGCCTGAGGTAGAGTATCTCATGATAAGCTGTAGACCACACTATCTACCTAGAGAGTTTTCATCTGTATTTTTCGTAGCTGTCTACATACCATCATAGACTAATGCTGGCACTAAGACCACACTCAATGAGCTGTATTCCTCCATAAGCAAACAGGAAAATGCTCACCCAGATGCAGCTCTCCTAGTGGTCCGTGGACTTTAATGCAGGGAAACTTAAATCGGTCTTACCAAATTTCTATCAGCATGGTAAATATGCAACCAGAGTGAAAAAAACTCTAGACCACCTTTACTCCACACACAGAGACGCATACAAAGCTCTCCCTCGCCATCCATTTGGCAAATCTGACCATAATTCTAACCTCCTGATTCCTGCTTACAAGCAAAATTTGAAGCAGGAAGCACCAGTGACTCAATCAATAAAAAAGTGGCCAGAGGAAGCAGATGCTAAGCTACAAGATTCCTCTATTCTGTGATTCCTCTGATGGCATTGAGGAGTTCACCACATCAGTGATGGGCTTCATCAATAAGTGCATCGACGACGTCATCCCCACAGTGAGCGTACCTACATACCCCAACCAGAAGCCATGGATTACAGGCAACATACACAGAGAGCTAAAGGGTAGTGCAGCCTCTTTCAAGGAGCGGGACTCTAACTCGGAAGCTTATAAGAAATCCTGCTATGGTGTCCGACGAACTATCAAACTGGCAAAGCGTCAATACAGGACTAAGATTGAATCGTACTCCACCAGCCCTGACGCTCGTAGGGTGTGGCAGGGCTTGCAAACCATTACAGACTACAAAGGGAAGCACAGCCGAGAGCTGCCCAGTGACACGAGCCTACTAGACCAGCTAAACTACTTCTACACTATCTTCGAGGAAAATAACACTGAAACATGCATGAGAGCACCAGCTGTTCCGGGAAGACTGTGTGATCGCACTCTCCGCAGCTAATGTGAGTAAGACCTTTAAACAGGTCAACATTCACAAGGCCGCAGGGCCAGACGGATTACCAGGACATGTACTGCGAGCATGCTCTGACCAACTGGCAAGTGTCTTCACTGACATTTTCAACCTCTCTCTGTCCGAGTCTGTAATACCAACATGTTTTAAGCAGACCACCATAGTGTCTGTGCCCAAGAACACTAATGTAACCTGCCTAAATGATTACCGACCCGTAGCACTCACGTATGTAGCCATGAAGTGCTTTGAAAGGCTGGTCATGGCTCACATCAACACACCATCATCCCAGAAACTCTAGACCCACTCCAATTTGCATACCGCTCTACCAAATCCACAGATGATGCAATCTCTATTGCACTCCACACTGCCCTTGAACAAAAGGAACACCTATGTGAAAATGATTTGAACTTCTTACGGTATAGGGGGCAGCATTTTCACCAATGGATAAATAGCGTGCCCAATTTCAACTTCCTGCTACTCATGCCAATATTAATAGATTTTGATAGAAAACACTCTGAATTTTCTAAAACTGTTTGAATCATGTCTGTGAGTATAACAGAACTTATGTAGCAGGCAAAACCCAGAGGACTAACCGTTCAGATTTTTTTTTTTAGGCCTCTGTCTGTTCAGTGAGTTCTCATTGGGAAATTATGTCTTAGGCACTTATTTTCAGTTCCTACCGCTTCCACTGGATGTCACCAGTCTTTGGTTGAGGTTATTCCTTTGTTCAATGAAGAAGTAACACTGTTGAGAGTTGCGCAAGACTTGAAAAGTAGCGTTGGTTTGTTGTCTTCCTGTATTGAACACAGATAGACCCGTCTTCAATTTGATCGATTATTAACATTTAAAAATACCTAAAGTTATATTACAAAAGTAGTTTGAAATGTTTTGGCAAAGTTTACAGGCAACTTTTGAGATATTTTGTAGCGATGTTGCGCAAATTGGAAGTAATTTTTTTCTGGATCAAACGCGCCAAATAAATGGACATTTTGGATATATTTGGACAGAATTAATCGAACAAAAGGACCAATTGTGATGTTTATGGGACATATTGAAGTGCCAACAAAAGAAGCTCATCAAAGGTAAGGCATGTTTTATATTTTATTTCTGCGTTTTGTGTAGCGCCTACAGGGTTGAAATATGCTACTCTCTTTGTTTACTGTTGTGCTATCATCAGATAATAGCTTCTTATGCTTTCGCCGAAAAGCCTTTTTAAAATCTGACATGTTGGCTGGATTCACAACGAGTGTAGCTTTAATTTAGTATCTTACATGTGTGATTTAATGAAAGTTGGATTTTTATATCATTTTATTTGAATTTTCCGCGCTGCATTTTCCCTGGCTTTTGGCCAAGTGGGACGCAAGCGTCCCCTATATATTAAGAAGTTAATTGACCACAGCTCAGCGTTCAACACCATAGTGCCCTCAAAGCTCATCAATAAACTAAGGAACCTGGGAGTAAACACCTCCCTCTACAATGATCCTGGACTTCCTGACGGGCCGCCCCCAGGTGGTAAGGGTAGGAAACAACACATCCGCCACGCTGATCCTCAACACAGGGGCCCTTCAGGGGTGCATGCTTGGTCCCCTCCTGTACTCCCTGTTCACTCATGACTGCACAGCCAGGCACGACTCAAACACCATCATTAAGTTTGCCAATGACACAACAGTGGTAGGCCTGATCACCGACAACGACGAGACAGCCTATAGAGAGGATGTTAGAGACCTGGCCGTGTGGTGCCAGGACAACAACCTCTCCCTCAACGTGATCAAGACAAAGGAGATGATTGTGGTCTACTGAAAAAAGAGGACCGAGCACACCCCCATTCTCATCGATGGGGCTGTAGTGGAGCAGGTTGAGAGCTTCAAGTTCCTTGGTGTCCACATCACCAACAAACTAACATGGTTCAAGCACACCAAGACAGTTGTGAAGAGGGCATGACAAAACCTATTCCCCCTCAAGAGACTGAAAAGATTTGGCATGGGCCCTCAGATCCTCAAGGGCCCATGCCAAAAGTAGGAAAACCTGCAAAATCGTCAGTGTATCAAATACTTGTTCTCCCCACTGTACATATTACCTCAATTACCTCGACTAACCGGTTTCCCCGCACATTGACTCTGTACCGGTACACCCATGTATATAGTCTTGCTATTGTTATTTTTCTGCTGCTCTTTAATTACTTGTTACTTTTATTTCTTATTCTTATTTGTTCTGCATTGTTGGTTAGGGGCTCGTAAGTAAGCATTTCACCGTTGTATTCGGCGCATGTAACTACAATTTGATTTGAAGATGTGTCCAGCACTTTGAAGAAGTCCTCAACTGGCCAAAGCCTAATGATCCAGCAGAAGCACCACCCTCGGATGAGATTGATGGTATTGACACTGGCCCACCAGTTGAAACAGAGGTCCAAGCAGCTATCAAGGCTATGAAGAGTGGCAAAGCACCAGGTATTGACTCTCTGCAGGCTACCAAGGTGCTGACTGACCTCTCTCGCAAGATCTGGGACCACAATGTCATACCACAAGACTGGAATAAACAAAAGACTCCACTTCGCCAGATGATTACATGACCCATCAAGTTAGCCAGGTGTGTCCGACGGTGATTACGGCTATCTATTGTATAATAATGCAAAAATATTTGTATCTGGAATTTGTCTTTCAGCATCAGTAGAACACGCCTGACTCTCCTCCACCAGTCATACAAGGAGAGCGGTCTAATGCCCCCCATCAAAAAGAGAGCTGGCACTTGTTCAGAGTGAGCGGTCTGTCTACCAGAGGATGGTTGCTGACTGCAAGACCATCTGTCAAGACCTGCAGCTGTCTCTGGGGGGCCCTACTGAACCAGCAAGCAAAGACATAGGATGCATTACAGCTTTGATTTTGCTCAACAAGTAAAAAATATGTCCTCCTTTATACTGATTAAGGACATACAGTGGCAAGAGAAAGCATGTGAACCCTTTGGAATTACCTGGATTTCTGCATAAATCTATCATAAAATATGTGATCTTATCTTCATCTACACTACTGTTCGAAAGTTTGGGGTCACTTAGAAATGTCTTTGTTTTTGAAAGAAAAGCATTTTTTTAGTCTATTAAAATTAAATAGCACCCGCAAGACACCAGTCTCAACGTCTACAGTGAAGAGGCGAATCCAGAATGATAGTCTTCTAGGCAGAGTTCCTCTGTCCAGGGTCGGTGTTCTTTGCCCATCTTAATATTTTCTTTTTATTGGCCAGTCTGAGATATGGCATTTTCTTTGCAACTCTACCTAGAAGACCAGCATGCCGGAGTCGCCTCTTCACTGTTGACGTTGAGACTGGTGTTTTGCGAGTACTATTTAATGAAGCTGCCAGTTGAGGACTTGTGAGGCGTCTGTTTCTCAAACTAGACACTCTAATGTGTTTGCTGATAATGGGCCTCTGTATTTAAAAACAAAATCTGCCGTTTCCAGCTGCAATAGTAATTTACAACCTTAACAATATCGACACTGTATTTCTGATACATTTTCTGTTATTTTAATGGACAAATGTTTTTGCTTTTCTTTCAAAGACGAGGAAATTTCTAAGTGAAAGCAGATTCCAAATTAGTATCGAAATTAGTTTGAAAGCAGTATCCAAATCCATTGGATGTAGTGATCACATTGTAGTAGCCATATCTAGGAAAACCAAAGTTATAATGTAATGTATAAGAGGTCATACAATAAACTATGTTGTTGATGTAAAGAATATTTATTGGTCCGTGGTGTGTAATGACGCTGCACTTGACACATTTATGAAATTGCATATGCCAGTTACTAACAAGCATGAACCCATTAAGAAAATGACTGTAAAGACTGTTAAATCTCAGTGGATTGATGAGGAATTAAAAAATTGTATGGTTGAGAGGGATGAGGCAAAAGAGATGGCAAATAGGTTTGGCTTTACAACCTATTGGAAAATGTAATGCAAATTGAGAAATCATGTGACTAAATTGAATAAAAAGAAGAAGAAACTACACAAAGAATGATAAGAAAAAGCTTTGGAGCACCTTCAATTAAATTTTGGGCAAAAAAATCGAACTCCACTCCATCATTTATTGAATCCGATGGCTCATTCATCACAAAACACACTGATATTGCCAACTACTTTAATGATTTTTTAATTGGCAAGAAAAGTACATTCAAATGCCAGCAACAAATGCTGACACTACACATCCAGGTACAGTACCAGTCAAAAGTTTGGACACACCTACTCATTCAAGTTGTTTTTTTTGTGACTATTTTCTAAATTTCTACAGAATAATAGTGAAGACATCAAAACTGTGAAATAACACATATTGAATCATGTAGTAACCAAAAAAGTGTTAAACAAATCTAAATATATTTTATATTTGAGATTCTTCAAAGTAGCCACCCTTTGTCTTGATGACAGCTTTGCACACTCTTTGCATTCGCTCAACCAACTTCACCTGGAATGCTTTCCCAACAGTCTTGAAGGAGTTCCCACATGTTCTGAGCACTTGTTGGCTGCTTTTCCTTCACTTTGCAGTCCAACTCATCTCCAACCATCTCAATTGGGTTGAGTTTGGGTGATTGTGGATGCAAGGTCATCTGATGCAGCAGTCTCCTTCTTGGTCAAATAGTCCATACACGGCCCAGAGGTGTGTTGGGTCATTCTCCTGTTGAAAAACAAATGACAATCTCACAAAGCGCAAACAGATGGGATGGTGTATCGCTGCAGAATGCTGTAGTCGACATGCTGGTTAAGTGTGCCTTGAATTCTAAATAAATCACTGACAATGTCACCAGCAAAGCAACCCCACACCATCACACCTCCTCCTCCATGCTTCACGGTGGGAACCACACATGCGGAGATCATCCGTTCACCTACTCTGCATCTCACAAAGACACAGCGGTTGAAACAATGAATCGTAAATTTGGACTCGTCAGTCCAAAGGACAGATTTCCACAGGTCTAATGTCCATTGCCCCAACAAGTCTCTTCTTATTATTGGTTTCCTTTAGTAGTGGTTTCTTTGCAACTGAACAGTTGATGTTGAGATGTGTCTGTTACTTGAACTCTGTGACGCATTTATTTGGGCTGACATTTCTGCGGTTGGTAACGCTAATGAACTTATCCTCTGCAGCAGAGGTAACTATGGGTCTTCCTTTCTTGTGGCGGTCCTCAAGTGAGCTAGTTACATCATAGCGCTTGATGGTTTTTGCGACTGCACTTGAAGAAACTTTAAAAGTTCTTAAAAATTTTCCAGATTGACTGACCTTCATGTCTTAAAGTAATGATGGACTGTCATTTCTCTTTGCTTGTTTGAGCTGTTCTAGCCATAATATGGACTTGGTCTTTTACCAAATAGGGCTATCTTCTGTATACCACCCCTACCTTGTCACAACACAATCAATTGGCTCAAACGCATTAAGAAGGAAATAAATTCCACAAATGAACTTTTAATAAGGCACACCTGTTAATTGAAATGCATTCCAGGTGACTAACCCATAAACCTGGTTGAGAGAATGCCAAGAGTGTGCAAATCTGTCAAGGCAAAGGGTGGCTACTTTAAAGAATCTCAAATATAAAATATATTTTGATTTGTTTAACACTCTTTTGGTTACTACATGATTCCATATGTGTTATTTAATAGTTTTGATGTCTTCACTATTATTCTACAATGTAAAATTAGTACAAATAAAGAAAAACCCTTGAATGAGTTGGTGTGTCCAATCTTTTGACTGGTACTGTATCTGACCAAATTATGAAAGACAGGTATTGTAATTTTGAATTCTGTAAAGTAAGAAGAAAAAAAAAAAACGTTCTCACCGGGGTCTGAGAATTTGGATGGAAAATTACTGAGGATAATCCTATTTGCCATATCTTCAATTTAAGCCTACTAGAAAGTATGTGCCCTCACACCTGGAGGGAAGCAAAAGTTATTCCCCTACCTAAGAAAAGTAAAGCCCCCTGTACTTGCTTATTGCCACCGGGGCCCACCGGTGTAACTGTTTACTGATGTTACTGCATGATTGTAGCGGGTTTACTAACGCGTTAGTTCTATTAGCTATGCTGACTATAACGTTGCTTTAGCTAATACAACCATGTATACTGTGGGCAGCGGTTTGGCTTGGAACGTTTTTTTGGCCTGGTCACGTACAGCTGATGTGTTGTGCATTGAAGTCCACTAGCGAAGGGAAGAGGTGAGAGGCTGCTATGAAAGTGAACTGTGTATGTGTGATCAGAGGTGTATTCATTCTGCTGATTCTGTTGAAAAACGTTTCTTAAACGGAAGCACCCTATATCAGCTAGATGCAAGCAAGAGTGTGCAAGTCGGTATTGAATGTCACTGTCTGTCACCTCAAATTTGTCTCTCGACCTGTGTGCACCTACGTTGTAAACTTTCATTCATAGGCTAGGTTGTAGCAACCTCATGATGGGTATAGGGAAGAGTAGAGTATCATGTAGTAGCCTAAATATATCCCGGTTACATTGAACTGGGTGAATGGAATATGAATGAGAGTCATACAATAGAAATAAGGCAATGCTCAATAAAAAAAATTGTCCTGCCTCATCTTAAACGGCACTGACTGCCACTGATGGGAGATAATGTTTAATGTTCATGTTCCAAAGTATCCTGTGGCTGCGTCTACAATCACAGACACACAAAGAGAGACCCACAGACAGAGGTAGGTAGGTTTGCGATTGACACTGATGGGAGTGAATCATCCTCTTCCAACAGACAGCTGTATTTAGACCACTGTCCTGAAGAAAAAAAAGCCCAGAGCCAAAGCGAGAAACAGGGGCAGAGGGAACAGAAAAACACAATGTTTGTGACGCTGTGACACAAGACGTACAGAACCGAGGGGGATAGGAAATTAGATTAGCGATTCACCCCCTTTGATTAATTAATGATTCAGCCATTCATTTAAGCTTGGTACTCTGACTATATCATATTAGCAGGGTGATATAATATTGTGGCGACATATTGTGGAGCATAGGGAAGTTTCCCTGAAATCAGTGCCACTCAGAGCACAGGGACACACTGTGCTGCATCTCAGGTTGGTGACAGTTCCTGGATTATCAGCTTGATGACAGTTTCTAGATTTAGCATACTTTGGCAGGGAACATGCGCTGGATATGATTTGGCCATCTAGAGGCTGGAATTCTAGGCTTACTCAACAGGTTGCTCTTACTAGGCTAGTCCCTGTGACAATACAGTATATACTGTATATGGGAAAGACATGGCAGGAGCAAGCGTTGAGTGGTCTCAACATAAATGAATTAACACGCATTCAGAACAGAGGCTTCGATCCAACAGAATAAATCCAGTAATAGAGTTGGAAGGATCATCTGACTGAACAATGTGCACAATGACTTCTTGCATACTTTTCTGAGGGAGAGGCACAAAGCTAAGGCGCAGCATGTTGCACATTTAAAGTATTTTTGAAACAGACTTTTTATCAAACCATAGACTGTGGACTATTCAGTGGAGTATTCAAGACGAATCAACACAGAGTTAGCAAAACAGTGTACATAGACTTCCCCCAAACCTGGTGCCAAAAGAAGGCTCACATGCGATGATTCCTTTCCTCCAAGATGGCGTAGCAGTGCAGACGTGTTTTGTTCGTCCTCTTGTGTACTTTTGTATTTTTTCGTCTTTTTTGTATATATTTCAATTTTATTTTCAATCTCTTCTCCATTATAGTTCAATTATACCTTCCTGTAACCTGCCTTACCCAATGTGATACGGAACTAATATTTGTAATTTTTAGACCCTTTCTAGAACCACCTAGCCATCAGAAACTAACCAGCTAATTAGCTACAAGCTATTTAGTCATTGTTAGCCACTGCTAGCGGCCTTTGCCTTCTGCACAGGTACCAGCCCTTTTTTATAGCTTGGATAATACTCGCCAGCCTACCAGTAACGGACTGTCTCTCCACCACAACGCCAGATTCCTGCCGTAATCCCTGGACCATTCTCCTGATCTTCACAGCTAGCTAGCACCCACCGAGTTACCCAGTACCGAAACTATCCCTGAGGCCCACCTCCCGGCCTACTCAGTTGTTCACCCGGACTCCACCCAAACACGGCTAGAACACACTACTCCACCGGATTCTTAGCATAAGCTCTGGACCTTGGCAACCGGATCACCGCTGCTACCGAGTGGCTATAGTGGCTAATGCCCCTGCCCCGAAGCTAGCACCAGTTAGCCGTGAGCCAGGCGCATCTCCCGGCTAGCAAACAAAATTAATACAACTAAAATAACTCTTTCGCCATCTGGCTTGGATCCTTAGTCGACACGGCGCCCGGCCGCACCACCAAGAAAGGTCTGCCGCCGAATACGCCATCCGCTATGCCTTCAACCGGCCTCCGTCGGACGACTCGGAGTTCCATCTAGCCCCCGACCCTATGATCTACTAGCTGATAACCACTGGGCCACTCACGGTACTCCATTCTGTTTAATTTGTATTTATTTATTTTTTATCTGTCCGTGCCGCTCTGTGTGTAGTTAATGCTGCCCATTCATCGCCATTTGACCTGTTGTTGTTTTAGTGAGCGTTGTTGTCTTAGCTAGCTCTCCAAATCAACACCTGTGATTACTTTATGCCTCGCTGTATGTCTCTCTCATATGTCAATATGCCTTGTATACTGTTGTTTAGGTTAGTTATCATTGTTTTAGTTTACAATGGAGCCCCTAGTTCCACTCATTATACCTCTGATACCTCCTTTGTCCCACTTCCCACACATGCGGTGACCTCACCCATTATAACCAGCTTATCCAGAGATACAACCTCTCTTATCATCACTGCGTGTCCCCAGGCACCCTCATTTGTTGACTTCTGTGATCGAAAAAACCTTGGTTTCATGCATGTCAACATCAGAAGCCTACTCCCTAAGTTTGTTTTACTCACTGCTTTAGCACACTCCGCCAACCCTGATGTCCTTGCCATGTCTGAATCCTGGCTTAGGAAGGCCACCAACAATTCTGAGATTTCCATACCCAGCTACAACATTTTCCGTCAAGGTAGAACTGCCAAAGGGGGAGGAGTTGCAATCTACTGCAGAGATAAACTGCAAAGTTCTGTCAAACTTTCCAGTTCTATACCCAAACAGTTTGAATTTATAATCTAAAAAATGAACCTCTCCAGAAATAAGTCTCTCACTGTTGTCGCCTGCTATCGGCCCCCCTCTACTCCCAGCTGTGTCCTGGACACCATTTGTGAATTGATCGCCCACCATCTAGCTGCAGAGTTTGTTCTGTTAGGTGACCTAAACTGGGATATGCTTAACACCCCGGCAGTCCTACAATCTAATCTAGATGACCTCAATCTCACACAAATCATCAAGGAACCCACCAGGAACAACCCTAAATCCGTAAACATGGGCACCCTCATAGACATTATCCTGACCAACTTGACCTCCAAATACACCTCCGCTGTTTTCAATCAGGATCTCAACGATCACTGCCTCATTGCCTGTATCCGCTATGGGTCCGCGGTCAAACAACCACCCCTCATCTCTGTCAAACGCTCCCTAAAACACTTCTGTGAGCAGGCCTTTCTAATCGACCTGGCCCGGGTATCCTGGAAGGATATTGACCTCATCCCGTCAGTCGAGGATGCCTGGTCATTCTTTAAAAGTAATTTCCTCACCATCTTAGATAAGCATGCTCTGGTCAAAAAATGCAGAACTAAGAACAGATATAGCCCTTGGTTCACTCCAGACCTGACTGCCCTTGACTAGCACAAAAACATCCTGTGGCGAACTGCAATAGCATCGAATAGTCTCCACGATATGCAACTGTTCAGGGAAGTCAGGAACCAATACATGCAGTCAGTCAGGAAAGCAAAGGCTAGCTTTTTCAAGCAGACATTCGCATATTGTAGCTCTAACTCCAAAAAGTTTTGGGACACTGTAAAGTCCATGGAGAACAAGAGCCTCCCAGCTGCCCACTGCACTGAAGCCAGAGGTAACACGGTCACCACTGATAAATCCATGATAATTGAACATTTCAATAAGCATTTCTCAACAGCTGGCCATGCCTTCCTCCTGGCTACTCCAAACCCGGCCAACAGCTCCTCCTCCCACGCAGCTACTCGCCCAAGCCTCCCCGGCTTCTCCTTCACCCAAATCCAGACAGCGGATGTCCTGAAAGAGCTGCAAAACCTGGACCCGTACAAATCAGCTGGGCTAGACAATCTGGACCCTCTCTTTCTAAAACTATCCACCGCCATTGTTGCAACCCCTATTACCATCCTGTTCAACCTAACTTTCATATAGTCTGAGATCCATAAAGATTGAAAAGCTGCCGTGGTCATCCCCCTCTTCAAAGGGGGTGACACCCTAGACCCAAACTGTTACAGACCTATATCCATCCTTCCCTGCCTATCTAAAGTCTTCGAAAGCCAAGTTAATAAACAGCTCACTGACCATTTCGAATCCCACTGTACCTTCTCCGCTGTGCAATCTGGCTTCCGAGCCGGTCACGAGTGCAACTCAGCCACGCTCAAGGTACTAAACGATATCATATCCACCACCAAAGACAGTACTGTGCAGCCGCCTTCATCGACCTGGCCAAGGCTTTCGACTCTGTCAATCACCGTATTCTTATCGGCAGACTCAATAGCCTGGTTTTTCTAATGACTGCCTTGCCTGGTTCACCAACTACTTTGCAGACAGAGTTCAGTGTGTCAAATCGGAGGGCATGTTGTCCGGACCTCTGGCAGTCTCTATGGGGGTACCACATGGTTCAATTCTAGAGCCGACTCTTTTCTCTGTATATATCATCGATGTTGCTCTTGCTGCGGGCGATTCCCTGATCCACCTCTACGCAGATGACACCATTCTGTATACATCTGGCCCTTCCTTGGACACTGTGCTAACTAATCTCCAAACGAGCTTCACTGCCATACAACACTCCTTCCGTGGCCTCCAACTGCTCTTAAACGCTAGTAAAACCAAATGCATGCTTTTCAACCGTTCACTGCCCGCACCCGCCCGCCCGACTAGCATCACCACCCTGGACGGTTCCGACCTAGAATATGTGGACAGCTATAAATACCTTGGTGTCTGGCTAGATTGTAAACTCTCCTTCCAGACTCATATTAAACATCTCCAATCCAAAATCAAATCTAGAATCAGCCTTCTATTTCGCAACAAAGCCTCCTTCACTCACGCCACCAAACTTACCCTCGTAAAACTGACTATCCTACCGATCCTCGACTTCGGCGATGTCATCTGCAAAATAGCTTCCAACACTCTACTCAGAAAACTGGATGCAGTCTATCACAGTGCCATCCGTTTTGTTACCAAATCACCTTATACCACCAACCACTGCGACCTGTATGCTCTAGTCGGCTGGCCCTCGCTACATATTCGTCGCCAGACCCACTGGCCCCAGGTCATCTATAAGTCAATGCTAGGTAAAGCTCCACCTTATCTCAGTTCACTGGTCACGATAACAACACCCACCCGTATTACACGTTCCAGCAGGTATAGCTCACTTATCATCCCCAAAGCCAATACCTCATTTGACCGCCTTTCCTTCCAGTTCTCTGCTGCCAGTCCCTGGAACGAATTGCAAAAATCGCTGAAGTTGGAGACTTTTATTTCCCTCACCAACTTTTAACATCAACCGATCGCTGCAGCTGTACATAGTCCATCTGTAAATAGCCCACCCAATCTACCTACCTCATCCCCATACTGTTTTTATTTTATTTACTTTTCTGCTCTTTTGCACACCAGTATCTCTACTTGCACATCATCATCTGCTCATTTATCACTCCAGTGTTAATCTGCTAAATTGTAATTATTCGCTCCTATGGCCTATTTATTGTCTACCTCCTCATGCCTTTTGCACACACTGTATATAGACTTTCTTTTTTTCCACTGTGTCATTGACTTGTTTATTGTGTTATTGGCTTGTTTATTGTTTACTCCATGTGTAACTCTGTGTTGTTGTCTGTGTCACACTGCTTTGCTTTATCTTGGCCAGGTCGCAGTTGCAAATGAGAACTTGCTCTCAACCAGCCTACCTGGTTAAATAAAGGTGAAAAAAAAAACCATCTATATTCTTCCTTTGGTGGCTCAGTCAACAAAACCAGAGCTGCATTTTCACCAAATGAAACCGTAGCACAATAGCAAGTAAAGGCAGATCTGTAAAATTACAACAAGGGAACATAATCACGCAGCCTTTTCACATAGAAATTAACAAAATAGATTATAATTCTAGCTCACTGTGTTCACACTGTTAGAACTAGCGCTAAATCATATTTGTTGCATGTGTGACGGATGGTACTGTGCTTGTTTAACAGTATATCATCCTCGCTCATAAGGAAATAAGCCTGCCAGTAATAATGTGTCAGGGACAGCCAGAGAGATGCAATGCTGAGGCTGCGGTCTAATATAAGGGGCCATCTAGTAGACAGTGCATGTACTTCTCACTTCCTCCCAGGCGAGACACAATGTCTATTTACCTGAAACACCTAGTCCTAACCCCCCTTTCCTTCGCAAACACTTCTTAAACCGTGGGTTTTCGTAATGAAATGTCCTTGGGTTAACACCCTGTGAGAAGCCAGCTGATGGTGTGCATATCTTTTTGATAACCTGCTGGCTCTGGGGCCATAGGCAGCATGATTCACGCCCAAGGGAGCAAAACAAATTACCCCAAAAATGATGACCTTAAATAATGACAGCAGTTATAACTGTCCATTTAAGGGCCTCCTGAGTGGCGCAGTGGTCTAAGTCACTGCATTGCAGCTAGCTGTGCCGTTAGAGATCCTGGTTAGGGGAAGGTTTGGCTAGCAGGGATGTCCTTGTCCTATCATGCTTTAGCTACTCCTGTGTTGGGCTGGGCACATGCACCCTGACATGGTCGCCAGGTATACGGTGTTTCCTCCAACACATTGGTGTGGTTTGCTTTTGGGTTAAGTGGCCACTGTGTCAAGAAGTGTGTTTTGGAGAATGCATAGCTCTCGACCTCCGCCTCTCCCGAGTCCGTACGGGAGTTGCAGCGATGCGGCAAGACTGTAACTACCAATTGTGGAGAAAAAGGGTTAAAAAAAACAATAATAATGTCCAGCTAAGAGCTCTCGTCTCTGACCCAAGCTCTTCCTTTCCACTCGCTCACTTTTTACATTAAATTCATTTCCACGGTCCCTCACTAAATCTATAGTGTGCCACAAAGCCATTAATGAGCTGTAGCCACTAGGCAAGGAGCCCCAGAACCAATCATGCCGTGGTGAGGCAGCATCTTCCTTTAGCCTGGTAAATCCTAATGGATTTCCTCACAGCCCAGACTGAGATACATTATTATGTACATACTGCACAGTAGGCCTATACCATTACATGCACAGGTGCACACACACGTGTTCTCACAAATGTAGGACTATAACACACAAGCATAAACTCATGCACTTGCGCAACACACACACGCATGCATACGCAGATGCACACATTAAGACACATGCAGATCAGTGATGTGGGGGTCAGCTGTTTGTTCAACGCACCTGCCCACAATTACTATTAATCCATCCGCAGACGCCAGATTATATGTGATAAATCTAAAAATGCGCTGTACAGCCAGAGACGGCAGAATAATTTTTTGACAGGGGGTGGGGATATCTTTTTTTAAGCTTAATTTAGATACGTATCTGCTTAAAACTTCTGACACTTTGATTAGTCAACTTGTCTATAATTAAATACATGTAGCTTCTCTTCTGCCCTATAAGACTAAATAAACCCTTGCTCACCAGAAAAATGTCATAAATCCATGAATGCTTCAATCTAATTGACATCAGTTGACATTGAGTTGCTTTCCAAATAGATATCCGGGATTGTAACATACTCTGTTTCACGGAGACATTGCTAGCTGGCGACATGCTGTCGGTGTCCGTACAGGCAACGGGATTTTCAGTGCATTGTGCCGACAGGAACAAATATCTCTCTAGTAAGAAGAAGGGTGAGGGTGTATGTTTCATGAGTGACGACTCATGGTGTAATTGTAACAGCATACAAGAACTCAAGTCCTTTTGTTCACCTGACCCAGAATTGCTCACAATCAAATGCCGACCGTATTATCCTCCCAAGAGAACTCTCCTCAGTTATAGTGAAAGCCATGTTTTTTTTCTCACCTTTATTTAACCAGGTAGGCTAGTTGAGAACAAGTTCTCATTTGCAACTGTGACCTGGCCAAGATAAAGCGTAGCAATTCGACACATACAACAACACAGAGTTACACATGGAATAAACAAAACATACAGTCAATAATACAGTAGAACAAAAGAAAACAAAAAGTCTATATACAGTGAGTGCAAATGAGGTAAGTTAAGGAAATAAATAGGCCATGGTGGCGAAGTAATTACAATATAGCAATTAAACACTGGAATTGTAGATTGGCAGAAGATGAATGTGCAGGTAGCGATACTGGGGTGCAAAGGAGCAAAATAAATAAATAAATACCAGTATGGGGATGAGGTAGGTGGATAGATGGGCTGTTTACTTTGTTTACTTTGGCTTTGGGGGTGACCAGTGAGATATACCTGTAACCAGTGGGTTTGGCGACGAGTATGAAGCGAGGGCCAACCAACAAGAGCGTACAGGTTGCAATGGTGGGTAGTGTATGGGGCTTTGGTGACAAAACGGATGGCACTGTGACAGTTTGTTGAGTAGAGTGTTGGAGGCTATTTTATAGATGACATCACCGAAGTCGTGGATCGGTAAGATGGTCAGTTTTACGAGGGTATGTTTGGCAGCATGAGTGAAGGATGCTTTGTTGCGATATAGGAAGCCGATTCTAGATTTAATTTTGGGTTGGAGATGCTTAATGTGAGTCTGGAAGGAGAGTTTACAGTCTAACTAGACACCCAGGTATTTGTAGTTGTCCACGTATTCTAAGTCAGAGCCGTCCAGAGTAGTGATGCTGGACGGGCGAGCAGGTGCAGGCAGTGATCGATTGAAAAGCATGCATTTAGTTTTACTTGCGTTTAAGAGCAGCTGGAGGCCACGGATGGAGAGTTGATGGCATTGAAGCTTGTCTGGAGGTTAGTTAACACAGTGTCCAAAGATGGGCCAGAAGTATACAGAATGGTGTCGTCTGCGTAGAGGTGGATCAGAGAATCACCAGCAGCAAGAGCAACATCATTGATGTATACAGAAAAGAGAGTCGGCCCGAGAATTGAACCCTGTGGCACACCCATAGAGACTGTCAGAGGTCCAGACAACAGGCCCTCCGATTTGACACACTGAACTCTATCAGAGAAGTAGTTTGTAAACCAGGCGAGGCAATTATTTGAGAAACCAAGGCTGTCGAGTCTGCCAATAAGAATGTTGTGATTGACAGAGTCGAAAGCCTTGGCCAGGTCGATGAAAACGGCTGCACAGTAATGTCTCTTATCGATGGCAGTTATGATGTCGTTTAGAACCTTGAGCGTGGCTGAGGTGCACCCATGACCAGCTCTGAAACCAGATTGCATAGCGGAGAAGGTATGGTGGGATTCGAAATGGTCAGTAATCTGTTTGTTAACTTGGCTGACTTCCCTGAAAAGTTGCATATCACGGGGGCTATTCGATGCTAATGCAGAACGCCACAGAATGTTTTTGTGCTGGTCAAGGGCAAACAGGTCTGGTGTGAACCAAGGACTATATCTATTCCTAGTTCTACATTTTTTGATAGGGGCATGTTTATTTAAGATGGTGCTGAAGGCACTTTAAAAAAATAGCCAGGCATCATCTACTGACGGGATGAGGTCAATGTCATTCCAGGATACCCGGGCCAGGTCGAATAGAAAGGCCTGCTCGCAGAAGTGTTTCAGGGAGCGTTTGACAGTGATGAGGGGTGGTCATTTGGTCGCAGACCCATTATGGATGCAGGCAATGAGGCAGTGATCGCTGAGATCTTGATTGAAAACAGCAGAGGTGTATTTGGAGGGCGAATTAGTTAGGATGACATCTATGAGGGTGCCCGTGTTTACTGATTTGGGGTTGTACCTGGTAGGTTCATTGATACCCTCAATCTCACACAAATGATCAATCTTAGTTTGTAGGATGGTCGGGGTGTTAAGCATGTCCCAGTTTAGGTCACCTAGTAGCACGAGCTCAGAAGATAGATGGGGGGCAATCAGTTCACATATAGTATCGAGGGCACAGCAGGGGGCAGAGGGAGGTCTATAGCAAGCGGCAACAGTGAGAGACTTGTTTCTGGAAAGGTGAATTTTTAGAAGTAGAAGCTCAAATTGTTTGGGTACAGACTTAGAAAGTAATACAGAACTCTCAGGGTTATCTTTGCAGTAGATTGCAACACCGCCCCCTTTGGCAGTTATATCTTCGCGGAAAACGTTATAGTTAGCAATGGAGATTTCAGGGTTTTTGGTGGTTTTCCTAAGCCAGGATTCAGACACGGCTAAGACATCTGGGTTGACAGAGTGTGCTAAAGCAGTGAGTAAAACAAACTTAGGGAGTAGGCTTCTAATGTTAACATGCATGAAACCAAGGCTTTTACGGTTACAGAAGTCAACAAATGAGAGCACCTGGGGGGTGGGAGTGGAGCTAGGTACTGCAGGACCTGGATTAACCTCCACATCACCAGAGGAACAGAGGAGAAGTAGGATAAGGGTACGGCTAAAGACTATACGAACTGGCCGTCTAGCACGTTCAGAACAGAGAGTAAAAGGAGCAGGTTTCTGGGCACGATAGCATAGATTCAAGGCATAGTGTACAGACAAAGGTACGGTAGGATGTGAGTACATTTGAGGTAAACCTAGGCATTGAGTAATGAAGAGAGAGATATAGTCTCTAGAGATGTTTAAACCAGGTGATGCCATCGCATATGTAGGAGGTGGAACAACATGGTTGGTTAAGGCATATTGAGCAGGGCTAGAGGCTCTACAGTGAAATAAGACAGTAATGGACAAGGCATATTGATATTAGAGAGAGGCATGCGTAGCCAAGTGAACATATGGGTCCAGTGAGTGGTTGGGCTGGCTGGGGACACGGCGATTCAGACAGTTAGCAGGCTAACAAGCTAACAGTTAGTAGGCTGGAGCTAAACAAGCTAGCAGCTAGTAGACCAGGGCAAGCTAGCAGTTAACAGGCCGGGTTAGCAAGCAAGCAGTTAGCATGGGCTAGCAGTTAGTAGACCAGGGCAAGCTAGCAGTTAGCAGACCGGGTTAGCAAGGGCTAGTAGTTAGCAGACCGTGCAGGCAAGCTAGCAGTTAGCAGACCTGGTTAGCAAGCAAGCAGTTAGCAGGGGCTAGCAGTTAGCAGACCGGGCAGGCAAGCTAACAGTTAGCAGACCAGGGCCCGGCAGTTTAGCAGTTAGCAGACCCCCCGCAAGCGGATACCAACATGGCCATCAAGGAACTTCACTGGACTTTATGCAAACTGGAAACCATATATCCTGAGGTTTTCATTTATTGTAGCTGGGGATTTTAACAAACTAATCTGATATCAATCAGCATATCAATTGCAGTACACGAGTGAGTAACACACTCGACCACTGCTACTCTAACTTCCACGATGCATACAAGGTCCTCCCCCGCCCTCCTTTTGGCAAGTCTGACTATGACTCCATCTTGTTGCTCCAAAAACTAAAACAGGAAGTGCCCTTGCTTAGGTCTATCCAACTCTGGTCTGACCAATTGGATTCCACGCTTCAAGATTGCTTCGATCACGTGGCCTGGGATATGTTCCTGGTAGCCTCAGACAATAACATTGATGTATACGCTGACTCAGTGAGGGAGTTTATAAGGAAGTGTATAGGAGATATTGTACCCACTGTGACTATTAAAACCTTCCCTAACCAGATACCGTGGATTGATGGCAGCATTCGGGCAAAACTGAACGCACGTACCACCGCATTTAATCATGGAAAGGTGACTGGAAACATGACCGAATACAAACAGTGTAGTTATTCCCTCCATAAGGCAATCAAACAAGCAAAGTGTTAGTATAGAGACAAAGTGGAGTCGCAATTCAATGGCTTAAACACGAGACGTACACTACCGGTCAAAAGTTTGGGGTCACTTAGAAATGTCCTTGTTTTTGAAAGGAAAGCTAAATTTTTGACCATAAAAATAACCTAAAATTGATCAGAAATGCAGTGTAGACATTGTTAATGTTGTAAATGACTATTGTAGCTGGAAATGATTTGTAATGGAATATCTACATAGGCGTACAGAGGCCCATTATCAGCAAACATCACTCATGTGTTGCCATGGCAAGTTGTGTTAGCTAATCCAAGTTTGTTGTTTTAAAAGGCTAATTGATCATTAGAAAACCCTTTTGCAATGATGTTAGCACAGCTGAAAACTGTTGTTGTGATTAAAGAAGCAACAAAAATGGCCTCCTTTAGACTAGTTGAGTATCTGGAGCATTAGCATTTGTGGGTTTGATTACAGGCTCGAAATGGCCAGAAACAAATAACTTTCTTCTGAAACTTATCAGTCTATTCTTGTTCTGAGAAATGAAGGCTGTTCCATGCGAGAAATTGCCAAGAAACAGAAGATCTCGTACAACGCTGTATACTACTCCCTTCACAAAACAGTGCAAACTGGTTCTAACCAGAATATAACGAGGAGTTGGAGGCCCCGGTGCACAACTGAGCAAAAGGACAAGTATATTATAGTGTCTAGTTTGAGAAACAGACACCTCACAAGTCCTTAACTGGCAGCTTCATTAAATAGTACCTGCAAAACACCAGTCTCAACATCAAAAGTGAAGAGGTGACTCTGGAATGCTGGCCTTCTAGGCAGAGTTCCCCTGTCCAGTGTCTGTGTTATTTTGCCAATCTTAATCTTTGATTTTTATGGGCCAGTCTGAGATATGGCTTTTTCTTTGCAACTCTGACTAGAAGGCCAGCATGCCGGAGTCGCCTCTTCACTTTTCGAATGCACTGTAATACGTCAAATTACAGGGTAGCCTACACTGTTGACTCTGACAAACAGATCAATAAAAGCGACATTGTCCATATAATAGGCTTACGAGAAGGTAAGACAAAAATAGACAGGAGTAGGCTAATTAGGGTATATCATTTATAATTATAATATATAATTCAACAGACACCTCCCTTGGTGAGTCATGTAGTTTCTCCTATTTCTCTCTTGCTCATTCTCCCTGTCACTCACTCAAACTCAATCAAACTCTCACATGTACAGTTGAAGTTGGAAGTTTACATATACTTAGGTCGGAGTCATTAAAACAAATTTTTCGACCACTCCACAAATTTCTTGTTAACAAACTATAGTTTTGGTAAATGGGTTAGGACATCTACTTTGTGCATGACACAAGTCATTCTTCAAACAATTTTTTACAGACAGATTATTTCACTTATAATTCACTTTATCACAATTCCAGTGGGTAAGAAGTTTACATACACTAAGTTGACTGTGCCTTTAAAAAGCTTGGAAAATTCAAGAAAATTATGTCATGGCTTTAGAAGCTTCTGATAGGCTAATTGACATCATTTGACATCAATTGGAGGTGTACCTGTGGATATATTTCAAGGCCTACCTCCAAACTCAGTGCCTCTTTGCTTGACATCATGGGAAGATCGAGTCCTATATAAAAAAATATATCTAATGAAGGATAATTAACATTCATGTCTAAAGGCTTGATTCTGTCGACATACATACTTGAGGTATGGTTCATTCAGATCAAATGGTTACAAAATGAGCTCCAAGTGAGTGTTAGGGGTGATGTGATTGGCTGGTGTGGTGATACTGATGATTTGTCTCCACAGATGGTTTGTTTACATAGCAGGTTAATGTAATTAATGTGTCAGGTTAGGATAACTAAAGCAGCAGGTTAGGTAAATTAACATAGGAGGTTACGAGAATGAGGTTAAGGTTAGGAAGAGGGTTCGGGATAAGCTTAACTACAATGCTACAGTTGTCAACAACTGTTGTCTCCGACATGACCTCTAGGGGTTGCAGGGTAGCCTAGTGGTTAGAGCGTTGGACTAGTAACTGAAAGGTTGCAAGTTCAAATCCCCAAACCTATTGTTCTGACAGGCAGTTAACCCACTGTTCCTAGGTCGTCATTGAAAATAAAAATTTGTTCTTAACTGACTTGCCTAGTTAAATAAAGGTTAAAAAAAATACATTTAAAAAAAGATAGAGCTGTTGTTGGCCTAGCTACTCCATCTAGCTACAATGGTAGAAACTTAAACAGACCATCTGTGGTGACAAATCTTCAGTAATGTTTTCATAACACCGGCACGGGCCACTTGTATCAATAAATTACTATCAGATATTGGTTTGTGTGGTAATACATTTTTTATTTACTGTTTTAAGTACTGGTAACATATCATGCATTCTGATTCTTGCATAGATTATAATGGACACATATAATGTGTGTAAAATACATTTTAGAAGGTTGTTCTGGTTAGTACACATCAAAGGGTTAATGCAGGAAACAGAAAACTGTCTTACCTAATTTTTACCAGCAAGTCACTTCTGCAACTAGAAACGAAAAAACTATTGAACACATTTATTCCACACACAGGGACACATACAAAGCTCTCCCTCGCCCTCCGTTTGGCAAATCAGACCATAACTCTATCTTTCTTATTCCTGCTTACAAGCAAATACTCAAACAGGAAATACCAGTGATGAGCTCAATGCAGAAGTGGTCCGCTGAAGCAGATGCTAAGCTACATGACTGTTTTGCTAGCACAGACTGGAATATGTTCTGGGACTCGCCCGATGGCATTGAGGAAATTACCACGTCGGTGCCAGAGGACAGCTAGTTTCCGTTCTCCTCTAGGTAAATTTACTTTAATACAAAACCTAGGAGGCGCGTGGTTGTCACCCCCTTCCATAGACTTACACAGTAGATTGACTAATGATTACACCCTAGATCAGGACACTAACCCGGACACTTATAAGAAATCCCGCTATGCCCTTCGACGAACCACCAAACAGCCAAAGCATCAATACAGGACTAAGATTGAATCCTATTACAATGGCCCTGATGCTCCTTGGATGTGGCAGGACTTGTAAACTATCATGGATTACAACGGGAAACCCAGCTGCGAGCTGCCCAATGACACAAGCCTTCCAGACAAGCTAAATGCCATGCTTCGAGAAAAGCAACATCAACGGGGCTGTAGTTGAGTGGGTCGAGAGCTTCACGTTCATCAATGGCAAGCAGTACAGAAGTCTGGAACCAACAGGACCCTGAACAGCTTCTACCCCAAAGCCATAAGACTGCTAAACAGTTAGTTAAATAGTTAACCAAATCGATATCCGGACTGTCTGCATTGACCCTTTTTGCATACTTTTTTTGACTCATCACATACGGGGTGCTGCTGCTGTTTACTATCTGTGACTTTATTCCTAGTTATATGTACATATCTACAGTACCCCGTACCCTTGCACATCGACACGGTACTGGTACCCATGATCTATTATTACTTTTATTATTAGATGTTTAACTTTTCTATAATTTATCTATTTTCTTTCTCTCTGCATTGTTGGGAAGGGCCCGTAAGTAAGCATTTCACTGTTAGTCCACACCTGTTGTTTACGAAGCATGTGACAAATAACATTTAATTTTACCTTGAATCTGAGCGGAGGCGGTTAGCATTTTGAAACTATTTAACCATAATCTTAATTGTTTAAAACCTGGATGTTTCATGTCATTTTATGAAGCATATCATATCTTGTTTTAAAGTAGCCTAGCCTAGCCAAGCCAAAATACGATCATAGACATGTTGGGGGAATTATTATTTTATAAACACTTTATATGCCATTAAAACCAGCATTATCTATTGGTTTTCAAATCAATGTTATTTTATTGTCCAGCAGCCAAAGGCATAATCCTAGTCAAATCAGTAACCCAGTTGATGCATCTTTAGATCTTCCCATTCTCATGCGGTGCGCTTTTGAGAATGGTGTTTTGTCGCTAATTACATTTCCCGCCTTCTATTTGGTAGTGGGGTAAACAGGCCGTGGCTCGGGTAGCTGAAGTCCTTGATAATCTTCTTGGTGTCACGCCTTGGTCTTAGTATTTTGTGTTTTCTTTCTTTATTTGGTCAGGCCAGGGTGTGACATGGGTTATTGTGGTGTGTTTTTGTCTTAGGGGTTTTGTGGGGTGTCTACGTAGTCTATGGCTGCCTGAGGCGGTTCTCAATCAGAGTCAGGTGATTATCGTTGTCTCTGATTGGGAACCATATTTAGGCAGCCATATTCTGTGAGTGTTTCGTGGGTGATTGTTCCTGTCTTTGTGTTTGCACCAGATAGGGCTGTTTCGGTTTTCATTATTTCATTTAGTTATTTTTGTAGTTTCTGTTGTATAGGTTTTCCTTCATTAAAATATATCATGAATCATCATCACGCTGCATTTTGGTCCGATCCTTGTTCTACCTCTTCGTCAGAGGAGGAGATAGAAGAGAGCCGTTACAGAATCACCCACCACACCCGGACCAAGTGGCGTGGTAACAGGCAACAGCGGCAGCAGGAGCAGCGCGACAAGAATTTCTGGACTTGGGAGGAAATCCTCGACGGGAGAGGACCCTGGGCTAAACCAGGGGAGTGTAGCTGCACCAAGGTGCAGCGAGAGAGGGTCTGGACATGGGAGGACGAACTGGACGGTGAAGGAACTTGGGCTCAGCCTGGAGAATATCGCCGCCCCAAGGAAGAACTGGAGGCGGCGAAAGCGGAGAGGCGCTGGTATGAGGAGGCAGCACGGCGACGCGGATGGAAGCCTGAGAGTCAGCCCCAAAAATGTATTGGGGGGGGGGGGGGCTCACAGGGAGTATGGCTATGCCAGGTAGCAGACCTGCACAAACTCCCTGTGCTTACCGGGGGGCTAGAGAGACCGGGCAGGCACCGTGTTATGCTATGGAGCGCACGGTGTTTCCAGTGCGGGTGCATAGCCCGGTGCGGTTCATACCAGCTCTTCGTATTGGCCGGGCTAGAGTGGGCATCGAGCCAGGTAAGGTTGGGCAGGCTTGGTGCTCAAGAGCTCCAGTGCGCCTGCATGGTCCGGTCTATCCAGAGCCACCTCTACACACCAGTCCTCCGGTGGCAGCTCCCCGCACCAGGCTTCCTGTGCGTGTTCTCTATCCAGTTCCACCAGTGCCAGCACCACGCATCAGGCCTACAGTGCGCCTCGCCTCTCCAGTGCTGCCGGAGTCTCCCGCCTGTTCAGCGCTGTCGGAGCCTTTCTCCTCTCCTGCGCTGCCGGAGTCTCCCGCCTGTTTAGCGCAGCCAGAGCCTTCCTTCTCTCCAGCGCTGCCGGAGTCTCCTGCCTGTTCAGCGCAGCCTGAGCTGTCAGACTGCATGGAGTAGCCAGAGCTGCCAGTCTGCATGGAGCAGCCAGAGCTGTCAGTCTGCATGGAGCAGCCAGAACTGTCAGTCTGCATGGAGCAGCCAGAGCTGCCAGGTTGCATGGAGCAGCCAGAGCTGCCAGTCTGCATAGTGCAGCCAGAGCTGCCAGTCTGCATGGAGCTGCCAGTCTGCATAGAGCAGCCAGAGCTGCCAGTCTGCATGGAGCAGCCAGAGCTGCCAGTCTGCATGGAGCAGCCAGAGCTGCCAGTCTGCATGGAGCAGCCAGAGCAGCTAGATCCGCCAGTCAGCCAGACTCTTCCAGATCTGCCAGTCAACCAGACTCTTCCAGATCTGCCAGTCAACCAGACTCTTCCAGATCTGCCAGTCAACCAGACTCTTCCAGATCTGCCAGTCAACCAGACTCTTCCAGATCTGCCAGTCAACCAGACTCTTCCAGATCTGCCAGTCAACCAGACTCTACCAGAGCCAACTACCTGCCTGAGGGCTAGAGTGGGCATCGAGCCAGGTAAGGTTGGGCAGGCTTGGTGCTCAAGAGCTCCAGTGCGCCTGCATGGTCCGGTCTATCCAGAGCCACCTCTACACACCAGTCCTCCGGTGGCAGCTCCCCGCACCAGGCTTCCTGTGCGTGTTCTCTATCCAGTTCCACCAGTGCCAGCACCACGCATCAGGCCTACAGTGCGCCTCGCCTCTCCAGTGCTGCCGGAGTCTCCCGCCTGTTCAGCGCTGTCGGAGCCTTTCTCCTCTCCTGCGCTGCCGGAGTCTCCCGCCTGTTTAGCGCAGCCAGAGCCTTCCTTCTCTCCAGCGCTGCCGGAGTCTCCTGCCTGTTCAGCTGAGTGCTGAGCTTCCTCTCAGTGCTGGGCTTTCCCTCAGTGCTGGGCTTCCCCTCAGTCCCGAGCTTCCCCTCAGTCCCGAGCTACCCCTCAGTCCCGAGCTGCCCCTCAGTCCCGAGCTGCCCCTCAGTCCAGTGGGGTTCTGGGTGAGGACTATTAGGCCATGGTCGGCGGCGAGGGTGGATTATCCCAGGACGCGAGGGGGAGGAACTATGACATTTATGGAGTGGGGTCCACGTCCCGAAACGGAGCCGCCACCATGGACAGACGCCCACCCGGACCCTCCCTATGGTTTTGAGGTGCGTCCGGGAGTCCGCACCTTAGGGGGGGGTTCTGTCACGCCTTGGTCTTAGTATTTTGTGTTTTCTTTATTTATTTGGTCAGGCCAGGGTGTGACATGGGTTATTGTGGTGTGTTTTTGTCTTAGGGGTTTTGTGGGGTGTCTACATAGTCTATGGCTGCCTGAGGCGGTTCTCAATCAGAGTCAGGTGATTATCGTTGTCTCTGATTGGGAACCATATTTAGGCAGCCATATTCTGTGAGTGTTTCGTGGGTGATTGTTCCTGTCTTTGTGTTTGCACCAGATAGGGCTGTTTCGGTTTTCATTATTTCATTTCGTTATTTTTGTAGTTTCTGTTGTATAGGTTTTCCTTCATTAAAATATATCATGAATCATCATCACGCTGCATTTTGGTCTGATCCTTGTTCTACCTCTTCGTCAGAGGAGGAGAGAGAAGAGAGCCGTTACACTTGGCCATTCTGTGACCCCGGATGCTGTAGATGTCCTGGAGGGCAGGCATGCATTGGGCTGACCACACCATTGTCTGGAGAGCCCTGTGGTTGCGGACGGTGGAATTGATGATGATCTACCCCATCACACCACTCTTATTAATCTTTTTTTTTTTTTAAATACAATGGGCCATTATATCGTCTGTTTCCCAGTATTTCTATGCATGTAATGTCTGTGGGTGAGTTATGATTTGTTTTTGCCATTACTTGATCTATTTTAAATGTGAGAATATGTTGCAGATTTAAACTTTAATTGGTGCCTATGTAAACAAATCAATATGAAATGTTTTCAATATCCAACTTGAGTAGTCAGGTGGTCATTACCAGGTTACGATGAGGTCTTAACTATGACCAGTACATAATATAGCACATAATAGTGGTCAAAACTATGACCAGCTGGTCAGATAGAGGTCACAATTACAACCAACTGGTTGTATCATGGCCAGAAAAATACTTAATATTCTGGTCAGTAAAAATATGTAAAAACCTCCATCCTTTTCTTCACGGTGACAGCTGAGAACCCTTTTAGGTTCTTGATGGCACTTTTTTTGATAAACCCTTTTAGGTTCTAGATGGCATCTTTTTTCTCTTGGGGAATCCAGTTTCTCTCCTGATGCAGAGAAAAAAACTGTAATGATCATTAACATAGCTAGTACAAACCTAGCTCTTACAAAGCTGGCTAGTAGGAATCAATACACATTGAAGATCAGAGTATCAAACAGAAAAAAAAAAAAAACACAAAACTTGACTATTGATTTAAGGAGTGGTGGTGCTGCTCTCTCCTTTCCACTGAGTGTGTGGCCAAGCACTGCTGTAGAGGACATGCATCAGGTCATTGACATTTTTCAGGAACTGTAAAGGCAGAGACAAATCATGATTAACCATTACCTAAGGTCTTCACTAAGTTAGACTTAGCATAGAAAGTACATTGACTACGTTGCCCCTCAGCAATCTGCCAGTCAGGCAGACATACGGAGAGAGCTCGAGAGAGAGATAGACAGCAAAACATAGGCTATTTACGTACATTTCTTAGTTAGGATAACTTCTGTACTCCTTCCTTTTGTTCCCTCCTCTATCCTGCCATCCAAGCTAGAAGATTCCTGCAAAAAAGAAAACCAAGAATTGAAAAAGGCAGTTGAGAGTTGTAACGTTAGAATGAGTGTTGAGGGGGAGCTGGGATAGGCTAAATGTATTGTATTGTCAAATACAAAATACCAGTATCCCTGATGAATCAAGAAAAACTTCACTTCCATATGGGGGGTACACGTTTCAAGAATTAGGCTATCTTAAAATATCTCTCTCTCTCTCTCACACACACACACACACACACATCTCTCTCTCTTTCTCTCAGACACTATCTCACACACACAGCTGGCATGACACAATGTTGACATGATGAAAATCTTTTCAATATGTTTTTTGTGATCATCATCTCTCTCCCCCTCTCTCCAATACGAAAATGTGGCTCCGGACATTTGACCGGCAGCATTTTAACTTTTGAGAAATTTACCAGACCTGTATGCATTGGATGCGTAACCTGATTAGGGACATCCACCCAAGGTACTCAGAATGACAGAAATCACATTTAGATTATGGTAATTCATCTTAACAGAACCTGCAAGTTGAGGATGCAACGATGTGCGGTCCTTCTTACTGAATTCTGATGCCAACAAGACATTTCATGTGACAGAGATTAAAATATAATTTCTAAATTTAGAAAGAGGGGAGATCTGATATACAACAACGAACATGGGGTGCTAGGATTGTGCATTTGGCTACTGGACAATGAAAGAAAGTTTATATAAAATAATTGCCTCCACGAATATGGTCTGATTTTGGCTGGGTTACTTTGAAGCAAGGTACTTTGAAGCAAGGTACTTTGAAGCAACCATTAAGTATATGTTTTCAAAATGCATACTGTCTCCAGCTCATTACAAAGTGGTTTGAGATACTGTAGCTGTCGCGCTGTCTGACAGATTTTCTGCTCTAAGGCTCTGTATCTGTATGCTATAAACCTATAGACCGATAAGCATGACTGGTCAAGTGTATTTACATCGACTGGTATTAACATCAATGAATAGGATAAAAAGCATTATATCACAATGGGATTTTTTCTTCTCCCAGACAATTGGCCAGTACCAATTTTGTTTATCTGCTTTTCTATTTTTTTATCTGCTAAAAGCCGGCTAATACTGGCTAATGGAAACTATGCACAGAACACACACACGCATATAGATAGCATGACAACATTGACATGACAATGTTTTCTATACACACACACACACACACACACACAGAGAGAATACACACAGACGCAGAAATGTACTGTCATTTCAAGTGGAACTGACAGCATTTTAGCAACATAAAATCTTAAAATCTGTTCATATACACCCCCAGGAAGAATATGACACTTAAACAAATTTATTCTGACAAGAAAGCACTTAGATATTGTAATTTTCATACATTCTTAGAATGTTTGTGAATTACGTATACTAAGGCTTTTGTTAAAATTCCATAGCAATATAGAGTGGGAAAGCGGCCGTGTGTTTGGACAATTAACTGCAGTAAATAAAACCTAATAAAAACATCTGTCTCGTCCAGGACCAGAGTCTATGCAGTACGGTGCGCCATAGCCAATCAGAGCTACAGTAGACCTGTATTTTCCACACAGGCCTGCCATCATTCACTTTGAATTGGACTGTTTGTTTACAGGCAATTGCAACAGCAAGACTTAAGATATTTCAAACGCATTCGCGTCTCAAAAAGTCACAAAACACATTTCTGCAAATATGTCAATACCACTTGGGAGTCCTCTTACATTTGGGAACTTAACAGTCCTATTGATCAAACAACCATGAAAAGTTAGGCTTTCTCTCCCTCAGTTATGCACATCAACAAAAAAATCAACAACTAATGCTACCCAGAGAAAGATGAGCTAAAATCTAACGAAGGAACATTAGATAAACTCTCTCAAACTTTTTCATTTAATTGACAGTCAAAATTGCACTGATAAACAGTGGGGAATTGTAGCCTACTCCTCCTTCTTCAGCTTGCCTGCTAACAATACATGCTTGTCCCAACCAAGTTCCCAAAGCTAACTGGCTAAAGTTGGCTAGCTTGCTAGCTAGCTACTTCTAGACACAAACGAGAGAACACCTTACTGATCATTTTACTCGCCCTAGCAAAGCTGGTCAGGCTGTTTACATGTTATCTAGAGCGTTCATGACTAACTATTAATTAATTTTCTTACGTTTACTGACACTGGTCGGTCATATTCAGTGGGTGTTGTGCTTCGTAAATTCATCAGTTATTCTGCGCTCTGCCACACTTAGCGAGAGTGCTCTGAAATCGGAGTAAATAGCCAGAGTGAATTTGCGAACGCAAGCGATATGCTAACTGGATAACAGTCGTTCAAGTTATTGCTAGCTAACCAAATGACACCTGCATCTCTAGCTGTGTACAGTATAGTCACCGAAAAATGATGAGGGGGAAAAGTCACTCACTCACCCACTCCTCCAATGACATGACACCTCCTAGCAGCTAGCAAGCTAGCTATCTAGCTAACGTTTCGCTTGCTACGTAAATAGATATGCCAGCCTATTAGCCACATTATGACTGACTTATGATCATTGCCCTTGCTAGTTTGATTGTATTGACATTACCAGCCTTAGTTACATTCATTTGATTTCCTAAATATTGAGCAATTGAAACTGAAACAGTGCATCCCAAATGGAGGCAGCAAACTATGTACCAGGCCAGCTGTGATTTAAACCTGATCGCAATATTTTTGGGAGTACCAAGAAATGCATTGGTGAATTATATTAATCAGGCATTGAACTGCATCCATCTATTCTGCCAACAATGCCTTAGTGTACATCATGAAATGTTATGGCAAATATAACCTATTTTTAAAAGCTTTTATAAAGTTGATTTTGTAGCATAAACTGGAAATGTTCAATTTTGGGATGATATTATGATTGTCTGTTTGTTTCATATCTGCAAAGTAGTTAAAAAGCTGACAATTCCACTTTAACTAAACAGATATCAAAATGTTAGCTAGCTAGCTACAACAGGTAACAATTTAAACTTACCATGTCCATGGAGGATTAGCCAGAGAGCTAACATTAGCTAGCTAAAACTAGCCAGCTAGCTAGCAACACTTTTCTTGATGTTCTTCTCCCCAACAAACCGCCGCTTTAAAATAAAACAAGAAAGCAGGAGAACAGGGACTACCACTTAGCAGTCTAATCTTTTCTATTTTTTTGTGTACATTTCGAGAAACTGATGTTGTTTCCCAGTGATGTTGTTGTGTAGCCTACCGGGCACTTTGTCCCAACATGCTGTATGGAATGTTGACGCTCGAGCAATATGCTCAAGCAAGCAGGCTGCCTGCGCTCACAGATCTAATGCTGCGCGAGGCACAGATTCCAATCCAAGTTTTAGCTGGAACTGATATGCCTACGTCCTTACTTAGTTACTGAAATTAAAATAACATGACCGCATGCATTATGTTAATTAATTAAAAGCTTTAAGGGAAAAGACAATTGTCATATTCTCAGGGTCAAATTCAGGTGCAATAATGCTTTTGTAATTATTGATGGAAATAAATGGGATAACAATAGGGTTTTGTAAATCCTGATAGATTGTAGTAGGATATTGCAATAAAAGACATAGGCCTATGTGTTATTTGTTAAATTCTGAAAGCAAATGTAGTTAGTCATAATAGAACCGCAAATTGCATTCAGTGGAACAGAAGAAAATGTGCACTACAATAAATATTGCAATTAACATCAACAAAAGATTATCATTAGAAGCCACCACACACAGCAAGCTACCAGATATCATTCATTAAACAACAATTATTTCAATGTACTGCAGGTTTACCGCATTTTTGTATTATTGTGCATATTTATCTTCCATGCTGGTAGCCAAGAACAAATGTTATGGAAGTGAATGTGTACTTTTCAATTGGGTGGCCTGCAACTATGAAAAACACTGCCATAGCCTGTAGTAAAAGCAAAAGCATTTATAGCATCAGAGATTCTATAATTTAGGGATAATTTCTGATAGCTATAGGACCGCAGAGACTGTCACTAATGTTAGCTTTTAATGACCTATCAAATTCGATGACCTGGAGGTGAAATATCACAATTCTTTGTTATTTTTTAAAATTGGTATTTCATCACCTGCTGAATAAAAACTTCAAATGACCCTACTCCTGAAAAAGTGAATTGGGCTGGATAAGCTGAAGTGGACTCGGCCAGAGTACCATTAACCGGAGCCCAGAGTAATATCATTCTGCCAGACTCTGGAAAAGCTTGGCCTGCATGAAGCCCACCGAGTCCGAGTCCATGCAGAGTGTCAAAACGGAATAGGGCCGAGGCCAGCATCTTGACTGGGTACAATATGCCACGAGACCCTAACCTGCTTTTGTGCCCTCTGCCAGCTGTTGTTTGCCAAATGTGCTAAGCTGAATCATGCAAACACTTCTGGAAAAAAACATTACTCCAACTGTAATAATTGTAATGGATCTAATGTCTTATTTGCACTGGGTGGATGGCTTACAAACACTATGCACATTGTTTATATAGATTTGTGTAGCATTTAGATAACTGGTCAGTAGTTCAATCAGATTTTAACCAAAAAACAGATATCACCCAAAATAATATGTATTTTTCATGACGTCAAAAAAACGTTTGGTTGCGATCTGGTAATAAGACCTCCCCGACCATTATTTCAACCAGTAACATACGTCTTTATCACATCGTATGCCCACTGGGCTGTCATGCTGCAGAAAGGCAACAGTCTGGAGGCTAGACCTATAGCCTAAAACAATGACATTTCCCAGGATAGGGTAGCAAGCAACAGGCATTGTTCTTAAACGATAGTCTAACCTTACTCAGTTCACTCACCCGGCTCCTTTCCTATGAAGATGACTTGTGTCTCAGAATTGTTCCCCTTTTCGTCCCCAAAACAGATCCTATCGTTTATCTTTTCTTCCGCAAGGTAGAGGGCTCTACCTTTCGCTTTGTCCTGCCATCGAACCGATCCCCTTCAAGCGAGAAAGCTGCGCGCACACTCCATGGTTTTGAATGTAAGATCTCCACGTCGCCATGGAGATGGAGGGAGCTCTTATCCAGAAAATAATAGGTATCGCTTCATTAGCAACAACGCTTCACCAAGCCGGCCCCTTCAGCATTTGCTTTGACGACAAAAATGCCTTATTGTCGTGATCACTAATTTAATGAGAAAGTATTCTCTAGAGTCTAGACAGAAGCTGATTCTAGAATAAGATTATATTCTAGAACATTAAAAAATGCCATGCCTGTGTTTGAAAGAACAAGACGCAATTTAATGGAAAATGCAATAACTGATAGTTAAATGTTTTTGTTTTATGGTATACTAACATTATTAGAAAGGTTGAAAACACAATTAACCCACAGACCTCAAGGAAAATAAAGTGCTTCATTAATATTCTGTGGAACATAGGCCTATAGGCTAAGTAGCCAACACAGATCTATGGACATTTTTCTGATAAAGCACACACGCTATTCAATTACTGTTAATAATGTCTGACAAATGAGAATGCAAGGATAGATAAGAGATCATGTGGAAACCATCTGTATAAGGTTCCACTGTTCCTTTTTCACGTGCGGCAAGTGCATGTTATAAACGAGACTTCACACTCAAAGCTTGTTGCTTTTTCATTGCAATGATAACTGGATACTCTTGTTCACTTGTACAATTTACGAAAGATAAAAAGGGGAAACGGTGCACTGTGTTATGTAACATCACCCACTCCCCCACTATATTATCCGTAATTTCTCAGTCACCACAAAACCAGTCTAACGTCCGGGGTGAAATAAGCCAGTTTACATAACCTACCTTGTTGATAGACGCCGTTCTTATTCATTCATTCTGTTGAACAATTAAGATTGTCGTTTCACATAGGGGCAACGTAGGCTAAGAGTTGCTAATTTCACCTTTCCCCTCACATCTCGTCGAAAAATCCATCTCCTTTCATTCTGTTATGTCCCCTTCTTTTGAGCTCGGCCAAGTATGAAGAGAGAGAGAGAGAGAATGGGCGAGAGAAAGTCTGAGTGAGGGAGAGAGTAGGCTATTTGTGTGTAAAGAGGGACAGGGGTTGAGAGAGAAAGAAAGAGCGGGAGAGGGGGAGGAGGACTTCAAATAACTGAGATCCAGGTTGTTGTGTATGGACAGAGCTGTCACGAGGAAGTGTATGAGTATTGAGGAAATCACAGAGGATCTGTGGAAGCAACCCAACCAGGCAACCTGGTCTCAGAGCATTTAGTATTATTCTGTACGTAAATCCGAGACTCTCCATTTAGTATGATATGTTATGAATAACAATTTGTAATATGTGTTCTGAATTTGCAAAATAGGTACAATATGTTACGAATTTGCAAAACATATGATATGTTACAAATTCTAGCTAGATGGCTAACGTTAGCTATCTAGCTAACATTAGCTAGGCTATGGGTTTTAGTTGGGGTTAAAGTTAAAGTTAAGTTTAGGAGTTAGGTTAAAGGGTTAGAGTTAGGGGAAGAGTTAGCTTAAATGGTTAAAGTCAGGGTTAGGAGAAGGTTTAGATAACATGCTAAGTAGTTGCAAAGTAACTAAAAAATAGTAAGTAGTTGAAAAGTTGCTAATAAGTTGCTAGATGTTTGTGTTGTACCAGCAAGGTCTCATAGACTAGATGTAACAGTAAATATAAATCCGGAACACTAAAATGAGTCTGAAATGTTACGTTTGTATGGTTATACAGTGGGGCAAAAAAGTATTTAGTCAGCCACCAATTGTGCAAGTTCTCCCACTTAAAAAGATGAGAGAGGCCTGTAATGTTCATCATAGGTACACTTCAACTATGACAGACAAAATGAGAAAAAAAAATCCAGAAAATCACATTGTAGGATTTTTAATGAATTTATTTGCAAATTATGGTGGAAAATAAGTATTTGGTCACCTACAAACAAACAGGGTTTCTGGCTCTCACAGACCTGTAACTTCTTCTTTAAGAGGCTCCTCTGTCCTCCAGTCGTTACCTGTATTAATGGCACCTGTTTGAACTTGTTATCAGTATAAAAGACCTGTCCACAACCTCAAACAGTCACACTCCAAACTTCACTATGGCCAAGACCAAAGAGCTGTCAAAGGACAACAGAAACACAATTGTAGACTTGCGCCAGGCTGGGAAGACTGAATCTGCAATAGGTAAGCAGCTTGGTTTGAAGAAATCAACTGTGGGAGCAATTATTAGGAAATGGAAGACCACTGATAATCTCCCTCGATCTGGGGTTCCACGCAAGATCTCACCCCGTGGGGTCAAAATGATCACAAGAACGGTGAGCAAAAATCCCTACTGTGAAGCATGGGGGTGGAAACATCATGCTTTGGGGCAGTTTTTCTGCAAAGGGACCAGGACGACTGATCCGTGTAAAGGAAAGAATGAATGGGGCCATGTATCGTGAGATTTTGAGTGAAAACCTCCTTCCATCAGCAAGGGCATTGAAGATGAAACGTGGCTGGGTCTTTCAGCATGACAATGATCCCGGGCAACGAAGGAGTGGCTTCGTAAGAAGCATTTCAAGGTCCTTGAGTGGCCTAGCCAGTCTCCAGATCTCAACCCCATAGAAAATCTTTGGAGGGAGTTGAAAGTCCATGTTGCCCAGCAACAGCCCCAAACATCACTGCTCTAGAGGAGATCTGCATGGAGGAATGGGTCAATATACCAGCAACAGTGTGTGAAAACCTTGTGAAAACTTACAGAAAACGTTTGACCTCTGTCATTGCCAACAAAGGGTATATAACAAAGTATTGAGATAAACTTTTGTTATTGACCAAATACTTGTTTTCCACCATAATTTGCAAATAAATTAATAAAAAATCCTACAATGTGATTTTCTGGATTTTTTTTTTCATTTTGTCTGTCATAGTTGAAGCGTACCTATGATAAATTACAGACCTCTCTCATCTTTTTAAGTGGGAGAACTTGCACAATTGGTGGCTGACTAAATACTTTTTTGCCCCACTGTATATGACAGATGATAACTTTTAAAAAACAAAAAAACAAAACTAGGGTGGCTACTAGGGGTGGATGAGTGGGTGTATAATGCAAACGTCAGAGGGGGCACGCAAGATGGCGGTCAGTGCAGATAATTTGTTTTGGTAGCTGAAGGAATTATTGGATTTCCTTACCCATTTATGACCATTGGATCATTTCTATGGTCATAAAACCCTGTATGAATATGGTTTAGTTTATTTACCAAAGTAATTGATTACTTTCTGCAAGTTATTCACCTCTAAAACTAAGTTTGTGACAACACTAGTTAGCCAGATAAGCAAGCTAGCTCAAACTAGTTTGTCGAACGTACATGGAAACTTCTACGACCAGAACCAAAAGGAAAGAAATGGAGAGATCGTCAAATGGACAATTAATCACAAAAGACGGTATGATTTTGGGTACTCCTCTTCAGTGTAACAGTTTTCTTCTTCGTCTGAGGAGGAGTAGGAAGAATCGGACCAGTATGCAGCGTGTAAGTGTCCATGTTATTTTATTAGAACTGAACACACAAAACAAAATAACAAAGTGAATGAAAGAAACGAAACAGTCCTGTCTGGTGAAACAACACACTAAACAGAAAACAACTACCCACAAATCATAGTGGGAAAACAGGCTGCCTAAGTATGGTTCTCAATCAGAGACAACGATTGACAGCTGCCTCTGATTGGGAACCATACCAGGCCAAAAGCAGAAATACAAAACATAGAACAAAAACATAGAATGCCCACCCCAACTCACGCCCTGACCAAACTAAAACAGAGACCTAAAAAGGAACTAAGGTCAGGATGTGACAGTACCCCCCCCCCCCCCCCCCCCTCCCAAAGGTGCGGACTCTGACCGCAAAACCTAAACCCATAGAGGGGGTCTGGGTGGGCATCTGTCCACGGTGGCGGCTCTGGCGCGGGACGTGGACCCCACTCCACCATAGTCTTGGCCCACTTAAGTGGCGCCTTTGGAGCGGCCCTCGCCGCCAACCTCGGACTGGGGACCCTTGTAGTGGGCCCCGAATAGACGGGAGACTCCGTCAGCGCCGGACAGGCGGGAGACGCTGGCAGCGCCGGAGTGAAGGGCGGCTCTGGCAGCTCCTGACTGACGGGCGGCTCTGGCAGCTCCTGACTGACGGGCGGCTCTGGAAGCTCCTGACTGACGGGCGGCTCTGGCAGCTCCGGACAGGAGGGCGGCTCTGGCAGCTCCGGACAGGAGGGCAGCTCTGACAGCTCCAGACAGGAGGGCAGCTCTGGCAGCTCCGGACAGGAGGGAGAACCTGGAGGGAGGAGACTGAGAGACAGCCTTGTGCATGGGGCTGCCACAGGACCCACCAGGCTGGGGAGACCTACAGGAGGCCTGGTGCGTGGAGGAGGCACCGGATGGACCGGGCTGTGGAGCTCTGGTGCGCAGCCTTGGCACCACTCCTCCAGGCTGGATGACTATTTTAGCCCGGACACTCCAGAGTGCAGGCACAGGTTGAACCGGGCTGTGGGTGAGCATTGGAGATCTGGTGCATACCACTCGCACCTCTCCCTTTGGCTCAATGCCCATATTCGCCTGGCACAGGCGGAGCACAGGCATAGGGCGAACTGCACCCTCCCAGCGCCCTGGAGACACAGCACGCAGCGCCGGCGCAGGATACCCTGGGCCGAAACGGCGTACCGGAGACCATTGACCATTTGACTGTCTTTGGCCTGGTTTGCTAACTACCTCTCTCAAAGAGTGCAGTGTATAAAGTCTGCTGTCTCAGCCACTGCCTGTCACCAAGGGTGTACCCCCAAAGGCTCGATCCTAGGCCCCACGCTTTTCTCAATTTACATCAACAACATAGCTCAGGCAGTAGGAAGCTCTCTCATCTATTTATATGCAGATGATACAGTCTAATACACTGCTGGCCCCTCCCCGGATTTTGTGTTAAACGCTCTACAACAAAGCTTTCTTGGTGTCCAACAAGCTTTCTCTGCCCTTAACCTTTATCTGAACACCTCCAAAACAAAGGTCATGTGGTTTGGTAAGAAGAATGCACCTCTCCCCACAGGTGTGATTCCTACCTCTGAGGGTTTAGAGCATGAAGGAGTCACCTCAGACAAGGGAGTATGGCTAGATGGTACACTGTCCTTCTCTCAGCACATATCAAAGCTTCAGGCTATCTGAGATATCTATTGCAGCCGTCATCCTTCACATACAACACCCGTTCTGCCAGTCACATTCTGCTAAAGGTCCCCAAAGCACACACATCCTTGGGTCGCTCATCTTTTCAGTTATCTGCAGCTAGCGACTGGAACGAGCTGCAACAAACACTCAAACTGGACAGTTTTATCTCAATCTCTTCATTCAAAATACTCAATCATGGACACTCTTACTGACAGTTGTGACTGCTTTGCGTGATGTATTGTTGTCTCTACCTTCTTGCGCTTTGTGCTGTTGTCTGTGTCCAGTAATGTTTGTACACTGTTTTGTGCATCTACCATGTTGTGCTGCTGCCATGTTGTGTTGCTACCATGTTGTTGCCATGTTGTGTTGCTTCCATGCTGTGTTGTCATGTGTTGCTGCCATGCTATGTTGTTGTCTTAGTTCTCTCTTTATGTTGTATTGTGTTGTCTCTCTTGTCGTGATGTGTGTTTTGTCCTATATTTTTATTTAATATATTTATATTTTGATTCCCAGCCCCCGCCCCCGCAGGAGGCCTTTTGCCTTTTGGTTGGCCTTCATTGTAAATAAGAATTTGTTCTTAACTGACTTGCCTAGTTAAATAAAGGTTCAATAAAATAAAATAAAATAAATTATAATAAAATACACCCATCCACCCTGACCAACCACCGTACTGTCTTATGTAACCATACCAAACGTAACATATCATTCTTATTTAAGTGTCCCGGCTTTACTTTTACTATGTTACATCTAGTCTATGAGACCAGGTTGAACCAGAAGGTAAAAAAACAAGTCAAAGTCCAGACAAGGGGACCACATCAATAAGTCATTCAACTGCAGAAGACACAGATCATTTGATTAGATTTATTGCCTTCATGCTTGCAGTCGACAAGACTGAATTATGCAGAATGCACATTTAGAAAATACGTAAAAAAACGCAAGATATTACAGTAAATAACAAATATGCTATCTTACAAGAAATTACAGTTAAAAAAGTCACATTTGGTTATTAAAAAGTCTGATGGAAGTGGCTATGCTGGAATTGCTCAGCTTATTTGTCCTTGTGTTGATGCTGGACAGTTGGTTCTTGTTTTGGGGGACTATGCAAGTACTGTCTCCCCTTCTCTGTGGTAGGAGATCATAGAGGGTGGTCAGGTTGGTGCATCCCAGTTACCAATCTTACTGCTGCTTGCTCTCTTCGCGACTCTAGTGGCGGAAGGGTCAGTGGGGAGTATCTGGTTTTTGTTGCTATCTTGCTTGCCCTTTTCTGTACCCTATCCAAAGTGTGTGCCCAGTGTGTCATTTTGCTACCCAAGAATAGCAAAGCACCTTTACTGGTTGAAACAGCTGAGCAATCAGCCTCCTTTTTGACCAGATAAAATGCTATTTCACAGTAAACAAACTAAACTGCTTGGTGTAACTCTAGATTGTAACATATTGATGCAACGGTAGCTAAGATGGGGAGAGGTCTGCCACAAAGAAAGGACATAGGCAAATTAAATGTGGCACAGAAAAGAGCAGCACAGCTGGCCCTTAAATGTACACAGAGGGCTAATATCAATAACATGTACAGTGCCTTGACTTTTTCCACATTTTTGTTACATTGCTGCCGTATTCTAAAATGGATTAAATTAATAAAAATCCTCAGCAATCTACACACATTACCCCATAATGACAAAGAGAAAAAATATTTTTTATGAATTTTTGCAAATGTATTAAAACACAAAACCAGAAATACCTTATTTACATAAGTATTCAGACTTGAAGTATTCAGTTATGAGACTCGAAATTGAGCTCAGGGGCATCCTGTTTCCATTGGTAATCCTTGAGATGTTTCTACAACTTGATTGGAGTCCACCTGTGGTAAATTCAATTGATCGGACATGATTTGGAAAGGCACACACCTGTCTATATAAGGTCCCACACTTGGCAGTGCATGTCAGAGCAAAAACCAAGCAAAGAGGTCGAAGGAATTGTCCGTAGAGCTCCGGGACAAGATTGTGTCGAGGCACAGATCTGGGGAAGGGTGCCAACACATTTCTACAGCATTGAAGGTTCCGAAGAATACAGTGGCCTGGTCACTCTGACAGAGCTCTAGAGCTTCTCTGTGGAGATGGGCGAAACTTCCAGAAGGACAACCATCTTCGCAGCACTCCACCAATCAGGCCTTTATGGTGAGTGGCCAGACGGAAGCCACTCCGAAGTAAAAGGCACATGACAGCCCACTTGGAGTTTGACAAAAGGTATCTAAAGACTCTCAGACCATGAGAAACAGGATTCTCTGGTCTGATGAAAACAAGATTGAACTCTTTGTCCTGAATTCCAAGCGTCACATCTGGAGGAAACCTGGCAACATCTCTACGGTGAAGCATATTGTTGGCAGCATCATGCTGTGGGGATGTTTTTTAGTGGCAGGGACTGGGAGACTAGTCAGGATTGAGGGAAAGATGAACAGAGCAAAGTACAGAGAGATCCTTGATGAAAACCTGCTCCAGAGCGCTCAGAACCTCAGACTTGGGAGAAGGTTCACCTTCCAACAGGCCATGACCCTAAGCACACAGCCAAGACAACGCAGGAGTGGCTTCGGGACAGTCTCTGAATGTCTTTGAGTGGTCCAGTCAGAGCCCAGACTTGAACCCGATCAAACATCTCTGGAGAGACATGAAAATAGCTGTGCAGCAACACTTTCCATCCAACCTGACAGAGCTCAAGAAGATCTGCAGAGAAGAATGGGAGAAACTCCCTAAATACAGATGTATTGTAGCGTCATAGCCAAGAAGACTCAAGGGTACTTCAACAAAGTACTGAATAAAGGGTCTGAATACTTGATTCACGTTTTTTTAAATTAGACTGTAACCTAACAAAATGTGGAAAAAGTCAAGGGGTCTGAATACTTTCCGAAGGCACTGTATGTCAGTCTCTTCTGACATACAGAGATTTCTTGTCTCTGTGAGAGGTATTGACATGTTTAAAGCTAACACACACCTCAGATACCCATACATACCCCACAAGACATGTCACCAGGGGTCTCTTCACAGTCCCCAAGAAATGCACAGTACTACCTAGAGCCATGACTACATGGAACTTTCTTCCACATCAAGTAACTCAAGCGAGCAGTAAAATCTAATTTAAAAAAATATATTTCATGGCTGGTAGGCTACACAAGGCTAACTCATCTTAAACTTGACTGTGACAGCAACAAAATGGTTTGTCTTACGGACATAGTAAAATATTATCTGTAGCTGTAATCCTTATATGCCTAACTAAATGCTTTCTATTTCCCCAGTCATTCTATTCTAGTCCTATCTACTTCACTGTCATTCTTCATTAAAGGTGGGCACGCAACCCATCGTAGATCCTTGTCTCAATAACAAATCGTCTTCATTGCAATCCTCTGTGGCGAGCCTTTTTGATGTGAAGTCTGTCCCTCGTTAATGTCTATTCTTGGTCACCTTAGGGAAATGGGGATACCTAGTCAGTTGTACAACTGAATGCCTTCAACTGAAATGTATCTTCTTCCTCTGAGTCAGAGAGGTGCGGGGGGCTGCCTTAATCGTCCTCCGTGTCTTTGATGCCCTGGGAACAGCCTTGCTCAAGGGCAAAACAACAGCTTTTTACCTTGTCAGCTCAGGGATTCGATCCAGCAACCTTTTGGTTACTTGCCCAACACGCTAACCACTAGGCTACCAACATTAGGGAGTGGATGGCTGTCACTTTAACTAGAGCACACAATTCATCCACTATGATCCCCCCATCTGACAGGAGGGGTATGTATAAGGGGACCTCTTGGATATCACAGAAGTGTGATATCCAAGAGGCCCACCTCCTGGAGCCAAAGGCTTTCTGCTGGAAAATAAAAACATCTGTCACTCAGCAGCAACAGGGCTAAAGCCTAATCATACTGACGGTGTCCTGCAAGAAGCGTTTTAACACGGCCACCTGCACTGTGGCCCCTGTCTTACCTTTAAGTGTCTCCCTCTCACTGAGGGCAGCTGATCTAGCACACTCCAAGGTTGTAGAGGTTTCCAGAGGAGGTGTGTTGTGAATGGTGGGTTTGGGGGTGTGAAGGAGGGGGGACGGGAACACTGCTGGGCTAATTCACACCTTCTGGAGCTCAACATTTGTTTATAAGTCCTGTTGGGGTGTTTGCTCCCATTGGACAAAAGCTAAATGGTGGCCAAAAAGATTTAAATGGAAGGCTTCTCATTCCTTTCTTGGGAGCTCTCCAAGGTACCATCTACTGTGTTCACTTAGTTCTGTTTTGTGAAGAGTACATTGAGAAAAGACAGACAGGTACTATATTCCACTTAATCCCTACTCCCACCTGCTGTTTCTCTAGTAATTGTGTCTCTTGAAATCTTATTGGATTTTTCAATTACAATTTGGTTTTGATGGCCTTCAAGGGCCATTATGGAAATTGATTACAGCACAGGCAGATCATTGATTCAACGCTCTGTGCTCACTGGGAACGAGTCCTACTTCCCAAGTGATTTGCAACCATAATGGCCTCTTATGCACAGTATACATAAACAACCCCTGTCATCTTACAGAACTGAAAAACATTGCCCCTGAAATTAACCCTTCATCTCAATCAGAGAGTTAGTGTAGTATCTGTTTCAGTTTCTCTATTTGTGGTTCTTGGAGAGAGAAATGAGAGAGCTCGTTCAAGCACAGTGGCTCATTGGGATCAAGCTGGTGGTTTGGCATTGCCTGCAGTGCTGGGGCCGAGAAAATATTCCTAGATGGGAAGATGGGAATATACAAGAGGAGGTTTTGTGGTTACGGAGCTTGATGTCTTTGCCTTGGACAACTTTTCTGGGAGCCAAGACCTGTTCACGGTTTATTAGTTTGTTAATGTATCTTCCCTAGCACTTTTCATTGGATATGCAGGTTTACACTTTGCTAATCATGTACGAGCCAATAGTTTGAGTTTGCAGACAGATTAACATCTAATTATAAGTAAAGGAGCGATAGCTTGTTTCTTGTTTATCTTTCCTAACTTTTCTGATGTCGAATTGCTGATTACAGGCACTTCTCTGTTTGAGTAAAGTGGTTACAGGTTCCTTCTAGGATTAGGGTTAAAGGTATATAGGTTGTGGTATATGTAACTCTGTATTTTTATCTATTATTCAGGTTGAACTAACTAGTCAGAGAGCTCAATGATGCTTTCCATTGTGAGTCAACTTGGTGGTATCCCTCTATGAGATGCATTTTGTAGGATGTGTCAGTCAAATACGGAGGTTATAAAAATGGTAAAAATCATTGTTGTTTTATGCTTCCGTTTCACTTGCTGTGCTGTAAGCATTTATTTTCTCTCCAGCATTTAGTTGATTTCTGTGTTTCGTTGTTCACATGAAGAAGCCCTCTCATCACTCTCTCACTCCAGCTGTGTAGGAGTCTTCCAGGGATGAGAGAAATCCTATATGCAAAGTAGCTCAAATCCAGCACAAATCTCTTTCTCTCTCCTCCTCCTGCACTCTCCCTCTTTCTCACTCTTTCATTTTCCTGCACTCTCTTTCACCCAATCTCTATCTCATCTCCTCTCCTGCATCTCCCTCTCTCTCTCCTCTTGTAATCATCATTTGGTATGGGGTATGGTGACCATTGACTCTATTCACCCCAAGGCAAACTTTTTGACTACATTAGCCAACACAGTTATAAGGAAGCACACTTTCATGCTAAACCTCATATTGTAGCTGATAGAGACCCCAACTGATGTATAAAACATTCTTAAAACAATCTACTTCGGTTTAGATACAAGCATCATTAAACCTATAACACAATTCATTCATTTGACTTGAAAATCTGTTTCTTGGACCTAACTAGCTAAGTACCTTTTCCACGTTTTCATTCTTCACAGACTCCATGAAATGATGACCTCTTCCTAAATATTTGGTCACCTGACTAATTTAGTGTATGGTTTCCTAGAAACAAGGGGCGGCTTAACTAAACTTACACCACTCTCCCCTATTCAAGGAGAAAATGTAAAATCAGCATATTTGCAGTCAATGATAAATAATGGTACCTGAATTGGGTTCATGTATAATTGAAAACTCATTTACTTTGTATGCATATTGAAAGAGACAAGAAAGTGGCAACGATTACTAAACTTTATTATTCTTATCCAAGCATATCCAGTCTGTGACATTATGGTTTAGTTTACATGAGAAGTGTACTGTAACTATTGGTTCAATAACTACATCATGGATATTTCCCAGTGGTGTAAAGTAATTAAGTAAAAATACTTTGAAGTACTACTTAAGTCGTTTTTTTGGTATCTGTACTTTACTGTTTATATTTTTGACAACTTTTACTTTTACTCCAATACATTCCAAAATAAAATATGTACTATTTACCCCCATACATTTTCCCTTGACACCTAAAAGTTCTTGTTACATATTGAATGCTCAGGCAGGACAGCAATATGGTCCAATTCATGCAGCTGTTAATATAATGCGTTGTTATCCCTACTGCCTCTGATCTGTCGGACTTACTAAACACAAAAACTGCATTTTGTGCAAGTGTGCTCTGCAAGTGTGCTCCTGGTTGTTGTCCCCCCAAAAAAGGAACTTGTGCCATCTGGTTTGCTTAATATAAGGAATTTGATGAATAGCATTTACTTGTACTTTTTACTTTTACTCAAGTATGACAATTGAGTACTTTTTCACCACTGTACTTCAGCACATTTAAAACCAGTCACTCAAGCAGTAATTTTACTGGCACACATGCTCTCTAATGGGACTGCGGTCCTCATCATTGATAGGTGAATAATTATATGAAACCACTGAATGAAAGTCAATCAGTATTTTAAATGGCTTAAATACATAATGATATTCGTAACAGATATGTCAATGTGCATCCTTCCCTGGAAAAATCTGCCTGGCAAAAAGGGCCTTGACTCAACACTGCTCAACAAAGCCAGTGATCATCTGTCAAACTGGCACTTAATCAGAAGTATTAACCTGAGCCATTATTTCTGTCCCCTACACACGATTAACACCCATCTGTTCCGGTAAACACACACACACACATGCTAGTGCATGTACATGCATCCATGTTGGCAAACACATAAACACACCAGGCAGTGTTGGCCTGCACACATTTAGCATTACACACTCATACACCCACACTACAGATGTAGGATCTTAATTTGAGTCAGTTTTCTACAGCAGGAAAATAATCCTATAGCAACAGTAAATGTAAATTATTTTGTGGATTTTAATTTACTGGACACATTTTTCGTTAATAAGGCATAGCAAGTCTGAAATTCAATGTGGAAATTACAAACCTTAGAAGCCTTTTAAAACTCAAAGTGTGAGTGATCAAATTAAGATCCTACATCTGTGTGTCAGCAGGCACATACCACAGGAGGTTGGTGGCATTTTAATTGGGGAGGACGGGCTCGTGGTAATGGCTGAAGCGGAATGAGTGGAATGGTATCAAATACATCAAACACATGGTTTCCATGTTTTTGATACCATTCAATTCACTCCATTCCTGCTATATTATGAGCTATCCTCCCCTCAGCAGCTTCCTGTTGCATGCATCCACATCTATGCCACAAAGTACCACTCCATTTCCTTCAATCTCTGCATATGGGTCTAACTGAGAAGCACCGAACCTCTCTGCTGAAATATATCCCCTAACCAGACACTTCGAGTGGAGGAAATGACTGGTTCCGTCACCAAAGGCCAGCCGGCTGTTCTTCCTGAGCAGAGCAGAGCGACAGCTTGTGCCAGGAAATGAATCTAACACTGACATTTACTGATCTAATGATTGTCACTGCCAGGAGCAGCCCGGGTGAGTGGAAATTAAATAATGGGAGGAGGAGAACTGGACAGGTGTTACTGCTAAGAAACTGCACACTAAGACAGAACGGAGAGGAGCACTGTACTTGTACTGTAAAATATGTCTAGAGCAATGTGCTCATTTATAGCAGTGCTGTAGCAGTTATCATACCAATTGGAAATGGGTGAAATGTTTATTTGAGAACGAGACCACTCAATTAAACATACTGTAAGGCAAATCTTTTGGGAACGGAGTTGTATTATTATACAAATGTTCTCTCTCCCAAGAATGTAATGTCATCCTAGCTGCAGTTGAGTAGCTCCATGTTTTGTTTTCAGAGGACTAAGCATTGAAATGCAGCCACACAGAACTGAGCCCAGCTGGTAGAACACAGAGACCATATGGTGCCAGTCAGCCAAAGTCGCTGCTGTGTTCCTTTCTATTGGGGAGCGGAACTTCAGACAGGATATCAAACTGTGGTCCCTCCTCCTCATGCTGCTACAGTCTCAGGATGGCCGCTCCTTATGCAGAATTAGCTATTTGGGTCCATATCTAAAAATAATAATAATAATAATCACTCATTCCCACACATACAGTTGAAGTCGGAAGTTATCATACACCTTAGCCAACTACATTTAAACTCAGTTTAGGATCACCACTTAATTTTAAGAATGTGCAATGTCAGACTAATATTAAAGATAATTATTTATTTCAGCTTTTATTTCTTTCATCACATTCCCAGGGGGTCAGAAGTTTACATACACTCAATTAGTATTTGGTAGCATTGCCATTAAATTGCTTAACTTGGGTCAAACTTTTCGGGTAGTCTTCCACAAGCTTCCCACAATAAGTTGGGTGAATTTTGGCTCATTCCTCCTGACAGAGCTGGTGTAACTGAGTCAGGTCTATAGGCCTCCTTGCTCGCACACACTTTTTCAGTTCTGCCCACAAATTTCTATTGGATTGAGGTCAGGGCTTTGTGATGGCCACTCCAATACATGGACTTTGTTGTCCTTAAGCCATTTTGCCACAACTTTGGAAGTATGCTTGGGGTCATTGTCCATTTGGAAGACACATTCACGAGCAAGCTTTAACTTCCTGACTGATGTCTTGAGATGTTGCTTCAATATATCCACATAATTTTCCTGCCTCACGATGCCATCTATTTTGTGAAGTACACCAGTCCCTCCTGCTGTAAAGCACACCCACAACATGATGTTGCCACCGCCGTGCTTCACGGTTGGGATGGTGTTCTTCGGCTTGCCAGCATCCCCATTTTTCCCCCAAACATGACGATGGTCATTATGGCCAAACAGTTCTAATTTTGTTTCATCAGACCAGAGGACATTTCTCCAAAAAGTACGATCTTGGTCCCCATGTGCAGTTGCAAACCGTAGTCTGGCTTTTTTTGCCGGTTTTGGAGCAGTGGCTTCTTCCTTGCTGAGCGGCTTTTCAGGTTATGTCGATAAAGAACTTGTTTTACTGCGGATATAGATACTTTTGTACCAGTTTCCTCCAGTATCTTCACAAAGTCCTTTGCTGTTGTTCTTGGATTGATTTGCACTTTTCGCACCAAAGTACGTTCATCTCTAGGAGACAGAACACGTCTCCTTCCTGAGCGGTATGACGGCTGCTTGGTCCCATGGTGTTTATACTTGCGTACTGTTGTTTGTACAGAGGAACGTGGTAAAAAAATTGCTCCCAAGGATGAACCAAACTTGTGGAGGGCTACAATTATTTTTCTGAGGTCTTGGCTGATTTCTTTTGATTTTCCCATGATGTCAAGCAAAGAGGCACTGAGTTTGAAGGTAGGCCTTGAAATCTACAGGTACACCTCCAATTGACTCAAATGATGTCAATTAGCCTATCAGAAGCTTCTAAGGTCATGACATAATTATCTGAAATTTTCCATGCTGTTTAAAGGCACAGTCAACTTACTGTATGTAAACTTCTGTAAACTTCTGACCCACTGGAATTGTGATACAGTGAATTATAAGTGAAATAATCTGTCTGTAAACAATTGTTGGAAAAATTACTTTGTGTCATGTACAAAGGAGATGTCCCAACCGACTTGCCAAAACTATAGTTTGTTAACAAGACATTTGTGGAGTGGTTGAAAAATTATTTTTAATGACTCCAACCTAAGTGTATGTAAACTTCCGACTTCAACTGTACATGTTTACAACTATTGTACACTTGCTAATACATATACACCGAGATACTCTTACAAGCACTCACATGCAGGCATGCACACCGACTTGACATAGTTTAGCCCTGGGTCAACATGCCATGGCCCAGTTGTGCGATCCATGAGCTCTTCTTTGCATCTGCTCTTTATCCACCACTAGTCCAGGCCAAGGCAGCGGGGTGAACCAGGGAACGGCTGGACTCCACCAGACCAGATCCAGAGGATGAGGGCCAAGGCCACGGTGGAGAGAGCTGCTGGTTGAGAGGTGAAGAGAGAGGCAGAGATAAAGCATTGGAAGACTATGGACCCTTAGAGAGAGCCATAGAGCCATATCACAGCAATATATATTTATATATATATTCGTCACATGCTTTGTAAACAACAGGTGTAGACTAACAGTGAAATACTTACTTACAGACCCTTCCCCACAATGCAGAGAGAAAGAAAATAGAGAAATAATAGAAAATAATAATTCAAGTAATAATAAATACACAATGCGTAACAATATCTTGGTGAACAGGGAGTACAGGAGGAGACTAAGCACGCACGCCTGAGGGGCCCCCGTGTTGAGGGTCAGCGTGGCAGATCTGTTGTTGCAGAGGGAGGTGTTCAGTCCCAGGGCACTTAGCTTAGTGATGAGCTTGGAGAATGTGATAGAAAATGTTATGTTGGTTATTTTCTATTTACACATTTCTTTGTTCTATGTTTGTGCTTTTCTAATAACCATTTTCTGTGTTCATGTAAGTGACTGATTGAACGAACCCTCACTATTAGTATTTGCAATTTGGCAGTACACCCAGACCCTTGTTTTGAGAACAAAACATGTCTCAGTTTCAAGGTCTCAGCTTAGAGAGAAGAAGCCTCGTGAGGTATTGCTCTGTCACATGCATGACCCAGTATTGGTCGGTCACATGAATGAAGCAAACGTTAATGATGAAGTAATTATGAATGAATAGCTAAATCATGCAAATATAACTTGTCTGTATGGGACAGGGCAGTGTGGGACAGGGCAGTGTGGAGTGTAATAGAGATTGCGTCATCTGTCTATCTATTGGGGCGGTATGCGAATTGGAGTTGGTCCATGGTGTCTGGAATGATGGTGCTGATGTGAGCCATGACCAGCCTTTCAAAACATTTCATGGCTAAATATGTGAGTGCTACGGGGCGATAATCATTTAGACAGGTTACCTTGGCGTTCTTGTGCACAGGGAATATGGTGGTCTGATTTAAACATGAAGGTATTACAGACTGGGTCAGAGAAAGATTAAAGAACATGATTACACAGTCGTCCGGAACACGCATTCCGCATGGTTCAGTGTTGCTTGCCTCAAAGTTAGCATAGAAGGAATTTAGCTTGTCTAGTTGCTCCCTAAGTTTGTTTTACTCACTGCTTTAGCACACTCCACCAACCCTGATGTCCTTGCCATGTTTGAATCCTGGCTTAGGAAGGCCACCAAAAATTCAGAGATTTCCATCCCCAACTACAACATTTTCCATCAAGATAGAACTGCCAAAGGGGGAGGAGTTGCAATCTACTGTCATACTTTCCAGGTCCATGCCCAAACAGTTTGAGCTTCTAATTTGAAAAATGAATCTCTCCAGAAATACATCTGTCACTATTGTCGCCTGTTATAGACCCCTCTCGCATGCCCCTTTCAAAAACTGTAGAACTAAGAACAGATATAGCCCTTGGTTCACTCCAGACCTGACTGCCCTTGACCAGCACAAAAACATCCTGTGGCAGACTGCAATAGCATCGAATAGTCCCCGCAATATGCAACTGTTCAGGGAAGTCAGGAACCAATACACGCAGTTAGTCAGGAAAGCAAAGGCTAGCTTTTTCAAACAGAAATTTGCATCCTGTAGCTCTAACTCCAAAAAGTTTTGGGACACTGTAAAGTCCATGGATAACAAGAGCACCTCCTCCCAGCTGAGGCGAGGTAACACTGTCACCATCGATAAATCCACGATAATAGATCATTTCAATAAGCATTTCTCTACGGCTGGTCATGCTTTCCTCCTAGCTACCCCAACCCCGGCCAACAGCTCCGCACCCCCCTCAGCTAATTGCCAAAGCCTCCCCATTTCTCCTTCACCCAAATCCAAATAGCAGATGTTCTGAAAGAGCTGCAAAACCTGGACCCAAACAAATCAGCTGGGCTAGACAATCTGGACTCTCTCTACCTAAAATTATCCGCCGCTGTTGTTGCAAACCTTATTACCAGCCTGTTCAACCTCTCTTTTGTATAGTCCGAGATCCCGAAAGATTGGAAAGCTGTCGCGGTCATCCCCCTCTTCAAAGGGGGTGATACTCCAGACACAAACTGTTAAAGACCTATATCCATCCTACCCGGCCTTTCTAAAGTCTTCTAAAGCCAAGTTAATAAACAGATCACTGACCGTTTCGAATCCCACCGTACCTTCTCCGCTGTGAAATCCGGTTTCTGAGCTGGTAACGGGTGCACCTCAGCCACGCTCAAGGTACTAAATGATATCATAACCGCCATCGATAAAAGATTGTACTGTGCAGCCGTCTTCATGGACCTGGCTAAGGATTTCGACTCTGTCAATCACCGTATTCTTATCGGCTGACTCAACAGCCTTGGTTTCTCAAATGACTGCCTCGCTTGGTTCACCAACTACTTCTCAGACAGAGTTCAGTGTGTCAAATCGGAGGGCCTGTTGTCCGGACCTCTGGCAGTCTCTATGGGGTTGCCACAGGGTTCAATTCTCGGGCCGACTCTTTTCTCTGTATATATTAACGATGTTGCTCTTGCTGCGGGTGATTCCCTGATCCACCTCTATGCAGACGACACCATTCTGTATACATCTGGCCCTTCTTTGGACACTGTGTTAACAAACCTCCAAACGAGCTTCAATGCCATACAACACTCCTTCCGTGGCCTCCAACTGCTCTTAAATGCTAGTTAAGCTAAATGCATGCTCTTCAACCGTTCGCTGCCCCCATCCGCCCGCCTGACTAGCATCATTACTCTGGACGGTTCTGACTGGTGTCTGGCTAGACTGTAAATTCTCCTTCCAGACTCAAATGAAACATCTCCAATCCAAAATTAAATCTAGAATCGGCATTCTAATCTGCAACAAAGCCTCCTTCACTCACATCGCCAAACATACCCTAGTAAAACTGACCATCCTACCGATCCCTAACTTCAGCGATGTCATTTACAAAATAGCCTCCAACACTCTACTCAGCAAACTGGTTGCAGTCTATCACAGTGCCATCTGTTTTGTCACCAAAGCCCCATATACCACCCACCACTGCGACCTGTATGCTCTAATCGGCTGGCTTCTCGCTACATATTCATCGCCAGACCCACTGGCTCCAGGTCATCTATAAGTCTTTGCTAGGTAAAGCTCTGCCTTATCTCAGCTCACTGGTCATGATAACACCCACCCGTAGCACACGCTCCAGCAGGTATATCTCACTGGTCATCCCCAAAGCCAACACCCTCTTTGGCCACCTTTCCTTCCAGTTCTCTGCTGCCAATGACTGGAACGAATTGCAAAAATGGCTGAAGCTGGAGACATGTATTTCCCTCACTAACTTTAAACATCAGTTATCCGAGTAGCTAAGCGATCGCTGCAGCTGTACATAGCCCATCTGTAAATAGCCCATCCAATCTACCTACCTCATCCCCATATTGTTTTTATTAGACTTTTCTGCTCTTTTGCACACCAGCATGTCTACTTGCACATCCTCATCTGCACATCTTTCACTCCAGTGTTAATTTTGTTAAATTGTAATTACTTTCTACTATGGCCTATTTATTGCCTTACTTCCTCACACCATTTGCACACACTGTATATAGACTGTCACGCCCTGACCTTAGAGAGCCTTTTAATGTCTCTATTTGGTTTGGTCAGGGTGTGATTTGGGGTGGGCATTCTATGTTTTGTTTTCTATGATTTGGTGTTTCTATGTTTTGGCCGGGTATGGTTCTCAATCAGGGACAGCTGTCTATCGTTGTCTCTGATTGGGAACCATACTTAGGTAGCCCTTTTTCCCTTTCTTTGTGGGAAGGTGACTTTGACTTTGTTTAGGGCACATTGCCTTTGAGCTTCACGGTTTGTTTTGTCGTGTTATTTGTTTTGTTCGGCGTCAATTTGATTAATAAAAGAAAATGTACGCTCACCACGCTGCACCTTGGTCCTCTACTTTCAACAGCCGTGACATAGACTTTATTTTTTTCCCCGATTGTGTTATTGACTGTATGCTTGTTTATTCCATGTGTTTTTGTTTGTGTCGCACTGCTTTGCTTTATCTTGGGCAGGTCGCAGTTGTTTATTTACTCGCCAATGTTGTTTCGTCAGGGTGCTTGCACGTCGACCTGTCTTACGCCATCTCTTCCTTTTCAGAGTGTCAGGATTAGGGCCTGGTTTGTGGTGAGCAGTATGTCTTGTGCCACCGACTCATTGAAGTAGAAATTATTAATCCAAATCGAGTTTAGTGAACACTGTTCTGATGTTCAGAAGCTTTTTCGGTCATAGAAATGATGGCGGAACATAATGTACAAAAAAAGTGGTCAGTAGCCCGTAAAACGGCGGCTATCCATTGCAGTGCCATTCGCAACTAGCACCTTTTTTTCAACCAGTGATTGATAGCATTCTGTTTACAACTTCAGCTCAGTTACATTTTATGACAAAGCTCCAACTCTCCATTCCCACTGTATATCAGTAGGAATCTCTGGGAAGAATCCAGGCTCTAGGGTGTATAAGATCCAGAAAAATTACATATCCTCCAAGGATATTCCTTTCCATATGGTTACAAGTGACCAAAGAATATGTCTTGTGGAAGAAAAGGCAGCATTTTTGTTTCCCTGTCAGGATTCACTCTAACCAAGGCAGTGATTTTAACACAACTGTTTAATGAACTTTTCAGAGGTCACTACTGGACGATCTTTGTGTAACTTTTGTCTTTGTTTTCTTATGATAACTATGTCCACGGTCAGCCATTGGGCATGAGGGGAGATCATACAGTATTGTGTCATGGCTGTGACACGGCTGTCCTTCGGGGTTAGATATGATCCCTTTATCAGTTCAATCCCTGTGACTGAGTGAGAGTGGAGCTGTCAGCCACAGTGGCTTTTCTCCGCTACAGCCTGGGCCGAAGCTGCCTCTAGATGGGTGGATGTGGATGTCACAGTACAGGCAGTGGCACATTTATGGCATGGTGGGATAGATTTTCTGTGTCAGTGCTAAATGGAAATCTCTTTAGAGTGCCATGCTCCTGAATCAAATCAGTGGGGGAAAAAGTGTCAAATTGTCAAACTTGACTAAAAGTAAAGATACCTTGCTAGAAAATGACTCAAGTAAAAGTGAGTCACCCAGTAAAATACTACTTGAATAAAAGTCTAAAAGTATTTGGTTTTAAATATACTTAAGTATCAAAAGTAAATGTAATTGCTAAAATATAGTATAAATAATTTCAAATTCCTTATATTTAGCAAACCAGAAAGCACAATTATATTTGCTATTTTTATTTACGGATACCCAGGGGCACACTCCAACACTCAGAAATCATTTACCAATGAAGCATTTGTCTTTAGTGAGTACGCCAGATCAGAGGCAGTATGGATGATGAGGGATGTTCTCTTGATAAGTGCATGAATTGGACCATTTTCCTGTCCTGCTAAGAATTCAAAATGTAACAAGTAGTTTTGGGTGTCAGGGAAAATGTATGTAGTAAAAAGTACATAATTTTCATTAGGAATGTAGTGAAGTAAAAGTAATCAAACATATAAATGGTAATGTACAGATACCCCAAAAAACTACTTCAGTAGTACTTTAAAGTAGTTTTACTTAAGTACTTTACACCAGGCCCTGAGATACTGTAGACTGACAGCATTAGCTGTCAGAGCAGCTTACCGATCACTGCACCTGTACACAGCCCATCTGTAAATAGCCCACCTAACTTCCTCATCACCATATTGTTATTTTTTTGTTGCTCTTTTGCACCCCAGCACCTCTACTTGCACATCATCCTCTGCACATCTATCACTCCAGTGTTAATGCTAAATTGTAATTATTTTGCCACTATGGCTTATTTATTGCCTTACCTCCCTAATCTTACCACATTTGCACACACTGTATATAGACTTTTCTATTGTGTAATTTGACTATACGTTTGTTTATCCCATGTGTAACTGTGTTGTTGTTTTTGTCGCACTGCTTTGCTTTATCTTGGCCACATCGCAGTTGAAATGAGAACTTGTTCTCAACTGGCCTACCTGGTTAAATAAAGGTGAAATAAAAAATAAATAAAAAATGTACTTGTATATCAAACTGCCTCATGCTACAGAATGAGCCATTCCGGCTCACACACGCCAAGGCTCGTGCAACATGTCAAGTGTTGGTCCCATGTTTCATGAGCTGAAATAAAAGATCCAAGAAATGTTCCATATGCAAAAAAAGCGTATTTCTCTCAAATGTTGTACACAAATTTGTTTAGATCCCTGTTAGTGACCATTTCTACTTTGCCAAGATAATCCATCCAGCTGAGAAGTGTGGCGAATCAAGAAGCTGATCAAACAACATAATCATTACACAGGTATTAAGTATGTTTGGGATACTCTAGATAGACGTGTACGACTACGTGTTCCACTTTCCGCCAATATCCAGCAACTTTGTATAGCCATTGAAGAGGAGTGGGACAACATTCCACAGGCCACAATCAACAGCCTGATGAACTCTATGCAAAGGAGATGTGTCACACTGCATGAGGCAAATGCTGGTCACAACAGATACTGACTAGTTTTTTTATCTAAGACCCTACTTTTTTTTTTAAGGTATCTGTGACCAACAGGTGCATATCTGTTTTCCCATCCGTAGATTAAGGCCTAATGATTTGATTTCAATTGACGAATTTCATTATATGAACTGTAACTCAGTAAAATCTTTGAAATTGTTGCATGTTGTGTTTATATTTTTGCTCAGTATACTTTACACCACTGAATCAAATGTACTGTCATCATCTCCCTCCACCGTGTTTGCAGGGCTCCTTTAAAAAAAAAGTTGATCCAAAAAATTGGATCAAAACAGGCCATTACCCATAGTGTGGTTGTTAGAACTCAATATAAAAGGGTAAAATATCATGTATTGTGCCTCTAAAACTATGTTTGAAATTCATAGAGAAATCAATGTCAACGAAATTATAAATCAGATACGCGGAGGAATGGTACAAACTGGGTGAGATAGAGAGAGAGAGATGGAGAGAGAAGTTGTTTGGAGCTGGAGCAGGAAGAGAAAGTCTTTGAAAGCTGCAGCTTGTTGTGGGAACCTATTTCCATATCCTTCCCATGGGGTGGCAGAATTTAGCAGCAGAATTTAGCAGCAGCTTGATTGAGGCTATGGAGTCAGGGATAGACCTGGCCAGTGAGTATGCACGGCTTAATCTGCAATGAGTTTGGGGATTGAGATATTTTCCATAATAGAGGAGAGATCAACAATTTGTTTGATGATGCTTGGTATGCTTTTCATGTTTTGTGAAAACATTTGATTAGTTTGTGTATCAATACACATTTTGTGGGTAAGGTTAGTTAATTAGCTCTGTGGTATGTTGCACAATCTTTTAGCAAAGGTAATTTTTTGATTTTGCTGAAGCTAGTTATCTTATTTTGGGTATTTTACAGATATTATGACCTCTTTGACCCCCACTGTTCAAAGAACTCATGAACATACAGATGTAGGATCTTAATTGGATCACCCTGTTGCAGGAGAACTTTCCTGCGATACAGGAAATGTAATACTTGTAGTGTATTTGAGGTTTAAAAAAGCTTCTGAAGTTTGTAATCTCCATTTTGAGATTTTCTCTTACAAAGAATGTATCTTTACTTTACTGACTTTATAGTCCCCATGGGGAAATTTTGTTGCAGTGTCATGTACACGTTTAAAGTGGCGTTTAAATACATTTTTTTTTACAATACAACTTTCATAACAGTTACATATAAATAAAAGAGACTAGCCCGCTGACCTTACTGGGTCGATAGGAAGGCCAGCAGTATCAACCCGAACCCCTACAAAAATTCCCATTAATAATAATAATCAATATAATTATCTGTTGCTGCAGGGTTATTTTCCTGCTGTAGCAAACTGGCTCAAATGAAAATCCTACATCTGTATAATGCAATTCCAAACGCAGACACACATGCACATAACACTTCCAGAGCAATCTTTTAAAGTTTGAAAACATATTATTTAATTTGACCTGTTCTGAGTTAACAAAGCAAGAATAGTCACAGACACATCTTCCACATAAGCATTAGGAGAACAGACTAGGTTTTCTCCCTATGGAAATAAATAACATTTAGACCTCCTCAAACTCCTTAGTCACGCAGGCCTGCCTTTCCAACGATGGTGGGGCTGCCAGTTCCCATCTCCTACTCCAGCCAAGGAGAAGCTAATCATTCCGATCTTATTGGGCCCAGAGAGAGTTTATTTGTCAAGGAGAGGGACTGTCAATCAGATACTATTCATGCAGAAGGATTGGGAGCATTATTACTGTGGAGTTAGTTAGAGCAGAACAATTCACTGTTGCCTGCAGAACCACAGCCAGCCTAGGGTGCTTTCTTCACGGCTTGTCTGGAGCTCAGTGGCTTGGCTGGAGTCCAAGTGTGGTGTTCGGATGAAACAGTGTTACAAGAGTTTGCATCACACCTACTTCTTGCTAAGGCCAGGTTACTTAATCACCCTGCCCAAGAACACTAACATAATACAGTACACTCAATATCCTGTCTCAAAGAAGAGTGATGTTCTTGACAGGAAGGTAAGGGTCTGGGAGCCTAAGTAAATGTAATTAACTTAGGGTCTGTGGGATTTCTGCTACCTTCAAAGGGGGTTTCAGCAAATCCAAACTTTTTAGAAGAAATGCCGATACGAGGAGTTGCAGGAGTAAAAACAACTGTCTGTTTTCCCTGCTTTCACTGCCTGACAGCACATCTCAGTATTCACCAAGGACCTGCTCTTTTCGCACTCACCTCATCTTACCTGCCAAAGGCAAACAAGTCTGAATGTTCACAAATCTTAATGTACTGCAGTATTGACCTGGGAGGGCGAGAGAGGGTTCTGACTCAGAGGCTTTAGCTCAGGTGTTCTCGAACCACATAGTGCTTATATCTCTTGACAATCGGACCTTATGTTACCTTCGCCTTGCATTGTCAGCCTCACCCTTGTGTGAAGGGTTTTCCCCCTAGACAGGTAGACACTACACTATTTACCATCGGGAGGTAGACAGTGTTTACCATATGTATTATTATCCACAGGGACAACAGGATGGTCGATAGGGCTGCAGCCAACGCTGTACTCTACAATACTGTGGCTTTATTCATGTGTGCATTCTTCAAAACAACTCGATAAGCCGCCATTGTGTGTGTGAGTCAGACTGCATGAATAAGAAATGACATAAATGACAATTTCATGTTCTAGTTACAGAGTTATTTTCAGATGGGGAATAAAATGAGGACAGCTACTGTATCTGTCTCCCCCAGTCACATACTCCCAGAAATACTATACCCTCCTCCACACACACACTGTCAGTCAGTCAGATATAATGCCTTCAGAAAGTATTCCACCCTTAATCCCACAAAGTGGGATTAAAATTGATTGAATTGTCATTTTTTTGTCAACGATCTACGCAAAATTGTCTGTAATGTGAAAGTGGAATACCATTTCTAACATTTGAAAGAAAGTATAAAAACTTCCACACTAATATATCTTGAATAGATAAGTATTCAACCCCCTGAGTCAATACATGTTAGAATCACCTTTGGCAACAATTACAGCTGTCTCTAACAGCTTTGCACACCTGGACTGTACAATATTTGCAAATTATTCTTTTTAAATTCTTCAAGCTCTGTCAAGTTGGTTGTTGATCATGCTAGACAGCCATTTTCAAGTCTTGCCATAGATTTTCCAGACAATTTAAGACAAAGCTGTAACTCAGCCACTTAGGAACATTCAATGTTAACTTGGTAAGCAACTCCAGTGTATATTTGGCCTTGTGTTTAAGGTTATTGTCCTGCTGAAAGGTGAATTCATCTCCCAGTGTCTGTTGGAAACTAGACTGAAGCACGTTTTCCTCTATTCTGTTTCTTTTCATGCAAAAAAAAATCCCTAGTCCTTGCTGATGACAAGCATACCCATAAACATGATGCAGCCACCACTATACTTGAAAATATGAAGAGTGGTACTCAGTGATGTGTTGTGTTGGATTTTCCACAAATGTAATGCTTTGTATTCAGGACATGAAGTTAATTTCTTTGCCACATTTATTGCGGTTTTACTTTAGTGCCTTATTGCACACATAACGCTTGTTTTGGAATATTTGTATTCTGTATAGGCATCCTTCTTTTCACTCTGTCAATTAGGTTAGTATTGTGGAGTAACTACAATTTTATTTATTTTTTATTTATTTCACCTTTATTTAACCAGGTAGGCTAGCTGAAAATAAATTCTCATTTGCAACTGCGACCTGGCCAAGATAAAGCAAAGCAGTTCGACACATACAACAACACAGAGTTACACATGGAATTAACAAACATACAATCAATAATACAGTAGGAAGATCTATATACAGCATGTGCAAATGAGGTAGGATAAGAGAGGTAAGGCAATAAATAGGCCATGGTGGCAAAGGAATTACAATATAGCAATGAAACACTGGAATGGTAGGATGTGCAGAGGATGAATGTGCAAAGGAGATACTGGGGTGCAAAGGAGCAAGATAAATAAATAAATACCATATGGGGATGAGGTAGATTGGATGGGCTATTTACAGATGAGCTATGTACAGGTGCAGTGATCTGTGAGCTGCTCTGACAGCTGTTGCTTAAAGCTAGTGAGGGAGGTAAGTATCTCCAGCTTCAGAGATTTTTGCTGTTCGTTCCAGTAATTGGCAGCAGAGAACTGGAAGGAGAGGCGGCCAAAGGAAGAATTGGGGTGACCAGTGAGATATACCTGCTGGAGCGCGTGCTACAGGTGGGTGCTGCTACGGTGACCAGTGAGCTGAGATAAGGCAGGGCTTTACCTAGCAGAGACTTGTAGATGACCTGGAGCCAGTGGGTTTGGCAATGAGTATGAAGCGAGGGCCAGCCAACGAGAGCATACAGGTCGCAGTGGTGGGTAATATATGGGGCTTTGGTGACAAAACGAAAGGCACTGTGATAGACTGCATCCAATTTGCCAAGTAGAGTGTTGGAGGCTATTTTGTAAATGACATCGCCGAAGTCGATTTTACAAGAGTATGTTTGGCAGCATGAGTGAAGGATGCTTTGTTGCAAAATAGGAAGCCGATTCTAGATTTTATTTTGGATTGGAGATGTTTAATGTGAGTCTGGAAGGAGAGTTTACACTTAGGTATTTGTAGTTGTCCACACATTCTAAGTCAGAACCGTCCAGAGTAGTGATGCTGGACGGGCGGGCAGGTGCGGGCAGTGATCGGACGAAGAGCATGCATTTAGTTTTACTTACATTTAAACTCATCTGGAGGTTAGTTAACACAGTATTCAACGAATGGCCAGAGGTATACAGAGGTATACAGAGGTATACAGAAATGGTGTCGTCTGCGTAGAGGTGGATCAGAGAATCACCAGCAGCGAGAGCGACATCATTGATGTATACAGAGAAGAGAGTTTGCTTGAGAATTGAACCCTGTGGCACCCCCATAGAGACTGCCAGAGGTCCGGACAACAGACCCTCTGATTTGACACACTGAACTCTATCGGAGAAGTAGTTGGTGAACCAAGCGAGGCAGTCTTTTGAGAAACCAAAGCTGTTGAGTCTGCCAATAATAGCCAGGTCCATGAAGACGGCTGCACAGTAATGTCTCTTATCGATGGTGGTTAAGATATTGTTTAGGACCTTGAGCGTGGCTGAGGTGCACCCACGACCAGCTCTGAAACCAAATTGCATAGCGGAGAAGGTACGGTGAGATTCGAAATGGTCGGTAATCTGTTTGTTAACTTGGCTTTCAAAGACCTTAGGAAGGCAGGGTAGAATATATATAGGTCTGTAGCAGTGTCCCCCTTGAAGAGGGGGATGACCGCGGCAGCTTTCCAATCTATAGGAATCTCAGACGATACGAAAGAGAGGTTGAACAGGCTAGTAATAGGGGTTGCAACAATTTCGGCAGATAATTTTAGAAAGAGAGGGTCCAGATTGTCTAGCCCGGCTGATTTGTATGGGTCCAGATTTTGCAGCTCTTTCAGAACATCAGCTATCTGGATTTGGGTGAAGGAGAAGTAGGGGAGGTTTGGGCGAGTTGCTGTGGGGAGCGCAGGGCTGTTGACTGGGGTAGTGGAAAGCATGGCCAGCCGTAGAAAAATGCTTATTGAAATTCTCAATTACTGTGGATTTATCGGCAGCTGGGAGGAAGTGCTCTTATTCTCCAAGGACTTTACAGTGTCCCAGAACATTTTTGAGTTTGTACTACAGGATGCAAATTTCTGTTTGAAAAAGCTAGCCTTAGCTTTCCTAACTGCCATTGTATATTGGTTCCTAACTTCCCTGAAAAGTTGCATATCACTGGGGCTATTCGATGTTAATGCGGAATGCCACAGGATGTTTTTGTGCTGGTCAATGGCAGACAGGTCTGGGGTGAACCAAGGATTATATCTATTCCTGGTTCTACATTGTTTTCATGGAGCAAGGCTTGTTTAAGATGGTGAGGAAAGCACTTTTAAAGAATAACCAGGCATCCTCTACTGACGGGATGAGGTCAATGTCATTCCAGGATACCTTGGCCAGGTTGATTAGAAAGTCCTGTTCGCTGAAGATTTTTAGGGAGCGTTTGACAGTGATGAGGGGTGGTCGTTTGACCGCAGATCCATTACAGATGCAGGCAATGAGGCAGTGATCGCTGAGATCTTGGTTAGTTAGGATGATATCTATGAGGGTGCCCGTGTTTACGGATTTGGGGTTGTACCTGGTAGGTTCATAGATCATTTGTGTGAGATTGAGGGCATCAAGCTTAAACTGTAGGATGGCCGGGGTGTTAAGCATGTCCCAGTTTAGGTCACCTAGAAGCACAAGCTCAGAAGATAGATGGGGGGCAATCAATTCACATATGGTGTCCAGGGCACAGCTGGGGCAGAGGGCGGTCTATAGCAAGCGACAACGGTGAGAGACTTGTTTCTGGAAAGGTGCATTTTTTGAAGTAGAAGCTTGAATTGTTTTGGTACAGATCTGGACAGTAAGACAGAACACTGCAGGCTATATCTGCAGTAGATTGCAACACCTCCCTCTTTGGCAGTTCTATCTTGGCGGAAAATGTTGTAGTTGGGGATGGAAATTTCAGGGTTTTTGGTGGTTTCCTAAGCCAGGATTCAGACAAGCTAAGCAATGCTAAGACATCCGGGTTGGCAGAATGTGCTAAAGCAGTGAGTAAAACAAACTTAGGGAGTAGGCTTCTAATGTTAACATGCATAAAACCAAGGCTTTTACGGTTACAGAAGTCAACAAATGAGAGCACCTGGGGAGTAGGAGTGGAGCTAGGCACAGAAGAGAAGTAGGATAAGGGTACGACTAAAGGCTATACGAACTGGCCGTCTAGCACGTTCGGAACAGAGAGTAAAGGGAGCAGGTTTCTGGGCACGATAGCATAGATTCAAGGCATAATGTACAGACAAAGGTATGGTAGGAAGAGAGTACATTGGAGGTAAACCTAGGCATTGAGTAATGCTGAGAGAGATATAGTCTCTAGAGACGTTTAAACCAGGTGATGTCATCGCATATGTGGGAGATGGAACAAAATGGTTGGTTAAGGCATATTGAGCAGGGCTAAAGGCTCTACAGTGAAATAAGACAGTAATCACTAACCAGGACAGTAATGGACAAGGCATATTGATATTAGGGAGAGGCATGCATAGCCAAATGATCATATTGGTCCAGTGAGTGGTTGGGCTTGCTGGGGACACGGCGATTCACACGGTTAGCAGGCAGGGGCTTGCAAGCTAGCAGTTAGCAGACCGGGGCTAGCAAGCTAGGATAAGAGCCTTAGATGGATGTCATGATGGGGGAAAGTCTGTTTTTGCCTCCTCGTGCGGTGACGTCGATAGACCAGTCGTGGAATTAGTAGGGTTCCAAGTAGCAGAGGGGTCCAAGTCCAATTGGCAAAATGGGTATTGTGGTCAGAGAAACTGACCGATTGATCAGCTAACAGTCCAATATGCTCTAGATACCTAGCAGGCCGCGGTTAGCAGAATGGGCTCTCAGGGGACGTCGCGCCTGAGGGGCCTGTTGGGATCCTCGGGCAGATTATGTCGGTATTCCAGTCGTGAAGGATCGGCGGGGTTCCGTGCCCCGTACCGGCAGTAGAAGGGGTCCGGATATTGTAGCCGAGGAGTGGGCTTCAGGAGTAGCCCAGGAGCCCTAAAGGGAGATGGGTCTAGCATGGGCTAGCTCCGGGCTAGTTGGTGCTAGCTCCGGGATGGAAACGTTAGCTAGGAGTAGTCAACCCGGGTTGTGGTTAGCTAGCTGCGATGATCCAGATGAAAAGGTTCGGAGTTTGCGGTAGGAATCCGGGGATATGGAGAGAAAAATAGATCCGGTATGCTCTGGTTTGAAATGCGTTGTACGAACTGGCAAGAGCTTTCCGAGCTAAAGGTTAGCTGATCACCGCTAGCAGTGGTTAGCTGACTGATAGCTGGTAGCTTGAGGTATTCCAGTTCGGAGGTAAATAGAAATACTTTAGAAAAAAACAGATCCACACCACATTGGGTGAGGCGGGTTGCAGGAGAGTATTTTGAAGTTGAGGTTTAGGAAAAATATTAAAAAGAATGCGAAGGAGAAGATATAAAAAGATATATACGTGGGACGAGACAAGACAAAGACAAAGACAAAGACGTCTGACTGCTATGCCATCTTGGACTAGTTGTTGATCCATCCTCTGTTTTTTCCTATCAAAGCCATTCGACTTTGTAACTGTTTTAAAGTCACCATTGGCCTCATGGTCAAATCCCTGAGCGGTTTCCTTCCTCTCCGGCAACTGGGTGTATTGACATACCATTCAAAGTGTAATAACTTCACCGTGCTCAAAGGGATATTCAACGTCTGCTTTTTTTATTTTTCACCAATCTACCAATAGCTGCCCTTCTTTGCGAGGCATTGGAAAACCTCCCCAGTTTTTGTTGTTGAATCTCTGTTTGAAATTCACTCCTCGAATGAGGGACCTTACAGATAATTGTATGTGTGCAGTACAGAGGTGTGGTAGTCACTCAAAAATCATGGTAAACACTACTATTGCACACAGAGTGAGTCCATGCAAATTTGATGTGACTTGTTAAGCACTTTTGTACTCCTAAACCTATTTAGGCTTGCCAAAACAAAGGGGTTGAATACTTATTGACTGAAGACATTTCAGCTTTAAATGTTTTTACAAATTTGTTATGGGGTATTATGTGTAGGCCAGTTTTAAATTCAGATTGTAACACAACGAAATGTGAAGAAAAGAAAGTCAAGGGGTGTGAATGTTATGAAGGCACTGTAACTCAGAACCCCACACCACAGTGCGGGCACAAGCCATCCTGATCTGGCCCATGTCTATGTACTGTATGTGACCTGCTTTTCACAACATGCCGAAATAATTTACTGTTACTGTCACAGACACAGAGAGATACAGCTGCTGAAAAATACACACACGCACACACACACACACACACACACACACACACACACACACACACACACACACACACACACACACACACACACACACACATATATGTAAGTGTACAAACACACAAACACAACTCAGTGCAGTAAACTTAGCTCAGCCTAAAATGCTTTTGATTGCAGCGAGACGAAACAGAATACCTCCCATTGTCTGTGGCCCATCAATAGCTCTCTGTAGCTGTTTGAAGTGGAGAATGCTGAGAAAATATTCAGTGAACCATAACCCTGTGTGCAGAGCTGTGCTAAGCAAAGCTAGCTTGGACATATGGCTGTTAATAACATATACATGCAGCCTGCTTACATTAGCCTACAGCAGCAGCCATATACATGATGTCCACCAGATATTTATAGCCTAAGATATATGGTATATAGACAGAATACTACCAATAAACAAGACATTTAAATCAACTGCTGTCACACCCTGACCTTAGAGAGCTTTTTATGTCTCTATTTTGGTTTGGTCAGGGTGTGATTTGGGTGGGTATTCTATGTTCAGTTTTCTATGTTTTGTATTTCTTTGTTTTGGCCAGGTATAGTTCTCAATCAGGGACAGCTGTCTATCGTTCTCTCTGATTGGGAACCATACTAAGGTAGCTTTTTCCCACCGGTGTTTTGTGGTTAGTTGTTTTCTGTTTAGTGTTCTGCACCTGACAGGACTGTTTTGGTTTCATTTATTCACTTTGTTGTTTTGTTCTAGTGTTCAGTACAATAAAAGTCATGAACCCTTACCACGCTGCGCTTCGGTCCGATTCTTCCTCATCAGACGACGACACCCGTTACAACTGCTGAGAATCGGATTCAGATATGTTGATGTACAAACGTGATGTGCACACCATCAGCAAATTGATATAATGTACCAGAATTCCCTGAAAATGTATTCAGTTAATTTACTTTAGCTGAAGCAATAGGGTTTCAATATCGTCTATATATTTCGGGAATGGTGTAGTAACTGCCCTTGTTACAAGGGGCTTAGTCATGTATCAGAAAGTAAAGTAATAATTGAACATCCAAACCACAAAACCATGGACACTATCTAGCGAAGGCTGCATGGTGTGTGATTAATGAAGGTATGCTGCAGCATTGATTCATCACTGTAAACCCTACTGTTCGAGGAATCCATTACCTGTAGAGTCAAGACCCTGAAAAATATGGATTATTCAAACAACCAGAAAACAACCAAAAAAATCACACCAAATTCAAGATATTACAATTGTTTGGATAGGGGCTTGGAAGTAGAGCTGATTCCAAGGAGGGATTTTGACTTTGTGGCTATAATAGAATCTACTGGAAATTGTCCTGCTCGGGTCAGTTTTTTGGAGCTGCACCCGCCCTACGCCAGCCACATAGTTTCTGAGCCCCACCCGATACCCAACATCAGGACAGATTTTTCTCCATAACCCGACCCACCCACATATAATTGGTATGGGGGTTTGTGATATATGGTGTTGCATTGTGCCTAAGAACAGACCTTAAGAAGCCATTTGGACCTTGACCACTTGCCGTGCTGTAGCAAAGAAAACAGTCTATGAATATGGTGGCTGGAGTCTTTGGACATTTTTAGGGCCTTCCTCTGACACCGCCTGGTATAGAGGTCCTGGATGTCAGGAAGCTTGGCCCCAGTGATGTACTGGGCCGTACGCACAACCCCCTGTAGAACCTTGCAGTTGGAGGCCGAGCAGTTGCCATACCAGGAGGTGATGCAAACGGTCAGGATGCTCTCAATGGTGCAGCTGTAGAACTTTGAGGATCTGAGGACACATGCCAAATCTTTTCAGTCTCCTGACGGGGAATAGGCGTTGTCGTGCCCTCTTCACATCTGTCTTGGTGTGTTTAGACCATGATAGTTTGTTGGTAATGTGGACACCAAGGAACTTGAAGCTCTCAACATACAGCCCCGTCGATGAGATTGGGGTAGTGCTCGGCCCCTCCTTTTCCTGTGGTACACAATCTTCTCCTTAGTCTTGATCACGTTGAGGGAGATTTTGTTGTCCTGGCAACACATGGCCAGGTCTCTGACCTCCTCCCTGTAGGCTGTCTCATCATTGTCGGTGATCAGGCCTACCAGCGTTGTATCATCGGCAAACTTAATGATGGTGTTGGAGTAGTGCTTTACCACGCAGTCATGGGTGAACAGGGAGTATAGGAGGGGACTTAGCATGCACCCCTGAGGGGCCCCCGTGTTGAGGTTCAGCGTGGCAGATGTGTTGTTGCCTACCCTTACCACCTGGGGGCGGCTCGTCAGGAAGTCCAGGATCCAGTTGCAGAGGAAGGTGTTTAATCCCAGGTTCCTTAGCTTAGTGATGAGCTTTGAGGGCACTATTGTGTTGAACGCTGAGCTGTAGTCAATTAATAGAATTCTCACATAGATGTTCCTTTTGTCCAGGTGGGAAAGGACAGTGTGGAGTGCAATAGAGATTGTGTCATCTGTGGATCTGTTGGGGCGGTATGCAAATTGGAGTGGGTCTTGGGCTTCTGGGATGATGGTGTTGATGTGAGCCATGACCAGCCTTTCAAAGCACTTCATAGTTACAGACGTGAGTGCTATGGGTCGGAAGTCATTTAGGCAGGTTACCTTTGTTCTTTGGCACATATGGTGGTCTGCTTGAAACATGTATTACAGGTATTACAGACTCGGTCAGGGACAGGTTGAAAATGTCAGTGCTTGGAGTACACGTCCTGGTAATCAGTCTGGCCCTGCAGACTTGTGAATGTTGACCTATTTAAAAGGAATAACTCACATCGGCTATGAAGAGCGTGATCACACAGTTGCCCGGAACAGCTGGTGCTCTCATGCATGCTTCAGTGTTGCTTGCTTTAAAGCGCAGAGAAGTTATTTAGCTCATCTAGTAGGCTCTTGTCACTGGGCAGCTCGCAGCTGGGCTTCCCTTTGTGGTCCGTAATAGTTTGCAAGCCCTGCCGGTGTAGTAGGATTCAATCTTAGTCCTGTATTGACGCTGGTAGCTGAAAGTGGTAGCTCTACCCTTCAACTCAGTAAGGATTGTTGCCTGTAATCCATGAAACCGGTGGCTGATGTGGTATACTCCTCAATGCCATCTGATGAATCCAGGAACATATTCCAGTCTTTGCTAGCAAAATATTTCTGTAGCTTAGCATCTGCATCATCTGACCACTTTCGTATTGAGCAAGTCACTGGTACTTCCTACTAGATTTTGCTTGTAAGCAGGAATCAGGAGGATAGAATTATGGTCAGATTTGTCAAATTGTGGGGCGAGGGAGAGCTTGGTACGCGTCTCTGTGTGTGGAGTAAAGGTGGTCTAGAGTTTTTTTCCCCTCTGGTTGCACATGTAACATGCTGGTAGAAATGAGGTAAAATGGATTTAAGTTTCCCTGCATTAAAGTCACCAGCCACTAGGAACACCGCCTCTGGATGAGCATTTTCTTGTTTGCTTATGGCCTTATATAGCTTGTTGAGTGCATTGGTTTGTGGTGGTAAATAGACAGCTATGAAAAATATAGATGAAAACTCTCTTGGTAAGTCATGTGGTCTACAGCTTATCATGATACTCCTCAAGACTTCCTTAATATTCGATTTTACGCAGCAGCTGTTATTGACAAATAGACACAGACCGCCACAGCTTGTATTACCGATGCACGGAAAACCACGAAAACGGTAAATTATCCGTGTCGTCATTCAACCACTATTCGTTCAGCCACGACTTGCAGTTTTTAATGTCCCATTGGTAGGATAGTCTTGAACCAAGCTTATCCAGTTTATTCTCCAATGACTGCACATTGGCCAATAGGACAGATGGTAGAGGCGGGTTACCCACTCACTGACGAATTCTCACAAGGCACCCGGACCTGTGTCCTCGGAATCGGCGTCTTTTCTTCATGCAAATGACGGGATTTGGGCCTTGTCCGGTGTCAGCAGTAAATCTTTCGCGTCTGACTCGTTAAAGAAAAACTCTTCGTCCAGTTCGAGGTGAGTAATCGCTGTTCTGATATCCAGAAGCTCTTTTTGGTCGGTGGCAGAAACATTATGTACAAAATAAGTTACAAAAACACACAAAATAGCACAATTGGTTAGGAGCACGTAAAACAGCAGCCATCTTCCCCGACATCATTACCAGTAAGGCCAAAAGTGTACAGTAGGTGAAGCTGTGGGAAGGATTCACTCCGGCGCCAACAGAGATGGCCGCCTCGCTTCGCGCTCCTAGGAAACTATGCAGTATTTAGTTTTTTTATGTGTTATTTCTTACATTGGTACCCCAGGTAATCTTAGGTTTCATGACATACAGTCGGGAGGAACTACTGAATATATGCAGTATTTTATTTTTTACGTGTTATTTCTTACATTGGTACCCCAGGTAATCTTAGGTTTCATTACATACAGTCGGGAGGAACTACTGAATATAAGAGCAACGTCAACTCACCATCATTACGACCAGGAATATGACTTACCCGAAGCGGATCCTGTGTTTCGCCTTCCACCCAGGACAATGGATCGGATCCCATTCGGCGAACCTAAACAACGGCGCCGTAAAAGGGGCAAATAAAGCGGCCTTCTGGTCAGGCTCCGGAGACGGGCACATCGCGCACCACTCCCTACCATACTACTCGCCAATGCCCAGTCTCTTGACAACAAGGTTGATGAAATCAGAGCAAGGGTTTCCTTCCAGAGAGACATCAGAGACTGTAACGTTCTTGCTTCACGGAAACATGCCTCACTCGAGAGACGCTATCGGAGTCGGTGCAGCCAGCTGGTTTCTTCACGCATCGCGCCGACAGAAACAAGCATCTTTCTGGTAAGAAGAGGGGCGGGAGGGGGTATGCCTTGTGGCGAGACGTGGTATGATCATAACAACATACAGGAACTCAAGTCCTTCTGTTCACCTGACTTAGAATTCCTCACAATCAAATGTCGACCGCATTATCTACCAAGGGAATTATCTTCGATTATAATCACAGCCGTATATATACCCCCCCAAGCAGACACATTGATGGCCCTGAACTAACTTTATTTGACTCTTTGTAAACTGGAAACCACATATCCTGAGGCTGCATTCATTGTAGCTGAGGATTTTAACAAGGCTAATCTGAAAACAAGACTCCCTAAATTCTATCAGCATATCGATTGCGCAACCAGGGCTGGTAAAACCCTGGATCATTGTTATTCTAACTTCCGCGAGGCATATAAGGCCCTCCCCCGCCCTCCTTTTGGAAAAGCTGACCACGACTCCATTTTGTTGCTTCCAATATGCTGATTCGGTGAGCGAGTTCATTAGAAAGTGCATCGGTGATGTCGTACCCACAGCAATTATTAAAACATTCTCAAACCAGAAACCGTGGATTGATGGCAGCATTCGCACGAAACTGAAAGTGCAAACCACTGCTTTTAACCAGGTGACCGGAAACATGACCGAATACAAACAGTGTAGCTATTCCCTCCGCAAGGAAATCAAACAAGCTAAGCGTCAGTATAGAGACAAAGTAGAGTTGCAATTAAACGGCTCAGACACAAGAGGTATATGGCAGGGTCTACAGTCAATCACGGATTATAAAAAGAAAACCAGCCCTGTCGTGGACCAGGATGTCTTGCTCCCAGACAGACTAAATAACTTCTTTGCTCGCTTTGAGGACAATACAGTGCCACTGACACGGCCCGCCACCAAAACCTGCAGACTCTCCTTCACTGCAGCCGACGTGAGTAAAACATTAAACCTGTTAACCCTCGCAGGGCTGCAGGCCCAGACGGCATCCCCAGCCGCGTCCTCAGAGCATGTGCAGACCAGCTGGCTGCTGTGTTTACGGACATATTCAATCAATCCTTATCCCAGTCTGCTGTCCTTATCCCACATGCTTCAAGAGGGCCACCATGGTTCCTGTTCCCAAGAAAGCTAAGGTAACTGAGCTAAATGACTACTACTGTAGCACTCACTTCCGTCTTCATGAAGTGCTTTGAGAGACAAGTCAAGGACCATATCACCTCCACCCTACCTGACACCCTAGACCTACTCCAATTTGCTTACCGCCCCAATAGGTCCACAGACGACGCAATCACAACCACACTGCACACTGCCCTAACCCATCTGGACAAGAGGAATAGCTATGTGAGAATGCTGTTCATCGACTACAGCTCAGCATTTAACACCATAGTACCCTCCAAACTCGTCATCAAGCTCGAGACCCTGGATCTCGACCCCGCCCTGTGCAACTGGGTACTGGACTTCCTGACAGGCCGCCCCCAGGTGGTGAGGGTAGGTAACAACATCTCCATGCCGCTGATCCTCAACACTAGGGACCCACAACGGTGCGTTCTGAGCCCTCTCATGTACTCCCTGTTCACCCACGACTGCGTGGCCATGCACACTTCCAACTCAATCATCAAGTTTGCGGGCGACACTACAGTGGTAGGCTTGATTACCAACAACGATGAGACGGCATACAGGGAGGAGGTGAGGGCCCTCGGAGTGTGGTGTCAGGAAAATAACCTCACACTCAATGTCAACAAAACAAAGGAGATGATTGTGGACTTCAGGAAACAGCAGAGGGAGCACCCCCCTATCCACATTGACAGGACAGTAGTGGAGAGGGTAGGAAGTTTTAAGTTCCTCAACGTACACATCACGGACAAACTGTATTGGTCCACCCACACAGAGAGCATTGTGAAGAAGGCGCAGCAGCGCCTCTTCAACCTCAGGAGGCTGAAGAAATTTGGCTTGTCACCAAAAGCACTCATAAACTTCTATAGATGCACAATCGAGAGCATCCTGTCGGGCTGTATCACCGCCTGGTATGGCAACTGCTCCGCCCACAACCGTAAGGCTCTCCAGAGGGTAGTGAGGTTTGCACAACGCATCACCGGGGGCAAACTACCTGCCCTCCAGGACACCTACACCACCCGATGTAGGAAGGCCATAAAGATCATCAAGGACAACAACCACCCGAGCCACTGCCTGTTCACCCCGCTATCATCCAGAAGGTGAGGTCAGTACAGGTGCATCAAAGCAGGGACCGAGAGACTGAAAAACAGCTTCTATCTCAAGGCCATCAGATTGTTAAACAGCCACCACTAACATTGAGTGGCTGCTTGCCAACATACTGACTCAACTCCAGCTCACTTCAATAATGGAAATTGATGTAAAAAATGTATCACTAGATGTAAAAAATGTATCACATTGTTTAACAATGCCACTTAATATACCTCTTGGATATAGGGGGCGCTATTTTAATTTTTGGATGAAAAACGTTCCCGTTTTAAAAAATATTTTTTTTTGGGGGGGAGGGCGAACTGAGTACAGAAAGGGTGTACAGATAACGCATATAGTTCCCCAACATGTTTAGCCAAGGCCAAAGTCCTGAGCAGGGAGGTTTGGTAAGAAATCCACTTCAGATCCACTGACTCCAGAAGCTCAATGGGGGCTGCACATAAAAGGTGAATGATCTCCACAAACCAAGGCTACCATGGCCAACGGGAAGCCACAAGAGTCAATCGTACGCCCTCCCATTGCACCCTCTCTAACATAGGCTGAAAGTTATGGTAAAGTTGGCTCGAGCGTCAAAACACAAAAAGATTGTTTTGGCAGACTGTGTCTCTCATAGTACAAATATTGACTGATGATGATTTTTAGTCAATATGTTTATTAACATAGTGACAAAGTCTACCCTAAGAAAAGTATTCCATTCCCAGTGTCTTCTTTAAAATGTTAATTAACATATTGACTGAAAATCATCATCAATCACTATTTATGTTATGAGAGACACAGTCTGACAAAACAATCTTTTGTGTTTTGATGCTTCTTTTTACATGCATTGTTTTAAAAACACAATTATTCAGATTTAAGGATGACTTTGGGTGTTTCAGAGTACTTCCATTGTGTTTTGAAATATATTCAGTGTAGTATAACACTTACATTGTGTTTTGAAATATATTCTGTGTAGTATAACACTTACATTGTGTTTACAATCAAACAACATGAAAAAAACAGATATCAGTTTAGGTACACTACTTTTCATGGTTTTAGTACACAAAGATGGTGTTTTGAGTCTTTCTATTTTAACAGTGTACTGGAAACACTACTGTTTTCCTACTGAATCAACACTGCAAAACTCTACTTATGTATCTTGAGTTGTGGATAAACTGCACATTAACTACACAACCCCCTACACGTCTCGACATAGTCACGACAAGGACAAGGATGCATGAACAAGGACAGGGAAGCATGACAAACTCCACAAAAGTATGTCATCACGAAAATCATGAAATACAAAAGGAAAATCTGCACATGCCTTTTTAAATGGAGCTAAAGCCCCTTAACATGTCACCTTGTCAAACCTATGTATTTCGGGTACTAACATTGTGTATTGAAGCATTGTATACACAAGGTGGCTATGAGAATATTGAATAATTTCGTATCAACAAGGCAGCTGCGAGAATATTGATATTGCAACATAGTAGCCAACGAGGGGACTCATTTTTTCCCCTGGGCCATCTTGTCTCAGTCTGATATTAATGTGTTCCCTATGTAGCAGTTGCACTATATGGGTGCTCATTATATAAAACAACAGCCCTACATTCACACTACAGCTAAATATTTAATGACCTTCTGCCAGCAAGATTGATCTGTTAGAATATGTCATTTTAATTCAGGAAGCAAGACCAAGAGGTGGAAATGCATTATACCAGAGGAAGGTAGGCTACAAATAGGGATTAGGGATGCAGGCAGAGGATGATGAATGATGATGTAGGCCTGCAGCAAGAAGTTCAAAAAAAAGTTAGCACAACTAAGTAATCATTAATGATTTGCATGATCGTAATTATCATTCTGTCACTGCATGACAATGCACATTTGTTATAGCCTACATTGTCATTGTCTTTAAAGCCAAATACTGGATATGTATTTTGGGGAAATGCTCTAAATAGCAAGCTGTTCAGTTACATGTGTTTATTTTCATACCAATAGACAGTGAACTAGTGGTAAACCGTGATCACTGGTCACGGTAAAACAAAAAAGTAACACTCCCTATACTTTCAATGCATTGTTTTGCAAAACGTGTGAAAAATGTTGGGCATAAAAAATGTAAGTCGGTAAACTTGTGTTTACCCTCCACTACACCATTGCCAATACATTAAACCAAAATTTCACAACCCTACTCGGTGAATGAATGAAATTATAAATTAGGCCTACACCTATCGAAACCTATCGAAAGCTTTCGGTTTCTAATGCTCAATTAACATAACCACTGGCTATCAGATTACAAAAAGGTTTAAAGGGCGGAGTTCAAATGCCGACATCAAATTCAAAGCAATCGGTGCGCTGCCTAAACAGCTGACCTGCAAAGCAAACTGGCACTGTCTCTGCTTTCTACAAGTGAGAGAAAAGGCTGTAGGAAGAGACTGTCACTGGCAAATATGGTTACAGACCCAACAACATGATATTATAGTATCCCCTTCTCATGGAGAAAAGCACCTGTGCTTATCATAACAAACAAAGTAAGCAAAACAATGAAATGCATCATTCTATCATTGAATAAGATACTAATGATATAGATCTACAGTATATAAGCAATATAACAATGTATGTACAAACTATGGCATATATGACAATAAGCGGATAAGAGGCAAGCGGTAATTTTGATTAAGACATGAGCGCGCTGAGACAGACGTAGCCTACATTCAGCACTTTTGAAATGGACAGCGAAGGAATTCAGAACATATGCCGTTCTTACAGTATTCTCCCTGTACACAAATCAACACAGTAGGCTAAATAACAGGGCACATAAGCAGACACTGAAAACTCTTATAATATTCTATGGTGACATTTCTCTAAATCAGGCTATAGGCTACATGTGCACCACCAAGTCAGAACAGTAGGCTAAGTTCTGGGGGGGAGATCGACCAAATTCTTATGGTGAGACACATAGGTTACAAACAGATTAGTACACAACATACACTTAGTATTACTTTCTAAATCAGTATGCACGGTGGCCCTTCTTGTAGGAAAACTTCTCAATTACTCATCAAAGTCTGTCATGCTGGAATGAAAGCATGGTCAATACGTTCAACCTTTTCTAGCCCATGGTGTTGCGTGTGAAGGTGTTGATGATGATAATGAGAAGACAAACCGTCTCAGACAAGGCCTCCTGCAGGTTGTTTTTGTAGAGTGATTTCAAAAGAGAAAGTGTGGTCTTTCCAGTGTGCAGCTCAGGATGGCGGTAGAGAGTGGACAGCTCCGTTTTCAACTTCTCCTGGTTGCCCACACGTGAGCCATAGCTTGGTAGCACACTGGAGTTCTGCAGTCGGAAAGGAATGTACATACTGGGGGGAAAACTAGCTGTCCACAAACTTTGCAGCAATTAAATAGTCACTTTTTTTTTTAAATCATGGGTGCAGTGTTATGGTTTCTCCACCTTGATTCAGTGGCATCAACATGTCCTGTGGCCAGTAGATCAATTTGCTTGTGAATGTTTTGAATGTTCACCTTGAAGTTATCGATTTTTCTGGCGATTCCTGTTGCACCAATGGTTCGTTTCTGCATGATGTTGTCCAAAACATCCACCTCTGGCATGACCAAAGAAAAGAACTTGAACAGTTGCCGAAATTTGGGATCGTTGAGTTTCATGGAAAAGCCATATGCCCCGCTGATGGTGATCACATCCCAGTGTTGCTTTGAGGCAAGCAACACTGAAGCATGCATGAGAGCACCAGCTGTTCCGGACAACTGTGTTATCACGCTTTCCGTAGCCGATGTGAGCAAGACCTTTAAACAGGTCAACATTCACAAAGCCGCGGGGCCAGACGGATTACCAGGACGTGTACTCAAAGCATGCGTGGACCAACTGGCAAATGTCTTCACTGATATTTACAACCTCTCCCTGGCTGAGTCTGTAATATCTACAGTACATGTTTTAAACAGACCACCATAGTCCCTGTGCCCAAGGAAACGAAAGTAACCTGTCTAAATGATTAACGTTTTGGATCACGCCAGGGAGAGGTTGGTCGTCATAAGGCCTTTGTTACTGTAATCTCCTTCATGCATGGTCTCAAAAATACACCTGAAAACACATGGGTTCAAGGAGTTGCTCGACTCATCATGACCCCCCAATGCTGTCTCACAATTGCCACACAATTTGATGTTTTATTTTAATTGTATTTATTTAACCTTTTATGTAACTAGGCAAGTCAGTTAATCTTATTTACAATGACGGCCTACCAAAGGCAAAAGACATCCTGCGGGGACGGGGGCTGGGATTTAAAAAATATATATATATATATAAATATAGGACAAACATCACGACAAGAGAGACAACACTACATAAAGCGAGACCTAAAACAACAACATAGCAAGGCAGCAACGCATGACAACACAACATGGTAGCAGCACAAAACATGGTACAATGGCTTAAGGACAACAAAGTCAAGGTATTGGAGTGGCCTTCACAAAGCCCTGACCTCAATCCTATAGAAATTTTGTGGGCGGAACTGAAAAAACTAGGGTGAGCAAGGAGGTCTACAAACCTGACTCAGTTACACCAGCTCTGTCAGGAGGAATGGGCCAAAATTCACCCAACTTATTGTGTGAATCTTGTGGAAGGCTGCCCGAAACGTTTGACCCAAGTTAAACAATTTAAAGGCAACGCTACCAAATACTAATTGAGTGTATGTAAACTTCTGACCCACTGGGAATGTGATGAAATAAATCAAATCTGAAATAAATAATTCTCTCTACTGTTATTCTAACATTTCACATTCTTAAAATAAAGTGGTGATCCTAACTGACCTAAGACAGGGAATTTTTATTAGGATTAAATGTCAGAAATGGTGAAAAACTATGTTTAAATGTATTTGGCTAAGGTGTATGTAAACTTCCGACTTCAACTGTACATGATTTGTTGTAATTTTATCTGTGGCCAATTACCTTGAGCTTTCATGGACGGGCACTTCTACTGTAAATCTATGGCATCACCCAAGGGGGATTGAACAGCCTAGCTCTCCCTGTTGATTCTGCAATGACGCAGTGTCCTAATGAGTGACAGAACCCTGAGCCAATCATGTAGCAACCAGATTAAGATTAACAACGCCGACTCCACCACAGAGAGCGCTAAACTAGGCTGAAACAGCTGCATTTTGGAGCTGACTTAAAGAAAAATAACAAGTTTGTGTGCTGCTTTATTTACTCAATAATTTTTTAACACTGTTTTCTAAACTGATGACACGAATTCATGCCAGAATTACTTTCAAAACAGGCCCAATTTTTACACATTTCAAGACACAGGTGGGGCTGTAACGGCATTCCTCCTCCTCTTCTGAAGAGGAGAAGCGAGAAGGATCGGAGGACCACTGCTCAGCGTGGTAAGTGTCCATAACGTTTATTTAAAGACATAAACTGAACACTACAAAACAATAAACGTGAAACGAACAAAACCGAAACCGTGTGGCAACAAACACTCACACGGAAACAAACACCCACAACTCAAAAGTGAAACCCAGGCTACCTAAGTATGATTCTCAATCAGAGACAACTAACGACACCTGCCTCTGATTGAGAACCATACTAGGCTGAACTCAAAACCCCAACATAGAAAAACATACATAGACTGCCCACCCCAACTCACGCCCTGACCATACTAAATAAAGATAAAACAAAGGAAATAAAGGTCAGAACGTGACAGGGGCTCAAAACAGGTGGAGCTCTGCCCCACCTTCTCTGAATGACGGGTCACCACGGATGGTATCCCCTTTCCCCCTAATTTACCCCAAAATATCAACAAGTGACTGAATGTTTGAATATTATTTATTATATCATTAGAATTGTGCCTTAATCAATTGACTTGATGGATGAGCTTCAACACATAAGCTTTTATCGACAGTTTAGTGATGTGAAATACACTGCTAAAAAAAATAAAGGGAACACTTAAACAACACAATGTAACTCCAAGTCAATCACACTTCTGTGAAATCAAACTGTCCACTTAGGAAGCAACACTGATTGACAATACATTTCACATGCTGTTGTGCAAATGGAATAGACAACAGGTGGAAATTATAGGCAATTAGCAAGACACCCCCAATAAAGGAGTGGTTCTGCAGGTGGTGACCACAGACCACTTCTCAGTTCCTATGCTTCCTGGCTGATGTTTTGGTCACTTTTGAATGCTGGCGGTGCTTTCACTCTAGTGGTAGCATGAGACGGAGTCTACAACCCACACAAGTGGCTCAGGTAGTGCAGCTCATCCAGGATGACACATCAATGCGAGCTGTGGCAAGAAGGTTTGCTGTGTCTGTCAGCGTAGTGTCCAGAGCATGGAGGCGCTACCAGGATACAGGCCAGTACATCAGGAGACGTGGAGGAGGCCGTAGGAGGGCACCAACCCAGCAGCAGGACCGCTACCTCCACCTTTGTGCAAGGAGGAGCAGGCGGAGTACTGCCAGAGCCCTACAAAATGACCTCCAGCAGGCCACAAATGTGCATGTGTCTGCTCAAACGGTCAGAAACAGATTCCATGAGGGTGGTATGAGGGCCCGACGTCCACAGGTGGGAGTTGTGCTTACAGCCCAACACCGTGCAGGACGTTTTGGCATTGGCCAGAGAACACCAAGATTGGAAAATTCGCCACTGGCGCCCTGTGCTCTTCACAGATGAAAACAGGTTCACACTGAGCACATGTGACAGATGTGACAGTCTGGAGACGCCGTGGAGAACATTCTGCTGCCTGCAACATCCTCCAGCATGACCGGTTTGGCGGTGGGTCAGTCATGGTGTGGGGTGGCATTTCTTTGGGGGGCCGCACAGCCCTCCATGTGCTCGCCAGAGGTAGCCTGACCGCCATTAGGTACCGAGATGAGATCCTCAGACGCCTTGTGAGACCATATGCTGGTGCGGTTGGCCCTGGGTTCCTCCTAATGCAAGACAATGCTAGACCTCATGTAGCTGGAGTGTGTCAGCAGTTCCTGCAAGAGGAAGACATTGATAATATGGACTGGCCCGCCCATTCCCCAGACCTGAATCCAATTGAGCACATCTGGGACACCATGTCTCGCTCCATCCACCAACGCCACCTAGCACCACAGACTGTCCAGGAGTTGGCGGATGCTTTAGTCCAGGTCTGGGAGGAGATCCCTCAGGAGACCATCCTCCACCTCATCAGGAGCATGCCCAGGCGTTGTAGGGAGGTCATACAGGCACGTGGAGGCCACACACTCTACTGAGCCTGTTTTTGACTTGTTTTAAGGACATTACATCAAAGTTGGATCAGCCTGTAGTGTGGTTTTCCACTTTAATTTTGAGTGTGACTCCAAATCCAGACCTCCATGGGTTGATAAATTTGATTTCCATTTGATCATTTTTGTGTGATTTTGTTGTCAGCACATTCAACTATGTAAAGAAAAAATAATTTAATAAGAATTCATTCATTCATTCAGATCTAGGATGTGTTATTTTAGTGTTCCCTTGATTTTTTTGAGCAGTGTATATTTCAATATAAACTAAACAAAGATATAGCAACAGAACTAAGGTTAGAACGTGACAGACACTTGGAGCGAGCATGACAATGACAGCTGTAGCGCACCTGATTGGTCGAGCTAAACATGAATAGTCATTGAAAATTGTGAAAAACGTCTCCTACTACATTCCCATTAAATTGAGATGAGAAAATGATGGTATAAATAACTATTATGTGATACATTTTAGTCCGATTATTATTGTAGGACAAAATATTGTGGTTGCGCAAGACTGCATTGTTGACACGATTCGTTTTCATACATTTTTAACCTAGCGTTTATTATTCAAATCGACACAAACATGATATTATGTCTGATAGTACATTTGTTCAAAGTAACGAGCATTACAAAACAATAACATTGAGATAAGACAGATATTGTGCACTTCTTGCCAGCTGTTACTTTCGTCCCAAGGCTGTGTTACTCACACCCGCCGGCAGGTACAAAAGTAACGTTGCGGTAGTTCTGTTCTCAGTCTATTTCATTTAAACTCATTTACCCTAGAAATGAAATTACAGTTGCCAATGGTAAGTTGTTTGTCATAAAATATGGTGTCTCTAGCTCTATCGATCTCTGATTATGAACAAAAACTCAAAGTGTTACTTTCGTCCCAGTATTCTCCCCCAGTAATTCAATAGGGATTGAGTAGGCATACAGCAGTAATGTGTATGCATTACATAGTTATTCAATAGTGAGCATGTAGGTATGTGTACGTTTTAAGTAGTAGATAAGTCATTAAGGGAAAATTATGTAGTGATTTGAATAAGAAATATGTAGTGTTCACCAGTAGTGAAACAACCCAATTTATCACTCATTACTACTAAAATTATTACATAAATCACTACTGGTGTACTACACATCTCAATAGCAATCATGTAGTAAAACCGGTAGGTTTTGTGTAGATATTGTGTAGTAGTGATGAGTAGTAATTCAGTAGTACTTTTCCATGAGGGTACAGTACTGTAGGTGCAATTTCAATGACTGTAATGCTGCGGGTGTCGTGGGTGTGGAGTCAGACGCAGGAGACAGAGAGTGCAATGCTGTGCGTCTTTAATTGCACCAACGCACCACAGGGTACTCACAATAGTAACGACCCCAAACACAGGGAATGAAAATGTACAACGGAAAAGTCACGACCAGGCACTAACACGTACCTCTACAACAGAGCCGAAGGTTACACTGAAATAATCCCGCACAACAACCAGGCGGGCCGGCTGTCTAAAAAAGACAAACTAATCATACCTAAACAGGTGCTACCAATAAACATACAAGGAGGGGGAGGAAAGACAATCAGTGGCAGCTAATAGGCCGGTGATGACGACCGCCGAGCGCCACTCGTGACAATGACAAGCTATTGTACCCCTATGAGAAGATACACCACTCCTCTTAACATAGTGCTTCTGGTTTTGTTGCACTATGTCATTGTCATTCAAGACAGGGAAAACAACAAAGTGAAGGGAAGATGAAAGCTAGCTTTAGCCTGAGTCTCAGGCTCTCCAAAAGCAATCTCCATCCCAGGTACGCCTGTCAATCCAAAATGGGCTCCCTCAGAACCACTCCACTTGCTGTGTCTGAGATTACTCTCAACTCAAGCCTCTGACAAGTCAAGAACCGAGGCATCCAGAACTTCTACTGCCAAACAGTGAAAGCCAAACTTTTCAGACTTTCTACACTTTCAGTGGAAAGTGTATTTCACTGTTTTGCAGTAGAAGTTAGTTATTTGATCATATTGATATTGTAAAGCTCAACATCTACTATCGAAATATATCGTATTTGTTTGTTTAAATGTTTGAATCACCACTGTAGATTTCAATTGAAGTGCGCTCTATGCATTGGAATGATTTGGATGGACTGTAAACAGCATTGAGAAAGTGATACTGATGTAGTAATTTCTAAATTGACACAGTCTTACCATCCAGGAGAATGATGAAGAAGTGATCAGTCATTTGTGTTTGTCAGTGAGATTACAGGCTCTCCTATCCCATCTATGTATATCAGGAAGGCTCAACAGGAGGGGGAACTGATAACATGTGAGATTTGCAGAAATGTCAATACCTATCTGTTCACAAATCCATCACTCTTCAACACTTGTCCACACATTCAACAGTTGGCACATTTTGTCTTCAGCTTTCGACAGACAATGTCACTGGGTGGAGATGCTTAGCTTACTGCTCAGTGATTAAGTGTGCATGTGTTTGTGTGTATCTTTCTGTCAGTCAGTCTGTCTGTCCGTCCCTCCATCTGACCCTGATCATCTAGCAGGGACGAGCATGGAGATCAGATCCTGGAACACTCAGCTTCCTCCGATCAATGTTCCCTCTAAAATTAGCGGCCTGACTGCCCTACAAATGCTCCAGAGTGCCTTACACAAATAAACTGGACCCAGACTGAGTGACCAAGTCTAATCCCTCAGTTTTGTGAGTTTTTCTGTTTTTCTTCTACCTCTAGTATCTATGTGATTTGGGTCAGCGCTGAACTTGGACCGTCTAGTGATCCTTTGACTTGTGAAACGTCTTACGTTTTGTCATGTCAGATAATAACTACAACCTTTTAGACTTAATGCTCTTGTCCCTCTGCCTTAAAGTGCAAAGGTTTTCAGAATTAATCATATTTTTCATATAGTGGTTGTCCGTAGAGACCGATCTAGGATCAGTTTACCCCCAAACCAAACCTCAACCATTTCAAGGGGAAAACACAATAGTGACCTTAGGTCAACTTGTAGTGGTAACTTAATTATCCTTTGTGGGTGGATGTTTGGGAAGATAAACAGGTGACAAGATGTCACTCGTGTGGGTCCTATACAGTATCTGCATATACTTCTGTAGGAAATCTACAGATCTTTAGGGTGAAATAACAGACCCAGCCAGCATAGATAGTGTTCATATGTGAAATGTAGGTTGGGATATGCATGCACTGGTTAGCAGATGGCGTGCAGTATGGGCAAAATATAATAAACATTCATTATTAATAAGTACGTGCAAAGACAACATTTTGTCTTGAAATGTGTGAAACAACACATGAGAAGTGAACTAAAGACCCTAAGACAAAACCACACACACACACACACACACCTTCTCAGTCAGCCTACTTTGACTACTGTAGCCCTGACAGTATTTCAGTTTGTCTCAAGTTAGAAATGAGCAGCACAGCTCTTACATTACTTCTTGCTCAGACACGCCAGCATTTTCACAGATTCACCAGAACACTCTCTGGTCCTTCGGGAGTTCCCCAAGTAGTTTAAGGTATTTCAACCCACAATGCACTGCTCTAAAGCTCCCCGCTGGATTTGAGTCCTCACACCCATCCCCCATCGCCTTTTCCCACCCAACAAATCCTTACTTGCATTGTCACAGCAATGCTGTGGAACAGTGCCAGCAGCACAGAGCCAGCGTTAATGGTTTCTCCTGCCCAGATCAGATTTTTCCATGCAGCGCCATTCCCACATGTCCTCCTTGGTATCCTGGTAGGAGAAATGTTTTTCATAGTGTATGTACCCAAAAGAGATCAATTTAAATGCTTTATGACATGCCCCTCCAGGCCTCCCTCCACCTCAAGAGCAAGTGCAATAGTGCACCTCAAGGTACCTCCAAAATATACTGTGTTTGGACCAGAACAATCCCTTGTTTACTCAATACATGGGGTCAGGGAAATAATAATGTTCAGTGATAAAAATGGCTAACATAATGTTAATATAAAATGTATGAAGAGATGACCAATCCCCAACTACTTACTATAGTGGCTTCTTCTTCTGATGGGAAATAAGTTGTACAGTCAAAATGATTTTTTTTTCTTCATAATTAGACAAGATGAAGGAGAGGAAAGGCAGAGAGGAAACTACTTCAGACTATTGTGAAGAAAAAATGCACCCAGAGACACATCAGGCCTCTAGAATGAGACTCTCACCTTTCTTCCAGGCAGATTAAGGCGAAGGAAGCCACAGCCTTCTCACTGGAAAAATGGGAGCATGTTACCTGTGGCAGAGGGAAAATCAGAGCACCAAAAATAGAGGTTCAGAGGAACCCTGTTATGCAGGAGGGGGGTGGGGGAGTCTGAGAGGGTGACACCCACAAATGCTGAAGACAGGAAGTTCAATGGGGCACTCTTTCTCTGGAGGCATCAACAGTTTCCAGAACCACATTTTGATTATGACACCATGGGAATTGAGCAAGCAGTCTGTGATGCTAAAGCTGCCATCAGGGCACCATAGATGGCTGGCAGAGTGACCTACTATAGATTTTAGGCACCATAGATAGCTAGCACGGTCATCTGGGCATGGCAGATTTCACAATGTCGGCATTCCGATTAGTTCCTATTCTCTCCAACATCACAGTGGTACCACCAATTGTGTGCCAAATGGAGTGCACCATGAAGGGCCAATATGTATAATACGTACAGTACTGCCAAACACACGTGGCATTGTGGTACTATATGCACTCAGAGGAAGGTTACAATACAGTTGAAGTCGGAAGATTACATACACCTTAGCCAAATACATTTAAACTCAGTTTTTCACAGTCCATAACATTTAATTCTAGTAAAAATTCTCTGTCTAAGGTCAGTTAATTTTAAGAATGTGAAATGTCAGAATAATAGTAGAGAGAATGATTTATTTCAGCTTTTATTTCTTTCATCACATTCCCAGTGGGTCAGAAGTTTACATACACTCAATTAGTATTTGGTAGCGTTGCCTTTAAACTGTTTAACTTGGGTCAAACATTTTAGGTAGCCTTCCACAAGCTTCCCACAATAAGTTGGGTGAATTTTGGCCCATTCCTTCTGACAGAGCTGGTGTAACTGAGTCAGGTTTGCAGGCCTCCTTGCTCACACATGCTTTTTCAGTTCTGCCCACAGAATTTCTATAGGATTAAGGTCAGGGCTTTGTGATGGCCACTCCAATACCTTGACTTTGTTGTCCTTAAGCCATTTTTCCACAACTTTGGAAGTATGCTTGGGGTCATTTTCCATTTGGAAGACCCATTTGCGACCAAGCTTTAACTTCCTTACTGATGTCTTGAGATGTTGCTTCAATATATCCACATCATTTTCCTTCCTCATGTAGCCATCTATTTTGTGAAGTGCACCAGTCCCTCCTGCAGCAAAGCACTCCCACAACATGATGCTGCCACCCCGTGCTTCACGGTTGGGATGGTGTTCTTCGGCTTGTAAGCCTCCCCCTTTTCCTCCAAACATAATGATGGTCATTATGGCTAAACAGTTCTATATTTCTTTCATCAGACCAGAAGACATTTCTCCAAAATGTACGATCTTTGTTCCCATGTGCAGTTGCAAACCGTAGACTGGCTTTTTTTATGGCGGTTTTGGAGCAGTGGCTTCTTCCTTGAGCGGCCTTTCAGGTTATGTTGATATAGGACTCGTTTTACTGTGGATATAGATACTTTTGTACCTGTTTCCTCCAGCATCTTCACAAGGTCCTTTGCTGTTGTTCTGGGAGGTCTACAATTTTTATTCTGAGGTCTTGGCTGATTTATTTTTATTTTCCCATGATGTCAAGCAGAGGCACTGAGTTTGAAGGTAGGCCTTGAAATACATCTACAGGTACACCTCAAATTGACTCAAATTATGTAATTTAGCCTATCAGAAGCTTCTAAAGCCATGACATCATTTTCTGGAATTTTCCAAGCTGTTGAAAGGCCCAGTCAACTTAGTGTATGTAAACTTCTGACCCAATGGAATTGTGATATAGTGAATTATAAGTGAAATAATCTGTCTGTAAACAATTGTTGGAAAAATTACTTGTGTCATGCACAAAGTAGATGTTCTAACCGACTTGCCAAAACTATAGTTTGTTAACAAGAAATTTGTGGAGTGGTTGAAAAATTAGTTTTAATGACTCCAACCTAAGTGTATGTAAACTTCCGACTTCAACTGTACATTGTAGGACCAAGGAAAGACTCAGTAGGATTCATCTACAGTAAGTGCTGGTTGAATTCCCTCCATCCTATCCTCCTGACTGCGCCTGACCATGGCCGACTATACATGCTGTAGCTGGGAAGAGGGTAGAGAGAGGCTCTTCTTCCCAAGCCTGGATGTCAATACAGTGGAGCTGCTGCCCATAGAGAGCGAGAGAGAGCTCTGCCAGGCTCCGGTAATGGGCTCTCTGAAAAATCATCAAGGTTGATTGGACCAATCAAAGATAAATGGCTAAAATAAACTGCTTGGTCTGAGGGCCACATGGCACAGTCCAGTTCAGCACAGTCCATCATGGCTTAGCCCAGACATTCCTGACAGGCATTGTCTCATCTACTACAGCACACACGCAGACACAAATGCATGCAAGCAGGCAGGCAGGCAGGCGCGCACACACACACGCACACACAAACACACACACGTGGACACACACACCTAGGAAATACAGTACTACCATCAGCCTGGCCCGTGCCTCGCCTATCTCCTCAGCAGCAGGAGAATACTTAAAGTGTTATGAAAAAAACACAGAAATGAGTATGCCTCTCGAAGAGGCTGATCCCTGCATGCCAGCCCTGGTATATTCAGCCTCACCATCTGCAGTTCAGCTGCACCTTACAACATTCCTCGCTAACACACACAGTGCACACACACACACAGACACACCACCACCATTGGATCCCAAATGTTTGCAGAAAATATTAAATCACTCCTCCTGTTTGTACAATCTGAATTCAGGTGAAGGGTTTTAGTAAATGCACTGTTACAGCCCATTGAGCTGCTAGACTAGGATTTATTTGATCCTACTCAGTAGTGCCCTCTGCTGAGACTTTCCAGGAAGAGTTTCACTATAGTTTACCAGCGAAACAACGCAAATGACAGTAAAGCCAATTTGATCTGCTCTGAAAACTTTGAGATAAATATTTTCATCAGGGTGTAAGGGTTCTTTAGTAAGTATTTGTGTGGATGGTGGCTTCACATTCAGTACAAATCCATAAACTGGGAGAGACATTAATGACTCACCTCTAAACCTATTTCCCAGAAAGCAGTATTCAATATGGACATTGTTCAATCTAAATTAAATTATATGACAGTGACTTCAAACCACTAGCATCTAAACTGAGAGACATAGAGAAAGAGAGAGAGAAAAACATGTGACATTGACAAGTCAACATCCCAGCTCAAATAACCAGCCAGCAGATCCTGTCGCCACCACTGCCGCCCAGGAGAAAATGGATCCCGGTGTATTGATAAAACAGAGACTCATATGAGGGGCTTTAAGATGAAATGGCAACTTCTGCCTCACCAGTCTGTCTGTGGTAACATCACTGTGTATCACTCTCTCATATCCTGCGTCAATTACATGATTGATGTGGTGCTAATGCTGTGGTAGAAGGATATTTACAGTTGCAGCCCAATATATTGGCACCCTCACACTTTTCTTAAATAGGCCATATGTAACCTTTTTGGGCGACCCAACCAAATTTACATAGAAATGTGAGTTATAAATACATCATTCCACTTGAAAGCAAATCTAAGAAGCGGTAGATATGTTCTATGTGCGCTATTTCTGTGCTTCCCATTCTTAAGTTTTGTTTTTTTGTGTCAGTTTTGTACACCAGCTTCAAACATCTGAAACAACAGAAACAAAATCTGAAACAAAATACATTTCACAGCGGTTTAGATGGTACAATGGTTCTCTACACTATCTTATTTTTTCAAAGAAACTGAAATTAGGCGAACTAATACAGTTTTAGCAACCAGGAAATGGCATAGCAATTTCTACATAGTTAAAGGCTTAGTGCATCAAAGACGTGATATTATTTTATTTTTTAAACAATACACAAATGACAACATAGATGCTCACAAATATCCACAACATCCTCCCTGCCCAGACACATCTGCTGACACCCCAACTTCAGTGCCCGCATAACTCTCCACCACATGACCTCAAACAGTAACATTTTGTTTCTCTCCGTCGCCCACACACTTTTAATATTTAGACAATAAAGCATTTGACTGTTCCCTTGTGTTAACGATGGATCATTGGCTGATTTCGAATTTTTAAGTATACGTTTTTTCAAGACAATTGACAATAAAAGTATCGTCCAACCCATCATCCAATCCGTAGGGTATCTCACTGCACCCTCATGTCTTGAAATATGCAGACAGAAAGTACATTTATATTGTAATACTTCTGACAGTTAACTCCGTCCATAACTTTAGGACTTTATAGAGTTCCCAAAAATCTTGAATTATTGAGTCATTGTTAGTTTTACACTTAAGACATGACTCTGCCGTTGTGCTTTATAATTTGTTTTTTGTTTCTTGTGTAATAAATGCTATATATTAGTTTATACTGGACAATGCATACAATTTGTTTTCCATACGCACAAAAAGCGTATTTCTCTCATATTTTGTGCATAAAATTTGTTTACATCCGTGTTAGTGAGCATTTTGAATTTGCCAATATAATCCATCCAACTGATAAACAGCATGATCATTACACAGGTGCACTTTGAGCAGGGGACTATAAAAAGCCACTCTAAACTGTGCAGTTTTGTCACACAACACAATGCCACAGATGTCTCAAGTTTTGAGGGAGCGTGCAATTGACATGCTGACTGCAAGAATGTCCACCAGAGCTGTTGCCAGCTAATTTAATGTTCATTTCTCTACCATAATCCGCTTCCAACGTTTTAGAGAATTTGGCAGTACGTCCAACTGGTCTCACAACAGCAGACCATGTGTAACCACGCCAGCCCAGGACCTCCACAACCGGCTTCTTCACCTGCAGGATCGTTTGAGACCATCTACTCGGGCAGCTGACGAAACTGAGTATTTCTGTCTGTGATAAAACCCTTTTGTGGGGAAAAACTAATTCTGATTCTTGCTCCCCAGTGGGTGGGCCAGTCTCCCAAGTAGGTGGGCCTATGCCCTTCCAGGCCCAGCCATGGCTACGAACCTGACCAGTCATGTGAAATCCATAGATTAGGCCCTAATGAATTGATTTGAATGGACTGATTTCCTTGAACTGTAACTCATTAAAATCTTTGAATTTGTTGGATGTTGCGTTTATATTTTTGTTCACTGTAGTAGTTCATAGACCAATAAGAAAGAGAGTTCCAAACATCTCTGCCAATAACAGCTAGTTTTCAGTTTTCCCCTCCCCACTCAGACCACTTCTTGATAGTCCTAGCAAAAGTCTTGCTTGAGAAACCGGTCTTTGCTAAGAAAGTATTATTATTTTTATCTTTTTAATTGAAAAAAATAACAGTAAGATACTTAGTTGTTACCAAGAAATGATTTGATAAAAACGTCTGCATAATTCCCTGTTTCTTCTAAGTAACATTTGAAACAAACTTTGTCACCACACCTTGTTATTTGATTTTCAGCATTGCAGAAACTATTTTATTTTTGTAAACTTAAGTTTACAGTTTTGACATAGAAAATAAAGACAAATGGCATGGACAAAATTATAAGCACCAAGGAGCTACTACTTCGTTGCAGTTTCAAGTTTTATTTGTCACATGCACAAGTACAGTGAAATGCTTAACTTGCCAACAATGCAGTATTCAAAATAGTATAACTAGAAAAAGTAAAACAGGAGATTGTATGCTATATAGTGTGCAGGGATGCTGGAGTAGATGAGGTAGATACAGTGCCTTCAAAAAGTATTCATATCCCTTGATTTATTCCACACTTTGTGTTGTGTTAAAGCCTGAATTCAAAATTGATTACATTGTTTTTTTTCTCACCCATTTACACACAATACCCCCATAATGACAGTGAAAACATGTTTTCAGCAATTTTAGCAAATATATTGAAAATGAAATACAAAAATATCTCATTTAGATAAGTATTCACAGTCCTGTGTCAATACAGGTTAGAATCACCTTTGGCAGCGATTGCAACTGTGAGTCTTTCTGGGTAAGTCACTAAGAGCTTTGCACACCTGGATTGCGCAATAATTGCCAATTATTATTTTCAAAATGATTCAAGCTCTGTCAAATTGATTGTTGATCATTGCTAGACAACAATTTTCAAATCTTGCCATAGATTGTCAAGCAGATTTAAATCAAAACTGTAACTTGGCCTCTCAGCACTCAACATTCACTGTCCTCTTGGTAAGCAATTCCCGTGTAGATGTGGCATTGTGTTTTAGGTTGTTGTCCTGCTGAAGGTGAATGAATCTCCCAGTGTCAGGTGGTAAGCACACTGAACCAGGTTTTCCTCTAGGATTTTGCCTGTGCTTAGCTCCATTCCGTTTATTTTTTATTTTGAAAACTCCCCAGTCCTTAACCATTACAAGCATACCCATAACATGATGCAGCGACCACTATGCTTGAAAATATGGAGAGTGGTATTCATTAATGTGTTGTATTGGATTTACCCCAAGCATAACACTTTGTATTCAGGACAAAAAGTGAATTGCTTTGAAACATTTTTTGCATTAATACTTTAGTGCCTTGTTGCAAACAGGATGCATGTTTTGGAATATTTTTCTTCTTTACAGGCTTCCTTCTTTCACTCTGTCAATCAGGATAATATTGTGGAGTAACAACAATGCTGGTTTTGGTTCTGCCCACTCTAATACTGTCTGGTTAGAACATGATGTTGAGGCCCATCACTGTACTCTTGATGGTCACCACCACACGCACGCACGCACAAGTGTACACACACACACACACACACACACACACACACACACACACACACACACACACACACACACACACACACACACACACACACACACACACACACACACACACCTGTTTCCATTTTAAGATGTTTTATATGATTGTGTAACGATCTGGGCGTAGTGGGTGCGGAGTCAGGCTCAGGAGGCATAAAGTTCAGGATAGCGTTTATTATGCACAGGGGAAAAAAATCGCCCTCGCCAAGAATACCGGGCACACAATAACAAATGCCCAACACAAATACCTACTGCCACACAGTAACACAGTGGGAAAAATAGTTAAACCCGCACAAAGAGCAGGCGGGCCTACCGGCTTAAATAGCCCAACTAATCAACCTCAACAAGGAACAGGTGAAACTAAACAGACAAAACAAACAGAAAAGGGTAAAGGGATCGGTGGCAGCTAGTAGGCCGGTGACGACAACTGCCGAGCGCCACCCGAAGTGACAGATTGTGTGGTTCTAAAAGGAAAACAATACAATCATTCATATGCATTAGAAAATACTAAGTTAAATATACACATGCAAGTAATACAAAACATTGCTAATAGAATAGTAATGAGTAGGCTTGTTGCACTCAATAAACACACTTGTAGCAATTAATAACAATACTAGACAAAGTAGCATGCACAGGTACAAACAGTAGAGCTAGCATGAGCCGGGAGCTAGCAAACAACACTGCAACTTCTTACTTGCAAAAGTATCCACAAAGTTACACTGCACGATAAGGTAACCATAACTCACTACTATTACACCCCCTATTAGCACAATAACATTCCCAACACTCACTTGTCAATGGATGCACAACAGTTCAATTAGGAAACAGCATGTCCAAATGTCTGTCAGCAACACAACCCTTGCTTCTTCTCTGGATGACAGATGCCATGCATTAACATGAAGTGATAGGAGGCGGTGCCCTAGAGTGCCTCGAAGCACCCTGATTGGTTTGAATGAGTGGAGGGTTGATGGGTGACTGACAGGTAGGAATGGAGGAGGAATGTGGAACACCGGCCACAACTGTCATTGGCACTTGCTTCTGGGGTTGGTGACTCTCTCACCACTCTCTCACCACACCTGGGCGAGACTCATCAGGAATCTGGGGGCAGGGGCCAGCTGGGCCCCAGAGACGAGGTCAGGTGGTTCCCCAGGTGCAAGGGCCGGAGGGTCTTCCAGTGCAGGAGGTGTCACCAAGGGTCAGCGAACGGTTGGTCAGGGGGTCTGAGGGCCTAGCAGGGCAGGAACTTCAGGGCCTGATAGGGCAGGGGACTTGGAACTTTCTACTAAGACTGAGGACTGCAAGCCAGGTATGGACCAGGAGGCTGCAAACCTAGCTGAGCAGGGAACTTACCGCCTAGCGCTAGTATAGGCGACTGGTCACTGGCTAAGGATGGGGGCTGCGAACTGGCTAGTGGTAGGGACTGCACACCTAGAGGAGCAGATACCTCAGAGTCTAGCAGGACGGGTGACCCAGGGCCTAGAACTAGGGCAGGAGGTTTGGCGTGCAGCACTGAGGGAGCTGATTGCTTGCCTTCTGAGGCTTGGGGCTGCGGACCAACTGAGGGCAAAGGCTAGTGGAGAACCTACTGTAAAGTCTTGTGGAACAGTAGGACTGACTGAGTCTGAGGGCCGACTACAACTGGATACAGCAAAACTAGAATGGCTGAAGGCTGGAAGCTTAGTTCTGATAGCTTTGGGACTGACAAGGAGAACGATCTGAACCTGACATGGAGAACGAATCTCAACCTGACAGTGAGAACGACTCTGACTGAGGACTGGGGGCCTAGCACAATGTCTGGGGTCTCGGAACCTAAATCAGAAAAGTTTGCAACTAGGGCCTGACCCTACCAGGAAGGAAGGCAACTCTGACTCTACCAGGAGGGAAAGGAACTCTGACCCTTTCAGGAGGGAAGTGAACTCTGACCCGTGTCGTGGAAATTTCCTCTATTTACCAAATCTATTTACCTCTCAGCGGCCCATGCAACTTAGTTTTGACATAGAACAGATAACTGCAACCTCACCACAGTATTATACAAATATACCATTCTGATGAGAAGTAACTTACACACATTTGATGAATATTAAACATCTTACAAATGTTACCAACAAATTCTGATAATTCCACGACACCCGACCAGGAGGGAAGGCAAATCTGACCCTACCAGGAGGGAAGGGAACTCTACCCCTACCAGGAAAAAAGGGAACTCTACCCCTACCAGGAATAAAGGGAACTCTGACCCTACCATGGAGGTAGGGAACTGGACAGCTACTGTAAGTCAGGGGGGACATCAGGGGTGACTTCTGGTAGGTCACCCGGGGGGAGATCTGGTTGGTCCCCAGAGGTGAAGTCTGCAAGGTCTGGAGCAGGACCATTTGGGCTAGAACTAGCAACGTACTGTTAGGCGGGGGCTGGAGAGGCCTCAATGTCCTGGCTGCACTTGACATCTACCGTAGCTGCAGGCTGTGGCTCCATCATAGGAGCAGGTGAAGAATCAACCGCTGGCTTGGGATCCGGGCCAGGAGGGGGAGAGGCAGGTGGAGGCTTTGTGGTTGAAGGTTCCAGGACAGCAGACAGTCAAACCTCGGGCACCGAGTGTCTGCATCGACTAGCAGGGGATCCCCAATGGGAGGAGAAGACGACTCCGCAAAGGTAACCAAAATGGTCCCCATGACCGCGGGTGGCTGTGGCTCCACGATTGAAGTGGGAGCCTCCATAACTATGGCTAGTCGAGGCTCTTCCTGAGGGGGGTGCAGACCTTGGCGTGGTGGACTGTGCACTCTGGAGTTGCCTTCATCTGCTGGGGAGCTAAATCGGACCCGGCTCTCCTCTGCCTCTGGCCGTGGGGAGCCTAGAGGGATGTCAATCTGGAGAGCATCTGGGCCACCTCGAGGGGAGGTGTCATTCCCGTTGCTCTGGTAGATGCCACGTCAACGGTCCCGTGGAGCTGGCGAATAATCTCACCAGGGAGGCCTCGAGCAGTGTCTCTCAGGGGAGTAACCTGGCCCACTCAGGTAGTATCGGCAGTGGTTGCGCTCCCGTGGCGGTGCTGATGACTTTAGCCATAAGGTGACAGTCAGGATAGTAGTGACAATAACGGTGCTCTTGCGGCAGTGACTCAAGCCAGGAGTGTACGCCCTCCTGATCTCTTCCCTCTCATAGAGCAGCTCCTCGTAGTCCCTCTGCAGCTCAGTCCCTATGTAGGTGTCATAACCAGCCATAAAATAATGCAATATATGTCACAACAGGTGTAAATATATGGGTTATGACCATATTATGACAGGTTATGACTGTGTCATAACGTGTTATGATAGTGGATGTCAAGTAAAGTTCTACCAATGTTTTATATGATTGTGTGGTGCTAAAAGGGAAACAATACAGTCATTCGTATCCATTAGAACAGTGGTTGCCAACCGGTCGATCAAAATCAACTGTTTGATCTTCAAGGCATTCCTAGTCGATCACCAAACATTTCTGTAGAAAGCAGATGATAAGGCCTTGTGCTCCTTTTTTAAATGATTTGTGCTGCGCTGTTGTTGGTAGTTAGACTTAATTCAGAAGCACCTCATTCCCATTTTTAACCATTTAATTTGTCTGAAAATACAAACTCCACCTACCCGCCAGACCGGGAGATCTGTGGCTAAATCGAGTGCACCTGCTGCGCTAGCCAATCGGATAGCTCAAAACACTGTGCCTATAGCGCTTCCACGACCACGGCCAAAGAAAAGTTTGCTACCAGCCTATGTAAGATTGAATCACTTTTAAAACCATGACCACAGAGAGACTACACCAAAGAGCTGCTCTTTATGAGTGAGTTCATGTTTAAGTTTTTATTCAGCACTGTCAACATATTACAAAACATAAAATGTGCTTCTCCTTACTCTCCTTACTTACTGCAATGAATGAGAAGCAGAGTATATTGATAGCCCTGCGCGTGGCGATTTTAGCATGAGAATCTTGGTGGGTCAAACAACCATTTTTTTGGGAGGGATGCATGCCAGCAAAGCCACTACACAACACAACACTAAACAATACACTAATTGCACTATAACGGTGACATAAATCTGTCCCAACAACAGAGTCGCAACAGCAGTCCCAAAACCTTACCACTGCTATACCTGGCTATCAGCAGAGCCTTGTCTGTCAGCGAAACAACCTCATTAACTGGCTTTTAGGAAAACATAGCTGACTCCTTGCTGTCCCCAGTCCACCTGACTGTGCTGCTGCTCCAGTTTCAACTGTTCTGCCTTATTATTATTCGACCATGCTGGTCATTTATGAACATTTGAACATCTTGGCCATGTTCTGTTATAATCTCTACCCGGCACAGCCAGAAGAGGACTGGCCACCCCACATAGCCTGGTTCCTCTCTAGGTTTCTTCCTAGGTTTTGGCCTTTCTAGGGAGTTTTTCCTAGCCACCGTGCTTTTACACCTGCATTGCTTGCTGTTTGGGGTTTTAGGCTGGGTTTCTGTACAGCACTTTGAGATATCAGCTGATGTACGAAGGGCTATATAAATAAATTTGATTTGATTTGATTTGATATACCTGACTTGCTTAAACGGTAGTTTCTACTGACAATTGAGATGTGCAAACAATGTCATAAGGGAACGACAAACGGATAAGAGGCTATCCGTAATTTCGATTAAGATATTTGTTCAGCACTTTTGAAATGTACAGCAACAGAATTCAGAAATTGGGCCGTTCTTACAGTAATCTCCCCGTACACCAAGTCAGAACCGTATAATAAATAAAGGGGGCATAAAAGCAGACAATGAAAGCTCTCTGTGTTGTTGTTTTTCTCGCACTGCTTTGCTTTATCTTGGCCAGGTCGCAGTTGTAAATGAGAACTTGTTCTCAACTGGCCTACCTGGTTAAATAAAGGTGAAATAAAAAAATATGATTACAATATTCAATGGTTACATTTTTCTAAAACAGGTTATAGGCTACATGTGCAACACCAAGTCAGAACAGTAGGCGAAGTTAAGAGGGAAAAATAGACCAAATTATTTGGCTGAGGCACATGGGTTACTAACTAGCAAACAACACTGCAACTTCTTACTTGCAAACGTGTCTACACAGTTACACTGCATGATAAATTAACCATAACTCACTACTATTGCACCCCCTATTAGCACAATAACATTCGTCATTTGACCATCAGGTATTCCAAGACAGGTGAAAAATAGGTTGAGACTTCCACTGCGCTAGAGTCTGTACACCATTTGTTTTGATGAAGAGTAATACCCCTCACCCTTTGGACTTCCCTGAATCCAATATCCTGTCCCTCTTATTGAATGGAGAATCTGTTGAATTGGCTAGCTATGGGCGGTATCTTGTCCGAAAGTCCCAAATCCGTGATCAGAGGTCATCCATCTTATTATCAAGTGACTGGTCAATAGAATGGAGGGAAGTGGTGGACTGTTTTCCCTTGGCCTAGTCTCACCTCTTTTTCACCACGGTTTCCTCATGGTTAGCCTGAAGATTGGGTCGGAGGAACACAAAGAGCCCTGGGCAGTTGAGTTGAAATTTGTTGGGTCAGAGCTTGGGTCAGAGCTCACAAGACGGCAACCATACAGTATGGCGCCATCTTGACTCATTCTTTGGTCAAGATAAAAACACTTATTGTAGCCATCAATGAGCTTGCTACACCTTTCTACTGGTAATTTCGCCCACTTTACAGTAGCAAACTGCAACAAAATGTCAATATCTGAGGGTTGCCCTCCTCCAACTCCTGTTTTCAGATCTCGTCTTAGGTTTTGGATGTAATTCGGATCTGGACTCTTCGCTGGCCACTCCAGAACAGTACACCATCTCTTCTTGAACTAATCCTGGGTGCTTTCGTTGTGTGTTTGGGGTCGTTGTCCGGACGGAAGGCCCATAACCTTCAATGGGGACCCAGTTTTTGAACACTCGGTTAAACATTGGACTTCAAAACACCTGATAATCTGCTGATTTCATGATGCCTTGCACACTTTCTAGGCCCCCAGTGCCAGAGACAGCATAGCAAACTCACAGCATTATCAAACTTTCCCCGTCTTTGATTGTAGGGAGGGTGTACTTTCAACCGCAGACCACGTGTAACCACGCCAGCCCCGGACCTCCACACCTGGCTTCTTCACCTGGAGGATCGTCTGAGACCAGCCACCCGCCAGCTGATGAAACTGTGGGTTTGCACAATCAAAGAATTTCTGCACAAACTGTCAGAAACTGTCTCAGGGAAGCTTGCTCATCTGCGTGCTTGTTGTCCTCACTAGGGTCTTAACCTGACTGCAGTTTGCGTTGTAACCGACTTTAGTAGGCAAATGCTCACCTTCGATGGCCACTGGCATGCTGGAGAAGTGTGGTCTTCACTGTTGAATCCCGGTTTCATCTGTACCTGGTAGATGGCAGACAGCGTGTATGGTGTTGTGGGAGCGAGTGGTTTGCTGATGTTAAGGTTGTGAACAAAGTGCCCTATGGTGGTGATGGGTTTATGGTATGGGCAGGCATAAGCTGCGGACAACAAACACAATTGCATTTTATCGATGGCAATTTGAATGCACAGAGACCGTGATGAGATCTTGAGGCCCATTGTCATGTAATTCATCTGCCTCCATCACCTCATGTTTCAGCATGATAACGCATGGCCCCATGTCGCAAGGATCTGTACAAAATTCTTGGAAGCTGAAAATGTCCCAGTTCCTCCATGGCCTACATACTCACCAGACATGTCACCCATTGAGCATGTTTTGAATGCACTGAATCGACGTGTACGACAGCGTGTTCCAGTTCCCGACAATATCCAGCAACTTCACACAACTATTGAAGAGGAGTGGGACAACATTCCACAGGCCAAAATCAACAGCCTAATCAACTCTATGCAGAGGAGATGTGTCACACTGCATGAGGCAAATGGTGGTCACACCAGATACTGACCGTTTTTTAAATCCATGCTCCTACCTTTCTTTAAGATATCTGTAACCAACACTTGTTTATCAGGATTCCCAGTCATGTGAAATCCATAAATTAGGTGCCTAATTTATTTATTTCAATTGACTGATTTCCTTATATGAACTGTAACTCAGTCAAATCTTTGAAATTGTTGCATGTTGCGTTTATATTTTTGCTCAGTGTACTTGGCCGCAACTATGAATTTGACTGTTTATTGCACAAATAATAATAATAATGATATGAGCCATCACATAAATATAGACCCAGAATGGTAGACTGGGGATAGAGCTGTTGGAAAACTAATATTTAACTCGTGACTCGTATGATGCATTCTATCTTCATTTCACAGTAAGCGTTGTGAGAATATTTTGTATTCATAAAGATTTATTTTTTATTTACAGGTGGATACCTTTATGCATTTAATCAACCCTTCCAAGTTAAGTATTAGTCATGCAGATGACGACATTTAAAGAAAGTTGAAGAGTGCAAGTGAATGTATGCAGTATAGGCTATCAGTAAAATGCGGAACAGTTGGTTAGTGTACATTTCTTCTGGCTAAATGAAATAGGGATTCACCAAAATGGACATTACAGAATAAAACTGTAGCATATTGAAGCAGACTAAACACAACATCATAGTAATGGTTGATGGGGTGGTTCTATGGTTTACACCAAATGCAAGAAGTATACAGTAGCAGTAGAAACTAGAGTAGATTAGAGTATATGCACATGATCTACACTTAGTGAGCTGTGCTTAAATATTTGTATTGGTCTTCTGTTGCATTATCAATTTCTAGTTGTTGTCTCTTCACATCTAAGGAGGCTATTGCTCTGTGTGTCAGTTCAAACTGCTTCAGCAACCTCTAATTGCTAAAAAAAAAGACCAATAAAAGAGCTACATAAAAATATTATGTGAAAGTTGTAATGTTAACGACTGTTATTTCCAATAGAAGCACCAATGGAAGCCATTTACTCAGTACATGTCAACAAGGTCTAAATCGGAGCTATAATTCACAGATTAATAACATTGGCCATCATAGCCTCTTTTTTCCCCCCAATATGCACTTGGTCCCTTTGATAGAGACTCTCAGGTACAAGCTAATCCAGAGGCCATCTCATTCAACATGCCCGGCACACTCGCAGATTCAATTAAATGTGTGACGTGACTAATGGCCAATTAATTTTTAGTGGGGCTGTGCACTCTTTCAATAACTACAATAATAGACCTGTTCTCTCCCATGGGTCCCCAACAAGCATCTGGCTTATAGGGAACATTTTCCTCACCATGCTGATTCCCATCGATAGAAAATGTATCCTCCCTGATTGTCAATTGATCACAGTCAGCTAACTCCTACGCTGTTGATGACAGGGACAGAGGGACTCTATTACAAAAGCTTTGGAAAATACATTAGTGGTTCTATATAATTCAGGTGGGGAATAAATCCACTGTGAACAAATATGTGAAGATATCAATATCTTCTTTGGCCCACTATGCACAGTATACCCTGCTTGTAAGTGATTTTCCCCTGCATGGGTAGCTGACATGCAGGCTGTGGAGTGCTGGGAGATTACCCCTCTGTCTCAGTTCTGTTGAGATCCCGCTGCTGCTTCTAAATCAAATTAAAGTTTATTTGTCACCTACACAGTTTATATCATGTATAAACGGTGCAGCAAAATTATTACTTGCAAGCTCCCTCAACAGTGCAGTATAAATATCAATATAAATTATATTCTAAAGTCAAATAAAAAATAACAAGTAAGTGGGAGAAAGTAGTATGCATAGTAATGAAACTGGTATGTATACTATAGGATATCCCGTTTAAATTATGAACGTGCTATGTCAAGTATGACTGAGAAATATGTTAGTCTTACAGTTTCATTATCCTTATACAATACATAGGTAGGACAAATCATCAGGAATAGGATATTGTAAAGCATGTTGGCTACTGTAAAAACGTAGCATGCTGTTGTATGGCATTTGTGACTCGTTTCAGGAAACTAGGTGTATGTTGCATGTCACTACTTCACATGAGTTCCATTTGAACATAACCTTTTTTTAAATCAAAATGTGTTTTTTGGGCAGAAATGCCTTCTGGAAAATGTGAACTTTTATGTGCTTTTAATAACAAACGTGTACGCCATCTGTAAATACAAATACAATTGTTAAATTACGAGCCTAGTTGGTTTAGCCACTGAAAAAGGGAGCAACCTTCGCCGCTAGCCATGATTGGCTGAGATAATGAGTGGGCTGGACATGCCGAGAGATGAGTTGGGATTGGTATGCCATGTAGCACGCTTCTGTCTATAATATAAGCTGGTCAGTACGTGTAGGTAATCCTTTCTAACTCATCTTTTTTGAAAGATATCACGTAGTAGAACTGCATAAATGTTGCTCTCCACTTTCTGGAGGACCGAGTTTTGAAATCAGTGGAATTAGAGTATGATGGCTAAGGAGATGGAGAAAATGCTGGCGTTTGATTGCAAATATGCAGACGTAGCCAAAAACAGAGCGCACAGAAGGCGTGTATAAAACACCTGTCTCTGGATTATATCTTTAAACTAAGGAAATGCTCTGAATTTACGAACAGCCAATCTGACAATGCTCTGAGTATACGAACGCTCAGAGCAAACTCTGTCACTCCAGACTTTACGAAAACACCCGTAGTATAACCCAGCCTTTAGTCTTGAAATCTTTGGTTGTTTAGTACAGTTGAAGTCGGACGTTTACATACACCATAGCCAAATTAATTTAAACTTTCCTGACATTTAATCCTAGTAAATATTCCCTGTTTAAGGTCAGTTTAGGATCACCACTTTATTTTAAGAATGTGAAATGTCAGAATAATAGTAGAGAGAATGATTTATTTCAGCTTTTATTTCTTTCATCACATTCCCAGTGGGTCAGATACATACACTCAATTAGCATTTGGTAGCATTGCCTTTAAATTGTTTAACTTGGGTCAAATGTTGCGGGTAGCCTTCCACAAACTTCCCATAATAAATTGGGTGAATTTTGGCCCAAATTCCTGACATAGCTGGTGTAATTGAGTCAGGTTTGTAGGCCTCCTTGCTTGCACACACTTTTTCAGTTCTGCCCACAAATGTTCTATAGGATTGAGGTCAGGGTTTTGTGAAGGCCACTCCAATACCTTGACTTTGTTGTCCTTCAGTAATTTTGCCACATGCTTGGGGTCATTGTCCATTTGGAAGACCCATTTGCGACCAAGCTTGAACTTCCTGACTTATGTCTTGAGATGTTGCTTCAATATATCCACATAATTGTCCTTCCTCATGAGCCATCTATTTTGTGAAGTGCACCAGTCCCTCCTGCAGCAAAGCACCCCCACAACATGATGCTGCCACACCCGTGCTTCACGGTTGGGATGGTGTTCTTCGGCTTGTAAGGCCCCCCCTTTTACTCCAAACATAATGATGGTCATTATGGCCAAACAGTTATATTTTTGTTTCATCAGACCAGAGTACATTTCTCCATTTAGTACAATCTTTGTCCCCATGTGCAGTTGCAAACCGTAGTCTGGCTTTTTTATGGCGGTTTTAGAGCAGTGGCTTCTTCCTTGCTGAGCGGCCTCTCAGGTTATGTCGAAATAGGACTCGTTTTACTGTGGATATAGATACTTTTGTACCTGTTTCCTCCAGGATCTTTACATGGTCCTTTGCTGTTGTTCTGGGATTGATTTTGCAATTTACACACCAAAGTACTTAATTTCTAGGAGACAGAAAGCGTCTCCTCCCTGAGAGGTATGAAGGCTGCGTGGTCCCATGTCTTTATACTTGCGTACTATTGTTTGTACAGATGAATGTGGTACCTTCAGACATTTGGAAATTTCTCAAAAGGATGAACCAGACTTGTGGAGGTCTACAATTTTTCTGAGGTCTTGGCTGATTTCTTTTTATTTTCCCATGATGTCAAGCAAAGAGGCACTGAGTATGAAGGTAGGACTTGAAATACATCCACAGGTGCACCTCCAATTGACTCAATTGATGTCAATTAGCCTATCAGAAGCTTCTAAAGCCATGACATCATTTTCGGGAATTTTCCAAGCTGTTTAAAGGCCCAGTCAACTTAGTGTATGTACATTTCTGACCCTCTAGAATTGTGAACCTGTGAATTATAAGTGAAATAATCTGTCTGTAAACAATTGTAGGAAAAATGACTTGTGTCATGCACAAAGTAGATCTCCTAACTGACTTGCCAAAACTATAGTTTGTTAACGAGAAATTTGTGGAGTGGTTGAAAATGAGTTTTAATGACTCCAACCTAAGTGTATGTAAACTTCCGACTTCAACTGTAGCTTAAAACCTGTTAGGGATGATGCGAATTTTCGCAGCTTTTTGTTAAAAATCACGCAACATTTCAAAGTCCTGCTACTCATGCCAGGAATATAGTATATGCATATGAGAAGTATGTGTGCATAGAAAACACTCTGAAGTGTCTGTGGCTATAACAGAACGTGTTTAGGAGTAAAAATCCCTGGTAAAACTGTTTACCAAAAACACAAAAAAATATTCATCCGCCATTCAATGTATTGTCTAAGGCGAAAGAAAATAAATGAGGATCCCCTGTAAACGCCCACAGCTTCCACACGATGTCGCCAGTACTGGCATTTCAAGTCTGCTTTATCCTTGGTTAGATGACGTATAGGCCCTTCCTGTTTTAGGCTCACCACAGGATGTTGTGAAATTGAAAACATGGACGATGATTTCAAGACTTGCTTCGTTTTACGATCTCGTATCGACCAGGTTTCCTCAATACTAAGGTCGACGCGCTGTCCCGCCTATACGACACTGATGACCGGTCCATCGATCCTATTCCCATCATTCCGGCTGCCAAGCTGGTAGCACAGGTAGTATGGGAGGTGGACGCGGACATCGAGCGGGCACTAGGGGATGATCTTACGGTCCTTCCCATGTCTCAAGGGAACACGACGATCCTGGTCGTTGTGGATCGGTTCTCGAAGTCCTGCCGTCTTATCCCGTTGCCTGGTCTTCCTACGGCCCTGCAGACTGAAGAAGCATTGTTCACCCATGTCTTCCGGCACTACGGGGTGCCCGAGGATATCGTTTCTGATTGGGGTCCCCAGTTTACGTCCCGATTATGGAAGGCGTTTATGGAGTGTCTGGGGGTCTCGGCCAGCCTGACCTCGGATTATCACCCGGAGAGTAATGGGCAGGTGTAGAGAGTAAACCAGGAAGTGGGTAAGTTTCTGCGGTCGTATTGCCAGGACCGGCCAGGGGGTGGGCGAGATACATCCCCTGGGCTGAAATGGCCCAGAACTCACTAAACCACTCCTCTATCAACATGTCACCGTTTAAGTGTGTGTTGGGGTACCAGTCGGTTCTGGCACCATGGAATCAGAGCCAGACCGAGGCTCCTGCGGTGGAGGAGTGGGTGCAGCGCTCTAAGGAGACCTGGAGAGCCGTCCAGGATTCATTGCGTCAGGCGAGTGGACGGCAGAAGAGGAGCGCTGACCGTCACCGCAGTGAGGCCCCCGTGTTTGCACCGGGGGACTGGGTCTGGCTCTCGACCGGAAACCTGCCCCTCCGCCTACCCTGCCGGAAGCTGGGTCCGCAGTGTTTAGGGCCATTTAAAGTCCTAAGGAGAATAAACAAGATTTGTTATCGATTGTTACTCCCTTCGTATTATCGTATTAACCCCTCATTTCATGTGTCTCTCCTCAGGCCGGTGGTAGCTGGTCCCATGCAGGAAAGTGAGGTTCCGGAGGTCCCTCCGCCCCCTCTGGACATCGAGGGGTCCCCGGCGTACACGATACGGGCCATTCTGGACTCGAGACGCCGGGTGAGGGGCCTGCAGTACCTCGTGGACTGGGAGGGGTACGGGCCGGAGGAGAGGTGCTGGGTCCCGGGGGGGGGGGGGGGGGGTACTGTCACGAATACCCCCCAAGGTGGCTCCCCTTCCTGTTCGGGTGGCGCTCGGCGGTCGTTGTCGCCGGTCTACTAGCTGCCACCGATCCCTTTTTCCTTTTCGTTTGTTTTTGTCTAATTGTTTTCACCTGTTCCTTGTTGGGGTTTTGGGATGGGTGTTATTTAAGTTCGTTTAGCCCACTGGTGTTTGTGAGGGCTTGTTGTTATTGTTACGTTTGTGGTTATCGTTGTTTTTTGGGTTTTCGCTGTCCGGGTTTTGTAGGCTTTGGGTTTGTTTGCACCTGTGTTTAGGGCTTCACCCCTGTTTGGACCTGTTACTTTGTAGAGGACATTAAAGCGTTTTTTCCCGTTTACTTTTGCTCTTTGCGTCTGACTCCACACCCATCACTCACCCACCATTACAGCAGGTCCTACAGACCGTAGTTTTGTTGACTGTTCAGTTGTGTGGGCAGGTGCCACAAAGAGAGATTTTGCAATTGGCTCAGAACAGGGTAGCACGAAAGGCCCTTGGATGTACTTGATGTACATAGACAGCTAACATTAATAATATGCATGTCAATCTCTCCTGGCTCAATGTGGAGGAGAGATTGACTTCATCACTACTTGTATTTGTGAGAGGTATTGACATGTTGAATGCATACCCCACAAGACACAGACCCCAAGTCCAGAACAGACTATGGGAGGCGCACTGTACTACAACGAGCCATGACTACATTCAAGTAACTCATGCAAGCAGTTTAACAGATACAAAAATGCAACTTATGGAACAGCGGGGACAGTGAAGCAACACAAACATAGGCACAGACACACGATAACATATGCACTACACACACGTACACATGGATTTTGTGTTGTAGATACATGGTAGTAGAGTAGGGGCCTGAGGGCACACACTTAATGTGTTGTGAAATCTGTTGTTAATATATTTTAATGATATTAGAATTGTATAACTGCCTTAATTTTGCTGGACCACAGGAAGAGTAGCTGCTGCCTTGGCATAATACATTTATTTATCCATAATAAATACAATTACAAATTGTTGATAAACACAGGAAACTGTTGAGCGTGAAAAACCCAGCAGCGTTGCATTTCTTAAAACAAACCGAGGTGCCTAGCACCTTCTATCATACTCCATTTAAAGGCACTTAAATATGTTGTCTTGCCCATTCACCCTCACAATGGAACACATACACAATCCATGTCTCAAGGCTTAAAAATCCTTATTTAACCTGTCTCCTCACCTTCATTTACATTGATTGAAGTATATTTAAGGTATCATAGCTTTCAGCTCGATTCACCTGGTCAGCCCATGTCATGGAAAGAGCAGTACACTGAGTGTATATTGTTAGCACCAGCCCTCAGATCAGTTAATGAATAACCCAAGGAGCTATTATCTGCACCTCTTGTAATGTAATCCAAGGTCACAGCGCAATGGTTACACAGAGGATTGCATTAAATCTGGAGAGAGACTTCTTGTGTTTACCGATTATACAGACTCCTTATTGGCTAGATATGGGTCATGGGACCCCACTTTCCAGTTCCCTACATACAGTACATGCACTTTGAAAAACAATTGTTGCATTTTCGATGTGGTGATTTTACATACGGTGTGATTTGTGATTTGACTTGCCATTTTATTAATGGTAATACATGTCTTATTATATTGAACCCAACTTTTCTATTTGTCTTTAGCTTTCAACTGCATCATATCTTCCCTTTAATACAATACCATAGTCAAATAAAAAAGGCTGAGATCAGGGTCATTTCATTTTCTGTTCTGGTCAAGGATTTAGAATATCTGTCAGTACATTATTAAGCCTTGGAGATAGTAAATCAGGGTGTGTGTATAAAGAAACAACAATCATGCATGGAACTACAAAACAAACTATGAGTTCAGAGAATTTTTAAAACGTGTGAAAGGGAGCACTTGTTGCATACCTGCCCCTGGTAGGGTGGGGTAGATAGGTGGAGTTTGTCCCACACTTGAAATAAAAGCTTACCTACAGGTAGCCAAGAACTCATTGAATAAGCTTTTTTCCTTCTCTCTCCTTTTTGTTCTCACAAAATGTCCTAAATATCATTGTGCCAAAGAGGACAAAGAGGAGAGGACATTGTGGAACTCTCAGGAAGTTTTTTTACAGCAGGTTCACATTGCAGATTATAACTACTGAGAGCAAATGAAGACACACCTGAGAAGGCATCAACACTGAACGTAAGTATTATACAACTTCCTTGCATTTTAAAAGTAACTTAGAGAAGTTAGGAACTTTGTAAGACGTTCTACAGAAAGTGTTACTGCATGCTACTGAGTTAATTTACAACTTTCCATAATTTCTTATTAACCATAGAAATAATAATCCTGAGCTTTCTGTCATGAGGAGCTCTATTTTTCTAGTTGCCGTGTCAACTGGCAAAATTAAGAATCTAGATTTACAAAGATGTCATATATTGCATATATTCTAAAAGAAACCTTGTTTAAATGTAAAAATAGTGTGTTTCAGTGGGGAATACATATAACATCATATTTAAACATTATTTAGAGGAAATGTTTTTGGGTCAGTGATATACTGTACATATTTGAACATCAGAGGGAGGACATACAGTATCTAACAGGTTAAATATATGTGTTGTGGTGTGGAATAAGGTGTGGAAATATCTTATCAATTGCCTAATTTCTGGATGAAACCAACCAGCCACAGTAGCTCTAGTGAGAATGTTTTTGTAACTGACATTTGTCCAAAGGGCTCATTTAATGCTTGAACTATTCCTGAACTGTGTTACCTACTGTGTCCTAGTTTGTTGCCATTGACTAACATTGCTTCTTCTTTTTCAGTCCCACTGCTTGCAATGCAAATAGGGTGACAACAAAGTGGAAACTACAGAGAACACACTTAAGACCAAGATGACCACCAAGAAGGCAGATGTCCAACGGAGGATCATCTCCAAGAATGGGCACAACCAAGTGCGCATTGACAACGTGGAGGGCATGGTGAAGATCTACCTCCACGACATCTGGACCACGGTGGTGGACATGAAGTGGCGCTATAAGCTCACCCTCTTCTCCTCCACTTTCATAATGACCTGGTTCCTCTTTGGCGTCATCTTCTACTTTATTGGCATGGGCAACGGTGACTTCGAGGGTGAGTTGCTGTCCAACCACACGCCCTGTGTCATGAACGTCGCGACCCTAACCGGTGCATTCCTCTTTTCCCTGGAGTCGCAGACCACCATTGGCTACGGCTTCCGCTACATCACCGACGAGTGTCCGCTGGCCATCTTCGTCCTGCTGGTCCAGCTGGTCACCACGGGCCTGGCTGAGATCTTTGTAACCGGGGCCTTTCTGGCCAAGCTGGCGCGACCCAAAAAGCGGGCCGAGACCATCAAGTTCAGCCAGTTGGCAGTGATCTGCCGCCACAATGGTAAACTATGTCTGATGGTGCGTGTGGCCAACTTGAGGAAGAGCCTGCTGATCCAGGTCCAGCTGATGGGCAAGCTGCTCTCACCCAATGTGACTGAGGAGGGCGAAAAGACTCTGATCCGCCAGACGGCTGTGGACTTCTACATAGACTCGTGCGGGGAGTGCCCCTTCCTAATCCTGCCCCTCACATTCTACCACGTGCTGGATGAGAGTAGCCCCCTGGCGGGGCTGACTGCCGAGAGGTTGCGGACGCGTGACTTTGAGTTGCTGGTCACCCTTAATGCCACCATGGAGTCCACGGCAGCCACTTGTCAGAGCCGCACCTCGTACGTTCCCCAGGAGATCCTGTGGGACTACAAGTTCAAGCCTGTGCTCTTCAGCACCCCTGGTGGCCAGTACGTGGCCGACTTTAACTTCTTTGACAAGGTGCAGGTGAGCAGCGACCCTACACTCCCCAGCAACAACAAAGATAAGCTGAAACTAGAGGAGTACAAGAAGGAATAAGAGGTCCCTCAAACATGTTGGACACTGGTAATAAACATGACCCACAGTTACTGTCTGGAAACAATTTGTAAACACGCATTACGGAAATATATCTGTTTTTATTTCATATAACTGCTAAACCCAATACGCATGAGTGAATGATGACACTTTTAGGCAAATAAACTCATGTTCAACATGATCAGTATTTATCTGGACAGAGTAAATTCAGGTGCAGTATATAACTAGCACATCGTTTGGATCCACAAGCCATATAATAGGAGAATATGGACATACAGGCAAAACAAGGACTGGGTCTCAGGTGCCAGTGTTTGAGTGGAACTGTAGCAGCAACTATTGCTGTACTAGAAATATTTGACCTGTACATAAGATTTCATGAAAGAAGATTCAAGATGTTGTTTCTTTGTATCACTCAAGTTGGATATTTTAATATATTATACAAATTTCACACTAAGAGCAGATGGGGATAGAACAAAACTTTTTTAGTGTGTAGCGCTTAAGAGCTGTGTTTTTTCTGTCTATGAATAAACCATTGACTTTGAAGAAGAGATGTTTCATATGCCATTATGAGATTGAAGGGATGTTTTTATCCCCCTTCCCATTACCCCCATCCCACACTGCTCTACTCCTCATCTCTTAGGGTCGCGCCAATTAAGGGCTCTACTCAATCCGTATCGCAAAAGTTCCAAGTTACAGCGTGATTGAATTTGAAAGGCAATGGAGACTGCATTCACGGCAAACGCTTCATTTGTCGGCTCAATCGGAAATGACCTTTACATTTCTATTGTGCAATCTTCAATGCTTCAGCGATACAGATTGAATCGAACCCGAGGTCTGTCGTTTGGTTGTTGGCACACACTGAACGTTTTGGGTCAAAACAATGGGAGCAACTTCTCTTTACTGTATGCAGACAGAGCACAATAACACACAATCTTTGACCTTCCAAGACAAGAGAGGACAGCACTTTGGTTGAAAATACTTTATTAGAAATTACACTGTAGAAAATCTATCAAAGTATATGATTTTTATCGTCCCTTTAGTCAACAATCTCAGTATCTCAGTCCTGTTTCTCAGTTTACAAGGCTGCCAGTTTATAGGTGTCCTACCCAAGCCTGCATCCCATAAAATAATACTGAACAGGTCTGAAATGCCTTGCCTGGCCAACACAATCCGTTTTAGATGAGTATATATAGTTTATGTTGTAAACTGTTTACAGAGATTAAAGTTCAAAGGCAACAATAGTTTTTTAAAAATGTTTTTGTTTACTGCCCGCTTTGGTCCATTTCAATTACTTTTTTTGTCACTATATCTAATTTAAAAACGTTGTATGTGTCTTTGGCTGGCTGAGATCAACTCGTAGTGTATAAATGCATAAGTTATATATTTATCATATAAAAAGAAATATAACACTGACTTGTATACTTCAATCTAACAAACGCACAGCGTTCGTGACTCAGAAAAACAATAATACAAAATTGGCACTTCATAAAATCTCTTCAGCTGAACTGGGAGTTTCTGTGGTAAGGCACTGGTCAAGAAAAACCCTCCTTCCTTCTAAAAAGATTTGAGGTCACACATTACATTTTACGAATCTTATTTCCAGTTTTTCTCAATTTCCAAAACACTGATGAATTGTTTTCAAGAATAACAATCAAGTTTAAAAAAAGTTCCTTTACGTTCAATAATGCCATATGGACTACCATATAGTATAATAATACTGATAAGACATAAGGCTAATAATATCCAAAGGAATAATACTTACTTTTTCACATATTTCATTGTCTTTTGATGATCCGCCATCCTCTCTTGATGTTTCCCCACCCTTGGTCACAAACAGTCTGTGAGTCCATCCATGGTCATATGACATGACCATCTAGCACAAGTCTACCCAAGGTGTTTCCTGCTGGTGCTAATTTCACAGTTTACCACAGCCAAGTTTAGTACTCCTCCCTACTTCCTCTGTGTACTCTAAAGTACACACTCATTTGCAACACCACACCCCTCTCCTCACTTACATCTCACTTACCTTGCTTAATCTGTACAGTCTTTGATATGTTAACTTCTTTAAATAAGGTAGTTTAATAGTTTAAAAAAATAATATATAATAAGCAACTGTTCATGCAGATATGTTATTTTTGGGGTATATTTATCGCCCTTCATAAAAAGGACATGTTCATGTTAAATAGTCCACTGATAACTCCCTTTTACGTCTACTCAAAGACTTGTCTTTCACTGTTCTCAGTAACTACATGTCGCACAATGCCCTTGGTCATAGCAACATCCTCTATTGCCCTTTTTACAGTGTGCCCTCCTATATCGTCTTATAGCGAGCGACATGTCTGTAGTCCTCCTCTCAATCCTTTAAAAAACCTTGAGTTCCCTTACCTGCTCATGCCCTAAAATTACACAAGTAATTATAGGGCATGAAACCCTACCTCTACCTCATACACCCTACCTCTACATTATTCCTTCATTATTGATCCTGCCCGCTTTTCATTTGGTTCCTAAACTGCCCTTTGTGTTTGCCGGTTTATTCCCGTTTCTTCCCCCAGTTTTAGAGTTGTGAGACGACCTCCCCCTGGCAGGTCTAATAGTAAGTCCCCATGTGAGAGGGCATGTGAGTGGCTGGGTGCCGGGTGTTGGGGTAGATACCCCCGGTGGGGGAATTCCAATAGGGGTTGGGGGCAGCAAAGAAGCTGGAGGAGGTGACAGGTAGCGCTTGGGGGTGAGGTGTGACAAAGTTGACCTTCTGCTGGTGTGCATGATAGGTGCTCATGTAGGATAAGTCGGAGGGGTATTTGTACATGGAGGACTCTGGAGGGTGAGGCTGTAGGGCCTGGGCGATGCCGTGGAAGTCAAACTTGTAGGCGTAGCGCTTGCCGTGCACCTTGGTCATGATGTTCTTGTCGTAGTAGTAGCGCAGGGCGCGGCTCAGCTTGTCGTAGTTCATGTTGGGCTTGCTCTTTCTCTCGCCCCAGCGCCTCGCCACCTCGTCAGGGTCGGTCATCTTGAACTCACCATTAGTGCCCTCCCAAGTGATGCAGCCAGAGTTGGCGCTGTCTGACAGGAGCTCCAGCAGGAACTGCCACAGCTGGATCTGTCCCGAGCCTGCAGGCAGAAAGGGTGTCAGCACAGTCACAATTACTAATACTGGCTGCGATTCAAACCGCACTACGCCGACATCACACTGCACTTCACTTTCAAAGGCAATTTCCTTGAAGATCACGATCGCATTCAGGGTAAACGCTACGGATGTCAGCTCAAACGTAAATTACCTTTAAAGCTCAAGAGTAGTGCGATGTCGGCGGATTGTGGTTTGTTTGAGTCCCGGCCACAGTCTGGACAGAGACAGGAAGTCAACATGTAACAATTACTTATACAGTCTGGACAGAGTCAGGGAGTCAATATCGTAACAATTATAATACAGTCTGGAGATAGAAGAGGTGGTCATCACCATAACAACTACAAAAAGACGTGCTACAGTCAACACCACAATAACTAATAGCAACAAACAACTATTTATATAAATGGTGCATTTGTTGTAATATGAATATCTAAAATCTTTAATCTTGTCTAATGAAGTGATAATCACTTCCACCCATCCTAAAACTCACCGGGGTTTGCCAGCCTGCTGCTTGTAGGCCCCAGGATCTGGTAAGGATCTAAGAAGTGAAAAACATTCACATTAGTAGGATAAATGTATTTTTTCGGCTCAGTCAACATCTATTTCAGAGTACTGTTCAAGCTTATATTTTACCTAGCTGAGGCCTCTGCTCCTCTGTTTTGGTGACAATGGTTGGGGAGGGCTGGGAACCTTGAGGGATAAAGTTCCCAAAATATTAACAGGGGGTTTCCCTGAGTGCAAAGTTCCAAGTGTATACAGTGGAGAAATAGCTTCTTATCTTGAGGTATCCAAATCCCTGTTTTCTGCCTGACCTGTTTTGTTTATGTTTAGTCTACAGGCTTGTAAAGAGCTTTTAAATCTTTTAAATTCACTGTAATGTACTTATACACATTTCCCAATAGATGAAACCCAAAGGGAGTGCCATGTTTTGACAAAGGACCAATGTGCAGTACATTGTGACTCCTTACCTTTGGTGGAAGACACAGCTTGAGGAGCCCAGCCAGATCTTCTGGCTGCTTCATAAGCCAGGTCTGTAAAATATCATAAATGACAAATGAACCTGCTGCCTGCAGCTATGAACCTTAACCCTAGAGGGCGCTATGATAAAAACAAAAACATGCTGATGGGTGAGTGCATTTCTGTGGTTCACCTCATCGGTCTGAGGCAAGAGTTGTGGATTGCCAGAAACTTCCCATAATACAAGAGGCCCAAACACAGAGACACAACTACTGCAGTCTGGAGTATTATTTTAAGGGCAAGGGATGCTTGAGTTGAAATATAAATAAAACCTCTAAAACATTTTTCGACAAACTTCTAAATATATCTTTGTTTATGTGTATTTGTACATGGGCATTGGGCAATTTGCAAAATGTAGTACTTTGTCTCCAAGGTATGTGGTTCCTTGTTTCTCCTCCCTGTACCTTGCTCCTCTACAAGTGTAATCGGATGTGATTACAGTGTGCTCTTATGCCTCATCTACATAAACTTATAGGAGTGATGAATCACCCACCTGGCCTAGTGGAGACTCTGGGGGAGTTGTCAGTGGGATAAACAGGAGTGTTGGGGAAAATAAAACTCGCACCTCCTGCAGAGAGTGAAAGAGAGGATCGTTAATAAATTATGTAAATGATTATGTACCCGTAATGACAACTTCTCATGACACAATTCCTGAATGTTCCAATTTAATTGCTTTGACGAATATCCATATGGGGAGGGATTTTGTGCAGCACAAGGACAATTACAGCAGAATGCATCAATGTTAGACTTTAGCACATGCTGTCCTCTACGCTCTACAGTCACAATGCATTACTGCACCAGCATACAGTAACTTCTGCACCACATAACAAAAACACATTAGAAATAATAACAACAAAAGATACAATTTGATTACTTGATGCATAATCTGATACTCAAATGAATACAAACAAATCAGTGTGAATGTATATAAAGAGTACACTGTATATACATAGGTGGGCACTGTGTGAGTGTGCGGATACTGTGGTGGCGGGAGCAAAGCCAGAGGTAGAGAAGGGGGGCAGGGGACTCCTTACCTGTGTTGCGAGCATGCATTAACCGCGGGGAGTTTTGTAAGGCTTTGTCAACATCATCGGAAGTCAAGTGAGGAAGTGGAGCTGAGAAATAAAACATTCTTTTGAAAAAGAGATGAACCAAAAAAATAGAACAGCTCAAACAACCTATGATGTGCAAGGAGTGATGCTTTGGGAGGGAGGGGGGAGGGGGCAGCCATAACACAAACACAGACCATTAGAGGCAACATTCAACAGGCAAGGAGCGATACAGGGAGATAGAGTGGTGAGGAAATGGAGTGGGGGAGAGAGAGAGAGAGAGAGAGAGAGAGAGAGAGAGAGAGAACTTGTAAGTAAGACAATGGTAGGGAGGGCCAACCCAAATAAACAGTTAATCACTCGTGCCCACATTCGTCCGTGAGAATCCATCGCTTTCCCTCCTCCAGAGTAAATTCGGTGAGCGTGTGTACACATGAGGGGGAAAGAGAAGCAGCAGCCATTGCCAAAAACAAAAGGAGGAGAGGGGGATGAAAGGAAAGCTTGTGAGGGCTTTCTTCATCCCCCCCATCACTAGTGTATTTTCCAGTCAAGCAGACCTCAAAGCCAAATCCAGCAACTATTTTTAATATAGGGCCAGCAAAAAACAAGTCTTTGGAGTGACACTAAGTATGCCTATTGGCAATTCTCTCTTATCAATTTCAAACTGTCCACAGTATTTCAATGAGGGTGTGGGAACTGGTGATTACACTAAAAGTAATGTATAAGAAAAAGCCTTTCAAAAGATTTTCGTGAGACTCATACATATCAAGAGCGATTCAAGCACAGGATTGTGGAATAATGCAATGGGGGCGATATTTTGGGTATGTCATATGGTTCTGGCAATATCTACATAGAAACACCATCAGGAGGAAGGATGAGAGTGGCCAGTTTAGGCCCTTGCCTCCTATAAGACCCTATGATCTGTGAACTGTACATGATACACACCATCTTGGTGTCATTATACTCCTTATAGCGTGCTCTAACATATGGAGTATTTCAAGATTCTAAAAGAAAAATGTTAACATTAATTTATTCAACATTCAACATATTAATATAAAGTGCCCTTTTTGATTTAGTTAATTGTAATACAATGTTTGCAACAATATACTCTAAAATTACATCAAATTTCCAGAGTGGGCTCTCTCCTAGTTTTGAAGTTATGATTCATTTAATGAGCACCACCAACACAGTGAATGGGTTTGCTGCTGGTGATTTGCTGAATGTGCAATCCTAAAGGTGGGCTGTGATTGGTAAATGACCTATAACGTCAATGTATAAAATTGGTCTTCATATGAATATATTTTATGTTGAATATATGAATATGTAAATTTCAGAATCTAGACATACTCCATATTTGAGAACACACTATAAGTACAATGGCAAAAATATGTTGTCTGTATCGTACGGTTCATGGATCGTTGGGTCTTACAGGAGCCATGTATACAGTGGTCTAAAAAGGGCCTAAATCGGACACTTTCATTATACAAATGTAAAAAGCATGTCAAACATCCTTCCTCCCAATGAAGTTTGTATGTCAGAATTCACAGAACAATCTGAGATACCCAAAATATTTTCAGGATGTCCTGACATGGAATCACCCAATGTTATACTGTACCTATATTTAGTTGGAATGGGGGCGGTTTTTGGCACATAATGATGACACACAAAAATGAACAACACCCATGTTCAGAAGGTGGTGGTACACATCACTCAACTCTGAACTCCTCAAGCTATCTGGCTTTCTCATTTCTCTGTCTGGCTGGCTCTATCTGTTTGGTTCTCCTCTTTCTCCCATCACTCACCTCCTCTGCACATCTGTGGGTGAACCCTACCAAAACCGACACTGATATCAAACAAACAAACCCACAAGCAGTCACTATGAGAAGAGTAATGGTTCACTGGAAAGTTCTCTGCACGATCAAATGGAACTTGGACTCAGAGAGAGCAGAGAGAGAGAGTGTCAAAGATAAACATATAATCTCAAGAGTCTGACAAACCTTCTCCAATGACTATAAACAGATATGCTTCTTACGATGGGTGCCAATGATGGCTTTATTGATGTAGTGTACCTATTTCTCTTTAAAACATATTATTAATTATGTTATTATTGTTACACTACTGCCACCATTACTCCTACTGCTACTACATAGCTACCACTGTAACATCTAATGTTAACAACTTAAAACCAGAATGTGTGTGTATGCATGTGAAGAAACATGTGGACGACATGCAGCAATGCATGTGTTGGAGAGAGGAGGTGAGGTGTCAGTGGACAGGAAAGCAGGTCTTGGAGCAGTGAGTCACTCAGCCAAAGCAGCAGAAGCAGCAACAACAGGGACTCCTTCACCAGGTTTCATTCTAATCTGCAGTCAAGCAAAGTAGCTGAGGCCCTCCGGAGAATGTCAGTGAGAGCTCAGTTGGATGCCGGCTATAAAGCCCCTTAAGCCTGCTTAACTTATAACCCACCAGGACAAGTTCTCTAACCTTACCCCTGGTATAGAGGTAGAAAAAGATGGACCACCAGACCACAGCAGCCCTTCAATAGTATCCCTTTGTAGCTTCTTTCTTTACTGCCTGCCATTGCATTGTGTTGGCCAGCTAGGGAAGGGGGGCAGAAGGCGGGAGCATGTAGAGGGAGGAGAGGAGAGAGGGATGATGATGAGGAGGAGAAGGAAGATACTAGACTCACTCTCTCTGAGGTAGTGCAGATGGGAGAGCAGGATGTCTGCGTTGTAGCTGAGCGTGAGCCTCTGGAAGTCCTCCTTGCACATCTTGCACAGGTCTTTGCCGTCCACGTTGTGGAAGAGAGCCATATCCACATCCAGCAGGCCATACTCCTTTACTGCCCACTCCAGCCACTGGCGCACATGCTCCGTGGACCACAGTGTGGGATCTGCCAGGCCATGGACACAACACAGGGAAAACTCTTACCTTCATTCTTACATTCTTACTTATTTTCTTACAGTTCATACTTACTCCCATTCTTTATATGATAACAGGTTTGAGTGTACATTTGCAATGAAATTGGTTTTATTAACCAACATTTTCTAAATTAATTTAACATTTTGCAATTAAAATTGTCCAATTAGATGACTGCTGAGAATGTGTTTAGAACCGTGACACTCTCTTTCCCAGAGATCATGCACCTGGTACCAAACATCCCACTCACTCACAGGAACCCACCAGTTTGTCACACCTTCTTTTGGCACACACATAACAGGATCCAAAAACAGCTGACACGTACAGAAACAAACCACACTGTCGTCTGACCCTCCTTTCCAGCCATACTTAGCAGCTCCGGCCCAGTGTCCCAAATGGAACCCCATTCCCTACATAGTGCACTATTTTTGACCAGAGCCCTATGGAGTAAACGGGATAACTTACACTGGCTCAGAGAGCAAGGAGCAAGAGGCAACGGTAACTCCGTGAGCATCCATCTCTACAGCACCACGAGGCAAGGGTCGTGGGTCGATCAGTGGGTCTGGCACTCGCAGTGTTTCCCTTTATTCATTTAGCAACAGCGGGCCACTAATCCTTTTTGTGATAGTAAAACGTTTTCAGTGTAAACCTAAACGACTAACACCAGATATAAAGTATGTAGAGAAAATAATGAACCTATATTTTTTTTATATCATCTTTGAGAACAAAAAATCACCAGCATATTAACTAGACAGTCAGGGATAATCTAACATTAAAAAAATGTCATGGCATGGGGCCTCCATTGATTTTGTTATAATGTTTGAGTCACTCAGATAGCATAAGAACATGGCATAAGCCATGGCAAAATGTGTAGAATTTTTTGAACATTTGCTATAAAACAGCATTTTTTTCTCTCAGCCCCATGACAAAATATGGTAGAAATGCAGGAAATGTAACTAAAAGTTAAATGTTGTCTCTGCAGCCAAGAGGAGGGCCTCTAAAATGTTTGGTTGGAGACCACGCCATTGGCCATGTCCATTATAATGTCCCCACCACGCCCACCACCTATTCGCCATTTTGTTCCAGAAAAAAAACCTGGAGTGACATGTTACAACGTACAGTATATTTGTAGCAGCGGAGGCCCCTCAGAGGAGGAAGCGGAGGACCATTCTCTTCAGTGAATTTCATTACATTTTTATAGTAAAACATTTAAAAAGTTATACTTTTAAATAAAACTATACTATTACTTTAGCTAATATGGTGATAACGATGTAGGCTGTGTGTAGCGGTTATAATATGGTTTGGTTTGGAAAGGTTTTTTCACCTGGTCACATCTGATGTGTTGTGCATTGAAGTCCATCAGTGAAGAATCTCAAATATCAAATACATTTGATTTGTTTAAAACTTTTTTGCTTACTACATGAATCCATATGTGTTATTTCATAGTTTTCATGTCTTCACTATTATTCTACAATGTAGAAAATAAACTCAGCAAAAAAAGAAACGTCCTCTCACTGTCAACTGCGTTTATTTTCAGCAAACTTAACATGTGTAAATATTTGTATGAACAAAACAAGATTCAACAACTGAGACATAAAATGAACATGTTCCATAGACATGTGACTAACAGAAATGGAGCAATGTGTCCCTGAATAAAGGGGGGCGATCAAAATCAAAAATAACTGTCAGTATCTGGTGTGGCCACCAGCTGCATTAAGTACCGCAGTGCATCTCCTCCTTATGGACTGCACCAGATTTGCCAGTTCTTGCTGTGAGATGTTACCCCACTCTTCCACCAAGGCACCTGCAAGTTCCCGGACATATCTGGGGGGAATGAACCTAGCCCTCACCCTCCAATCCAACAGGTCCCAGAGGTGCTCAATGGGATTGAGATCCGGGCTCTTCACTGGCCATGGCAGAACACTGACATTCCTATCTTGCAGGAAATCACGCACAGAACGAGAGGTATGGCTGGGGACATTGTCATGCTGGAGGGTCATGTCAGGATGAGCCTGCAGGAAGGTTACCACATGAGGGAGAAGGAGGTCTTCCCTGTAATGCACAGCATTGAGATTGCCTGCAATGACAACAAGCTCAGTCCGATAATGCTGTGATACACCTCCCCAGACCATGAAGGACCCTCCACCTCCAAATCGATCCCGCTCCAGAGTACAGGCCTCAGTGTGACGCTTATTCCTTTGAAGATCAACGCGAATCCGACCATCATCCCTGGTGAGACAAAATCGCGACTCGTCAGTGAAGAGCACTTTTTGCCAGTACTGTCTGGTCCAGCAACAGTGGGTTTTTGCCCATAGGCAACGTTGTTGCCGGTGATGTCTGGTGAGGACCTGCCTTACAACAGGCCTACAAGCCCTCAGTCCAGCCTCTCTCAGCCTATTGCAAACAGTCTGAGCACTGATGGAGGGATTGTGTGTTCCTGGTGTAACTCGGACAGTTGTTGTTGCCATCCTGTACCTGTCCCGCAGGTGTGATGTTCGGATGTACCGATCCTGTGCAGGTGTTGTTACACGTGGTCTGCCATTGCGAGGACGATCAGGTATCCGTCCTGTCTCCCTGTAGTGCTGTCTTAGGCATCTCACAGTACGAACATTGCAATTTATTGCCCTGGCCACATCTGCAGTCCTCATGCCTCCTTGCAGCATGCCTAAGGTAAGTTCACACAGATGAGCAGGGACCCTGGGCATCTTTCTTTTGGTGTTTTTCAGAGTCAGTAGAAAGGCCTCTTTAGTGTCCTGAGTTTTCATAACTGTGATCACAATTGCCTATTGTCTGTAAGCTGTTAGTGTCTTAACAACCGTTCCACAGGTGTATGTTTATTAATTGTTTATGGTTCATTGAACAAGCATGGAAAACAGTGTTTAAACCCTTTAGAATGAAGATCTGTTAAGTTATTTGGATTTTTACGAATTATCTTTGAAAGACAGGATTTAGTAAAAATAAAGAAAAACCCTTGAAATAGTAGGTGTGTCCAAACTTTTCATTGGTACTGTATATGCAGGCAAGAGTGTGCAAGGCGGTATTGAATGTGTCACTGTCTGTCACCTTACATTTTTCATTGTAAACTTTAATTCATAGGCTAGGTTGTAGCAACTTCATGATGGGTATAGGGAAAATGTGAGTATCATGTAGCAGCCTAAGCCTATCGATGTTGCATTGAACTGGGTGAATGGGACATGAATGACACCCATCCAATAGGCTGTAATAGAAATAAAGCCATGGTCATGAGAACAATAAAAATAGTCCTTCCTTATCTTAAACAGGACTGACTGATTTGTAGCATTTGATGCATTGAGTCTTTTGGGGTTTTCAATTAGGTAAATGCAGATGGGCAACCCCATGCTTTAGCCTATTATTTAAAGCCGATGTGTCGCATCAGATTTGCCTGACAACTCAAACGGAATTCTTCCGCTGCTCTATCTTTTGCAACATACTTCAGTCTGAGACTGCCATCGTTGAAGTTGTTTGTGGTGAGGTCAAAATGTGGGGTATAGCACAAAACAAGTATGAAATCAAATAACCGCTTTAATAACCAAATAACTTTCAAATAACCGCTTTACCCACAAGTGTTCTGACTCTGGCACAACACATCCGTTTCTGGGACCAATCAGAACGGTTAGAATGTGTTTGCGTTCTGGAAATCGCCTGGGAGGTACTCAGATACAGACTCATTGCGGAGAAGAAACAAACATACGCGGGCAAGCATAAGTTGGGCTACAGGTTATAATGTTTTAAAAGGGAAAATTATATTTCAGATGGTGTCAACATCATTTAGTTTTGGAGTATAATGCCTTTATAAAAAGTAACCAGAGTGATCTTCTCACAACACAATATTTTCCTATATGGCAGAGATTGTGGGTCGAGGATGGGGGGCGGGGGTTGAGGCTTCTTAAAATGCCCTAAGGGATGCATTGTGCATCATATAGGAACAGCTCTGTATGTATTTGAAGTTGAGATTATCTCCCCAAGTCCCTATACCAAAATATCAGGAATGTGTTTCCTATACGTAGAGCAGAAAAGCCAGTTGAATGATGACCTCCCATTATATTCCATGAAGCAGTGTGTGCCTATTGTCCTCCTCTAACTAAACAGCAAAAACAGGATGTTCTTAACATGCCGTGTCATTGTCCTTGTCAGCTTCAGTTGAAGAGGAAGTTGCGCTACCCCAGAAAAACTGTGATGCACAACCCCCAGATAGAGAATACAGTGCTGCATGCCCTCAACGGACAGGTTTTTCTGTGGGGAAATTACTCTAAAAAAGTTACTCTATGGTGTTTTTCCATTGGAAACATTTCTGTGACAAAGGCTAACATGGAGCATGATCTAGTGTGATCTTTGGTTTACCGGATGGAGGATGGAGAATGATCTAGTGTGATCTTTGGTTTGCGCTTCATGTAATTCATAAAAGTGTAGTCCTCAAAACCCTGATGCACATAGGCCAGGAATAGAAAATGTATACATCTAGTGACTATGCATTGTCGATCATTAAATCAAAGAAAAATCTTAGTATGTCAATTTCATTCTGGAAAATATCTACATTCATCTAATTTCAAAGATTTTGGCTTTATTTGGCTGCTTTACAGTCTTATGTGTGTTCCAGTCAGGATTCAGGTATTGTATTCTAGGTGTGTGAATGGGGAAATTATAATAATACCTTTCTCCAGTTTGGCAGGGACTCACAGCCCCCTCCTTCACCCTGATCCTTACTCCACCCCTTTGGACCAGAACCATAGGAAATGGTCTAGACAATGAACAGCACACTCGGCAACAAAATGCTAGAGCTTCTGTGCTGCAGATCACAGGAAGTCTCTCCTTGTGACAGATGAATGCACTGTACGTGAGAGACATGAGGTCCCCTTATCAAAGGCAGTGAGTGACCACATACTGGACCTGACTGACTGGGACTGGTATTGAAGGCTTCTTTAACCAGAGATGGCAACGTCCTGCTTCTCATTCCAAAGTGGGTCCTCTTAAGCTATGTTTACATGTGCATATTGATTATCATCTCAATTGAAGACAGGTGAGTCAACCCAATGTAATTGAGCAGATCCAACTAAGCGCTTCAGCTGTCTATAGAAAAGTGTTCTGGTGTTCAGATCACTGTGGTGTAATTTGGGGTGTTGACCTGTTCTGTTACCTGCGGGAACAATGACGCGGCGCTCGTTGGTGGTCATGTTGGGGGGAGCGATGAGCTTGTCCTCCAGGTAGCTGCTGCTGTATGTGACGGGGGCAGCGCCCTCACCTCCGCTGGACAATTTTCTGTTCTTCCCCACACTGCAGTCATCAGGAGAGTTCCTGTCGGGACAGAACACAGAGTGATGAGGTCAGTCAAAAAGAGGCGGAGTCACCCATATATGGGCAGAGTCAATCCCAGAGGGGTGAAATCAACCACCCTTGCAATGCTCATCAAGAATTAGAATTAGAATAACTTTATTTTTCCAGTGAAGGAACTTCTTGTTTGGAGTGGTTCAAAAAGACTAAAGTTACAACAACAAAAAAACACAGACATATCAGGCATCGCAGTAGACCCACTAGGCACAAATCAAAGTCTCACCAGACATTCTAGCCTGAGGACAAAGTTACACAAATAACAAACATCTAGGACAGTACAATACAATATTGTGAACATTCATGCGTATTAGCCAGGTCTTCCGTTGGTTAGCGATCTCAGGCTACCAAAACCAAAGGGTTTTGATTGCTGATATTGTAGCAGTCTCAGATAATCAGACTCGCCGTCCATTCATCACACTCACGGCAGCATTCTCTGAGACCTAGGCCCTAACTGATAACACTACATTGGAACATCTGTTTATCAACTGTGTGTTAACCATTAGTAAACTGTTTGTTGATGATTATTATCTGTTGTTCATGTATTTATAACATGCATTCATGTTTACACAAAAATCTCCCCATAACAATGCTAGCATGTGCCTCAATGCCCAAACAGAGGAGACAGTGTAATTGTGATTTCAACTCTCCTCCCACCACAGACTGCGAAACAAAGCAGTCTCAGATTTTTCATCTATACCAGCTATGGCTGCAGCTCTCCTGAAGCCACATAAAAAGAGAGGGATCTCCACTAAAATAAAGTAGAGGGGAGGGAGTAGTGCCAGAGGCCCTGGACCCCATAAATGACCCCATTCCAAATTACTCTTCTCCCCTTATTATAGCTGCTGATTCCCCCAGGGCGCGGTCAACAGATGGGACAGATTACCCATGGAATGTCACATAAATTCATATCAACCTCCCTTGGCCAAGATATTAACCATTTTGGGATCATTTATTGGAATCAAAGTCATGTGTCAACCAACTGTTGGCCTCTACCGACCCAGCCTTGATGGAGAGGCTGCCCTGCCACGGGTACAGGCCAGATGCATGTGATTTGCATGTGATTTGGGAATAGCTGTTTCAAAGTTTTGAAAAAACACAAAAGTGATTTGTCAGATCTGTTGTTAGAGGGATTTTTTAATCCAGTCTTATTTCAGCAGCGTGAACGCTAATGATTAATGTTAGTCCTAAAATTTACAGTAACTATTCTACGGCACTTTCATCGAGAGAGGTTTTATACTTATTCTCAGGATTTAACTGCCTGTAGTGCTGGTAGTCCCAAAGACTGTCCATTGACAACATGTTGGTGTCCATTTCTTTTGATCCAGTTTCCAGATTGGAATGTTAACATGAGACTTTCAACTGAAATTACCACATTGCTGCTGCAACATAGACCGCCTTAAATACCTTCTGTTTCTTTCACTTGGCAGAAATGCGGCCTCCCAGAGGGGGTCTCTCTTACATATGTCCATAAACGTTAGCAACTAGGCTGCAGACACTAGAGTCAATGGGGTTCAGAGGGTCAACATATAAAAAAATCAGGTGAATGCTTCACTACGAATATTTCAGGTGGAAGAAAATGTCACTTTCAGCCAAATAGCATAACCTGAGTGATTGCCTTCCCAGAATATGGAACTCTCATCATTAGGGAATCCATCATTAAGCCATAAGGATGTCATATCTGGATCTATGAGTTGAACAAGAGGTGAGAGATGTCCAAGGTGTGACTTGGGACTAAAAGGTCCCTCGAAATTCACCTGATTGAAAAACATTTTAAGAAAAACAAAATATAATATCATATTTGTTTAACAAAAACAAAATATAATATCATATTTGTTTAACAAAAACAAAATATAATATCATATTGGGGAGTATTAGGAGTGAAGTTTCAAGCTGTTGCAAAAGAACGCCCGATACTAAACTAGGCCATAATAAAACTTCCCATACGAAAATGATGTTGGGGAGAATTCATATTGCCCAAATTATTATAAAACGTACCCACAAAAAATATATTCTATCGCAGCCATTGTTTTCACGATCAAATAAGCCTAAAACAATTTGTTTTATAGAACATTTGCACACAAATCATACTTCACATGCATTCCCAAAATGTAACGCAAATAGCCCATACTTCAAGATTTCTAATCATATGTCATATCAGTCAATGCAGCATTTTTTCCAACTGGAGAGGTAGACAACCAAATTGTCTGTCAATTTACACTTGATTGAGTTTAACACTTTGGGCAGAAGATCATACTGCTGCAGCCTTCCCCTAATTAATTGTGAAAGTAGGCCTATCTGCAGTGGCATGTATTCATGAATGCCATGAGAAGCCAGGCTTCACCAAATATTTGACCAATAAAAAATAAAAAATGTCTGTGTTTTCGTCTGTGTTTTCATAATTTTACTTCAAATTGTAAATCATCCGAGTGAGGGAAACAACGCCCTTGTCTCAGTACGTGTAGCCCAAGTATCTGATGCAGTCTGGAACAAAAGAGTACGGCATGTTGCCGCTGTAGCATTTGATTGATTGATGCCAGCAAGTATTTGGCCTCACTTGATAAAAACAATTGCAATCAGTGATGAGCTGAGCTGAGGTCAACTGTGGGTTGTTCTGGAGCAGCAAAACACCCCCCACGGGAGGCCAGTATGAAAATAGATTCACACCAACCAAATCACATCCTGAGCAAAACGTCATCATTGTCAGAAAAATGTGTTTGTTTCTGGTCTGCCTATGTTGATGTCCTGCAGTAGCTAGGGTACTAAATTCTGTAGTATACTGTAAAATACTATACTAAACAATATAGTATCCCTCAATCAGGTGTAGTTCTTACTACAGAATGTTGTAGTATACTGTAGAATACTATAGTAAATACTGCAGTATTAACCGCAAAAAAACTATGAAGTAAATACTACAGTAATGTCTGCAAAAACACTACAGTCCGCAAAAACACCCTGCCCATTCCCCTCCCCGTATCCCAATTTTTGCCACCCATAAGTAAGAAACTTACATGCCAAGTTTAGACCACACATTGTGTTCTGAATTATCCGTTCAGACCCCAGTCCTACCTACCTACCTACCTACCTACCTACCTACAGGTTATGGAACATTTGCTCTTTTAATATTTCTCCAGTAGCTTTCCTCAAGGAGAAGCCTCCAATGCCATGTAAAAGATAATAAAACAAAAAGACTATAGTAAATACGACAAATAATGTTCTCAAAACCCACCAGTAAATACTACAGTATAATACAGTCTGAAAAAAAACACTAAATTAATTACTATAGTATTAAAATGGCGCCGAAGAGGATGGCTGACATTTTACATGCCCGTAACCAATTGTGCAATTCTTTTTTTTTGCGTTGTTTGTAACTTTTTTTTTATTACTTATTTTGTACATAATGTTGCTGCTACCGTCTCCTATGACCGAAAGTAACTTCTGGACATCAGAACTGGGATTACTCACCACAAACTGGAAGAAGGTTTTTGCTTTAACGATTCCGAAGAGAAAGATATACTTCTCTCCCGGGAACAGGCCCAGATCCCCATCATTTGCGTGAAGAAAAGATGGAGGAAAACAGGACACAGATCGGGCTGCCTTTTGAGAATCTGTACGCGAGCGAGTAAACTCCCATTGCCATCAATTCTACTTGCTAACATGCAATCATTGGAAGATAAAATTGATGACCTACAATTACGATTATCCTACCAACGGGACATGAAGAACTGAAATATCTTATGTTTCACCGAGTCGTGGCTGCACGACGACACGGACAATATAGAGCTGGAGGGATTTTCAATGCCCCCGGCAGAACAGAAACGCTATGTCTGGTAAGAAAAGGGGTGGGGGTGTGTGTCTTTGTGTCAATATGAGCTGGTGCGCGATGTCTAATATTAAAGAAGTCTCAAGGTATTGCTTGCCTGAGGTAGAGTACCTTATGATAAACTGTAGACCACACTATCTACCAAGAGAGTTCTCATCTATATTATTTGTAGCCATCTATTTATCACCACAGACTGATACTGGCACTAAGACCTCACTCAACCAACTCTATAAGGCCATAAGCAAATAAGAAAATGCTCACCCAGAAGTGGCGCTCATAGTGGCCGGGGACTGTAATGCAGGCACACTTAAATCAGTTTTACCAAATCTTTACCAGCATGTTACATGTGCAATCAGAGGGGAAAACAACTCTAGACCACCTTTACTGGTCGTTTACCAAACGACCTGCCCTCCAGGACACCTACACCACCCGATGTCACAGGAAGACCATAAAGATCATCAAGGACAACAACCACCCGAGCCACTGCCTGTTCACTCCACTATCACCCAGAAGGCGAGGTCAGTACAGGTGCATCAAAGCAGGGACCGAGAGACTGAAAAACAGCTTCTATCTCAAGGCCATCAGACTGTTAAACAGCCACCACTAACATTGAGTGGCTGCTGCCAAACTACAGACTCAACTCCAGCCACTTTAATAATGGAGATTGATTGAAATTGATGTAAAAATGTATCACTAGCCACTTTAAACAATGCCACTTAATATAATGTTTACATACCCTACATTACTCATCTCATATGTATATGTATATACTGTACTCTATATAATCTACTGCATCTTGCCATCTTTATGTAATACATGTATCACTAGCCACTTTAAACTATGCCACTTTATGTTTATATATCCTACATTACTCATCTCGTATGTATATACTGTACTCTATACCATCTACTGCATCTTGCCTATGCAGTTCTGTACCATCACTCATTCATATATCTTTATGTACATATTCTTTATCCCTTTACACTTGTGTGTATGAGGTAGTAGTTGTGGAATTGTTAGGTTAGATTACTCATTGGTTATTACTGCATTGTCGGAACTAGAAGCAGAAGCATTTCGCTAGACTCGCATTAACATCTGCTAACCATGTGTAAGTGACAAATACAATTTTATTTTATTTTATTTTATTTGAAATCTGACCATAATTCTATTCTCCTGATTCCTGCATACAAGTAAAAACTAAAGCAGGAAGTACCAGTGACTCGTTCAATACGGAAGTGGTCAGATGACACGGATGCTCCGCTACAGGACTGTTTTGCTAGCCCAGACTGGAATATGTCCCCGGGATTCATCCAATGGCATTGAGGAGTATACCACCTCAGTCATCGGCTTCATCGATGACTTCGTCCCCACAGCGACCGTACCTACATATCCCAACCAGAAGCCTTGGATTACAGGCAACATCCACATCGAGCTAAAGGCTCGAGCTGCAGCTTTCAAGGAGCGGGACACTAATCCAGACGCCAATAAGATATCCCGCTATACCCACAGACGAACCATCAAACAAGCAAAGCGTCAATACAGGATTTAATCTTACTACACCGGCTCTGATGCTCGTCAGAAGTGCCATGGTTTGAAAACTATTACGGACTACAAAAGGAAACCCAGACGCGAGCTGCCCAGTGGAGCGAGGCAAGCAACACTGAAGCATGCACAAGAGCACCAGCTGTTCTGGATGACTGTGTGATAACGCTCTTGGTAGCCGATGTGAGCAAGACCTTTAAAGAGGTCAACCTTCACAAAGCCGCGGGGCCAGATGGATGACCAGGACGTGCACACGGAGCAACTGGCAAGTGTCTTCACTGACATTTCCCTGACTGAGTCTGTAATACCTACATATTTCAAGCAGACCACCATAGTCCCTGTGCCCAAGGAAGCGAAGGTAACCTGCCTAAATTATTACCGCCCCGTAGCACTCATGTCGGTAGTCATTAAGTGCTTTGAAAGGCTAGCCATGGCTCACATCAACATCATACTCTAGACCCACTCCAATTTGCATACCGCCCCAACAGATCCACAGATGACGCAATCTCAATCACACTCCACACTGCCCTTTCCCACCTGGACAAAAGGAACATGCTGTTCATTGACTACAGCTCAGCGTTCAACACCATAGACCCCACGAAGCTCATCACTAAGCTAAGGACCCTAGGACTAAACACCTCCCTCTGCAACTGGATTCTGGACTTCCTGACGGGCTGCCCCCAGGCGGTAAGGAGAGGCAGCAACACATATGCCACGCTGATCCTCAACACTGGGGCCCCTCAGGGGTGTGTACTTAGTCCCCTCCTGTACTCCCTGTTCACCCACGACTGCATGGCCAAACACGACTCCAACACCATCATTAAGTTTGCCGACGACACAACAGTGGTAGGCCTGATCACCGACAACGATGAGACACCCTATAGAGAGGAGGTCAAAGAACTGGCAGTGTGGTGCCAGGACAACAACCTCTCCCTCAATGTGAGCAAGACAAAGGAGCTGATCGTGGACTAAAGGAAAAGGCGGGCCGAACAGGCCCACCTTAACATCAACGGGGCTGTAGTGGAGCGGGTCGAGAGTTTTAAGTTCCTTGGTGTCCACATCACCAATGATCTATCATGGTCCGAACACACCAAGACAGTCATGAAGAGGGCATGACAAAACCTTTTCCTCCTCAGGAGACTGAAAAGATTTGGCATGGGTCCCCAGATCCTCAAAAAGTTATATAGCTGCACCATCGAGAGCATCCTGACTGGTTGCATCACCAGCTGGCATGGCAACTGCTCGGCATCTGACCATAAGGCGCTACAGAGGGTAGTGCATACGGCCCAGTACATCACTGGGGACAAGCTTCCTGCAATCCAATATAATAGGTGGTGTCAGAGGAAAGCCCATAAAATTGTCAGAGACTCCAGTCACCCAAGTCATAGACTGTTTTCTTTGCTACCTCACGGCAAGCGGTACCGGAGCGCCAAGTCTAGGACCAAAAGCCATAAGACTGCTGAACAATTAATCAAATGGCCACCGGACTATTACATTGACCCCCCATTTGTTTTGTACACTGCTGCTACTTGCTGTTTATTATCTATGCATACCTACCTACCTACTTGTACCAATTACCTCTAACCTGTACCCCCACACTGACTCGGTACCATAAAAATATATATAAATAAAAATACAAATATACCCCTGTATATGGCCTCGTTACTGTTATGTTATTGTGATACTTTTTATTATTTTTTACTTTAGTTTATTTGGTAAATATTTCCTTAACTCTTCTTGAACTGCACTGCTGGTTAAGGGCTTGTAAGTAAGCATTTCACGTTAAGGTCTACACTTGTTGTATTCGGCGCATGTGACAAATAAAGTTTTATTTGATTTGACTACCATTTTATTTTACTACAGTATTTATTTTATTTATTTTTTTACCACTTTTTCTCCCCAATTTCGTGGTATCCAACTGTTTTTTAGCAGCTACTATCTTGTCTCATCGCTAAAGTCATGCACGGTTGAAACACCATGCACCTGGCAACCTTGGTTAGCGTGCACAGAAGTCGTTGGTGCGCGATGAGACAAGGACATCCCTACCGGCCAAGCCCTCCCTAACCCGGACGACGCTAGGCCAACGACCTTCCGGTCGTGGACGGTTACGACAGAGCCTGGGCCATCAGAGTCTCTGATGGCACAGCTGGCGCTGCAGTACAGCGCCCTTAACCACTGCGCCACCCGGGAGGCTTTACTACAGTATTTATACTATAGTTAACTGTAAATACTACAGTATACTACAGTAAATACTACAGTTTTCACTGTAGTGTTTTTCAGATTTTAGTCCGCAAAAACACTACTGTGAATATTACAGTATTTATACCATAGTATACTATAGTATGTTTTCACGTAGGCAGCACACTTTCTCTATTGCCTCCCACCCAATATGAGTCACCATCAGAGGCGACTTTAAACTACTGTCCACAGGGCCCAGACACATGCTAAAACACATCTAACCCTCTCTATCACTTTATAGAAAGAGAGACAGAGAGAGATATAAGAAAGAGGGTGAGCTAGATAGAGTGTGCGAGAGAGAGCAAGAGAGACAAAGAAAAAGAACAAACAATCCAAGGCAAACCTAGTGTAGAAGAGTGCAGGCGTCCCATCGGCCCTGTCTTGAATCTAACATTGTTCATTCTTCTACAGGTTTGGGTCGGCTAATTAATCTGCCAAGAGGTTGGGCTCCTGGGCCCACTTCACTTCCCATAAACCCTGCTGCTGCTCACTGAGGGTACTGGAGTGGGGGAGCAATGGAGGGGGTCATGGGAGTGGTGGTCCACACACCCATTAAATCCAGATAATGAGGGTTGTCTCAGGACCCCCGCTAGCCCCCACATCAACATTCCCCGCAATAATTTCCATCGCTGAGGCTATCTGTCACCCAGCTGTACCCTTACACCTCCCATTTCGAAGCCATAACTCAGGCCGAAGAACCCCACTGCCATTGCATGTAACGGGATCTTTAAAATGATCCACTCTAGAAACTGGACCAAACTCCTGGCATGCTTTGGAACACTCCGGGTTGAGCTTTGGGTCCCCAGATGCACACACACACATGCACACCTTCACACAGACATATGGGTGTACACACACATGTACCATGCACGCATGCGAGCACATACACACACACAGCTCCCGGCGTGCAAACACCTGCAGTGTTCCTCCCTCCAAACACACACATGCTGTATCTTTATTTGGTGTTGCAGTAGGCCTCCTTCAAGTAACCTAGTGAATACAGGGGAGGATGGTGGTGTGTGCAGGAGAAGCAGTGCTGTCTAAGTGTTGATCTCTGCTGTAAATCTTCTTCTGATCCCTGACTCGTCATTAATTGGAACAATCTTTCCCGTGTCTCACCACCAGATAAATAAGGCACTCTGCCGGGGTGTCTGTGGAGATTCCTGCTCCAAGGATTGGGGATGGCTGTGTAGGGATGGGAGGGCTGAATGGATGGATGGGGGGGGGGTTCTTGCGCATGTGATACGTTATAAATATTACTGGCGGCACTTTTTTTGGAGGGGTACAGCTGTTTTGAGTTTGGGATTCAAACAGCAGCAACTCTGTCTTGGATTGGGACTCAGGCGGCTCTGCCTGTTGTATTTTTCCCTCTGCTTCCTTCCCTCCTCTGAAAACGTCATTCAAGTTCCTCGTCTGTTTGGTAGTAGTTCGGCTGCTGACTGTCACTGTGTAGGCCAAGCAAGACTCTTTACTATTGAAGGGCGGCTTTGGGTTTAAACAACAGACGTTCCTTTAACTAACTCTACACCACCGCATTACATTTTCTGCCCCCGTAATTCAAAATATTTACACTGTGAGTTTCGATTTCAGGCCGCAGCGACCCGCCTGTTTAAAGAACATTCATAGAAATGCAGACAATAGACAGGAAATCAAGGCCACAGGCAGTGCGGCTGCAGCACAGTGCACAGTGGACCCCAGGGTGTAGCACTGTGACCCTTAGGAAGAGGTGGTTCTTTGTTACTACACCCCTTGTAATGCTAATACTCTCCAGAGCACACAGGATATGGGCCAGACATATCCTACGGTATCATGTAGCTCAGTTGGATTACACTGTCCAGACAGATAAGTATATGTTAGGGTAGAACCTTAGGCAAGCCATCCTTCAAACTAAATGATATAGAATTTGCATGTAAGTGGGATCTTAGTTAGCAGATTGTAACAAGCTAATGTGATGCTCCATTAGCAGTTACAGGATAGGTACTGTTTGGCGTAGCACAGAGAATTTTTCACCAACATTAACTTGGATACTATCTTCATTCTTGATTTGGCAAAACATGTGTCTTCTAAAATGTCCATGTCCAGTTGCAGGTGGTTTGTTTTGAATTGAGAAAATGCTCCTGAAAAAAAACAGTTTCCAGTGAGACCTAGTACCATGAAAAAACAGCTAGCTGGAGCTCATCTGAGTGGTCGGCCTGCTATTAACTTCTGCTCACTACAGTGTTGTCCGGTTAGAACACCTTGTTGAGGCCCATTACTGTCTTAATTGTCACTAACACACACACACACACATGCTGACACAGCTGCTTCCATTGAAGGCTTTTAAATAGATGTGGTTCTACAAAAGGCGGAGTGAACTATCATTAGGATCCATGCAGAGAAATACACAATAATATAGGCCTACACCATTGTAATAATATACAAAGTCTACATGCAAGTCAAGGAGATGTATAAACATAATGCATTATATTGTACCTACAAATGACTGCTGTAATATAGCATGCAATACATGGATATGTGACCTGATTCAGGAAACTAGGCATATGTCACAAGTCACGACTTCACAGGAGAGCCGTTTGAACGTTAAAAAAATATTATTTTATCAAAATGCGGTTTTTGGCAGAAATGCCTTCTCGAACATTTGAATTTTCATGTGACTTAATAACAAATGTGTATGCCATCTGTAAATATGAATAAAATTGTTAAATTACGAGCCTTGTTCCTTGTTGGTTAAGCCACAGAAAAAGCCAGCAACTTTCCCAATAATGATTGGGCTGGACATGCCGAGAGATGATTTCGGATTGGTCTGCCATATAGAAGGCTTCTGTTTATTTGAGCTAGTCAGTCCGTGTTGGTAATCCTGCCGAACGCAGTTTACAGAAAATGTATTGTGTAGTGGAGCTACATAAGTGTTGCCCTTCACTTTCTGGAGGATCAAGTTTTGAAATCAGTAAATCAATCTTTAGCTAGTATGATAGCTAAAGAGATGGAGAAAACACCTGTCTCCAGATTACATCTTCAAACTAAGGGCAACCGGGTAGCCTAGTGGTTAGAGCGTTGGACTAGTAACCGGAAGGTTGCAAATTCAAACCCCCGAGCTGACATGGTACAAATCTGTCATTCTGCCCCTGAACAGGCAATTAACCCACTGTTCCTAGGCCGTCATTGAAAATAAGAATTTGTTCTTAACTGACTTGCCTAGTTAAATAAAGGTAAAATAAAAAAATAAAGAAAACATTCCTGACAGTATGGCATTCCTGACAGGGAGACGTGTCCATCATGCATGATGATGTATACAGGTAAGATGGTCTAATGTTAGCTAGCTACATTTTCAGATATTACACGTTTCTAATTCTGACAGAAAGTGGTTTCATTTCAAGCTAAAGTGTACTGTTAGCTAGCTAGCTAATATTAGCTGGCTGGCTCCCTAGCTGATGTTATTATTTGTATCCCAGAGCCGTTTGCTTTTCTAGTTAGAGCCTAATGTTAGCTAGCTAACATTGAACCTAGTAGGTTAGCTCCCAGCACTGTGGCATTGTTGGCACTGTGTTCATTGTTGTTTATCCAGCTAACCTTACCTGGCTGGCTGGCTCGTTAGCTAACGTTACGTGACGTGTGTACAACACCCATTGAATATGGCCGGTGTCAGTAAACGTCAGCAAAAAAGCATATTGAAATTGTTGCCAGCTGAGCTGGTTAGGCTGTTTCATGTTATCCATAGATAAACAAATCATCGGCCAGAACGTCAAGTGTGCGCTCCGGGAGCAAAACGAGATGGGTGGAGCAAAAGCTTAAGAGGGTGTGAACGATGCTGAATGGGTGTAGACAAAATAAAGCTCTTCACTAGATACCAAAACAGATACCAAAAGTTGATCAACTTTCAAAGCAGAATTACTTTCCCATTGTTCCTCGAATGCAGTGTATGAAATACCATTTTGTAGCTCTGAGTCTCCACTTTTATCCAATATAAAAACCACCATTTCAAATGTTGCTACATAAGACCAAATCCAAGTGGTGAGTCACATATTTACACCTCATAAGAAATAACCATGTGACAGAAAGAGAGAAATGGAAGACCTAAGGCCATTAAAGCATGGTTTGCTCTATGGCCTGGCTACAGAGCTTATATAAGGCAATTAGTTACTGTGCATGTGCTGGTGCGTGAGAGCAGGCTGGAAAGTTCCTTTTAATAACAGTAGCAAATAATGCTAAATAAATCACTGTGGTAGCATGTGATAAACACTTATAATATAAAGGTCTTTAGCAACACTCAATAGGTAGAAATGTAATTGCCTACTGATAATATGGCAATACAAAGACATTAATGAATAACAATAGCACTAGCATTAGCTACAAGATAACCTTAACAAACTTCACTCTCAAACACGCGAAACCTAGCAAATAGGCCTAGTCCTGCAACGGTCAGACATTACACACACCTATACATATTTCACAACACTTAGATGTTTGATGGATGCACAAAACCTCAAGATAGGAAAACAGCATGTTGGAGTCTGTCATTACACAATACTTGCTCTTTTCGAGATGGCAGGTGAACATGCTCTAACTTGAGGTGTGCGGGCAAAGCCGGAATGCGTCCAAGCATTAGCTGGATGAACAGAAGTGTGAAGGGCATTGACAGGGCTGCAGGCCAATCAGATGGAGGGGGATGGCCTTTTGTACAGCCTCCCTTGGATTTCTTTGGAAATCCACAAAACTTAAAAGACCTCAGTGGGGGGCTTAGTCCTGAAAGGGCGTAGTCCTGCAGGACAGGCGGGGCAGAGGGGCAGAGCAGTGACTGGACCAGATAAGTGAGCATCTGGCTGAACTAGAAGGGCAGCTGATTGATACTGTCACTTTAGAGGACCATTTGGGGTGCCGGCAAAGGTACACGTAAGGGCTTAGGGGCCGCCCCGTGAGGGAGGTGCACAGAGGCTCAGAAACAGTTCTGGGCCGCCCCATGGACCCTCTAAGTCAGCAGTGCAGGAGGCTGGCCATAGCTAGAGGCGGTGGCTCACCTACTGCAGTGAAGGAATGCAAACCTTTCCTGAGCAGAGAACTTCTAGCCTAGCTCTAGTATAGGCGACTGGTTGCCGGCTGAGGCTGGAGGCTGTGAACTGGCTAGGGGAAAGGACTGCACACCTAGAGAAGCAGATAACTCTGAGCCTAGCGAGACGGAAGACACATGGCCAGGAGCTAGGGCAGGAGGTGTGGTGTGTAGCACTGGGGGAGCTGACTGTTTACTGACTGAGGCTGACTCTAATTTGAGATGTGCGGAGCGGAGCCCTGGAGTGCATCCAAGCACCCTGATTGGTTGGATGAACAGGTGTGAAGGGTGATTGACAGGGTTACAGGCCAATCGGATTGAGTCGGCCGGCCTTTTGTACAGCTCCATTCATAAAATGAATACATTTCATGCTCCATGAAGTAATCCAACAATGTGTTTACCGCCATCTTGTCAATTTAAAATCTATCACTGATCGAGACAGGTGAGTGCCATAATGACATGACTTTGGGGCAGACCCACCTGTCTCAATCAATGAGAGACGAAATAGACAAGATGGTAGTGTATACATTGTTGTATTACTTCATGGTAAATTGTATTTATTTATTTTAATATGGAGCATTTATTTAATTCAAAAGAACCACCTGCAACTGGACACGGACATTTTGTTTGGCCGAATCAAGAATGAAGACAGTATCTCCCAAGTTAAGGTTGGCCAAAAATTCTCTGTGCTAAGCCAAAACAGTAACGGCTAATGGATCTGTCATGTAAAGCAGGTCTTTTTGTATTGGCTCACTGAGCAGATATTTCTGCAGTTGCTCAGCACTCCTGATATTTTACTGAAAAAACACTTTCTTCAATGACTTGACCAAACAGACTCATAAGTAAGTAGTTAGGTTTCAAACAAATGACATTTTAATACAATTTGAAATATCTATCCAAAGAAACTATTAGTTTCGCATTAAACCAACATGAAAGTCAATGTAGAAGTAAAGTTAATGGTGGACTGCTGTACCTTTTGACATTGACCTGTCCACTGTTGCACTCCATCTTGATGGTGACGCGGGCGGGCGGCTGGGACAGCCAGTCCTGGTGCACCCTGGGGCTCATCTTGGCCGTCTGGCTGTACTCGCTGGCCGACGCTGCCGTCATCTCTGCCTTGGCGTGGTGGGGAGTTCCGTAGGCACACTCAAACAGCGACTGGTCCTCACTCACCACTGACAACGCTTCCTGTACGTAGAAAGAAAAAACACAGACACATCCCTCTTAGATCTCCATTACAATCAAAGCTTCATTAACTTGGTTTACAATCAACTGGTTCAGATTCATTAAGTGTGGATTTTTGCCATTAACCAAGTACAATTGATTGATTTGGGATCCTAGGGGGCTCTGCAAACATTACAGGTAATGTGTGACCAGTCTGTGATTTAAACAGTAAGCTCTACACACATAATGTGGTGGATATAATAGTAGATTGCAGTCTGATGAATACCTCCTTGTGCGCTCATTGTTTTGTTGGTAAAATGGCAGACAGAATGACCCCTGGAAAGTGCACCTGAAAACTAGGCCCCCTAATTATGGAGAGATTACCATGGCCAGTAAAAGTGTTCTAGTTTCACTCACATCTACCTGGGTTGAATTAGAGCACAGCACAGAAGTATAAGTTATGATTAAACCAGCAGGGTGTCTACCAGTCCTTATAATACATAAAGTTCTCATTATACATTAATAATATCCACAAATGATCGAGAACATGGGCAAAGAGCACCAATATTAACCAACCTGACCCTCTTAACTTAGCCTCCAAATGCTAACCCTAGTAACCACTAACATTTCAGAGGCATTATGTCCAACCTTTCGTCTTCCTCATAGGACAATAGCTACATCTTGGCATCACAAAGCTGAGGTAACATTCACCAGAGCCAACCAGATGTGGATAGGCCTCCTTAAGAGTCTGGCTTCTTCCAAGGTAACTTCCTGTTCTTTCTTTTGAGGTGCCCCTGCTGGCCACTGTCACCCAATGACTGCCTTAGGGGGTTTACACTTCTGACTTCACATTAAGTAGTCTGCACCAATGGCATTGAATTCAGTATGAATTTAATTAAACTTTTCAAGCTATCATAAATGTTCCGAATCTCCAAAGACTCTCCCCCGATTTAGCTATGAAAATAACTCAAGGCAAAGCAGGATAGTGTGGTAATGCACTGACACAGATTGAGAGAGAATCAGGTTTTGTGCCCAGGTATTTTTTAGGCTATTGGGCTTGGTAAGGAAATAGAGAGGATATTCTGTATTCATCTCATACACTTTGACTGGTACAACTGCAGAGGAGTTTCAGTATACCGCTCCATGTTTTTACAGACTGACAGAGACAGCGAAAGCATGTCAGGAGTTTGTTGTGATGATAGGAGACCACAGTCCTGCTAATATGTGGTTATCTCATCACTGGGTATCCTCCCTGAAATCACAATGGTGTCAAGGCCTCACTCATGTCCCCATACGTCCTTGGACGCATCTTGCTCCAAGAAAGATTGAATCACATACAGTCCAAAACACAAACCATTGGAAAAGGCCTGCCTAGAATATAACTATGTTTACAGTGCACAGTAAATCTTTAGGATTTTTTTCCACATTCAAAGATTAAATGCACGTTCTATCTATCTATCATAAATGTTGATTTGTCTACTGTTTATATTTCAAAGTTCTTCCTGTTTCTTCCCATCCATAACAAATCAATGGGACCCCACAGTTACCAAGTCCATTAAACACCTATGACTAACACAAGCATACACCTTTTCCCACAAATGCCATGACGTGGCAACCTGTCTCTAATTTTCCCAGTATTGTTGTTAAATTCCTTTTGCCAAAACACTGTATTTTGATTACATATACCAGAGTCCCACCGTTTCCTTAGTTCCTTCCTCTGTGCTCCTTAGCCCTCCTTAACCTACCCTTCCTCTCTCTCTATTGCGGAAGAAGTGCCCCTTGAACATCTCGGAGTAAGTGACCCGCCCTGATCTGGTGACAGGTCTAGAACCTGGCCTCAAATCAGTTAGGAGGAAAAGGAAGCCTTCTCGGAAAGCAGGTTATTCTAGTGGGGACTGGTCTTCCCTGATATGTCAGCTGCAAACCACATTACAGAGCAGAGCAGGCCAGGCACATTGACCCTCACCTGAGGGAGGAAGGAGAGAGGGGGGCAGAGAGAGAGAGAGAGATGGAAAGGGTAGGAACATAGAAAGAGAGAAAGAAAAACAGAGAAAGAGGGTCCAGTGGTTAGAGATAGAGGACAGTAAGAGCATGATATACACGAGGTGACCCCAGCCAGCATGAACAAGGGGCACACACACACACAGCTTTTGTTCATCCAACACAAACAGAACAAAACCAAATCCACTCACAGCTTACAGTATGTTCAGCCATTATCTTATGTAAAAGACTATAAAGCCAGGAACCAACCAAAAAGCAACCAACTGACAGGCTAACTGAGAGATCCGTCATCAATCACAGCTGGGATTTTTGATAAATGTGTGGAATAAAACCAATTAGTGGCATTTTAATGCAGTCAGTTTACATTGTGTCTGGGAAACAAGTTATGAAAAACACTGGAAAGTAGTTATTGGAAAATATTTGGCCGTCATCAAGACAACAGGAATATGTGAGAAAACTAAACTAGTGGAGAGCACAACAGCACAAGAGTCTGTCTTGCCCAAAACTCAGTACAGTGCATTCCTCTATGGCCCATTATCCCTCTTCTGAGGAAAGTGAGAGATTGTTTCACAACCTTAGTGTCCCGGGCCAAAGAAAATGAACCCCGAATTAGCCAGGGAAGAAACAGGCTACTCTAAGCCCAGTGTTCCAACTGAACATTGAATCCACCAGAAAATAATTTATATAATGTATACATTCAGGGAGGTCCTCTATGGTAGCATGTAGTGGAGTTCCACGGGCTGACACTCAAATGGGCAGCAACATGGCCTTATGGGTAGGGAAATGAGCTGGTGACCAGAGGGCAGCTGGTTCAAATCAGAACTTGAGCCCCTCCAAGGCATTTATAGTAGATTATCCTCCATAAATATTGAGCTTTATAAGTGGAAAATTGGTGTAGTACACTGTTAATTTCACTTCATATAATGCTGTGCAAATCACATTTAGTAACAGTCAAAATAATGTTAGCCTGAGCTGGTTTACAGTACTTTTTGGTGGCCATTTTGTCATAAAACATTCCTTCCAAAACCTGTCCCTTTAGCTCCAGTGTCTCCTGGGTAATTCTGACCATATAAAGTAACATACAGAGACATAGCCACAGTGTTTTAGTCCCTCAAGTCATGTAGTCCCTCTCAATGAGGCAATTGGACTCATTCATGCAGAATGTCCCAGGAAGCCTTCCCAATGAGATATGGTGTGGTGTGGCTGCTCACAGGAAGCTCCCCTTCTCCCAGCATTTCCTGCATTGAAAGTTCCTGATAGTGCAAGAGGGGTATCAGGAGGTGGGGAGTGCACAAGAGGAAGTGCTCGTCCATCGGCATTTTGATTGTGGCTGAAAGACTTGAAACACTAATGGAGTTGATGGGCGGATGAAGAGAGGGAGAAATAGAGAGAAAAGGGGAGGGAGTACCTCCTATCATTTTAACACAGCAGGACATTGGGCAGTCAACCTTGCCGTAACGTCAGTAGTGCAGGTTAAGGCCTCACACTTCCCCCTCCTGCCATCGGGCGCATCAGTGATGTAGTGGAGGGTATATGCCGTATACCCGCTTAGTTTTCAGTGGGTATTGGGTATACCCACTTCCTAATCCCCACGTTGCATATCAAAATAGTGTAGTGGAGGTATACGCTGTATAGATCACAATATTTAGCCTAATATTTGAACTATTATTTCCTTACATTTTAGGAGTATAAATGTGCACCCGGCAGTAGGCCTACACACAAATGTTCCAAAATAATGATGCTAATGATAGGCCTAACCTAGGGCTGTTGCGGTGACCGTATTACCGCCACACGGTGGTCACAAGTCATGAAGGCAGTCAAATTCAACGTGACCATTTAGTCAAGGTAATTAGGCTTCTCTGATGCTGCTGATAGTCATTAGTAGCCTACCAAACTTGCTAACTGCCTGGTACTCAGCACTCTACTGTCCCTCTAATCACTCTGACATCAATGCAAATGTGTTTGAAAATCGAAAACAGAGTGATGGCCTCTATTGACCCCATCAGCTTTCTATAGGCTAGGTCTGCTATATTTATTTCTCAACTTTCATAATATTAAGCACAATGCTTATCTTTACAAAAGAAGTATAGCCTACCTGACTGGCACAGGAAAAGTGTCCTCCATTTGCTGTTTAAGTGCATAGATTACATGTATTTTTTCCCCTTACCCTGTTTCGAGATGATAATGGTCCATTCTAAATCAAAACAAATTTCACACATATATTCTTTTGTATTTGTAAAGACAAGATTGAATCAAGAATAGTCTGATGGGTAACAATATTTAGCCTATCACAATTATATATTATCACTTGTGAATGATGCCCAGAGTAAATCAAGAAACAATTTTTTTTTTTGTTACTTTGTCTAATCATTGTTGCACACCTCATGTACGCCGCACTCCGGGCTAAGGGCACAATGGCTGCAAAGGGCATGGATTTCTTTGTGTGCATTACCGCCACATAAAGGGGATGCCGCCAGGAAATTCGAGGCATTAGCAAGTGCTTGTCAAATTGAGAGACTAATGAAGTCTGCGCAAAAAAAACAAAGCAGAGCTCATGCCTTTCAAGCACCTTTTTTCAAATCATCATTAGAGTCGCATCAAGCAGCCTTACAACGTATTAAAAATCAAAACATATAGCCCAACATTTGTAGAACAACTAAAGTTACACGAATAACTCTAAATTAAGCATACATGAGTACCTATTTCTTTGTTAACCACTCAACACAGAATGGAAGCATGTTTGGAGAAAATATCATTTCTATTTCATTCAGCTTTGTTTAATTTTTTTCTTCATATTATAAAATCATATCAATTAATGCCACAGAATCCTAAGCAAATCTTGTCTGCTAAATGAGCTAGTGTAGCCCACAGCCATTTAGCATAGCCAGATAAGGACCTAACATAAAGAATATGTAATTCTGTTCTTCTGAAATAGACTACGTTTTCTTTACATCATGTTTATTTAGACCTGTCTAAAATAAATAATGTATTTATTGTGAAGATGTAGGCTACATTACATGGATTTATTAGACTTTTCAAAATGTAGATGTTCCAAAGATCTGCATCAGTGACTTGTAGGCTATGTGTGGAAGCTAGGAGATGCTAAATGTGTTTATGTTAATAAACGGTCAATTACCGTGAGACCGACAGTTATTTGCTTGAAAATAACCACCTGACGAAATTTCGTGACCGCCACAGCCCTAGCCTAACCATATTCTGTTAGATGGAAAGGCTTTCCCAAAAACCTAACTTAAAAGTTAACTAGCTTCAAAATAGCCTATGCTTTTAATTAGCTGTTTCATGATTTTGATACTCTCTTGTGAAGTCTATGGTTTTTTACTAGATTTCCTGTAGTTGTTCATGTTGTCTGTCTGTAATTCTGTAATGACTTGGTGCTGCCTATCTTGACCAGGACGCTCTTGAAAAAGATATTTCAAATCTCAAATCTCCCTGGATAAATAAAGGTTAAATAAAAAATAAATAAAAAATGCATACCTGGCAGAATGATATCATGATTATTTGCGTCAATCAAGTAACAACACAATGTGAAATGCAGGTAGCCTAGTCAAATAATTAGCATCCAATTACATTAACCGTTACTCTCTCGCAGGAATTCCACAACGGTCTGTATGTAGCCAAACGTAGCTGCTGCTCATTCCGTTTGCTCGAAAATTGATAAATGGTTCAAAAAAAAGTAAGGCCTGTGTCCATAGAGACACATACCAGTTCTACAGGTAGTACTGCTACCACTACCAGCAGTAGTGCACCTGTCGACGACACAACTTGTTCTGCTTCCATGAGCACATCCAATGCTAGCATCAGTAATTTTACATTTGTTGTTAACCCAGCTAGCATGGACACTGACAGTTGTGAATCTGATGCAGCCGAAGAGCTACTGCCACCTTACCCGGGAAAGCACTGAACAACAGACAGGGACTTTGGACCATCGAAGAGGCGCAAATATGATTATTATTATTTATTTTTTTCACCTTTATTTAACCAGGTAGGCTAGTTGAGAACAAGTTCTCATTTGCAACTGCGACCTGGCCAAGATAAAGCATAGCAGTGTGAACAGACAACACAGAGTTACACATGGAGTAAACAATTAACAAGTCAATAACACAGTAGAAAAGAAAGGGGGAGTCTATATACAATGTGTGCAAAAGGCATGAGGTAGGCGAATAATTACAATTTTGCAGATTAACACTGGAGTGATAAATGATCAGATGGTCATGTACAGGTAGAGATATTGGTGCAAATATTGGTGCAAAAGAGCAGAAAAGTAAATAAATAAAACAGTATGGGGATGAGGTAGGTGAAAATGGGTGGGCTATTTACCAATAGACTATGTACAGCTGCAGCGATCGGTTAGCTGCTCAGATAGCTGATGTTTGAAGTTGGTGAGGGAGATAAAAGTCTCCAACTTCAGCGATTTTTGCAATTCGTTCCAGTCACAGGCAGCAGAGTACTGGAACGAAAGGCGGCCAAATGAGGTGTTGGCTTTAGGGATGATCAATGAGATACACCTGCTGGAGCGCGTGCTACGGATGGGTGTTGCCATCGTGACCAGTGAACTAAGATAAGGCGGAGCTTTACCTAGCATGGACTTGTAGATGACCTGGAGCCAGTGGGTCTGGCGACGAATATGTAGCGAGGGCCAGCCGACTAGAGCATACAAGTCGCAGTGGTGGGTGGTATAAGGTGCTTTAGTGACAAAACGGATGGCACTGTGATAGACTGCATCCCGTTTGCTGAGTAGAGTGCTGGAAGCCATTTTGTAGATGACATCGCCGAAGTTGAGGATCGGTAGGATAGTCAGTTTTACTAGGGTAAGCTTGGCGGCGTGAGTGAAGGAGGCTTTGTTGCGGAATAGAAAGTCGACTCTTGATTTGATTTTCGATTGGAGATGTTTGATATGAGTCTGGAAGGAGAGTTTGCAGTCTAGCCAGACACCTAGGTACTTATAGATGTCCACATATTCAAGGTCGGAACCATCCAGGGTGGTGATGCTAGTCGGGCATGCGGGTGCAGGCAGCGATCGGTTGAAAAGCATGCATTTGGTTTTACTAGCGTTTAAGAGCAGTTGGAGGTCACGGAAGGAGTGTTGTATGGCATTGAAGCTCGTTTGGAGGTTAGATAGCACAGTGTCCAATGACGGGCCGAAAGTATATAGAATGGTGCCGTCTGCATAGAGGTGGATCAGGTAATCGCCCGCAGCAAGAGCAACATCATTGATATATACAGAGAAAAGAGTCGGCCCGAGAATTTAACCCTGTGGCACCCCCATAGAGACTGCCAGAGGACCGGACAGCATGCCCTCCGATTTGACACACTGAACTCTGTCTGCAAAGTAATTGGTGAACCAGGCAAGGCAGTCATCCGAAAAACCGAGGCTACTGAGTCTGCCGATTAGAATATGGTGATTGACAGAGTCGAAGGCCTTGGCAAGGTCGATGAAGACGGCTGCACAGTACTGTCTTTTATTGATGGCGGTTATGATATCGTTTAGTACCTTGAGTGTGGCTGAGGTGCACCCGTGACCGGCTCGGAAACCAGATTGCACAGCGGAGAAGGTACGGTGGGATTCGAGATGGTCAGTGACCTGTTTGTTGACTTGGCTTTCGAAGACCTTAGATAGGCAGGGCAGGATGGATATAGGTCTGTAACAGTTTGGGTCCAGGGTGTCTCCCCCTTTGAAGAGGGGGATGACTGCGGCAGCTTTCCAATCCTTGGGGATCTCGGACGATATGAAAGAGAGGTTGAACAGGATGGTAATAGGGGTTGCGACAATGGCGGCGGATAGTTTCAGAAATAGAGGGTCCAGATTGTCAAGCCCAGCTGATTTGTACGGGTTCAGGTTTTGGAGCTCTTTCAGAACATCTGCTAGCTGCGGGGGGGGGGCGGAGCTGTTGGCCGAGGTTGGAGTAGCCAGGCGGAAGGCATGGCCAGCCGTTGAGAAATGCTTATTGAAGTTTTCGATAATCATGGATTTATCGGTGGTGACCGTGTTACCTAGCCTCAGTGCAGTGGGCAGCTGGGAGGAGGTGCTCTTGTTCTCCATGGACTTCACAGTGTCCCATAACTTTTTGGAGTTGGAGCTACAGGATGCAAACTTCTGCCTGAAGTTTTTAAGGAGATATGCGAAGAAAAATATGTAAAAAACGAAAAAGATATATACAGGGGACACGACACGACAGGACGACTTACTGCTACGCCATCTTGGAACCGTACAATGATGAGAACTACATTGATAGGGGGTTCACTTATATTGGGAGTAGTGCCTTTCCTCAGCCACAGTGTGTTATATGTGATAAAGTACTATCTCACAACTTGATGAAACATTTAGAAACAAAACATGCCAATTTGAAAAATAAGCCCTAGGAGTTTTTGAGCGAGAATTAAGACGAATTTTGAGTAGTAAGACATGTATAAAAGCAACAGATACCTTTAATAAGAGGGGGCTAGAAGTGTCTTATATGGTGAGCTACCGAGTGGCTAGGACAGTCAAGCCCCATACTATTGTGGAGGACTTCATTCTTCCTGCTGCCACGGATAAGGATGCGACAATGCTGGGGGAAAAGGCCAAAAAAAACTATACAGACAATTCCTTCATCAAACAACACTGTTTCATGATGCATCAGTGACATGCCAGGAGATGTTTTGAAACAATTATTGCTTTGCATACAAGACAGTGAATTATATGTTTTTTTTATGAGTCAACAGACGTGGCGGGCCTTGCACAGCTCCCGGTATATGTCTGTTACGTTTATTGGGGGTCAATTAAGGAAGACATCCTCTTCTGCAAACCACTGGAAACCAGGACAACAGGAGAGGATATTTTTTAAAGTACTGGACAGCTTTGTGACATCAAATTGACGTTGGTGTTCAAGATTTGTTGGTATCTGGACTGATTGCGCAAAAGCCATGACAGGGAGACATAGTGGAGTGGTAACGTGTGTGCAAGCAGTTGCTCCCAACGCCACTTGGGTACACTGCAGCATCCACCGAGAGGCTCTTGCTGCCAAGGGAATGCCTGACAGCTTGATAAACGTTTTGGACACTAGAGTGAAAATGGTTAACTTTGTTAAAACTGTTTCAATAGTGATGCCCTTTGCAACCACGTACCTATGTGAGAGTGGATTCTCAGCCCTCACTAGCATGAAAACTAAATACAGGCACAGACCTGTGTGTGGACAGACCTTCTCATTAACCCGTGGTGAGTTATTTACAATTTTCAATGAACAAATAAGGTTTTATATGTAAGATGGTTAAATAAAGAGCAAAATTATTGATTTTATTATATTATTATTTGTGCCCGGGTCCTATAAGAGCTCTTTGTCACTTCCCACGAGCCGGGTTGTGACAAAAACTCACAATCATTCTTATGTTTAATAAATGTATCGTAGTGTGTGTGTGGCAGGCTAACAATGATGGTAGAAAACAACATTTGAGAGTGCGCTGACCCTGGTACGCAGCTGGAGGTTGAGTGTTTGAATGGGTACGGGACTATAAAAAGTTTGGGTTCACTGCTCTACACTATACTTGCTTGTTTTCTCACATAAACTGAAATTATGCGAACTATTAGAATCTTAGCACCCAGGAAATGGCAGCGCGATTTCTGCATATTGTTATGGACTTAGAAGATCAAATGTTGTTGTTTTTCTATTAAAAAAAGTGTGACTTTGAGGCCAAACCTATGAATTTCTGACTCTGTTGACAGCCTCATTTATCTCTTTCAATAGTAGGCATACTATTAGCCTACTTGCACAGTACAGCTTGGGTTGGCCTGACTATGAAAGACCAATACGGGAATTATCATTTTATGTAATTCAGAGTGTATGTCACTGTTTCTCATATCATTTTTTTAAAGGGCTCCTTTCCTTTGCCGGGTGGGCCCTTTAAAAAAAATGTTTGAGTACACCCACATCTCCAGGCACCACAACACCACTGGGGGGCACCCATTCTGGATGTTGTTTTAGCAGCCCTCACCCTGATTCCACCAAAAATGGTGGATGAATGAAGATGTCCCAATCAGGCTGCTTACCATTGAAAATAAATGTCAGTTCCGGTCTAATTAACAAGGTGACTCTCCCATAGGCACCAGTGCCTTAGCAGCTGTGTCTGGTCTGCTTAGTTCATTGACTGTACATGAACCCTACTATAACTTGACAGAGAGAAACCTTACTAGTCCAAAACACAAGATCCATTCTTCTTAAAACAGGAAGATCTCCTGTGTTACATTTCCACAAAAGCCATTTCCTTAGCATAGAAAAGCAGTATGGTCTGTACATTACTGCTGGAAAGAGTGTTTTGTTTCAGAACAGAATGAATGTTGTTGCATCGTTGATGTCCTATGATGAATCATTTTCAGAGGTCTTGATTTGGCAGTAACACATGTTATGGAGAAAGAGACGGAGCTGTTGCGTGTGGTACAGGCTACTTGTGATGTGTGAAACTATAATACAGTGTGAAACTTGGCTGTGGCCCACAATAAGCTTGGAAAGCTGCAGTTTGAAAAATTATGGGTGCATTTATTTTCATAGGTCAGTGACAAAGTTTGGCCACGGCCTCAGACACAAAGCCACAGTGCTACAGAGATTGGTTAGCCACAACTTCCTGTATTCCCCTCTGGTATGTGCATTACACACACACATACAAGTCATCTGCATTGTTTGTCTCAGTTCTGTCCGCAGGCGGGCATGATAAGCTGTTTTGTTTGTGTCCTGATATCCTGATGTGGTTGACTCAATGAATCTTGTACAATGTATGATGTTAGCTCTTATTTATTTTTGTACATTTAGGACTAAAGAAGTAGCTATGGACTGACACATTTTTTTTTAAACCATTTTTCTTTTTTTTTTCTTTTCAAACAATAACAACCATGCAAAGTTAACAGGTAGGTCTACCATGAACATTTCTGATTGGTTCGGGATACGATCTGTTATCTGAATGATTAAAAAAATGTCCCACCAAAAATGTTCCCTTATGTTCTGTGAACATTTCTTACTAGCTGTGTCCTACATACATACTAAAAGTCCCAACTCACTGTCCTCAGAAAAAACACTGTTTAAGACTATAGACTGTCCACGAAGGTTGGGTGGTATACCGTATATGCTATATATACTGTATATACCGTATCCTGGGTTATTTCGAAATACCCTAGGTATGATTTTCCAATAGTGTCAATACGTTTTTAAAATTATTATATTTTATATATATATATATATATATATATATATATATATATATATATCTTTTATACTTTTAAAATAAATATCTGCAGTTAAGTTGTGCACTAGATAATAGATCAAGCAGATCGCGTTCATTATTTTGCCTGTTAGATAACTAGATAACTATGAAGCTTGCCGGTACTAGTTTCCCAAAACAGCTGTTCAAGCCAGTCATGTGTGTTTGTTTACAAAGAAACACAACGAGCAAACTGGGAGCAATCCTGCAGCACAACTTAAGTGAGGTGATCAAAATCAAATCAAACTTGATTTGTCACATGCGCCGAATACAACAAGTGTAGACCTCACCGTGAAATGCTTACTTACAAGCCCTTAACCAACAGTGTAGTTCAAGAAGAGTTAAGAAAATATTTACCAACTAAAGTAAAAAAAATAAAAAATCATCCTCAACACGGGGGCCCCTCAGGGGTGCACGCTCAGTCCTCACTGGTACTCCCTGTTCACCCATGACTGCATGGCCAAGCACGACTCCAACACCATCATTAACTTTGCAGACGACACAACAGTCTGATCACAACAGCCTGATCACAGACAACGATGAGACAGCCTATAGGGAGGAGGTCAGAGACCTGGCAGTGTTCTTCCAGGATAACAACCTCTCCCTCAACGTGATCAAGACAAAGGAGATGATCGTGGACTACAGGAAAAGGAGGGCCGAGCACGCCCACATTCTCATCGACTGGGGTGCAGTGGAGCAGGTTGAGAGCTTCAAGTTCCTTGGTGTCCACATCATCAACAAACTATCATTGTCCAAACACACCAAGACAGTCGTGAAGAGGGCATGACAATGCCTATTCCGCCTAAGGAGACTGAAACGATTTGGCATGGGTCCTCAGATCCTCAAAAAGTTCTACAGCTGCACCATTGAGAGCATCTGGTTGCATCACTGCCTGGTATGGCAACTGCTTGACCTCCGACCGCAAGGCACTACAGAGGGTAGTGCGTACGGATCAGTACATTCACTGGGACCAAGCTTCCTGCCATCCAGGACCTCTATACCAGGCGGTGTCAGAGGAAGGCCCTAAAAATTGCCAAAGACTCCAGCCACCCTAGTCATAGACTGTTCTCTCTGCTACCGCACGGCAAACGGTACCGGAGCGCCAAGTCTAGGTCCAAAAGGCTTCTTAACAGCTTCTACCCCCAAGCCATAAGACAACTAATCAAATATCTACCCAGACTATTTACATTGACCCCTCCACCCCCCACCACCATTTTTAACACTGCTGCTACTTTCTGTTTATTATCTATGCATAGACACTTTACCTACATGTACATATTACATTAATTACCTTGACTAACCTGTGCCCCCACACATGGACTCTGTACCGGTAACCCTGTATATAGCCTCGTTGCTGTTATTTTATTGTTGCTCTTTAATTATTTGTTATTTTTCTAGTTTCTACTTTTATTTTAATTTTTTCATTATCTTAACACTTATTTATCTTTAAACTGCATGGTTGGTTAAGGGCTTGTAAGTAAACTGTAAGGTGTACAACACCTGTTGTATTTGGCACATCTGACAAATACAATTTGATTCGATTGGAATATTTTTTATTGCAATCCATAAAATATGATGTATCTCCATCAGTTACAAACCAGAAGAAGCGTTGATAACTGGAATGAACCCTGCCAAAGTTAACAGGGGGAGGTCGACGACAAAGCAGCCTGCTTTAGAACTGTTTTAACAATGTTTTAACATTTCTAAATCAATTCCACACAAAGCCAGCCAAAGCACCAAGAAGGAGTTTATAAACAGCAGTCACACTCCTTTCTCCCTGGGACCTCAACTGAACCGCAGAACCAGTGCCACAATATAACAGGTCACAAAGGAACAAGCTCCCTCTCCAAACATTTGGATTCTACTCCCAAACTGCAACTGTTTACATCCAATGCCAGCAAGACAGCGGATTATGTAATTCCTTCCCTGCTTTGGTTTTATTGTTCACACTGTGTTTAGGATCAGGTTGTAAACATCTTTGTGCTGACACTGGCAGATGCACTAGAGAGTGGAAAGCTTAGATGCCGTGTTTAATTAGGTTTCCAGGTGACTTAGACTCCCTAGCCAGTTTGTTCAGTATGTGGGTGAGACACCAATTGCTGCTTTCCTCCTCTGTCCATTGTCTTATAGGTCTTCTTACAGTAACTCAACAAAGCTAGTTACTTGATAGACTAGGATAGCCATATCAAAGTATTAACTATTTACTACTGCAGTATTTACAACTATTTACAATTCATTTAGATTTTGGCATTAATGCAACAATAGCATGACAAAGTCTTCAAAAAATGTAAACCTCCAATAATTTTCAGTTTCTTCAGAACAGGATTACATTTTTCAGTTCAAAGCATAATTTTCTTAGATGGTTCTTTTTACAAATACCACAGATTTTGAAAATATTTGTATGAAAATGTGCAAATCTCAGAAAACATAGAACATATCAAACTGCATGACTTCCCTGAAACAAAATAGAGAACAATACAAATTATTTGATTTTCTTTGGTAAAAATATCACAGAAAAAATATTTTAACTTAAATAGTGGTGTCCCTCCAAATAATAATGGATAAAAATGGATAATCTGCTTCATTTGTTTAAAAGACAAGCTCAAATCACTTTAGCATCCGAAAGAATGACATCGCAGATTTTGTCATTACCCCAAATAATTTTTTAATCCGTGCAGGCCAGCCGAATAGGAACAAGGACATTTGCAAAGAAATCTTGTCGTACCACTATGGCAGAAGGGTGTTACCCCTGCCTGTCTGTACAGTGCCACACAAACTAAAGACAATGCCCAAGCATTACAGAAAAGGACCAATAAAATCCCCAAAGTTTGCGAAAACGTTCTAAAATGGATTTACCTTGATGGTGCTGGCCATATTTGTTCAGGACCTTTCAATCCTGGTAAAACACAATGATGTAAATTTGAATATAATTTTTTTCTGGACAGCAAGCTAGTTGAGGTTCCACTAAGCGCCGTTTGGAGCGGATGAGATTGTGCTAACGTTGGGAAGTGAAGTCAGCCAATAGCAGGAAGAGGTTTCTATTGGTTCTGGCCACCGCAACTCGAAGAAACAGGATATTTGGGAGTGAGGAGATAAGAAGTGTTAAAAAAAAGTTGTTATTCTTGATGATGTGTGTTAGAAGTTTTATTTTTTAGTTAGGAGGGGTAAGGTTGTAGGGTGGAACTAGCCAAGAAGGCTGATCTGAGGGGGTCTCTACTGACACAGGCAGGTGCGAAGTGTGTGTCTGTGTGTGTCTCAGACAGACATAAACCCATGACAGGATGCAGATGTCTGATCCTACGGTCCATACTTGACACGCTTGCCTGCCATGGGCCTCTCTAGAGGCCTAACAGTTGAGGATAGCTACAGTGAGGACATCACTAACCTTGACACAGAGCACTCAACACTTTCGAGAAGCTAATTTCACCACTTTTGAACAAGGGACATTTCAACATTACTACACACTTTATTTTTTTAGCAGGTTTTTATATACTTTATCAGGTTTTTATATACTTTATATAATCTACTTATATAAACTCAATTGAGTAGCATGTCAGGTCACATTTATGCCTCAATTTAGTACATTACCTACATAATAAACAGAACAACTGAACATCCTCACAATGAATTCAAATCGAATCAAATCAAATGTTTGTCACATTAATCAAATCACACAAATCAAATGTTTGTCACATGCTTCGTAAACAACAGGTGTAGACAACAGCGAAATTATTACATATGGGCCCTTCCCAACAATGCAGAGAGAAAGAAAATTGTGAAATAATAGAAAAGTAAAACACATAATAATAAAAGTAATAATAAATACTCAATACGTACCGATATACATGGGGTACCAGTACCAAGTCGATGTGAGGGGTACAAGGTAACTAAGAATAAATGACAGATAATAAACAATAGCAGCAGCATATGTGATGAGTAAAAAAAAGGTTTGTGCAATTAAAGGCCCAGTGCAGTCAAAAACATGATGTTCTTATGTTTTATATATATTTCCACACTATGAGGTTGGAATAATACTGTGAAATTATGAAAATGATGATAATGCCCTTTCAGTGTAGGAGCTGTTTGAAAAATACCTGTTTTGATGGGATGGAGTTTTGGCCTGACTGGGGACATCACCAGGTGGTAAATTAATTAATAGATCGATGCAAAACAGAGTTACAAACCTTTCTGCCAATAACAGCTAGTTTCCAGTTTTTCCCCACTCCCAGAAAGTCTTAGCAAAATTCTTGATTGATAAATGGATCTTTGCTAAGAAGCTATATGTTTATTTTTGACAATTTTAATTGAAAACAGTCACACAGTAAGGTTCTTAATTGTAACACAGAAATGATTTGATATTTTACCTTTAATGGTAATTGAATAGAGAAAGGGATGTGAGCGGCTCAGCCCCTCCTTTCTTCAGGAGGGTCTGGTTGGGTCTGAAGACTAGAATTGAGAAAGCAGCAAAGCTGAGAAGCCCTGATAAGGAGGTGGAGTCAAGGAGCAAGTAAAGGAGAGGAAATCAGAGCGCAGCCTGACATCCTGCTGCCGACCTCTGTCAAAAGATTTCACGCACACACAAACAAACAGGCGGGGGCATACCCAGCTGCACTGTGATCTCTGACCTGAGACCACTCTCAGGTGTGCGGTAGAACCACGGTTCAAACCTGCAAGCCCTACTCTCAGTAGGACTCCATTCTACTGACTGCAGTGCTGGAGACAGCATGACAAGAGTTCACATTGCATTGTAAACCGACTGTGGCTTTGCATCATATCAGTTACAAAGAGAGGAAGTGGCTGTGACAAGAACAGTGTTTTCTCAATTTTTAAAGGAATTGAGTAATTTAACACCTGATATGTGACCACTGTCTGCTATTGAATACAAGTCTGTTGTTTATGCAACAAATTGAGTTTGGGAGGGGGCAAAATACATTACATGCATTATTTTGTACCAAAACCAACAAACACATGATAGCACTTTTAACTTGTGATTTGAAGTATTATTGACATTTTGTAAGACTTGCAAATGTTGCAAATATTTAGCATTGTCTTTCAACAGATGATCACAAGATGACATTACATCAAAGAAGAGCAGGAAGAGAAAAATCCAACAAAAGATCAGAAAATGTGCTAGTTATCAAAAAGTTTCTGCTTCTCTCTCTCTCCCTCAATCTCTCCTGTTGTCTGACTGGTTTAATGGCCTTCTGCAGGAAGTCTGTAGGATATAACCCCTGTTCCCCTCTCTCACTAATCCTGGGCCGCCCAACACTGCCGACACACACACACACACACACACACACACACACACACACACACACACACACACACACACACACACACACACACAAAACGTTTGATTTCATCTCATCTTAACATTCTGTCATAAAGAACACATGTTCAACTTCATTAAAAATATATTTTTCCCATCTCAAATACTGTTGTTAGTGCCTATTAAGTGCCCAAATGTATCTTAAATCAGCCATAAATCCCCTGGGAAATGGAAGCTTGTTGTGTGCGTCTGTTCATCCCATGTGGGGTCGCCTGATATGAAAATGGGATCGTGGGAGAATTTCCAAAATCTTGAAAAAAAAAAATATATATATATATATATAAACTCAGCAAAAAAAAGAATGTCCTCTCACTGTCAACTGCGTTTATTTTCAGCAAACTTAACATGTGTAAATATTTGTATAAACATAGCAAGATTCAACAACTGAGACATAAACTGAACAAGTTCCATAGACATGTCACTAACAGAAATTGAAATATGTGAATATCCCTGAACAAAGGGGGGTGGGTTCAAAATCAAAAGTAACAGTCAGTATCTGGTGTGGCCACCAGCTGTGTTAAGTACTGCAGTGCATCTCCTCCTCATGGACTGCACCAGATTTACCAGTTCTTGCTGTGAGATGTTACCCCACTCTTCCACCAAAGCACCTGCAAGTTCCCGGACATTTCTGGGGGGAATGGCCCTAGCCCTCACCCTCCGATACTACAGGTCCCAGTGCTCAATGGGATTGAGATCCGGGCTCTTCGCTGGCCATGGCAGAACACTGACATTCCTGACTTGCAGGAAATCACACACAGAACGAGCAGTATGGCTGGTGGCATTGTCATGCTGGAGGGTCATGTCAGGATGAGCCTGCAGGAAGGTTACCACATGAGGGAGGAGGATGTCTTCCCTGTAATGCACAACGTTGGGATTGCCTGCAATGACAACAAGCTCAGTCCGATGATGCTGTGACACACCGCCCCAGACATGACGGACCATCCACCACCTCCAGAGTACAGGCCCCGGTGTAATGCTTATCCATTCGACGATGAACGCAAATCCAACCTTCACCCCTGGTGAGACAAAACCGCGACTCGTCAGTGAAGAGCACTTTTTGCCACTCCTGTCTGGTCCAGTGACAGTGGGTTTTTGCCCATAGGTGACGTTGTTGCCGGTGATGTCTGGTGAGGACCTGCCTTACAGCAGGCCTACAAGCCCTCAGTCCAGCCTCTCTCAGCCTATTACGGATAGTCGGATTACTGATGGAGGGATTGGGCATTCCTGGTGTAACTCGGGCAGTTGTTGTTGCCATCCTGTACCTGTCCCGCAGGTGTGATGTTCGGATGTACCGATCCTGTGCAAGTGTTGTTACACATGGTCTATCACTGCGAGGATGATCAGCTGTCCGCCCTGTCTCCCTGTAGCGCTGTCTTAGGCGTCTCACAGTACAGACATTGCAATGTATTGCCCTGGCCACATCTGCAGTCCTCATGCCTCCTTGCAGCAAGCCTAAGGCACATTTACACAGATGAGCAGGGACCCTGGGCGTCTTTCTTTTGATGTTTTTCATAGTCAGTAGAAAGGCCTCTTTAGTGTCCTAAGTTTTCATAAATGTGACCTAATTGCCTACCGTCTGTAAGATGTTAGTGTGTTAACGACCATTCCACAGGTGCATGTTCATTGGTTTATGGTTCATTGAACAAGCATGGGAAACAGTATGTAACCCTTTACAATGAAGATCTGTGAAGTTATTTGGATTTTTACGAATTATCTTTGAAAGACAGGGTCCTGAAAAAGGGACGTTTATTTTTTTGCTGAGTTTATATACAAAAATATGTATTATAATATCATCTTTGTATCTCAATATCATTGTAATGTGGTAAACCTTAAAAATCTAAATGAAAATTCAACCAGAGAGCGCCATTAGATAATGGGATAAGGCGGCACTTGACCGTTGCACTTGAATCTTTCCTACAGTGAATGGCTAGGCCCGCTATCGAGGGGGTGGTTATCGAGGGGGAGTGTTTGAGAGAGGAACTGTTGTCAGAGGAAATGTGTCTCCGTGCCTATGTAAGATACATATTTGGGAAACTGAACAAACTGAACGCAAGTGTGCAGGGGAAATACAAAAACATTCTACAGGTGAGTGACAAAATCAGTGGATTCAGAGGAAATCATTATTATAGGAGAGTCTTTTAAAAGTGAACTGTGCCCCCTTCCTTTGGCTGTGCATGTTTCTAACAGAAAACAGCATCAGTAAGTGTCCCACACAAGTGATGAATGCTCACCTACAATGCTTCGAAGAGCACTTTGGGACCTACTCCCCAATCCATTTGACTGTGATCCTGGCTCAGTTGACATGCCGGTAAGTGAAATCGAACAGCTGATTGAGCTGTCATGTGATCTAATGCATTCACGGGACACTGTGGACAAGTTTTGGTTCCTGACTCAAAGTGAATACCCTGCTGTCTCCCTTTGAGCATTAATGCCGCGTTCAAAACAACTGGGACTCCGATTTCCAACTTCAGTGCATTCAAGACAACTGGGATCTCGGGGGGAAAAAATGTGGAACTCGGGAACTCTGTTCAACTTGGGAACTCTGGCCTCTTTCTAGAGCTCTGACTTTCCGGCCTAATGGTCACTGATATCATGATTTGACCTTGCATTCCCAGTTGTCTTGAAAGCACCATCAGTTCTCTCGTCTACATTAAACCCAAATATCGATTCAGGTTGGTAGTGACAGCAGAGATGAGGTGCGCACAGTCGACCACATCCCCTGACTTTGAGAAGCTCCGTCACGACATGCAACAAACACACCCATTTCATTAGTGGTGGTGAGATAAGATATATTATGTCAGACTAATTTGCAATTGACTGTCATAGCCCCACATTAAAGTGCAAGTGAAAGTGGTAGTTAAGTGTTTTTATGTATTTAAAAAAAACATTTGGGGGGGGTCGAGGTGAGGAGGAGGATTATTTAAGCTACCTTTTGTATAGGTAGGGTTCCAGATGTTTTCGGAAGATGGGCAGGGGGAAACCATTGGGGCTCCAGGACAGAGAAGAGCCTGAAGGTAGGGAGAGGCAGTTCCTCTTGCTGTCCGTAGGTAAGCACCATGGTCTTGTAGTGGATGAGAACTTCGACTGGAAGCCTGTGGAGTGTGCAGAGGAGCAGGGTGACATGAGAGAACGTGGGAAGGTTGAAAATCAGGCGGGCTGCTTCGTTCTGGATAAGTTGCAGAGGTTTGATGGCACAAGCGGGGAGCCCAGCCAACAGGAAGTTGCAGTAGTCCAGAAGGGAGAGGATAAGTGCCTAGATTAGGACCTTAGATTAGCTTCCTGTGTGAGGTAGGGTCGTACTCTACGGATATCGTAGAGCATGAACCGGCAGAAGCGAGTCACTGCTATGATGTTTGCAGAGAAGGACAGGGTGTTGTCCAGGGTCACGCCAAGGTTCTTTGCACTCTGGGAGGGCGACACTGTGGAGTTGTCAACCATGATGGAGAGGACTTTGAGCAGGCAGGCCTTTCCTGGGAGGAAGAATAGCGCCGTCTTGTCGAGGTTGAGCTTGAAGTGGTGGGCCAACATCCAGGACAGTATGGGGAGCACTGAGATAATGTTAGATGATTGTCTGGCTGGTTGGCTGTTACTGCCTGAGCAAAAATCAGATGATGACTTAAAGAAATGAAAAATAATAAAGCCATCAAATAAAAACAAAGTAATATACACAATATGAAATATTGTATTTAATGTATAGTAATTTCCTTTTTTTCTATTGATATCTACCCAATGTGGACCTGACAGAGACAATTAAATGTTTTTAATGTTTTGGCAACTATTTCATTGAACGTTCACTATATCTGGCTTTGGAATTTCCATAAAAAAGCTCTAGAATATTTTTTTTCTGTCATTATTTCATAATTATTTCACGAAAACCATGACCTCAAAAAAGCACTAATTTCTCAGCACTAACGCACACACGCACACAAATACACACACACATTTTCACTTGGCCCATTTATAAATACAGCAGCCCTGCTCCATGCAGCACATCCTCCACTTCAGGGGCTCCAGAAGAGGAGGAAGCTCCACTATAGACTTGTGTGCGTAAAAAGCCATATTGATGCTCTTGGGCAAAATGCTTGGTGTCACAAGTGAATGTCTGGTTGTATGGGCTAGTGTGTTTGGACCTGAACAATAGAGGAAGAGTGTGAAGGGCTTGGTCACATGCTGGGTACAGTATGTGTGGATTGTGGAGCACTTGGGCACACGGCTAATGCTAATGGAAATTGTCTGTTAATCCCAGTACAAGGGCAGGGCATTGGTAGATAACCTACTGCAGGTCAAATTGGAAGTGTTCCTAAGATGTGTCTCAATGGTACGTGACTCTGAAAAGTCCTCCATGTAAATAGGTGAGGCAAAAGTGTTAACTGAATGAAAAATATTGACATAGCAGACCAAGTTAAGGCTCTAACGATCAATCTACCTTTCTCTCCCTCTCCCTCCATCAATGAATGACTCACACTCTGCGCTGTCTACATGGCTTGTTCGTGTTCAGCTCCTAGTGGAGTAAAGGGCCTCAACAGAGGTTCTCCATCGAACACCCTCTGACGTAAACTACTGTAAACAACCAAATGTTGCTCTCTATGTTCAGCCTAATGACCAGGTATGTGTGCCTCCTGTGGCACAGGACTCATAAACTCCATAAACAGTTGGCTGACGGCTAGAGCTCCTCCATTACCGTCTGAGAGCAGAGAGTTGAACAGATCCCAGTCTGTGTGCTGGTGGTCTGCCTGTTGGTCTGCCTGTGGTAGCCCTGTGGGGAGGCAGGGTGGTCACAAGAGAGAGAGCAGGAAACCAGCATCCCTCTGCCATCCGACATACACTATATGCACTATATGAGTAGTAGTATACCCATTCTGATGCTTTATAAGCATGTTTATGACCTATTGTTAACGTTAATAAGGCTCCAAAGTGGCATATCGTGCATAAAAGATTTGTAGGTTAGATTACAGTTCATGACGAGTATTATAATTCTGGGTCGGTTATATCATGTTAGCCTGCCTTCTCCGCATATCAAATCAGATCAAATTGTATTGGTCACATACACTTATTTAGCAGATGTTATTGCGGATGTAGCGAAATGCTTGTCTTCCTAGCTCCAACAGTGCAGTAGTATCTAACAGTTCACAACAATACACACTAATCTAAAAGTAAAATAATGGAATTAAGAAATGTATAAATATTAGATTGGGCAATGTCCGAGTGCAATTGACTAAAATACAGTAGAAAAGAATACAGTATGTGCATATGAGATGTAAACATGTAAACATTATTTAAACATTATTAAAGTGACTAGTGTTCCATTATTAAAGTGGCCAGTGATTCCAAGTCTATGTATATAGGACAGCAGCCTCTAAGGTGCAGGGTTACGTAACCAGGTGGAAGACGGCTAGTGAATGCTAATTAACAGTCTGATGGCCTGATGGCTGTTTTTCAGTCTCTAGGTCCCAACTTTGATGCATCTGTACTGACCTCACCTTCTGGATGATAGTGGGGTGAACAGGCCGGATGGTTGATGTCCTTGATGATCTTTTTGGCCTTCCTGTGACATCGGGTGCTGTACGTGTCCTGGAGGGCAGGTAGTTTGCCAGTGATGAGTTGCGCAGACCGCACCACCCTCTGGAGAGCCCTGCGGTTGCGGGCGGTGCAGTTGCCGTACCAGACGGTGATACAGCCCGACAGGATGCTCTCAATTGTGCATCTGTAAAGGTTGTGAGGGTTTTAGGGCCAAATTTCTTCAGCCTCCTGAGGTTGAAGAGGTGCTGTTGCGCCTTCTTCACCACACTGTCTGTGTGGTTATCAGCCTCTTATTTTTTATTATTCACTAGAATTTTATTTTTTTCTTCTTTACCCCCTAATTCACCATGTTTTCCTTCTTCTTTGTGTAAATCTCCAATTATTTGTTTATTTCTCTTAGAATCTAATTCTGTTATTTTTTTATGGTTTTGTTCTATAAACATTGAAAGGGGAAGGTGATTACAAGCAAGATCAGGGTTTCTTACCTCTCCTACTCATGTTATTTTTGTTGACCTTTTACGCATTTAATCATACATTTTTGGTGGTATTTTCTTGTGTGCAAATAAATAAATACAAATAAATAAAATAATTGGTTTTCTTATTCACTGTGAGTATTACTTCAGCAGTCCCATTAAAAAAATTAAGACTAAAAAGTTCCTGCCCACAATCCAGATAGACAACATTTCAAAGAATGTGCATTGGATTTAACAGCAGCTCATCTCTCTCGAAAGCCACTGCGTGAAAGCTTTGAGCTCAATGTATGAAAAGGACTTTGTAAATAAAGTTAGCAATATTACTCGCTATTAGGTATAAAACAAAACTGATGGGCATGTATCGTTTCCATTACAGAACAGTAGTATATACAAATAAATTCTAACTTTTAGTTTCCCTCAGCCCAGCTCTATCTCGGTTCCTAAGCACTGTAAAACACTGCCTGAGCCTGTTGAGACTGAAGGAGTGAAGGGGGACATTTAAGGATCACTTACACCTAAACACAGCCTGGCAGTATCCTGCAGCAGCACTGCATGGATGCTCATTTAGCATTCCACAGCCTCCTGTAGCATTGTATTCATACAGGAAGAGGGAGGGAGGGAGAGAAGGAGATAGAGAGAGAGCGAGAGAGAGAACCCCATATTATTTGAATTAATCACTATGGCCAGACGGTTATATTAAAAATAACATAAATGTTTTTGCCTTCGGTCATGATGGCTCGTCTGTTGCTTGCCAAAACACTGGCCTGAAGCTGACGTTATAAGGGGCTGTGGGCACTCTCTGGGTCTTTCTGGCAAGCCACATGACCGTCATGTGTTTTCTATTTGACAGGAGCCATCCAATCTCGCTACGCGACATCATCACAATGATATATGACAGGATTGGATGGCACAGGGCACCAGTCACAGCACAGGCTCTATGGAACCTGACCCTGAAGTGATGGGATACGGTTTTAGACACAACATCATGTCACTCATTCGTAATACAAAGAAGGTTTTGTCCACAGTGTGTGTGATCGACTCATAATACAACGAAGCACGTGTCTACACTGATTTCAATGGGAGATATTAAACCATATCAAAATAAGCACAGATCAGGCTTTACTGTGTTCCAAATTTGGCCTCGCAAGTTACAGTGTAGGCATGATGTGTGCAGTCGAGGAGTAATCTCACCCTAGATGTGTAGGGGCGAACCAGGAAGTGGTACACCACACGACCTGCCTCTGTACAGTCCGGGAGGAGAGGCGGTTGAAAGTTTGGAAAAAGTTAACTCAGAGAGGTCGTTTGGAGCCCAGCCCAGCACGTTCACTTCCTAGCTACAATCTATTTGTATTTATTCTACAGTGATGAGATTAAAGACAAGCAAACAAACTAGAAACTATCCTAAAAGAAAACCTTGGGTTAAAGTATGGTATAACTGTTAGGATGAGAAAAGCCAAAGTTTTACAGATATACAGTACCAGTCAAAAGTTTGAACCCACCTACTCATTCAAGGGTTTTTCTTTATTTTTACGATTTTCTACATTGTAGAAAAATAGTGACGACATCAAAACTATGAAATAACACATTTGGAATCATGTACAAACCAAATAAAGTGTTAAACAAATCAAAATATATTTTATATTTGAGATTCTTCCAAGTAGCCACCCTTTGCTTTGATGACAGCTTGGCACACTCTTGGCATTCTCTCAACCAGCTTCACCTGGAATGCTTTTCCAACAGTCTTGAAAGAGTTCCCACATATGCTGAGCACTTGTTGACTGCTTTTCATCACTCTGTGGTCCAACTCATCCCAAACCATCTCAATTGGGTTGAGGTCCGGTGATTGTGGATCTGATACAGCACTCCATCGCTCTCCTTCTTGGTCAAATAGCCCTTACACAGCCTGGAGGTGTGTTGGGTCATTGTCCTGTTGAAAAACAAATAATAGTCCCACTAAGTGCAAACCAGATGGCATGGCGAATTGCTGCAGAGTGCTGTGGTAGCCATGCTGGTTAAGTATGCCTTAAATTCTAAATATATCACAGATAGTGTCACCAGCAAAGCACCCCCACACCATCACGCCTCTTCCTCCATGCTTCACGGTGGGAACCACACATGCAGAGATCATCTGTTCAACTACTCTGCGTCTCACAAAGACAAAGACACGGTGGTTGGAACCAAAAATCTCACATTTGGACTCATCAGACCAAAGGACAGTTTCCACCGGTCTAATGTCTATTGATGTCCTTTAGTAGTCATTTCTTTTCAGCAATTTGACCATGAAGGCCTGATTCACGCAGTCTCCTCTGAACAGTTGATGTTGAGACGTGTCTCTTACTTGAACTTCGTGAAGCATTTATTTGGGCTGCAATTTCTGAGGCTGGTAACTCTAATGAACTTATCCTCTGCAGCAGAGGTAACTCTGGGTCTTCCTTTCCTGTGGCAGTCCTCATGAGAGCCAGTTTCATCATGTTTTTTGCGACTGCACTTTAAGACATGACTGACCTTCATGTCTTAAAGTAATAATGTACTGTCTTTTCTCTTTGCTTATTTGAGCTGTTATTGCCATAATATGGACTTGGTATTTTACCAAATAGTGCTATCTTCTGTATACCACTCCTACCTTGTCACAACACAACTGATTGGCTCAAATGCATTAAGAAGGAAATAAATTCCACAAATGTACTTTTAACAAGGCACAGCTGTTAATTGAAATGCATTCCAGTTGACTACCTCATGAAGCTGGTTGAGAGAATGCCAAGAGTGTGCAAAGCTGTCATCAAGGCAAAGGGTGGCTACTTTGAAGAATCTCAAATATAAAAAAAACACTTTTTTTGGTTACTACATGATTCCATATATGTTATTTCATAGTTTTGATGTCTTCACTATTATTCTACAATGTAGAAAAATTAAGAAAAGTCCTTGAATGATTAGGGGTGTTCAAACTTTTGACTGGTACTCTACATTCCTCTCCAGCTAACCTCCTTTAAGTTGATTAAGGAAGAGTACTGTTCTTCCTCCATAATTCATAATTCTCTATACACCAATGGAAGGTACCTTATTCTTGAAGGGGACCTGTTCTTCTCTTCTAGCTATGCAGGTTGAAGTAGCTACCTATAAGTCTACCTGTGTTATCACAAGGGCAGAGACCCAGGCAGACTGCCTGCCACTCTGTGACATATTTCATTCGGCTAGACCCAGACCACTGGCATGCCAGCCCTCCGTGAGTCTCGCCACAAGACTGGCGGGGTGAAGCCACGAAGCAGGAAAGAATGTCCATGGCCAGGAGGGGAGAGGGACAGAATTCCTGCCTTCTCACATCACCTTGCCAATTTATACTGTATATTCAGCTAGGACCAAGTCAACAATAAACAACGGATGTAGTCCTCATGTATTGTTTTGTATTGTGCTGAGCAGGTTATGAAGTATGATATTATAAATGGGGCATGATGATGAAATCATCAATGGTCTATTGTCATGCTTCTTTTGAATTCACATCTCAAGAGATGCTTTTACATTCTTTGGCAACCTGCAGGTAACTGATGGAAACATTTGAGTAAATGACCGATACAAAGTATATTGAAAGCAGATGTTTCCACACAGGTGTGGTTCCTGAGAAATTAAGCAATTAACATCCCATCATGCTTAGGGGTCAGGCATAAAAATACTGGGCAGGCTATTATTTTGGCTACCATGGCTATTGGATGACAATGCCCCCCATCCACAGGGCACGAGTGGTCACTGAATTATTTAATAAGCATGAAAATTATGTAAACCATATACCATGGCCATCTCAGTCACCAGATCTCAACCCAATTGAACACTTATGGGGGATTCTGGAGTGGCGCCTGAGACAGCGTTTTCCTCCACCATCAACAAAACACCAAATTATGGAATTTATCAACGAAGTATGGTGTAGCATCCCTCCAATAGAGTTCCAGACACGTGTAGAATATATGTCAAGGTGCATTTAAGTTGTTCAGGCTCGTGGTGGCCCAACACTTTATGTTGGTGTTTCCTTTATTTTGGCAGTTACCTGTACGTATCTGCCAAATGTGAGAACAGACAGTCATGTCACCAATACCAAATGATCAATACATGATGGGTGCATGTCATACATCCTTCCTTTATAATTGTGATTTATTATGAAGAAAGTACTATTCATAAAGCATATGCATATTTATTAACTATTTCAAATCGAATCAAATCAAATTTTATTTGTCACATACACAAGCAGATGTTAATGTGAGTGTAGCGAAATGCTTGTGCTTCTAGTTCCGACAGTGCAGTAATATCTAACGAGTACTCTAACAATTCCCCAACAACTACCTAATACACACAAATCTAAAGGGGTGATGAGAATATGTACATGCAAGTATATGGATGAGCGATGGCAGAGCGGCACAGGCAAAGTGCAATAGATCCTAAACAGAGAGTGTAACCAAGATGTATTGATGGTATGATTTGACGTTTTAAGAGCACACTGTGAAAAGCTCCAACACAGGGTCACGAGCCTACAAACAAACAATCCATGCTAGAGGAAAAACCGCAACATAGCGTAACCCTTCTTCCCAACCCCAACCAAACCCAACCAGTGGAATTTCCCAGAACCTCCAGTCCAACCCTCTAGCTGTCTGTTCGGGTCACTCTACCAGACACTCCAATAGAGTCATTTGGCACCCTGCAAAGTGGTCCTTTTGAGAGCAACCTGCTGCAGGCTGGTTTCCAGGCAGGGCCTCTGCCTTTGTCCCTCGCTCCATGCCAGGAATGGAGGACTTAATGTTTTTAGCTGAGCAGGGCCGGCGGGGCCGGGGCCCTGAGACACTACACACAGTGTGCTGAAAACTTGGAGTCCTCAGTGGGATAGCATCAGTCATCCTGATGGTGGAAATAAACAGTCATTCCTGACTGCTGCTGTTGCTGCTTCTGGAGCTAAGATTGGCCCAGCCTGTGACAGAGCCTGGACACAGAGCCTGCACATTGAGCCTAGAGAGACTCTGAGGTTTATTTATGCTCCTCACATCCATGAACCCAGAGGCTTGTTCTGCCAATTAGGCAGAAAATGACTAGGAATTGCTATTGTATGGAGGATGGAATAGCTACACTCTTAGAAAAAAGGATTCCAAAAGGGTTCTTTGGCTGTCCCTATAGGAGAACCCTTTTTGCTTCCAGGTAGAACACAATGTATTCCATGTAGAACCCTCTAGGATTATACCTGGAACCAAAAGTTTTCTACCTGGAACCAAAAAGGGTTTTTCAAAGGGTTCTCCTATGGGGACAGTCGAATAACCCTTTTAGGTTCTAGAAAGCACCTTTTTTCTAAGAGTCTACACCTGGTTATTTTTACATATACGATTGCAGTTCATGTTCTAGTTATTCCACTGTAATTGGACAGGCCTGTTGCGTAATGAAGCCTGAATTTTAACTTGAGGCTTACGAACACATACAGTGCATTCAGAAAGTATTAAGAACTCTCGACTTTCTCCACATTTTGTTACGTGACATAATTTATTTACATAAGTATTCAGATCCTTTGATATGAGACTTCAAATTGAGCTCAAGTACATCCTGTTTCCATTGATCATCCTTAAAATGTTTCTACAACTTGATTGGAGTTCACCTGTGGTAAATTCAATTGATTGGACATCATTTGGAAAGGCACACACCTGTCTATATAAGGTCCCACAGTTGACAGTGCATGTCAGAGCAAACACCAAGCCATAAGGTGGAAGGAATTGTCCGTAGAGCTCAGAGACAGTATTGTGTTAAGGCACAGATCTGGGGAAGGGTAACAAAACATTTCTACAGCATTAAAGGTCCCGAAGAACACAGTGCCCTCCATCATTCTTATATGGAAGAAGTTTGGAACCACCGAGACTCTTCCTAGAGCTGTCCGCCCAGCCAAACTGTGCAATTGGGGGAGAAGGGCCTTGGTCAGAGAGGTGTCCAAGAACTTAATCGTCACTCTGACAGAGCTCCAGATTTCCTTTGTGGAGATGGGAGAACCTTCCAGAAGGACAACCATTTCTGCAGCACTCCACCAATCAGGCTTTTATGGTAGAGTGACTAGACGGAAGCCACTCCTCAGTAAATGGCACATGACAGCCCGCTTGGAGATAGCCAACAGGCACTTAAAGGAGTCTCAGACCATGAGAAACAAGATTCTCTGGTCTTCTGAAACCAAGACTGAACACTTTGGCCTGAATGCCAAGCGTCACACCTGGAGAAACCTGGCAGTTTCCCTACGGTGAAGCATGGTGGTGGTAGCATCATGCTGAGAGGTTGTTTTTCAGCAGCAGTGACTGGGAGACTAGTCACGATCGAGGGATAGATGAACGGAGCAAATTACAGAGAAATCCTTGATGAAAACCTGCTCCAGGGCGCTCAGGACCTCAGTCTGGGGCAAAGGTTCACCCTCCAACAGGATAACAACCCTAAGCACACAGACAAGTGTCGCTTCGGGACAAGTCTCTGGATGTCCTTGAGTGGCCCAGCCAGAGCCCGGACTTGAACCCGATCTAACATCTCTGGAGAGACCTGGAAATAGCTGTGCAGCGACTCTCCCCATCCAACCTGACAGAGCTAGAGAGGATCTGCAAAACTCCCCAAATACAGACGTGCCAAGCTTGTCGAGTCATATCCAAGAAAGCACAAGGCTGTAATCGCGGCCAAAGGTGCTTCAACAAAGTACTGAGTAAAGGTTCTGAAAACGTATGTAAACATCATATTTCCAAATGCACTGTATAACCCAAACTTTCGCACACAACTATCCCACTGACACAAAAATGCATGCCTTTGTAGACTACATGATAAGATCTATTTCAGAGAAGAAAAAGCAATCGCCCACTGAAGAACTGCAGCATTAATTTGGGACTTTTTATATAGACTGCTGAAAATAGCACAGGAAGCCAGAGATTGCCTCCCAGACCCCCTCACTCACACAGGAACACATAAAACAACCCGTGGTCTCTAACCCAGAGCCTTACACAGGATACACAGACTGAGAACCTGAGAAGGCAAAGAATCAGAGAAACAGAAACAGGGTGAGAGACAAAAGATGAGAGAATAATACTAAGAGAGAACAGAGAGGAGATGAGAGGCAGGAAAAGAGAGGAGATAGAGAATAAAATACATGACAGAGGAAAGAAAGAGTGGGCACAAGAGAGTAAACTATGTCAACAGGAGAGTGTAGACACAACAGAGGAGAGATAGAATATAGGAGAGGAGGAGTGCGGGATGGATTACCTCTGTGTGCTGTGGAGCACTGTCTGTCTATCTCTCTCTCTAGCTGCCACGCTTAGCAGCACATCTGGCCTGGCTGACTGACTGCCTGCAGCCGGGGCCATGTACAGATGTGAGCACGTGTGTCAGCGTCTTGGTCACAACTTGGCAACAACTCCCACCCGGCGCCGAGGCTGCCGGGTAACAAATGACTGAAATATCTACCCAGGTTTGCTCCACATGCCGGGCCTGCACAGAATTGAATTGAAACGTGACCAGACCGCAAGTTTCTCTCCCTCTACCCCACACTCCCCCTCCTTGGTCTTAAAAAATACACATGACCGAAGAATCCAAAGAAAGAAAAAATAGAGAGAGAGAGAGAGAGAGAGAGAGAGAGAGAGAGAGAGAGAGAGAGAGAGAGAGAGAGAGAGAGAGAAGGGCTATGGTCTGATCCCAGCGCAAATAAAATTCCTGAAATCTCAGATTCTCAGTGTCTCAGATTTCTTGGAACGATGGGCGAGAAGTCTAACCTGCTCCTCTTTGTCAGACTTGGAATTGTGAGGAATTGACGTGTGGGAATAGCATGTATAGACACGCTTATAGACCAGCAAAACACAGGATCAACCAGTCAGTGAGGATCTATGGTTTCCACAAGGTAGCAGTCCATTCAACTCAATGGTGACTGCAGAGTCCCTGGAAATGTGTACAATGTTCCCATTTAGAATATACTTCCACAGAGGAAGCAGATCCCCTGAAGAGAAAAGAGAGGTGGATATAACACACAGATCACTGAGTCTCTGTATCCACAGTCTCTCCCAGTCTGTCCCCTACTCCCACAACTCACCAGTCCTCCACTCATACATAGACTTTGAGGTCTTTTACAGTGATATTAGATAGGGCTGGGCCCCACGATACAATATTACAACTCTACTTAGGTGCCGATACGATATGTATTGCGATTCTCACAATTCTATATGTATGAAGCTCATTCCTGACTGCTGATGTTGCTGCTTCTGGTGCTAAGAATGGACCAGCTGAATGCACAAAACATTAGGAACACCTGCTCTTTCCATGACCAGGTGATTCCAGGTGAAAGCTGTGATCCCTTATTGAAGTCGCTTGTTAAATCCACTTCAATCAGTGTAGATGAAGTGGAGGTGACAAGTTAAAGGAGGATTTTAAAGCCTTGAGTGAATTGAGACATGGATGTGTGCCATTCAGAGGGTGAATTGGCAATACAAAATATTTAAGTGCCTTTGAACGGGGTATGGTAGTAGGTGCTGGGTTTTTCACACTCAACAGTATCCCGTGTGTATCAAGAATGGTCCACCACCCAAAGGACATCCAGTCAACTTGACATAACTGTGGGAAGCATTGGAGTCAACATGGGCCAGCATCCCGGCATCCCATGCCCCAACGAATTGAGGCTGTTCTGAAGGCAACTCAATATTAGGAAGGTGTTCCTAATGTTCTGTACACTCATTGTATGTCTGCTGCAGAGAGACAAGAGAGAGCATGAGAAATAACCTACTTTTTATAACCTACTGTTACCCATCATTCAGCACCATTAGGAAGCACAGACCTACGGAGGACATCAAATCACACATAACTTATTAATGTCCTAACTGACTTATGTCATATGACATAGTCTCATGACTGTTGGCATTCAATTGTCACTTGTTACGACCAAATGCTGGGACATGCAGACTTGTTAATAGTATGTCAGATGCAGTACATGTAGACAACGACTTAGACTGCAATCTGCAGACTCCACGGTCCCGGGCCTGCAGCCAAACCAAATAGGAGTGATCACACACTGGAACCATCCACAATGGCCCTATTGCTTCCCTCAAAAGACACAATCTCCCTATCATTCACTTGAGTCAACCCAATGCATTCACAGATCTACTAACCTAAAACGTTAAAAGGTGAAATAATGCTACGATAACGTCACAATAGCGCTACACACAGGTGTGAGGCTAACAGAGAGCCCAGACCTGCAGACAATACCACAAGGGAAACGTAAACATCAGGTTTCATTGTCCAATACTGGACCATGAATAGCTACAATCCTGGACTATTTCCTTTTGGAAAAGTATTCTCCAGGCTGATATGAAACCCTATCCTGTGAATAGGATCCTTGGGGGACCCCCATCTGGTCATCCTCTGTATTACTGAGGAGAGAAGGGGAATTTATGGAGATAAATAGCGGCTCTGCAGCTAGTAAAATTAACGCCCAGCAGTCACACAGTACACTGTCATGGCTTTAAAATAAACAGACATAACACTGCTAGAGAGAGTCAGTTGGCCCACTCTAATCCACTGGTATGTAGAGAAAGGAAGAGGATGGGAAAAGCAGTCCAGCTCAATCATTCCCAGAAGAGGCCATGGAGTTACTCACTCACACACTTACGGCATGCATGTGCAGTGCGCACATGCACACAAACACGCATGCACGCACACACAGTGTATACGGATTCCACACTCTACTTCTCTGCTTTGATACACTTGTGCATCTCCTCCATTCACAGTATCCAAATGGACTGAGGAGACTCTTTCAGTCACAGAATATGTCCAACAGAGTACTCTCTCTAACTAATAAGTGACAAGCAATTGACTAAAATTGAAAATGTTATCTACGTAATCCCCAAATGTAATTATTTATCATAAGGGCAATAAACAATAACTAGTAATGCTGCATACTCCAAGAAAGGTTAACTTCTCAGCTTTCAGTTCAAACTAATTATACATTGCTGTGGTGTAGTGACTTCTAAGGACACAAGCTCAAGTACACAGTACAAAAACGATCAAAATATGAAAATATGAAATCATTTATATCTTTTTTTTGTGAATAAGATTTTGTCTAATCGCTGCAAATCCCCAACGGGCTTGGGAGAGGCGAAGTCATGCGTCCTCTGAAACTCCCTTAACCCGGAAGCCAGCTGCATCAATGTGTCAGAGGAAACACCATTTAACTGATGACCGTAGTCAGCCTTCAGGTGCCCGGCCCGCCACAAGGAGCCAAGTAAAGCTCCCCTGCCAAACCCTCCCCTAACCTGGATAACACTGGGCCAATGGTGCACCGCCCTATGGGACTCCCCGTCACGGGCGGTTGTGACATAGCAACAGTAGTGACGCCGCAACACTGTGATGCGCCTTAGACTGCTGCACCACTCGGTAGGCCGCATGATATATTTCCTATTCAACAAAACTGGATGAATAAGGCCTGAAATGACTTATATTTGTCTAAATATAATATAATCAATTTATAAAATGACACGATAAGATTTCACCTTCCTTATAATTGTAAAATACATATTTGTATAATTAGTGTTAGAGGAAATGTGCATATTTTCTAAAGGTCTTAAATGATCAAAATGTCTGCCCTCATCGCTGTGAACGTCTCGCAGAGCTCTAGCTTGGCTTCCTGAACTTGTTAAGAACTTGCCTTTCACGTCGTATTAATATTGTCTGTCTATGACGAACAGAAAAAGGGTTTTGTTTCAAATCTATTGATTTAGATTACTGGCTATAAATCAATCTCTGCATGTGATACTCTCCTGCTGCATTACCATGTAAGGATTCTAGGCATATATGTTGTTAGTGGCTGTGATGTAGGGTTCAGCCAGGAGTTAATGGACAGTCAGAAGAGCGAATGAAATGGTAGTTGGGACATTCTCCTACCATCACACAGGCAGAAGCGACATATTCACGTGCCGTGAGAATCAGGGCTACTGCTCAATGCAAGCCATTTCGATATATGGTGTCCACATGTCGATTTATAAGTGGAAATGTCGGTCGGAACCGGTACCAGAACAACGCAGGTCCCCAAAACAGGGGACTTTACGTCTGAGAGGTTTTAATGGTACAGCTGATCCAATGCAGTATGGACAAGGTTAAGTGTAGAGATGTTGTCTGGACCAGTGGACTTACTTTGGTGGGGCCTGCAGGATCTGCTCCAGTCTGAATCATGACCCCCGGCTGACATCAGAGACACGAGCAGCACACACAGCCTTCTACCTGAGAGAGAGAGAGAGAGAGAGAGAGAGAGAGAGAGAGAGAGAGAGAGAGAGAGAGAGAGAGTGAGAAAGAGATGGGGATATTCAATATCAATAATATTGTGAAATCATTACTAATATATTTCTGTGTGTACTGTATTACTGTGTATTATAGGGACTGTTCTAATCATTTGGGTAATGACCTGTGTCCCCTAGCCACTGGGGGACACCCATCGGTTAACAAGGGCGTCTAGCCTTGGCAGGACCCACATAGACGACACAATGCTGACACCGTGGATGAGCACTACCGCGCCATGGGGAAACGACTAGACAGAGACCTCCATTTAGCGTGACGGGGCAATCCCCCCAGTTCCATAAATAAACAGCTTGTACGGTCACGGCCGACTGTCGCTGTGAATGTCAGGCACATAAAAGCTCCATTGGGTCATAATATGTGGCCCATTAGGGTTAACCAGTGGGGCTGGAGAGGTAGGCACGTCTCCCACTTGCCCTGGGCTCTCCTCGCCTCTCTTCCGTCCCACCAGCCACATCTGGGAGCCATCAGGGCACAGACAGCAAGCGGCCCCCCGGCCACTGGGAGCTAAGCCGGCTGTAATTACTTACGCATGATTACGCATGTTAATCATAGGCTGGGCCCAGACGCCACCGCCGCACTTGTTTATTATTTATACTTCGTTAAGCAACGGGACGCTCTGATTATCCCGTGTCATTGCTTCATTATCATTGTCATGGAGAGGAGGGGAGTGTGCGGAGGGGTGGGGCGAGGGGAGAGTGTGCGTGTGTGTGTGTGTGTGTGTGTGTGTGTGTGTGTGTGTGTGTGTGTGTGTGTGTGTGTGTGTGTGTGTGTGTGTGTGTGTGTGTGTGTGTGTGTGTAGGAGAAGGAGGCATGCAGTCTAAGCAGCTCTTGAACAGCCCACACTAACCACGATGGGCCGTATGTACAAGCCACTGACCTCCAACAATTACACTCCATATTATTTATAGAAAAAACATCTTGCCCAAAGAGTGTCTGCTTCCTTTTTCTTTCTCTGAGGGACACTGGTATCCAGCAGGTACCAGTGAAGCGTGGATTCAAGTTAGGCATTGCTAAGGTGATGGCCAACAGGCCAGGTGACATCATACCCTGAGGATGTCATAATGGGTGCCCTTTTGGCCCAACATAGTGGCCTCCCACTCACTCTGTCGCCCTACTGCCTGCAGTACTCTGATACACTGTGGGGAACCAAAGGCAACCAGGAGGGCCAATTTATCATCACACACATACATGCCAGAGCACACACACTTATCATAACAGCACACACAGAGCAGGGAGCCACGACACACAGAGAACACGGAGAACATCCCAACATATTCCAGAACACCCATGGAGGCAAGCCACCACAGCAAACGGAGCACACATGCACACACACACAAAATATACCAGGGAAAGGTACTCCTGAAACTCAAATAAAGCAAGAAAAAGATACCACAGAATAATACCTCTTTGTGCAATATGCCACATTCATAATTGGTTGGTGTTGGCCTATAAGAAACATGATATTGGAATCTGCCAATAATCTCTTTCATGGCCAGTTAGACATAGTGTTAGTCACTCAGTCACTTAGATATCACATTCAAAAACTGCAAACATTTCTCTCCACCACATGAAATTAGTTATAAAATTGCTAAATCTTCTCTCCGCCCCATTGCAAAAAATGTGTAGAATTGCAGGAAATTAACTTTCTCACCACTGCCAAGATGGATGGCGCTAAAATGTTTTGCTCACAAACTGGGGGGGGACAAAATTTCACGTAGGGACCCCAAAAGGATATGAATGTGGGTACGCAGACCCGCGAGTCACTGCCGCCCCTCATGATGAATTCAGATTTTATTTTGGCCCCCAACCCCATCAAAGTTGCCCATCCCTGGTGTAGAGTGAGTGACAGGCATACCCAGCCAGGGATAGAGTTATGCTGCTGCTGCTGCAGCCAGTGGCATGTCATTTCAGCCAGAGCACTTATAATTATGCCCTGTTTTCTTTAAGAGAAATAAAACTTTCCAGAGAGTAAAAATGCTCCAGGCAAGGAAAAGAGTGGCGAGTGACATCACAGCCAAGTAATTCATTTTAAAGTGGCTCAGATTAAGATTGAGATTAAGCACTAAATTGAAAAGGTATGGCGGTAAGAAAAAATTAACAAGAGTACACTTTGGGCTCTATTTTAACAAGCTTAATGCAATGGTAAATCTAAGCTCTGGCGGTAGCGCTATAGGTCCAGGGGGGGTGTCGCAAATGTTTTTGCTATTTTCACAGCCGTTATTATGAGCACAATGGCTTGCGGTGGCGTGAAAGGGCTGGGTTTTGATGAATAAACAAGTTGTAGGCGTGACGAGGGCTTGGCCATTCACTGGCCAATCAAGACGTTCCATGTCTTAATACTGCATGCGTTTGTCTCAAATTCTGTAGGTTAATGACTGTCTTTGCGTTGTCATCAACTACAATTACGAAATATTCTCATTGTAGTCTATTGTGAATTGATACTACAGTTTATTAAATAGCATAAACTGCAGTAACAAGTGATAGCAACATCCATTGTTTGTTTTAATATGTTTGGAATGTTGACAGCCAACATTGTTGTAATTGGCTTCAACGTGTATAGTCCTTTACGCATCGCACTTCTCCTCAAATAAAACATACTAGGCTTCCGTATATTGTATTGTACAGTGCATTCGAAAATAATTCAGACCCGTTGACTTTTTACACATTTTGTTACGTTACAGTCTTATTCTAAAATGTATTAAATTGTTTTTTTCCCCCTCATCAATCTACACACAATAACCCCATAACGACAAAGCAAAAAATGTTTTTTAGAAATGTTTGCACATTTATTAATAATAAAAAACTGAAATATAACATTTGCATAAGTATTCAGACCCTTTACTCAGTACTTTGTTGAAGAAACTTTGGCAGCAGTTAAAGCCTTCGAGTCTTCTTGGGTATGACGCTACAAGCTTGGCACACCTGTATTTGGGGAGTTTCTCCCATTATTTTCTGCAGATCCTCTCAAGCTCTGTCAGGTTGTATGGGGGAGCGTCGCTGCACAGCTATTTTCAGGTCTCTCCAGAGATGTTCGATCTGGTTCAAGTCCAGGCTCTGGCTGGACCACTCAAGGACGGTGAACCTTTGCCCCAGCCTGAGGTCCTGAGCACTCTGAAGTAGGTTTTCATCAATAATCTCTCTGTACTTTGCTCCATTCATCTTTTCCTCTATCCTGACTAGTTTCCCAGTCCCTGCCGCTGAAAAACATCCCCACGGCATTATGCTGCAACCACCATGCTTCTCCAGACGTGACGCATGGCACTCAGGCCAAAGAGTTCAATCTTGGTTTCATCAGACCAGAGAATCTTGTTTCTCATGGTCTGAAAGTCCTTTTGGTGCCTTTTGGCAAACTCCAAGCGGGCTGTCATGCCTTTTACTGAGGAGTGGCTTCCGTCTGGCCACTCTACCATAAAGGCCTGATTGGTGGAGTGCAGAGATGTTTGTCCTTCTGGAAGGTTCTCCCATCTCCACAGTGGAACTCTAGAGCTCTGTCCGAGTGATCATTGGGTTCTTGGTCACCTCCCTGACCAAGGCCCTTTTCCCCCGAGCGGCCAGCTCTTGGAAGAGTCTTGGTGGTCGCAAACCTCTTCCATTTAAGAATGATGGAGGCCACTGTGTTCTTGGGGACCTTCAATGCTGCAGAAATGTTTTGGCACCCTTCCCCAGATCTGTGCTTCGACCCAATCCTGTCTCTGAGCTCTATAGACAATTCCTTCGACCTCATGGCTTGGTTTTTGCTCTAACATGCACTGTCAACTGTAGGACCTTATATAGACAGTTGATGATTTATGGAAACAGGGTGCACCTGAGCTAAATTTAGAGTCTCAGCAAAGGGTCTGAATACTTATATAAATAAGGTATTTCTGTTTTTGTTTTTTATATCATTATGGGGTATTGTGTATAGATTGACGAGGAAAATGTTTTATTTAATCCATTTGACCTGTAACAACAAAATATGGAAAAACTGAATGGGTCTGAATACACTGTATGTGTGAGGCATGTTCTCAATACGCACATGGTGGTTTTTAGGCACATCCAAAATAATAACAGGATCTGGTTAAAATAATGTAATAGCCTACATAGTCATAGAGGGATGTTTGCTTACTGTTTTGCTGCAGCCAAACTTGATCTTTCAATAAAGCTTTGATGAGTAAGATATATTTTGAAGCCGTCTCATGAGCCAAACCCTTTATCGATTGTCTTAACTACTTGGCTAATGTATTGGGAATGACCAAAAAACAGCCCTCATTGAGAGGAGGCTACGCTTGGTTTTTAGGAAGAAAAAAAAAAATATATATATATATATATATATATATATATATATATATGTTTCTAAATGCGAGGTTTACAGACACAAAAAGCACATCTCTCTTGATCCATGTGCATACGGGCACTGTGCGTCACAGCTGGATAGGCTGTGCTTCCGTTGTCAAAATCCATGCCAGATTTCAGTTGGTCTTAAATATCTCCACCAGCGCATAATGAAATTGGCACTCTGGCACACGTTTTTATGGACACACCTCAGATATTGCCACTCCTCCCACCCCAGCGCAAGTGAGCTCATATAAGACAGGTAAATTGACAATTCTTGCGCTACGATTTGAAAATAGAAGAATGCCGGCTTTAATAGGTCGAAATTTCAAACAAGCGAGAGTTTGACATTTGCGCTGGCTTAATGCCAGACGAAAATAGAGCTCAATATCCTACTGATACTATATGTGAAGACGGGATATGTCTTGGTCAACAAATTGACTTGGTTACTATGGCCTAATTTCTTCCATTTAGTTAAATGATAGGCCGGACTATTCTGACTACTCTGCCAAGTCCATATCTATGTCCACAATTTAGTATGACAACAGCTTTGATAGCTCATTTGTCCTTGATGTTGACAGACACGATAGATCAGCAATGTGGATCAAAATATTCCCAAATGGCCCGAAATGGAGTCCCACTGGGCACAGACGTCAATTCAATGTCTATTCCACGTTGGTTCAATGAAAGTTCATGGAAACAACATTGATTCAACCAGTGTTTGTCACATCATATTTTGAATAGCTGTGGTGCTGCTGATGACAGTGTGTGTTGTAAATGTAAACTCAGAACCAGCCTGTTATATTAACAACCAAAGCCAATGGGCATTGTGTGCTGGTCATACTGACATCATTGGCCCCAGTCAATCTCAGTGGTGCCATCATTAGGTTAGAGAGACCACAAACTCCACCATTTAATGTCACATTAGTTGCAAAACAACAAAATGTGCCCGATCACCTCTCCCAGACTCCCACGCAACCTATCTTTAGCTATTTAAAAAAACATTTAAAGGCATTTAGCGAGTCCTACTTAGAGGAAGCCACCCACATTCACATAAAATGCAATTTGCACAGCCCTCTTTATTATTTATACGTCCTTTAAAAGAAAGGAAAAAAGCACACTGGCATGGATCAGCGATCTCGAGCGTTTTCAGTCATCTGTATCTCATTCATATTTTATCTAATTTTATTTCTCTAAAATTGCCCCATGATCTCAGTGTGGGGCTGTGCTGCATGGCTGACTGATGGTGTTGTTTTACAGTGACACACACAAGATAATTAATTTAGAAAAAACACTGGTAGATCTTGGAGAGTGCATTGGGAAGTTGTAGGGTGAACTACTATGTCTTTGTGGGGTGAACTGTGTCTTTGATAGAGTAGTCAGCATACGCAAGTTCCAGCCTTGCTCTAATAGTCCTTAAAGAATTACACTACTTAGCATACAGAACTTTCAGCAAATTAGGCACATTTGGTTGTGGAGAAAGGTTGGCCTGCACACACACTGACGCAGACAGACACAGACACAGAGACACACACAGGCACACTTTGGTCTCGTGATTCTGCAGTCAGAAATGTTGGCGTGTTCCTCACTGTTGTGGTGTTGCATTGTTTTTGCCATATGATGAAGGTGCTCTGTAAGTGCAAGGCTTCAACAGATTATTCCTCACAAATGCTATATGATTACTGTTTAGGAAAATACACCATTCTACATTTTTGCTGCCAAAATGCTACTATGATATTCTTTAGAAAGATACAGTATATTATACAGTATATTATGCCTGTTGATATCTGTCTGCAGAAGTCCATGTTACTCCATCTACCTCACTTTCCTCAAGCTATGTTCTGTCTCCACTTTTACACTTAGAATAGCACATGCTATAGCACAAGAGGAACACCTACTGTATATATATGCAAATTATGTTCACTGACTACCATTCAGCATTCAACACTATTGTTGATCCTGGACTTCCTGGTGGGCAAACCACAGGCTGTGAGGATTGGCAACAACACCTCCTCCACATTGGTGATTCTCCCAAACTTGGTATTACTCTTGGTAAATTTTGAAAAGACAAAGGCAATTTATTTTTATTTTGTTATGGATAAAATACCATCTCAAATTATTGTCCATGTTAAATTATCTTAACTGTTCAGATTTCCAAGACTGTGCACAGAACAATCTCAGAACAATCTCATTGAAAAACCCCATAGCAAGGTTACTACAACAATATTTCATTAAAAAAAAACGAAATTTTGGTATTAAGTATATTTTCATTTAAATCAGTTACTGTAACGCGTGGCATATTCATAACCTGTTTTTTTATATTTATTTATGTTAATTAATATAAAAAGTACACAAATGACCCATTTTATGCACAGCTTAAATATTTTTTATTGTGTCATATTATTCAAGGAATATTTGATCATTGATGACACATTTCAGTAATGAGATCCATGTTACGGTAGAGACCGCATTATGGTAATGATCAAATGAGCAAACGGTACTTCATCAAGAGCAAAAAATATCATTTTTAACCATATTAACTAATTCCCCACCGCCACCCAGCACAGCTACCTGCCGCCTGAAATCAGCATGCTGTTTGTGCAACGGCATTTTCTGAATCAGATAGCCTATTCTAAAATGTTTGCCTAAATGCTATTCGAATGTGATTAAACACCGACCAACACTTTAGTTCCTACGCTGTCATAACTCCTAATTGGCTTTTGAATTTGTTGTCATGCCAAATAACACCAACCATAGCATTAGAATAATCCATCTATTTCTATGATTCCAACAGTTCATCCAAGTGTTTTGATCTATATTGCAAGTCAAATAATAATCTTTGGTATAAAAATTGCAAGTAGATTATTTACCCATATTGTGCAGCCATACTAACAACCTGGTAACTTTACTAGTATATGCAACCATTTGTTGGCACAGAAAGAAAGGAAAATGTGTATCTTCTTCAGGGGAAGTGCTTAAAAAGTAAGTAGGATTCACATAGGCCTAATGTAGGCTACATCTCAATCAATTTAAAAATCGAATATTATGTTGTGCTCATAACTTTTCTACCAATGAAAACCACTGTTACCAATGAAAAGGTGTAATTTAGAGCCCTGGTTACAACACAGGTGTATAAAAGCAATGTAATGTGCATTGTTACCAAACCTTTCTGTAAGGGTGGCAGGTAGCTTAGTGGTTAGAGCGTGGGGCCAGTAACTGACAGGTTGCTAGATCGAATCCCCGAGCTGACAGGGTAAAAATCTGTCGTTCTGCCCCTGAACATGGCAGTTAACCCACTGTTCCTAGGATGTCATTGTAAGTAAGAATTTGTTCTTAACTGACTTGCCTAGTTAAATAAAAGGTCTCAATAACACTCTTGTCTGCAATTTTCCTCTCTTTCCTTTCTTCTGTACTCCTCAAGCAGCTCTGGATTTCTGTACAGTTGCTCTCGATGCTTTTGATGCAGCCCTCTTCTTTCCTTATCTGCCAATCTTAATAACACCAAGTTTAGATTAATCCAATTGTTCTGTTTATTAGACTACCTCATTATTACACAATCCCTAAAGTGGCATTACACTCAAATGTTATGTTTGTTAGATCTTTCATACCTCAAAAGTAGTCTTATGGGCATAGGTCACCCGAATTACAAAATGACATTGGTACAGTACATTGGTTTCCTTACCCTGTAAGCAGTCGATGGACAAGGTAAGACAGCAATCCATGCTTAGTTTTCTTTTAGCATTTAAAGCACAAAACGAATGCAAGTGGATATCCCCGATATAAGCATTTCCACATTCCATCTCCAAATCATCCCAAAGTGTCAAAAATGTATTGCATAGCTCCGTTAAGATGATTTGTAAATGAAATGAGAAAAATATTCACTTACATTGGTTTCGTGCTATAAATGCTAAAAAGTTGGAGACAGTGACAAGCTAAAGAAAACCCAAGCATGAATTGCTGTCTTAACTCATTCATGGACTGTGTACAGGGTAAGGAAGCCAATATGTATTTTCTTAATTTGTGGGAAATACCCCTTTAAGTCCACATCCCAGGCCATTCATTGTGTAGATAAACATGTGCAAAACAAATACAAATAAATGAAAACGATAAGCACCGAATAAGATCTGGAAATGATATGGTGTTCATCTTTTCCTGTTGGTGTTGAGGCATACAGCTGGCTCTACACAATCAATGGCATGGGGTGTGTATTTATCTTGTGAAAAGCATGATTTGGCACACACACTAAAAGTTAGTACAGGTGCTGACTAACAGCGAGTAAGCTGTAGGTTATCAAAAATAAAAAGAGTCGCACACTCTATATACAGTATAACTCCCAGTAATCTAGTGTGTAAACCACCAAAGGTTCGGCATCATCTTGTATTCATCTTGACAATTAATCTTTGAATTGTTTTGTGTAATGCCCCTTTAACACAGTTTATATCAATGTTTCTAGTGTAAAAGTAGTGTAATGTCAAGAAGAGTCCACTATGCATGCCAACAATGAAAACATCATGCTTTATGCCTCAACCTCTAGTGATTCATCATTTTTTGGGGGGACATTAGCTGTTGATGAAGCAGCAGCTATTCTTCCTGAGGGCCACACAAAACATGGAACATAACAAAATACAGCACACTAATGGACAGGATCTGCAACACAAACCTAAACTAAGAACACTACGACTAAAGAACAATACAAATATTTTTGACATTTATAAGAAAGAGAATAGAAAGAAGAGGAAAGAAATTAATAATACTAAGAATAATGTGTGAGTCTGTGTAGAGTATGTGTGTCAGTGTGTACGGGTGTGTGTGTGTGTGTTTATTTTATTTTATTTCACCATTATTTAACCAGGTAGGCCAGTTGAGAACAAGTTCTCATTTACAACTGCGACCTGACCAAAATAAAGCAAAGCAGTATGACACAAACAACACAGAGTTACACATGGAATAAACAAACGTACAGTCAGTAACACAATATAAAAGTCTATATACAGTGTGTGCAAATGAAGTAAGACTAGGGAGGTAAGGCAATAAATAGGCCATAGTGGCGAAACAATTACAACTCAGCAATTAAACACTGGAGTGATAGATGAGCAGAAGACAAATGTGCAAGTAGAGATACTGGGGTGCAAAGGAACAAAATAATAAATAACAATAGGTAGTTGGGTGGGCTATTTACAGATGGCTATGTACAGATGGCTATGTACAGGTGCAATGATCTGTATGCTGCTCTGACAGCTGATGCTTAAAGTTAGTGAGGGAAATATGAGTCTCCAGATTCAGTGATATTGGCAGCAGAGAACTGGAAGGAAAGGCAGCCAAAGAGGAGTTGGCTTTGGGGGTGACCAGTGAGATATACCTGCTGGAGCGCATGCTACAGTTGGGTGCTGCTATGGTGACCAGTGAGAATATGAAGTGAGGGCCAGCCAACGAGAGCATACAGGACGCAGTGGTGGGTAGTATATGGTGCTTTGGTGACAAAACGGATGGCACTGTGATAGACTGCATCCAATTTGCTGAGTAGAGTGTGGAAGGCTATTTTGTAAACTACATTGCCGAAGTCGATGATCGGTAGGATAGTCCGTTTTACGAGGGTATGTTTGGCAGCATGAGTGAAGGATGCTTTGTGCCGAAATAGGAAGCCGATTCTAGATTTAATTTTAGAACAGAGATGCTTGATGTGAGTCTGGAAGGAGAGTATACAGTCTAACCAGACACCTAGGTATTTGTAGTTGTCCACATATTCTCAGAACCGTACAGAGTGGTGATACTAGACGGGCGTGCAGGTGCAGGCAGCGATCGGTTGAAGAGCATGCATTTAGTTTTACTTGCATTTAAGAGCAGTTGGAGGCCACGGAAGGGGAGTTGTATGGCATTGAAGCTCGTCTGGAGGTTAGGTAACACAGTGTCCAAAGAAGGGCCAGTAGTATACAGAATGGTGTCGTCTGTGTAGAGGTGGATCAGAGAATCCCCAGCAGCAAGAGCGACATCATTGATGTATACATAGAAAAGAGTCGGCCTGAGAATTGAACCCTGTGGCACCCCCATAGAGACTGCCAGAGGTCCGGACAACAGGCCCTCTGATTTGACCCACTGAACTCTCAGTCATTTGAGGCAGTCATTTGAGAAACAAAGGCTGTTGAGTCTGTGTTGAGTCTGTGTGTGTGTGTGTGTGTGTGTGTGTGTATGTCTCTTCACAGTCTGCATTGTTCCATGAGGTTATGTTTTATCTGTTTTTTTTACTGATTGTATTGCTTGCCTGAGTTACCTGAGATGGAAGAGATTTCCATGTAGTCATTGCTTTATACAGTACTCTGCATCTCCCAGCCTCTGTTCTGGACTTGGGGACTGTGAAGAGAACCCTGATTGCATGTTTTGTGGGTATGTGTAGGTTTTGAGCTGTGTGTTAACTGGCTGAACAGACAACTTCAACATCAATACTTCTTACAAAGACAAGCATTGATGCAATCAATCTCTCCTCCACTTTGACCCAGGAGAGATTAACCTGCATGTTATTGACATTGGCCCTCTATGTACATTTGAGGGCCAGACGTGCTTCTCTGTTCTGGGCCAGATGCAGCTTTTCTAGATCCTTTTTTGCCGCACCTGACCATACAACTGTGCAATGGTCAAGATGCAACAAAACCAAAGCTTGCAGGACTTGTTTGGTTGCATGTAAGGTTAAAAAAGCAGAGCATCTATTTATCACATACAAACCTATCCCCATCTTTAATACAATAGAATAAATATGTTTTGACCATGACTGTTTACAATCTAATATATCATCAAGAAGTTTAGTCTTTACCATTAATTTTGGATCGCATACAGCTGAATCTACATTTTACATTTACATTTGAGTGATTTAGCAGATGCTCTTATCCAGAGCGACTTACAGTTAGTGAATTCATCTTAAGAGCTAGGTTGGACAACCACATATCACAGGCGTAGAAAGTAGGGGTGGGTGGGCCAAGAGACCTGAGGTGGCATTGGGGGGTAGGGTTTGATCATAACCTGAAGGTAGGGAGGGGCAGTTCCTCTTGCTGTTCCGTGGGTAAGCACCATGGTCGTGTAGTGGATGCAAGCTTCGACTAGAAGCCAGTGGAGTGTGCGGAGCGGAGTGACATAAGAGAACTTGGGAAGGTTGAAAACTAGGCGGGTTGTAGCATTCTGGATAAATTGCAGGGGTTTGATGGCACAAGCGGGGAGCCCAACCAACAGCGAGTTGCAGTAGTCCGACGGGAGAGGACAAGTGCCTAGATTAGGACCCTGCGCCGGTTCCTGTGTGAGGTAGGGTTGTACTCAACGGATGTTGTAGAGCATGAACCTGCAGGAGCGGGTCACTGCTTTGATGTTTACAGAGAACGACAGGGTGTTGTACAAGGTTACACCAAGGTTCTTTGCATTCTGGGAGGGCGACACTGTGGAGTTGTCAACCATGATGGAGAGGACTTTGAGCGGGGTGTACGAGAGCAATTATCAAATGTAAATTGTAGACATATTTGATCTTCTCTTCTTGGAAATGCATTATGGGTCGAAAAAAATGTATAACAAAAAAACACTGTACTTGTACAGGAACTTGAAGAAATTCTACAGTAATGAGAACCATGGCTTGGACACATGTTTTGTTTCTAAAATATGACTAGTTTGTAATGTGAATACCCAGAAATGATAACTGTCTCTGAATATGTACTGTACCACTTAAAACAATATTTAATTGGTTTTAATTAAATATGTTAGTTATTTTTATAAATTAAATGCATCTGAATTCCTACAAAATTGACCTGGACGCATTACAGTAATGAGATTTTGAGAAAACATTTTATTTAAAAAACACTAAAATAAGATTTAAGCCCAAAACAAGTTAAAGAGCCAGAAATCAAATATAGTGAGCCTTAATATGATAGTAAATTGTTTACGCTTTTTAGAGACTATATAGCTGAATTCATCACAAACATGGTTTCAGTTGGTTTCATGAGAATGACCCACACTGACTTAAAAAAGGGGCCCACTGGGGTTGTGTCCTCTGTCCTCTGCTGTACTCCCTGTTCACCTATGACTGCCTGGCTTTGCACGACACCAACTCCATCATCAACATTGCTGACAACACCACAGTTGTAGGCCTGATAACCAACAACAACGAGTCAGTCTATAATGGAGGTAAGTAAACTGACATTGTGCTGCCATGACAACAACCTTTCCCTCTACGTCAGCAAAACAAACGAGTTGACTGTTCACTTCAGCAAGCAGAGGAGGGAACGCCCCGATCCACATTAACATTTGAGGGATCCACATCAATGTTATTTTCACCCATCCAGGACATCTACTTGAAACGGTGCCTAAAGAAATCCCACAGCATCATGAAGGACCACACACACCCCAGCCATGATCTGTTCACTCCCTCACCGTCGGGCAGATGGTATCGGAGCATGAGGTCTAATAGAAACAGTCTCTGAGCCTGCTTGTATCTACAAGCCATCAGACTAACACTTGAACTGGACTGACCTCCTCCACTGAATCACCACACCTTAGCACACATGCCCTTTCCTGATGCATGTATAAATATTGTACTATAAATGATGCCTTCCTGTATTATACTGATGCTAAAATATTTATTCAATTCTACTGAGCCATTTACTTTGTTTGTATTCCTCTCTTTTATTATTTCTTATTGTTGTTATTTCTTATTGTTGAATTGTTGAGAAGGAACATGCAAGGAAGCATTTCGTTGGAAGGTGTACCATGTGTAAACTGTACATACAACTAATAAAACTTGCAACTTAAAACTATGCTTATCTGGTGAACACAATATCTAAACAAATGTCTAATTAGCACCAATAACTTTGGGTTATTTTGGCTTTTCACAGTGCGTCATCTCATCTGGCTGCCTGGAGTCATAAAGCATAGCATTCTAACCCCATACATGCCTGTGGCCCTCATGGTCTATAGTCCTCTCCACATATAGGCTAAAAACAGACAGGGAATCCAGCCTTCTCACTCCCTGTGAACCACTAACATTATGACAAATTTCACTTAACAAATAATCTCTTTTTTCTCTCTCAACTATAGGAAGAGGACTGCCAGGTAGAATTTGTCATGGTGGAAATGATTGATTTTGTATGCAATCTAATAAAGCTCACCATAAATCCATCCAACCATCTGGCCAGCTGGCTGGCTCTCTGTGTGTCTGTGAGTCTGTCAATCTCTGTCTGTCTGTATGTCTGGCTGGCTGGCTGTCTATCTGGCTGCCTGTTTGCCTGTCTGTCTATGTGCAAAGCTTCACAGAAATTAAATCAATACATGGACAATCTGATCATGTGCAGAGAAGCTCTATCACTTCCCTGAGTTTAGCAGGGATGGTTGAATTTAAGCCTGGGGCAAATAAATGCATTTAAAGCTTCATGGAAAGCTGTAACAATACCATTGCTTTGACTCCACCTACGCATGCATTAGATATTTCTAGAGCAGTGCGCCAAATTATTCAGCCTTTCCAGCTAACCACAAACGTCTTTCATTTGAAATGTAACAGTGTCAGTTTTCTGAGAGGGAAAAACAAGAATACAACTTAATGACTTAGTACAGCTAAAAGGGAATCAGATGTCATACGAGGAAAAGCTTGAACACTGTGACACTTTACATTGACAAATGGGCTTTGGAAAAACAAAAGTTATCTGAAGGGCTGATCACATGTAAGATCAAATCTGTGTTTATAATATAAGAGTCAAAGAGGCTTATGCAAAAAAATTAAGCCAAATAAATATAGCCTACACACTAAACCACAATACAATGACTCAGTCAAATTGAAGTAAATAGAGAAACATATGCATGAGCCATACTATAGTCAGTGTATAGTTATTTATTTCTATGGGACAATCAAACAAATGGTACAGCAGCACCAATACATTGACTGACTGGATATTCTCTGACATTATCTGACATACAGTCCATTCGGAAAGTATTCAGACCCCTTTTTTTCCCCCTCATCAATCAACACACAATACCCCATAATGACAAAGCAAAAACAGTTTTTTAGAAATGAAAGAAACGAAACGAAACTGAAATATTACATTTACATAACTTTTCAGACCCTTTACTCAGTACTTTGTTGAAGCACCTTTAGCAGCGATTACAGCCTTGAGTCTTCTTTGGTATGATGCTACAAGCTTGGCACACCTGTATGCAGATCCTGTAACTGGCGCGCAAAACAAACACTCAACTTTGGCGCCATATGTCAAAGTATTGTTGGCAAACGACATGCGCTCCATGACAGGGTCTGAATAATTTTCAAATGCACTGTAGCTGGTATCATTCGCCTAAATAAATGTAGTTCTCAGGTAGTAACCGGAGGACTGTTGGCAGGCGGCATGTCTTTGAACTTGACTACCAATCTAATAGAACATGTCCAGCAAAACATTAAACACTGATGTTAGCCAACAAGGTGCATCAATCCACCAAAGAGGAGAAAGAGAATGACCTGTTGCTACCAGAAAAGGGCAACTAGTGAGAAACAAACACCATTGTAAATACAACTCATATTTATGTTCCCTTTTGTACTTAGCTATTTGCAAATTGTTACAACACTGTAGTCACTACTGTAGACATAATATGACATTTGAAATGTCTCTACTTTTCTGGAACTTTTGAGGTAATATTTACTATTCACTTTTAATTGTTAATTTCACTTTTATTTATCCATTTCACTTGCTTTGGCAATGTAAAAATATGTTTCCCAAGCCAGTAAAGCTCCTTGAATTGGAGAGAGAGAGAGACAGAGAGAGAGAGCGAGAGAGAGAGAGAGAGAGAGAGAGACAGCGCCATGGACTGTTCACCCCAATCCACAAAAGTGGAGACAAATTGGTTAAAATTAGCAAAAAACAGACATATTTCCTTCCACAGGGCCTTGGGGTGAGACAGGGATGCAGTTTAAGCCCCCCTCTTCAACATACAGTTGAAGTCGGAAGTTTACATACACTTAGGTTGGAGTCATTAAAACTCGTTTTTCAACCACTCCACAAATTCATTGTTAACAAGTCGGTTACTTTGTGCACGACACAAGTCATTTTTCCAACAATTGTTTACAGACAGATTATTTCACTTATAATTCACTGTATCACAATTCCAGTGGGTCAGAAGTTTACATACACTAAGTTGACTGTGCCTTTAAACAGCTTGGAAAATTCCAGAAAATGATGTCATGGCTTTTTAAGCTTATGACAGGCCAATTGACATAATTTGAGTCAATTGGAGGTGTACGTGTGGATGTATTTCAAGGCCTACCTTCAAACTCAGTGCCAAGTCCCCAGAAAAAATTGTAGACCTTCACAAGTCTGGTTCATCCTTGAGAGCAATTTCCAAACGCCTGAAGGTACAACGTTCATCTGTACAAACAACAGTACGCAAGAATAAACACCATGGGACCACGCAGCCATCATGCCGCTCATCTCCAAGAGATTAACGTACTTTGGTGCGAAAAGTGCAAATCAATCCCAAAACAAAATCAAAGGACCTTGTGACGATGCTGGAGGAAACAGGTACAAAAGTACCTATATCCACAGTAAAACGAGTCCTATATTGACATAACCTGAGAGGCCGCTCAGCAAGGAAGAAGCCACTGCTCCAAAACTGCGATTAAAAAAGCCTGACTACAGTTTGCAACTGCACATGGGGACAAATATCGTACTATTTGGAGAAATGTCCTCTGCTCTGATGAAACAAAAATAGAACTGTTTGGTCATAATGACCACCGTTATGTTCGGAGGAAAATGGGGGAAGCTTGCAAGCTGGTCCTGGGGCTATGTTCACAAACAGACCCCACAGAGCCCCAGGACAGCAACACAATTAGACCCTACCAAATCATGAGAAAAATACAAAATAATTACTTGACACATTGGAAAGAATTAACAGAAAAACTGAGAAAACTAGAATACTATTTGGCCATAAACAGAGAGTACACAGTGGCAGAATACCTGACCACTGTGACTGACCCAAAATTAAGGAAAGCTTTGACTATGTACAGTCTCAGTGAGCATAGCCTTGCTATTGAGAAAGGCTGCTGTAGGCAGACCTGGCTCTCAAGAGAAGACAGGCTATGCGCACACTGCCAACAAAACTGAGCCGTGCTTCCTAACCTCCTGCCAAATGTATGACCATATTAGAGACACATATTTTCCTCAGATTACACAGACCCACAGAGAATTTAAATAAAACTAAAACAATTTTGATAAACTTCCATATCTACTGGGTGAAATACCACGTGCCATCACAGCAGCAAGATGTGTGACCTGTTGCCACAAGAAAAGGGCAACCAGTGAAGAACAAACACCAAATACAACCCATATTTATTTATTTTCCCTTTTGTACTTTAACTATTTGCATATCGTTACAACACTGTACATAGACATAATATGATATTTGAAATATCTTTATTCTTTTGGAACTTCTGTGAGTGTAATGTTTACTATTACTTTTTATTGTTTATTTCACTTTAGTTTATTATCTACTTCACTTGCTTTGGCAATGTTAACATATGTTTCCCATGCCAGTAAAGCCCTTAATGTAATTTAATTAAATTGAGAGAGATAGAGACCCCCAGCTGTGAAAGGAGGTGATTACTTGCAGGTTGGGTGAGCTCTCTCTGACTCACTCACTCTAGTCCAGCAAAGTAGATGACTCATATCTGACTGGACTTTCATTCACTTCTACATTATATCATCTTTGTGCATTTTTCATCAGAGTGGAAACCAAATTGATCTCTATGTTGTGTAATACTACAGTATACTGTATGAATGTATCTGAATAGCCCTGAGTAGCTTGAATAGTCTACATCATTACAAGCAATTCGTAATTTTAACTGTGGTCCCAGCATTGATATACACTGCTCAAAAAAATAAAGGGAACACTTAAACAACACAATGTAACTCCAAGTCAATCACACTTCTGTGAAATCAAACTGTCCACTTAGGAAGCAACACTGATTGACAATAAATTTCACATGCTGTTGTGCAAATGGAATAGACAACAGGTGGAAATTATAGGAAATTAGCAAGACACCCCCAATAAAGGAGTGGTTCTGCAGGTGGGGACCACAGATCACTTCTCAGTTCCTATGCTTCCTGGCTGATGTTTTGGTCACTTTTGAATGCTGGCGGTGCATTCACTCTAGTGGTAGCATGAGACGGAGTCTACAACCCACACAAGTGGCTCAGGTAGTGCAGCTCATCCAGGATGATATATCAATGCGAGCTGTGGCAAGAAGGTTTGCTGTGTCTGTCAGTGTAGTGTCCAGAGCATGGAGGTGCTACCAGGAGACAGACCAGTACATCAGGAGATGTGGAGGAGGCCGTAGGAGGGCAACAACCCAGCAGCAGGACCGCTACCTCCGCCTTTGTGCAAGGAGGAGCACTGCCAGAGCCCTGCAAAATGACCTCCAGCAGGCCACAAATGTGCATGTGTCTGCTCAAATGGTCAGAAACAGACTCCATGAGGGTGGTATGAGGGCCCGATGTCCACAGGTGGGGGTTGGGCTGTAAGCACAACCCCCACCTGTTTGGCATTTGCCAGAGAACACCAAGATTGGCAAATTCACCACTGGCGCCCTGTGCTCTTCACAGATGAAAGCAGGTTCATACTGAGCACGTAACAAACGTGACAGAGTCTGGAGACGCCTGCAATATCCTCCAGCATGACCGGTTTGGCGGTGGGCCAGTCATGGTGTGGGGTGGCATTTCTTTGGGGGCCGCACAGCCCTCCATGTGCTCGCCAGAGGTAGCCTGACTGCCATTAGGTACTGAGATGAGATCCTCAGACGCCTTGTGAGACCATATGCTGGTGCGGTTGGCCCTGGGTTCCTCCTAATGCAAGACAATGCTAGACCTCATGTGGCTGGAGTGTGTCAGCAGTTCCTGCAAGAGGAAGGCATTGATGCTATGGACTGGCCCGCCCGTTCCCCAGACCTGAATCCAATTGAGCACATCTGGGACATCATGTCTCACTCCATCCACCAACGCCACGTTGCACCACAGACTGTCCAGGAGTTGGGGGATGCTTTAGTCCAGGTCTGGGAGGAGATCCCTCAGGAGACCATCCACTACCTCATCAAGAGCATGCCCAGGCATTGTAGGGAGGTCATACCTGAGCCTCATTTTGACTTGTTTTAAGGACATTACATCAAAGTTGGATCAGCCTGAAGTGTGGTTTTCCACTTTAATTTTGAGTGTGACTCCAAATCCAGACCTCCATGGATTGATACATTTGATTTCCATTGATAATTTTTGTGTGATTTTGTTGTCAGCACATTCAACTATGTAAAGAAAGCAGTGTATTTTGCTTCTTCGTCTCATGGAGGCTAGATACTTCCACTATGAGAAGGGTGATGATTATGCTAACCAAGTTTTTCAAATTACAAACTCCTCAGGTTAACACCTTACCATTGGTGAAGAACAGGACCAAAGTAACAATACCTTCACAGCAGCTGATTCAGGATAAGTCAATGGGTTGGTTTTGGGTTGTAAACTATTGACATCAACCACTCTTGTCATTAAAGTAAGTACTGTCATTAGTGTGACCCTCTCATCATTAACGTGACCTTCTTTGCTGTTACTGTTCCTGTGGTTATTGAGTTGAGCAGTAGGCTCTAGTGTACAGTAGTGTGGACCAGCAGAGAGCAGGTTTACCACGTGATAAAAGGCCTTTAACGGGCGAGAGGCAGCCCCTAAAGCGCTTCTTTACCAAGGTTTACCATGGCCCCTGTGCACGCCACACTATAGCCACTGCCCCTCGTAACCCCTTGGGCCCCCTCCTGCAAGTGTGCTAGCAATCAGACGCAACGCTGTGCTGAGCAGGAAATCTAAAATTAAGTTTTACTACCTATAATGGAATATTTACGGGATGGTTTAATTAGCAGTCACAGGGCGAAGAAACTGCAGCTCGCCGACAAAAACAAAGATGTTGGACCTGGTTCATGTGGATGGTGAAGCTGGGGTAGAGGGGTAGGTGACGTTGGTGTGGCTAAGGCACTGGTGGACATATCGCCATGAGTGCAGACAGACTCATACTTGTGCGATGTCTCGCTCGCACTTATACACATATACTTTAACAGGCTCACACTGCACTTACACTCACACACACACACACGCACAAACATATACACACATACACACACGTTTTCAATTAGCCAGCCAGCCAGGCCTCTGCTGTGTATGTGCAGGGCCAAGTGTGGGGTTTACCACCTCATTCCTTCCCCCTGGTTCAGCCAGGCCTGGCCTTTATGGCCGTCTACAGCACCATTCCTCGGCTTTTATATGGTAGCTGCATGCATTCTATTGTGTCACAGTGGCCGACTGCGACACTGCTGCGCTTCACTTCACACATAAAAGTAGACGCACATGTGCACATGCACACAGCTACCCTGATACACAGACAGGTATTCACACTGTACTACCCTATGGCTGTGAATCTGAAGATTCTATTGCACTTTTTCTGTGACATTGCTGTGTCTCAGTTCACTCTCTCTTGCATGCACAGTTGCACACACACACACACACACACACACACACACACACACACACACACACACACACACACACACACACACACACACACACACACACACACACACACACACACACACACACACAGTAATACAGTGTATGGTGGCTGTGAGGATTAGAATGCATCAGACTGCCTTTAATCTACTCTGCATTTCCAGCATTCAAAGATGTGTTGAAGACCCAGCTCCCATCACCTCAGCAGAAGAGGACACTTGAACCCATAATTGTAAGAAATACAGTTTCCATATCTCAATATTGACAAAAAAAAATTGCCGTAAACCGGCCATTACAGTATTTGCTTTGGTCTTTGTAATTGACCGTTGTCTGGCTAAGTCAGTCTATCATATTTCCCAATTGTCCATCTATACCAGAGATGGAAGAGGATGAGAGGAAGATAAAATATAATCTGTCGGCTACTTGGGGAAATGACAGAAAGTGGGTCTCTCTTTCTCTCTTGCTTTTCTCTATCTCTCTTTCTCTGACACTGAACCAACAACCCTGACAAAAAATGCATTCTCATGGACAGCCTCAATACTTGTATACACACTATCATGACTGTATTTCTACTGTATGAGGACCTTCCTGAGCCACTCTCATGTCCTCTGCACCCTCCCTTTCCCCATACATGCCACAGCTTGTGTGTGCCCAGACAGGGCTGTGGCTGAGGCGAGGACAGAGCTGGGCTAGACTGGTTGATAGATTGGGTGTTGGGGTGCAATATGACTTGTATAAATCTATACAGCCCCATAGGCAACTACGAATAAACATTGCGACACCACACCTCTCAGCAATCCCATCACATCTTTCTCACCATCACCAGTCCAACCATACATGTTTTACATTTTAGTCATTTTAGCAGATGCTCTTATCCAGAGTGACTTACAGTAAGTGGATACATTTTCAAACTTTTCATACATACTTTTTCGCACTCATTCAGTAAGTGTTGCTCAATATCGAGGCATCTGTGGCGGCTGGGGCATAAGCAGAGGTTGAATTGTTTAAGCTGTCTGCCAGGTGCTCCGACAGTGGTGAGTTTTTCGAGTCATTCTTCCCTAATTCCACCCTTGGGCGGTACCAATGATGTGTATGAATCCTGGATGAATGACAGGGGGCGCTGTATTGAAGCCCCTGTGCAGCTATCTTGGTACTCAAACATTTTGGAAGCTATAGAAATGCATTTATTCATGTCTTAATTCGTTTTTGACACGTTTATTCTATTACATACACATGCAATAGGAAAGTACATTACAGCCTTATTCTAAAATGGATTAAATAGTTTTTTCCCCCTCATTCATCTAGACACCACACCCCATAATGACAAAGCAGAAACAGGTTTTTTTAAATTTTACTAATTTATGAGAAAATATCAACTGAAACGTTACATTTACATAAGTATTCAGACCTTTTACTCAGTACTTTGTTGAAGCACCTTATGCAAGAATTACAGCCTTGAGTCTTCTTGGGTATGATGCTACAAGCATGGCCAACCTGTATTTGGGGAGTTTCTCCCATTTTTCTCTGTAGATCCTCTCAAGCTCTGTCAGGTCGGATGGGGAGCGTCGCTGCACAGCTATTTTCAGGTCTCTCCAGAGATTTTCGATCGCGTTCCGGTCAGGGCTCTGGCTGGGCAACTCAAGGACATTCTGAGACTTGTACCGAAGCCACTCTTGTGTTGTCTTGGCTGTGTGCTTAGGGTCCTTGTCCTGTTGGAACGTGAACCATTGCCCCAGTCTGAGGTCCTGAGAGCCCTGAAGCAGGTTTTCATCAAGAATCTCCCTTGTTCTTTGCTCTGTTCATCTTTCCCTTGTTCCTGACTATTATCCCAGTCTTTGCCGCTGAAAAACATCCCCACAGCATGAAGCTGTCACCACCATGCTTCACTGTAGGGATGGTGCCAGGTTTCCTCCAGACGTGACGCTTGGCATTCAGGCCAAAGAGAAAAGTCTTGTTTCTATTTGTCTGAGAGTCCTTCAGTTGCCTTTTGTCAAACTCCAAGTGGGCTGTCATGAGCCTTTTACTGAGGAGAGGCTTATGTCTAGTCACTATCATAAAGGCTTGATTGGTGGAGTGATGCAGAGATTGTTGTCCTTCTGGAAGGTTATCCCATCTCCACATACTCTAGGAAGAGTCTTGGTGATTCCAAATGTATTCAATTTAAGAATGATGGAGGCCACTGTGTTCTTGTGGGTCTTCAATGCCGCAGAAATGTTTTGGTACCCTTCCTCAGATCTGTGGCTCGACACAATCCTGTCTCGGAGCTCTATGGACAATTCCTCCAACCTCATGGCTTGGTTTTTGCTCTGACATGCACTGTCAACTGTGGGACCTTACAGTGCCTTGCGAAAGTATTCGGCCCCCTTGAACTTTGCGACCTTTTGCCACATTTCAGGCTTCAAACATAAAGATATAAAACTGTATTTTTTTGTGAAGAATCAACAACAAGTGGGACACAATCATGAAGTGGAACGACATTTATTGGATATTTCAAACTTTTTTAACAGATCAAAAACTGAAAAATTGGGCGTGCAAAATTATTCAGTTTTTGATTTGTTAAAAAAGTTTGAAATATCCAATAAATGTCGTTCCACTTCATGATTGTGTCCCACTTGTTGATTCTTCACAAAAAAATACAGTTTTATATCTTTATGTTTGAAGCCTGAAATGTGGCAAAAGGTCGCAAAGTTCAAGGGGGCCGAATACTTTCGCAAGGCACTGTATATGGACAGGTGTGTGTCTTTCCAAATAATCTCCAATCAATTGAATTTACCACAGGTGGACTCCGATCAAGTTGTAGAAACATTTCAAGGATGATCAATGGAAACAGGATGCACCTGAACTCAATTTCGAGTCTCATAAGCAAAGGGTCTGAATACTTATGTAAATAATATAATTATGGAGTATTATGTGCAGATTGCTGAGAATAAATTAATATTTAATACATTTTAGAATAAGGCTGTAATGTAACAAAATGTGGAAAAAGTCAAGGGGTCTGAATACTTTCCGAATGTACTGTACATATATATATTTTAAAAAATGTTCTACTGTAGGTAACGTTAGCCATCTTTAGCCAGCTGTACCTGTGCCAAAACAGCAGAATTTGTATCATATAGCTTGCTGTCCAACTTGTTTTTAAATAGTGAGCCAACATGTTTTCAGCACTTTTATTTCCATGACTGATCAAAACATTCTTATACTCTCTCTCATCTCTCTTCAGCAGACATATAGTGAGCAATAAGTTTGGAACATCAAATCGGAATAGAATCGCGGTGTCGAATCGCAATACATTGTGAGAATCAGGTGATTTGTGAGAATCACAATACATATTGTATCGGCACCTAAGTATTATGATAATATTGTGAGGTCTGTGGCAATAAGCCCCCTCTCTTTCCGTTTACTGTAACCAGCATCTTCACCCACTGAGCCCCCGACTGACACCACCATCACACTAAGATGGCGCCGGAGCAGAAGGCAGACGTTTTATGTGCCCCCAACCGATTGTGTTTTTTGTTTGTTTATCTGCATTGTTTGTAACTTATTTTGTTACATTATTTTGCAACATAATGTTGCCGCTACCGTCTCTTATGACCGAAAAATAACTTCTAGATATCAGGACTGTGATTACTCACCACGGACTAGCAGAATCCTTTTTCTTCTTTCAAAAATCTGACGAACCCGAGGTGGAAGATATACGGCTCCCTTGGGAACATTGGCCCCGTCCCCAGTGATCTGCGTGAAGAGAAGGTGGAGAAAGAGAGGCTGGAGGGCGGGCTGCCATCTGAGGAGTCGGAGGCGATCTAATAAACCCCCACTCCCCTCAATTCTGCTAGCAAACATGCCATCTTTGGACAATAAAATGGACAAGTTATTTGGAAGATTAAACTTCCAACGGGACATTAAAAACTGTAACATCTTATGCTTTGCGGAGTCATGGCTGAACGACAACAATATCAACATTAAGCTGGCTGGCTATACGATACAACAGCGGCATCTGGTAAGACAAGGTCTATGTATTTTTTTAAACAACAGCTGGTGCACGATATCTAAGGAAGGCTCGAGCTATTGCTCACCTGAGGTAGAGTTTCTCATGATAAGCTGCAGACCACATTACCTACAGAGAGAGTTTTCACCTATAATCTTTGTAGCTGTTTACATACCACCACAGTCAGAGGCTTGCACTAAGATAGCATTGAATGAGCTGTATTCCGCGATAAGCAAGTGAGAAAACGCTCACCCAGAGGGGGCGCTCCTAGTAGCCGGGGACTTTAATGCAGGGAAACTTAAATCAGTTTTACCAAATTTCTATCAGCATGTTAAATGTGCAACCAGAGGGAAAATAACTCTGGACCACCTATACTCCACACACAGAAATGCATACAAAGCTCTCCCTTGCTCTCCATTTGGAAAATCTGACCATAATTCCATCCTCCTGATTCCTGCTTTCAAGCAAAAATTAAGCAGGAAGCACCAGTGACTAGATCAATAAAAAAGTGGTCAGATGAAGCAGATGCTAAGCTACAGGACTGTTTTGCTAGCACAGACTGGAATATGTTCCCGGGATTCCTCCAATGGCATTGAGGAGTACAGCACTTCTGTCATTGGCTTAATCAATAAGTGCATTGATGACTCCGTCCCCATAGTGACCATACGTACATAACCCAAGCAGAAGCCATGGATTACAGGCAGCATCCGCACTGAGCTAAAGGCTAGAGCTGCTACTTTCAAGGAGCGGAACTCTTAGCCAGAAGCTAATAAGAAATACTGCCCTCTGACAAACCATCAAAAAAGCGAAGCGTCAATACAGGACTGATATCGATTTGTACTACACCGGCCCTGACGCACATCGGATGTGGCAGGGCCTGCAAACCATTACAGACTACAAAGGGAAGCACAGCCGAGAGCTGCCCAGTGACACGAGCCGCTTCGAGGCAAATAACACTGAAACATGCAGGAGAGCACCAGCTGTACCAGAAGACGCTCTCGCCGCCGATGTGAGTAAGACCTTTAGACAGGTAAACATTCACAAGGCCGTAGTAGCCAGACGGATTACCAGGACGTGTACTGTAAGTGTCTTCACTGAAATTTTCAACCGCTCCCTGTCCGAGTTTGTAATACCAACATATTTTAGCAGACCACCATAGTGCCTGTGCCCAAGAACACTAAGGTAACCTGCCTAAATGACTACCGCCCCGTAGCACTCATGTCTGTAGCCATGAAGTGCTTTGAAAGGCTGGTCATGGCTCACATCAACACCATCATCCCAGAAACCTTAGACCCTCTCCAATTTGCATACCGCCCCAACAGATCCACAGATAATGCAGTCTCTATTGCACTCCACGCTGCCCTTTCCCACCTGGACAAAAGGAACACCTATGTGAGAATGCTATTCATAGACTAGAGCTCAGCGTTCAACACCATAGCGCCCTCAAAGCTCATCAATAAGCTAAGGACCCTGGGACTAAACACCTCCCTCTACAACTGGATCCTGGACTTCCTGACGGGCCGCCCCCAGTGGTAAGGGTAGGTACAACACACCCGCCACGCTGATCCTCAACACAGGTGCCCCTCAGGGGTGTGTGCTCAGCCCCCTCCTTTACTCCCTGTTCACTCATGACTGCACAGCCAGGCACGACTCCAACACCATCATTAAATTTGCCGATGACACACCAGTGATAGGCCTGATCACCGAAAACAACGAGACAGCCTATAGGGAGGAGGTCAGAGAGCTGGCCGTGTGGTGCCAGGACAACAACCTCTCCCTCAACGTGATCAAGACAAAGGAGATGATTGTGGACTACAGGAAAAAGAGGACCGAGCACTCCCCCATTCTCATCGACGGGGCTGCAGTGGAGCAGGTTGAGAGCTCCAAGTTCCTTGATGTCCACATCACCAACAAACTAACATGGTCCGAGCACACCAAGACAGTTGTGAAGCGAGCACAACAAAACCTATTCTCCCCCCAGACTGAAAAGATTTGGCATGGGTCCTGAGATCCTCAAAACGTTCTACAGCTGCACCATCGAGAGCATCCTAACTGGTTGCATCACTGCCTGGTATGGCAACTGCTTGGCCTCCAACCGCAACGCACTACAGAGGGTAGTGCGAACGGCCCAGTACATCACTGTGGCCAAGTTGCCTGCCATCCAGGACCTCTATACCAGGCGGTGTCAGAGGAAGGCCCTAAAAATGGTCAAAGACTTCAGCCACTCTAGTCATAGACTGTTCTCTCTGCTACCACATGGCAAGCGGTACCATATAGCGCCAAGTCTAGGTCCAAGAGGCTTCTAAACAGCTTCTACCCCCAAGCCATAACATTTAACATTACATTACATTTAAGTCATTTAGCAGACGCTCTTATCCAGAGCGACTTACAAATTGGTGCATTCACCTTATGACATCCAGTGGAGCAGCCACTTTACAATAGTGCATCTAAATCTTTTAAGGGGGGGGGGTGAGAAGGATTACTTTATCCTATCCTAGGTATTCCTTAAAGAGGTGGGGTTTCAGGTGTCTCCGCAAGGTGGTGATTGACTCCGCTGTCCTGGCGTCGTGAGGGAGTTTGTTCCACCATTGGGGGGCCAGAGCAGCGAACAGTTTTGACTGGGCTGAGCGGGAACTGTACTTCCTCAGTGGTAGGGAGGCGAGCAGGCCAGAGGTGGATGAACGCAGTGCCCTTGTTTGGGTGTAGGGCCTGATCAGAGCCTGGAGGTACTGAGGTGCCGTTCCCCTCACAGCTCCGTAGGCAAGCACCATGGTCTTGTAGCGGATGCGAGCTTCAACTGGAAGCCAGTGGAGAGAGCGGAGGAGCGGGGTGACGTGAGAGAACTTGGGAAGGTTGACCACCAGACGGGCTGCGGCGTTCTGGATGAGTTGTAGGGGTTTAATGGCACAGGCAGGGAGCCCAGCCAACAGCGAGTTGCAGTAATCCAGACGGGAGATGACAAGTGCCTGGATTAGGACCTGCGCCGCTTCCTGTGTGAGGCAGGGTCGTACTCTGCAGATGTTGTAGAGCATGAACCTACAGGAACGGGCCACCGCCTTGATGTTAGTTGAGAACGACAGGGTGTTGTCCAGGATCACGCCAAGGTTCTTAGCGCTCTGGGAGGAGGACACAGTGGAGTTGTCAACCGTGATGGCGAGATCATGGAACGGGCAGTCCTTCCCCGGGAGGAAGAGCAGCTCCATCTTGCCGAGGTTCAGCTTGAGGTGGTGATCCGTCATCCACACTGATATGTCTGCCAGACATGCAGAGATGCGATTCGCCACCTGGTCATCAGAAGGGGGAAAGGAGAAGATTAATTGTGTGTCGTCTGCATAGCAATGACAGGAGAGACCATGTGAGGTTATGACAGAGCCAAGTGACTTGGTGTATAGCGAGAATAGGAGAGGGCCTAGAACAGAGCCCTGGGGGACACCAGTGGTGAGAGCACGTGGTGAGGAGACGGATTCTCGCCACGCCACCTGGTAGGAGCGACCTGTCAGGTAGGACGCAATCAAGCGTGGGCCGCGCCGGAGATGCCCAACTCGGAGAGGGTGGAGAGGAGCATCTGATGGTTCACAGTATCGAAGGCAGCCGATAGGTCTAGAAGGATGAGAGCAGAGGAGAGAGAGTTAGCTTTAGCAGTGCGGAGCGCCTCCGTGATACAGAGAAGAGCAGTCTCAGTTGAATGACTAGTCTTGAAACCTGACTGATTTGGATCAAGAAGGTCATTCTGAGAGAGATAGCGGGAGAGCTGGCCAAGGACGGCACGTTCAAGGGTTTTGGAGAGAAAAGAAAGAAGGGATACTGGTCTGTAGTTGTTGACATCGGAGGGATCGAGTGTAGGTTTTTTCAGAAGGGGTGCAACTCTCGCTCTCTTGAAGACGGAAGGGACGTAGCCAGCGGTCAGGGATGAGTTGATGAGCGAGGTGAGGTAAGGGAGAAGGTCTCCGGAAATGGTCAGGAGAAGAGAGGAGGGGATAGGGTCAAGCGGGCAGGTTGTTGGGCAGCCGGCCGTCACAAGACGCGAGATTTCATCTGGAGAGAGAGGGGAGAAAGAGGTCAGAGCACAGGGTAGGGCAGTGTGAGCAGAACCAGCGGTGTCGTTTGACTTAGCAAACGAGGATCGGATGTCGTCGACCTTCTTTTCAAAATGGTTGACGAAGTCATCTGCAGAGAGGGAGGAGGGGGGGAGGGGGAGGAGGATTCAGGAGGGAGGAGAAGGTGGCAAAGAGCTTCCTAGGGTTAGAGGCAGATGCTTGGAATTTAGAGTGGTAGAAAGTGGCTTTAGCAGCAGCGACAGAAGAGGAAAATGTAGAGAGGAGGGAGTGAAAGGATGCCAGGTCCGCAGGGAGGCGAGTTTTCCTCCATTTCCGCTCGGCTGCCCGGAGCCCTGTTCATAAGACTCCTGAACATCTAGTCAAATGGCTACGCAGACTATTTGCATTGCCCCCACCCCTCCACACCACTGCCACTCTCTGTTGTCATCTATGCATAGTCACTTTAATTAACTCTACCTACATGTACATACTACCTCAACTAGAGGTCGACCGATTATGATTTTTCAACGCCAATACCGATACGATTATTGGATGACCAAAAAAACCTGATTAAAAAAAATGACAATTACAACAATACTGAATGAACACTTATTTTAACTTAATATAATACATCAATAAAAATCCATTTAGCCTCAAATAAATAATGAAATATGTTCAATTTGATTTAAATAATGCAAAAACAAAGTGCAATATGTAAAAGTTAAAGTGCAATATGTGCCATGTAAAAAAGCTAACGTTTGAGTTCCTTGCTCAGAACATGAGAACATATGAAAGTTGGTGGTTCCTTTTAACATGAGACTTCAATATTCCAAGGTAAAATGTTTTAGGTTGTAGTTAATATAGTATTTATAGGACTATTTCTCTCTATACCATTTGTATTTCATGTACCTTTGACTATTGGATGTTCTTATAGGCACTATAGTATTGCAAGTGTAACAGTATAGCTTCCGTCCCTCTCCTCGCCCCTACCTGGGCTCGAACCAGGAACACATCGACAACAGCCAAGGGGAATAACTACTCAAAGTCTCAGAGCGAGTGACGTTTGAAACGCTATTAGCGCGCACCCCGCTAACCAGCGAGCCATTTCACATCGGTTACACCAGCCATTGGGCTGATAGGCTTGAAGTCGTAAACAGCGCTGTGCTTGCGAAAAGCTGCTGGCAAAACGCACAAAAGTGCTGTTTGAATGAATGCTTACGAGCCTGCTGCTGCCTACCATCGCTCAGTCAGACTGCTCTATCAAATTATAGATTTAATTATAACATAATAACACACAGAAATACGAGCCTTTGTTCATTAATATGGTCAAATCCGGAAACTATCATTTCAAAAACAAAACTTTTATTATTTCAGTGAAATACGGAACAGTTGGATATTTTATCTAATGGGTGGCATCCCTAAGTCTAAATATTCTTGTTACATTGCACAACCTTCAATGTTATGTCATAATTACATAAAATTCTGGCAAATTAGTTCGCAATGAGCCAGGCTGCCCAAATTGTTGCTTATACCCTGACTCTGCGTGCAATGAATGCAAGAGAAGTGACACAATTTCACCTGGTTAATATTGCCTGCTAACCTGGATTTCTTTTAGCTAAATATGCAGGTTTCAAAATATATACTTCTGTGTATTGATTTTAAGAGAGGCATTGGTGTTTATGGTTAGGTACAGTCGTCCAACGATTGTGCTTTTTTCACAAATGCGCTTTTGTTAAATCATCCCCCAGCGTTGCATCAATTATATGCAACGCAGGACACACTAGATAAACTAGTAATATCATCAACCATGTGTAGTTATAACTAGTGATTATGATTGATTTATTGTTTTTTATCAGATAAGTTTAATGCTAGCTAGCAACTTACCTTGGCTTCCACTGCATTCGCGTAACAGGCAGGCTCCTCATGGAGTGTAATGCGAGGCAGGTTAGAGCGTTGGACTAGTTAACTGCAAGATTGGATCCCCCGAGCTGACAAGGCAGTTAACCCACCGTTCCTAGGCCGTCATTGAAAATAAGAATGTGTTCTTAACTGACTTGCCTAGTTAAATAAAGGTATATCAAAAAAAATATATATAATAAATACATTTTAAAAATCGGCAGAATCTGCGCCCAAAAATACTGATTTCCGATTTTTATGAAAACTTGAAATCGCCCCTAATTAATCGGCCAGATTAATCGGTCGACCTCTAACCTCAACTAACCGGTGCCCCCGCACATTGACTCTGTACTGGCACCCCCCTGTATATATTGTTATTTTTTACTGTTGCTCTTTAATTACTTGTTACTTTTATCTGTTATTCTTATCTGTATTTTTTTAAACTGCACTGTCGGTTAGGGACTCGTAAGTAAGCATTTCACTGTAATGTCTACACCTGTTGTATTTGGCGCACGTGACTAATAAACATTTGATTTGATTTGATATCCATGGATGTTGAAAAGTAGTTGAAATTTGGTCAGTCCACCCTGGTCTTGATGTTAATGTCCACAGACAGACCAGACTGGACCAAATCTGAACCTATTATAGACGTATGTTTCACAAGTTTGGATAGCACAGTACAGTACACTACTTAGAGCACAGTACAGTGAGTAGAGCACATTATAGTACAGTACAATACAGTACAACACAGTACAGTACTGAGTACAGTTGGGCGATGTCAACCTTTGTCCTATCTTGACTAAGTACCCATAAAACATTGTGATATATAATGGTATCGCCCTCTATTGACCAAATCATAAAGAGCCTGGCTGCAGAGTACGCAACTCTGCTGTCCCCAGAATTATTCAATAATTAGCATTTTTGCCTAATCTTCCTCTATTATTAGGCCTAGACTTCTATACGTTGTAGGTAGGTTGTACCCACATTCCTAATAATAGGCTATGGAAATAAGCCTCTACAGATTGTTTCTTTCATAAGCTTTGCTCAGCTGTAATTTTTCTTTTGACTTCTTATAGAATTCTGATACCTAAGTTAGCGTCTGCACAGTTCTTCCACTAAATTTGTTTTTGTACATTTTTCGATATAAATTATTAAAATAAGTCTGTGTGTATAGAGTTGTATGGTTTGTTAAACTTTGAAATCAATGGTTTTTGTTTGCCATACATTTATAGTAAAATAACTGAGTCAAACGTAATTCCGTTACCGTGGAATTACCCATAAGTAACCAATTTTGGAATTACGAGTAAATAAAAAAACTAAATCGAAGTCATAATTTTTGAACATGCACTTACTTGAATTATTAGATCAGTTATTTCACTCAGAAACAAAGAGCCTACTGGGTAAATGTTCCGCCAAAATCTAATTCAGAAGACGTGACACATGGGCCGGAAAAGACCTGGCAACCCAATGTTAAATGTTGCCTTTGGAATGGTGATCTACATTTTTATACGATAAAGGAGTAAACCAGATGTTGCAGAAGCGATCCCCACCACATAAATCACCAAGACATAAGCTTACAAAACAGCAGTAAATGATTTAATTATGCAGAATGGTCTGGGGTGTTAGTGGCTGTGTGTGTTACGTGTATGTGTATGTGGGATAAATGGGCCTTAACTACTAGCCTTGAGAAGAAAAAGTTGATTGGAGGAAATTTTAAGACATGATATTGTGGAAATATCTTATATAGTTTATACTGGTTGAAAAGTAGTTTTAAAAAATGTATTAATGTATATATCTATACATTATTGTGTTATAAATGGCTTATAAACTGTTGATAATCTCTATAAATGTAGGTTTGGCCATAATTTATGTGCTCTCTGTCACCTGGAGCAGCAATGCAAATGGTCCAGGAACACAAGGAGAGCACAAAGGACAATGCCCAAGGACTAGTCACCATTGTGTATCTCTCTGTTACAGTATCTAGAGGACTGACTAATGTGACAGAATAATGATATAGTATCCATGTTTGATATCGCCCTGAAACGTGTTCACTGAGGATAACTGTGATGCTATCTATATGGACGTATTATCTCTATGGTTACTTGTATCTGTACAGGGTGGACTCTGAATGACTGTATTATGCAAAGGTTTTCATTGTCTTCTCAGGAATTCTGTCTTATTTACATTAGTCTGATCTCCCACACAAGCCTTTAAATGCTGTGACATCCTGTGGAGATCGGGCCTGGCAGTGTTTAGGTTATTGTAAAATTGGTATCGTTTGATTGGTCAATGGTGGTTGGTTTTGGGTTGAAAGGTTGCACCTTCAGATGTTATAAATGGAATGAAATACCTTTGTTCGCTCGCTTATCCTGGTTCCAGTCCATGGAGGAAGGTTGTATGATCAATCCTCATTTCCTAGGCTTCTAGGCCTCTGGCCTAATAGGCATCTCTTTGTTCATGCTTTGTCTTCTAAGTTAACCTTAGGATCTACACTACCAATCAAAATTTTGGGGTCACTTAGAAATGTCATTGTTTTTGAAAGAAAAGCACATTTTTTGTCCATTAAAATAACTTCAAATTGATCACAAATACAGTGTAGACACTGTTAATGTTGTGAATGACTATTGTAGCTGGAAACGGCAGATTTTTAATGGAATATCTACATAGGTGTACAGGGGCCCATTATCAGCAACAATCACTCCTGCGTTCCAATGGCACATTGTGTTAGCTAATCCAAGTTTATCGTTTTAAAAGGCTAATTGATCATTAGAAAACCCTTTTGTAATTATGTTAGCACAGCTGAAAACTGTTGTACTGATTAAAGAAGCAATAAAACTTACCTTCTTTAGACTAGTTGAACATCTGGAGCATCAGCATTTGTGAGTTCAATTACAGGCTCAAACTGGCCAGAAACAAGGAACTTTCTTCTGAAACTCGTCAGTCTATTCTTGTTCTGAGAAATGAAGGCTATTCCATGAGAGAAATTGCCAAGAAACTGAAGATCTCATACAACGCTGTATACTGCTCCCTTCACAGAACAGCGCAAACTGTCTCTAACCAAAATAGAAAGTGGAGTGGGAGGCCCCGGTGCACAACTGAGCAAGTGGACAAGTATATTAGAGTGTCTAGTTTGAGAAACAGACGCCTCATAAGTCCTCAACTGACAGCTTCATTAAATAGTACCCACAAAACACAGGGATGCTGGACTTCTAAGCAGAGTTCCTCTGTCCAGTGTCTGTGTTTTTTTGCCCATCTTAATCTTTTCTTTTTATTGGCCAGTCTGAGATATGGTTTTAGCTTTGCAACTCTTCCTAGAAGGCCAGCATCCCGGAGTCGCCCCTTCACTGTTGACATTGAGACTGGTGTTTTGCGGGTATAATTTAATAAAGCTGCCAGTTGAGGACTTGTGAGGCGTCTGTTTCTCAAACTAGACACTCTAATGTACTTGTCCTTTTGCTCAGTTGTGCACAGGGGGCCACCAACTCCCTTTTCTATTCTGGTTAGAGCCAGTGCTGATTCTCCAGATACTCAACTAGTCTAAAGAAGGCTAGTTTTATTGCTTCTTTAATCAGTACAACAGTTTTCAACTGTGCTAACATAATTGAAAAGGGTTTTCTAATGATCAATTAGCCTTTTGAAACACAACGTGCCATTGGAACACAGGAGTGATGGTTGCTGTTATTATTTAATGGGCCTCTGTACGCTTATGTAGATATTCCATAAAAAATCTGCCGTTTCCAGCTACAATCGTCATTTACAACATTATCAATGTCTACACTGTATTTCTGATCAATTTGATGTTATTTTAATGGACAAAAATGTGCTTTTCTTTCAAAAACAATGACATTTCTAAGTGACCCCAAACTTTTGAACGGTAGTGTATATGCCTAGAAGTATGCTTTGTAATGCTTGTTAATGCTTGTAACTTTAGGTTTATGCCTTGTATAATGTTATCATTCATTGGATAATGTTCATTAAATATCTGCCTTTGATATAGACAATTCTCAGACCAATTCTTGCTAGTCAGCATCAACTCATTGCCTAATGCTTGCTTGTACTGTATATTTTAATTATCTTTATGGAGTCAGATAAACATTTTAATAGGCTAATTGCTTAGTCTCATTACGAGTCGCATGTGATGTTTTTATAATATACTGTATATACATGTCGAACTTCACTGCCCACTATATAAATCACTGTGTAGATTTAATTATAAATAGATATAATAAATTGTGATTCTGCACTGAAAGCTAAGTTTTAAAAATTATGACAGTACTGTACTGTTCTCATTATAAAAGCAGCTGATGGACTGATAACTCATTATTTAACTGATAAATGAAAGACATAGGCTATGTATATTTCCTTATGGTGGATTCTCTTCATCCTCACATTTGCAAGTTCTCTGTTTACACTAGCCTTGTATTTTGCCACATTGCTGCTTCATGTGTGAATGCAGCTATTAGCGTACCGTAAATACCATAGTATATAGACAAACAAAATAATGATAGCAAATCAAACTATACAGGAGCTTCTCATCTAAACCATATTGCACATAATGTTGCACACTTGATTAATGCAATTATTCACAAATGTGTGGATATTTTAAAAGCCTTTAATTCAATTTGGCTAACAGAGCAAAAATGCTGTCTTGCAGGGACATGTGGTGTGGGAGAGCCGTGGTCTTTACTGTACGACTCAGAGGGGAGTATGTGGTGTTGATGTCTCCCACACTACCTCTCATAGCCCTGTCCTGTGGTCAATGACCAAAAGCACCATCTATAGTCTCATGGGTGGAATGTTATTCATATTTTCATAATATCATAATTAATAAATAATACTTTTTAAAAAACAGATGAAAATCCGGTGTTTTGATGTTAAACAGTTTTGATATATTTCAATCTTCTGTGATGTATATAAAGTAGAATATTTGGATGCAACCTCAAAATGGAATAGATTTTAACTCTATGCCTGACATGGTACAGGTGTCTTCTTTTTTTAAGCCAATAACCATGTGTTTGAGGTGTATACTTTTGTTTCAAAGTAGATTTGTTTAAGTCTACCAAGTGGTGAACAAGTATTCACATTGTTGATATTATTATACAGGGAGACAATTTCAGTTGTAAGTTGTGTTAGTGTTAGTTTGTTGCAGTCTAGTATTGATCATAACTAGAGCTATCGTATACTAATCATTATGATTAGTAAATGAGTAAATTGTCCTTGGCTGCTCAATATTCCAGGAATATTTCAGAATAGTCTATGAAAATCCCCATAGATCTGTTGTTGCATTCAGCTTAGTTTTAAAAAATCCAAACATCATATAGGCCTAATTGTCAGATTGTTGTTATGTCCTATGAAATGTTAGACTCAAACCCCACTAAAGATAATACTAATAATAGCCCACAATTACCACATATCCACAGCAACTTTTGTCGGTATTGCATCAATAATAGTAGGCTACGTGACAAATCCATAGCATACTCAATTGAAATTCAACCTTCTCATGTGAAAGGTTTTGATACAGGATGGTAGACTTTTTAAGAGAACAACACATTGTATTTGAAGTAATTCTAACCTATTTAGTCTACTTATTTGATCTCCTTTAGGACTTTCTTTATTCTTAAAAATGCTTCAGAAATTGTAAACTTGTAATGTTATGAACTAATGACAATTCATCAAATAAAATTATAGTTTCTAATTGACCTTTGGTTTCTTTGCAATTGTTTCACTAAAAGGTCTGCCATAAATGTAGCTAGCCTACTCATCAGGGAGCGAACAAACTATCTGACCTGTCAACTGTCACTCGCGGACCATCACTTCGGGGCATAATGCATCATCATTGAACATGCTCAATGCCCTCCCATCCTAAAATTCACTACAAACTTTTCCATTGAAAAAGTTTGATAGAAACTTTATAATGTAATACACTATAATTGAGATAAAGCTGCTCGGTCCAGATCAGCTACGGCGAAACAGGCACAAACCGATACATCAACTTTTAGTTGTAAAAGTTTTGATAATAACGCTTCGACTTACAGTTTGGTCGTGAAACGTTGAATCGTTTTCGGTGAAGGAAACAGAAGGTGCCACACCGAGGGAAAAAATAAAGAACGAGGTTTTAGTTTTTTGTTGTCTCAATGAACTAACTGCTGGTTCAATGCGGCCAAACGGCATCTACTACTATGATATTGGAGAATGGAGGCAAGTCATACACAACACACCACTGTGCGCACGTGAGAGAGAGAAAGCGTGAGCGAGAGAGAGACAGAGAGCGCACAATAACTTTTTGTTTGTTATCTCTGAATGTTATTTATCACGACTACCTCTTTTGAAAAAACATATTTTTAATCTAAATGTGTTTTAGTGAGCATGCTTTTCTAGTATGTGTAAATGTATACTGCATTTGTAGTATAAAGTAGCCTATATATTAAAAGCCTATAGTTTAAAAATTATGGCATGTGACTACTTCATTCATATCAAATAGTAAAAACTATTTTGATTCAACCTGTGAAAGTGGAATGTAATGTATTGACAGGTAGGTAGGGTGTGGGTGGGAATGTGTAGGCTACAGTGAACCCCTTCAGAACCTTGAAGAATGCCAGCTCTTGTGCCTAGACCACCAATGTTCTTTGGTGGAGTTGGAGACAAAGATTGGTTTGTGCTTGACCAGTTTCTGGAAAGAGCTAATTGACTTGAATGATAACATAATTGTGTCAAATTGCCAACTCTCCATGCTTAAAGAGTTCCCCCACAGTGTGAGGTCAAGCATCAGGTCCTGGTGAGAGAGGTCTCCTTCCCTATTAAAACAATAAGGTCCATTAGAGCAGAGATGTAGTAGAAGTGATAACCAACAGCAATAAGCAAGATATATTCTAAGGCCCAATGATAGGACATGACCACAAAATGATTTGTAATAATTTATGTTAATGACATTGACTTACATTTTAAATAAAATGTTAAATATGTAACTTTTTTGGTGACCGGACTAAATTCACATAAAAATGTGAGTTATAGATCTGTCATTTTCATTGAAAGCAAGTCTAAGATGCAGTAGATATGTTCTATGTGTGCTATTTGTATGCTTCCCATTCTTAAGTTTCATTTTTACATCTATTATTTTTGGTTTTGTACAACAGCTTATATTTTTGGTTATGGAAAAGATATTTCACAGCAGTTTAGATGGTACAGTGTTTCTCTACATTATACTTGCTTGTTTTTGTTGCATAAACTGAAATTAGGCAAACAATTAGAATTTCTGCAACCAGGAAATGGTGGAGCGATTTCTGCATAGTGCATCTTTAATGTTAAAAGTGTCCAAATGTTAATGCATATTAACATGCAAGTTTTTTGTCTTTGAAATAACCACAATTATTGATACAAATAATTATTTGTCAAACATTGAAAAACAGAAAAGGTCATGGTAATAATCACAAATCTTATATTACTCAAGAGCACACTTTAGTAATGATTATTTTAGTAATATCTACTTCAGCACTCTGTTTTCAAGGTTTAAGGTTCCAAAAGGAAAATACTTGTTGTGTTTTTATTTGTAAAACAATACCCTTCTGCAGAACAAACTGGCCTTTGGTGACCGTTTTGGACAGGGTGTAAAACACAGAAGTCTGTTTGTGACGGAGGGGTGTTTTCAATGAAAGCAAAGTTATTTTAGCTCCAGACATGTTTACATTTCTGTGGTTTAGTCTCTAACTTTCCCTCTTTCCCTTTTTCCCCCTCTCTCATTTCAGAATGCTGCACCACGAGCAAAGGCTCAATCCCCTCAGCACCCAGACATTCTTTCAGTGACATAAAATGCAGAGAAGGAGGATTTTAAAAATAATATAAAGAAACACACACACACATGGACCCCCAAGTCTGGGTCAGGGAAGACGCAAAAGGCACGAAGGGCCCCGTCCTCCCTTCTCCATTGTCCTCCCCCTCTTCCCCTCGCCCCACCTCTGTTTGAACACCCTCAATCATTCTGATCCCTACCTTCTCCAAAACACAGAAAACAGTTATACTTATTGCTTGTGCCCAAAAAACTGATCAATTGTACATATTTTTTTAGATGCTCTATAATCATTTGCACCATTGTCAACATGAGAGACACCAGAGGAATATATAATGAGCACTTTCACACTGAAAAGATCCACCCACCAGTAATGTCTCGGTAGATGGATAGTTCAATTGTGAATCACATAGTATATTGTAATCTGACATTAGGGCATTACTGCACCTTTGTTAAATACTGTACTTTTAATTACTTGTGGTGCACTTGATTAAGCTTGACCGGAGTGCAAGCTAGTCAGAGGTGGAGTTTTCAAGTTTGGGACTGTTCTTTGGTTCCATTGTGCTGGCCAAGCTAGGTCAAGTGCATCAGACATATTAAAAAGCATTTTGCATACATTTGTCCCAGGCCTGCAATGCTTCCAGGTAAGGTGTGCTTGAAATACTGCTATGACCTTCCTCCCAGTATCTCTTGTCCCAGTGAGTCAGTAAACAGAATCTTGGCAGACTGCGACACGGTTTCCTTTCCTGTGACAGACAGTCAAGCAGAGGACGTTCCACTTTAGTCAAATCATGGAAACAAACATCAAACCATATGTACACAAAGAATGCAGACGTAGAAGATCATTCTTCGCTCTGAACAAACAAAAGTTAAATATTTAGGGAATTGAAATCCTCCTGTATGTAGCTTGAGGCACAGTGAGGCTGAAGCAGAATTGACAACTACCAGATGGCATGAATGAACACTGGCTCAAGCAATATGAAGAAGTACCCAGATGGCTCAAAGACACTGTGCTGTCTGAGATAGTTTTGTTGTACCTGTGTATAACACTTAGTTCGCAGAGCTAGCCTACCAAAATGTGTAGCATTGCCTGACATTTGCATAGTGAAGTTAGTCCCCAGAGCTAATATCTAGGCTTTAGCTCGGACAGCTAACAGTCTTGATTTGCAATGGCGACCTATGTACAATATCTTATTGCGTATACCAGCAGGACCCATGAACTGACCTCTTTTGGGTTAAATGAAGACATCAAATGATCTGTTGAAGGAAACAAAAACAGTTGATCTGTTGTCCTTCATCACCATATTTGCCTTGTCTCCACATTAAAAATATATGCTCAATTAAATTTTCACAATGCATGAATGTTGCTGACGTTGCACTTTCTGGCATTTTTCAGTAGCTATGTCATCTGTAGTCAAGGGGTTAGTGTTGAGTGATGGGGACCTGGGCTAGACTGTTCAGATGGGTGAAGAGGTGGGTCTGTGTGACCCCACACTGGCCCCCAGGACAAGTCACTCTTGCCTCTCCTAGATGGCATGTGTTGTGTGAGAGGAGGGAGAGAACTACAACACATTCACATTTGGCCCTGCCACAATGTGTCTCAGATCACTCTCTCCCTACAAATAGAGAGAGGGAGAGAGAGAAGAAGATGTGGGGGGGTGGGGGCAGAGAACCAAATCTCCTGGCTTCTTGACATTTTGTGTAAATAGTCTGTTTTTTTCAACCTGGAGATAGAAAGGAGGGATGAGGGAGGGAGGGAGGAGAAGAGGGGGAGAGGAGAGGGAGGGGGTAGAGAAAAGAGCAACGTCAAGTCTAGACAGAGGAGGTTAGGATGGAAATCTGGAAGCCATTGACTCCAGCTCAGAGCTCGGGGTTGCCTCTCTCTCTCTCTGCACTGAGAGATCACATTTCACCGCCTAATTACAAATGAAAAGGGTCACAATTTTTTCACTCTGCTTTTTTTCGCCTTCTCAACATAAAAAACTGGGTGGGCATGCTGGCTCTCTGAATAAGCTGTTGTTTTGGAATATCTCAACTGACCTGCAATATGCTGTATGGATGTATTGTGTGCTCATATGGTTATCCCTGGATACATTTATTCTAAATGTTTCATGTACACTGTCAGTCCATTATCAGTCTGAAAATGTCATTCTGGCCTGTTTTGCAAAAGGTAAAATGTCAGTAGTTGATGTTTATCTTAATACATTGCAGTCAATGGTAAAAGATGAGTGTCACGGGGTTGATCTTTATGTCAATATATTTCAGTCAAAGTGGAAAGATTAGGGTCACAATGTTGATGCTTACTTCGAATACATTGAAGTCAATAGGAAAAGATAAGCGTCAACCAATCTAATCTTTTGTCAATAAATTGCAGTCAATGGGAAAATATGAGTGTCACAGGGTTGATGTTTATCTCAATACATTGGGTTCAATGGGAAAACAGGAGTGTCACAGGTTTAATGCTTATGTCAATACATAGCATTCAATTGGGAAAGATTAATATCACAATATGGACTCATAAAGGCATCACAGACATGAAACCCTCCTCTCTCTCTCTCTCTCCCTCCCTCCATCTCTCTCTCCTCTCTCTCCTACCTTCACCTCTCTCTCCACTTTCCCACCACCACAGATAGGATCTTGAAGCATAGATATACATCAAGGGTATTGGCGCATAAGTCAATACATTGCATTCAGGGCAAAGAAGTTAGAGATAGCGCTGCAATGGGTACATTTGTAAAAGACTCAGACAAACAGACAGATGGACATTGTCATTCTGTCTGTGCATGGATGAGACAGGCAGATGGCAGGCAGACAGACAAAATCACAGACAGACAGGCAGGCAAGGAGAAACTCTATAAACTAACCCCTAAACCTAACCCTAACCTTAGCTTCATGTCCACATCTCGGCTCAACCCTAGCCATAACACTAACCCTAACCCTAGTCCTGCAAATCTTGACTCAGCTCTTGGAGTTAGGGTTGAGCCGGGATGTGGACAAGAAGCTAGAGTTAGGGTTACTGTTTCGGTTAGGGTTGAGCTGGAAGTGGACATTAAGCTAGGGTTAAGGTTAGGGCCTCAACCCTAGACATAACCATAAACTTAATCAAATTAACAATTCATTAATTTGCCTCTCCCCCCATTACATGACAGAAAGGTAGGCCTCACTTGAAGTCTAACCTAGAGTTAATGTGCTTTTGAGTGACACCGGCAGAAGGGTTGAGCCAAGATGTGGAGATGAAGTGAGGGTTAAGGTTAGGTTTAGAGTTAGGGTTGTGCTGGGAATTGATATGAAGCTAGGGTTAGGGTTGAGGCTAAATTTAGGGTTGAACCGGGATGTGGACATGAAGCTACGGTTAGAGTTAGGGTTAGAGCCTTAATCCTAGACATAACCCTAACCTTAATCCAATTAACAATTAATACTTTTGCCCCTCCCCGCATTACATGGCAGAAAGTTAAGCCTTACTTGAAGACTGACCAAGGGTTAATGTGCTTTTGAGTGACATCAGCGTTCAACAGACACTCCAGATGAACACAAGCCTACATCTGACCATGTGAAATTAACTCTTCACAGTGAAAAGTTGGGTCCTACAGAAAACGAAGCTTTTCTTCCATATAAAAGCATTACCCACAGCCCTTACATAACCATGATGCTCCTCGTTAATTGCTATTGAGCTAGCTCACCGTCCTTGCATACAACTAATCGAGACCTTATAGGAATGCACTGTGTTGAGGTTCAGCTTCCTGTGGCAACAGGAAGTGTCGTAATTCATCCTCAACATAGTCCTTCATTCTCTGCCTACAGTTACACAAAAACACTGTCTTCCATCCTCTTTAGAATGGTAAATTCTTAAGGTAAAGACGTGAAACTCAGGGCAAAGTTAGGGTGTGTTCCCAGCAGGCCGTACATTGAATTCCAGCTTCCTGCGATTACAGGAAGTCACATAATAGGGGGTCATAGGGGGGTTTCGAAGGGTTAAAAAGGTTTAATCTTACCAAATTGTACATATTTGTGACCTGGGATATGAAATTTTAAGTCAATTGACTTAAAAGTATTTTTGACCTCTATTTTTGAAACTATCAGCCTTGTTATGAATTCTTGAAGGAAATCTGAAGAGGTTACTGTTCTATTGTTTTTTTAGATTGACTTGAAACTCGAAACTGTCTGTCTGTCTGTCTGTCTGTAGGAGAGAGGAGAGAAAGAGAGGAGGGAAAGGAAGCAACAAATGAGAGAAAGGGGAGACAGGGAAAGAAGGAGGGAGTGAGAATGGAGGGGGAGGAGAGAGAGAAAATGGGGAGAGTGAGGGAGTGGGAAAGAGGGGGAGAGAGAGAGAGAGGGAGAGGGTGAAGGAGGGAGGGGGAGGGTAGAGGGGAGAGAGAGACTACAGACAGACAGAGGCCTGAGAGAGAGTGATGAGGGAGGAATGGAAAGAAGGAGGGAGAGGGAATTGAGGGGGAAGAGGGAGAGAAAGAGAAGGGAGAGGGATGGGGAGAGAGAGGCGGAGAGGGTGAGAGAGGGGCGAGAGGGTGGAGGGGCTGAAAAAAAGGAGAGAGAGAGAGAGAGAGAGAGAGAAGAGAATGAATGTGGTATCAAGAGAAGGTAGAGAGTGAGAGAGACATGAGATAAACAAGAAAAATCAACACTGTGATACTCATCTTTTCCCATTGACTTCAAAGCATTGAGAAAAATATAAACCCTGTGAAACTCTTCTTTTCCCATTGACTGCGATGTACTGAGAAAAGCATTAGCTACTGTGACATTTGACCTTTTCTCAAAAACATACCAAGATTATGTTTTCCTATGATATCATGTTGAAAACTCTAGTCCACATATGTCAAACTCATTCTACAGAGGGCCGAGTGTCTGCGGATTTTCGCTTTACCCTTGACCTTGATTGATGAATTAAGATCACTAATTAGTAAGGAACTCGCCTCACCTAGTTGTCATGGTCTTAATTGAAAGGAAATACCAAAAACCTACAGAGAGTCGGCCCTCCATGGAATGAGTTTCACACCCCTGCTCTAGTGCAGCTAAACTCATCTCTGGACCTCGAAGCCAGTTCCAATGCATTTTTTCATTGTTGCCCTCTAATCAGGGACTGATTTAGACCTTGGACACCAGGTGGGTGCAATTAATTATCAGGGGTGCACATTTAGTTTTGTGTCCTAACACTACACAGCTGATTCAAATAATCAAAGCTTGATGATTAACTGATTATTTGAAACAGCTGTGTAGTGTTAGGGCAAAAACCAAAACGTGCACGCCTTGGTGTCCCGAGGACCGAGTTTGTGAAATCCTGTCGACGGGTAAGAGTTGAATATCCCCGCCTAGTGTGTCAAATCATGTGAGCCCCTTGACAAGGACTCCTTAAACCGAAATGTGGTATTTTTCAGACTTGATCAGACTTGATAAGACTTGATCAGTAGTGTTATTTCATCAAAATATTGAATAAATATATGAGAATAAATATGTGAAACGGTGTGTACATTTTAGCCATAAAATGAAGCGCAGTCATTTTGGGGGGCAAACGTTTGCAGTCTATTTTCATTTCATTTCGCCAGCAGAGGGAAGTATAGCCAAGCAAATCAACCCCAGACAATCAAAACAAATGGCTGCATCTTCTTTTCACAGAGCTGTCAGCTGAGTGGAGATGTAGAAATCGATCACAGACCGATGATGTCAGTAATAATATGGACAGATGAGTAGCTAGATTTAGTGTCCAGTTTTAAACGTGTTTGGTACTCTACCTTTACAATGCCCTTTGGGCTTACGTTAGGTGCACAGATTGACCCCTTATTTGGTCTCTGGTGAGGCTATGTGTTTCTGTGGAGAACTAGGCTAGTGCTCATCAGGGGAGATATTCAGTAAGTAGAGGAACATCTGAGTCCAACCTACTGTAGCTAATTTATGACCAGATGTGATACACAATGGTTTTAATGGTACACAATGGCACCAGTCTTTCCAGGAGCCATTATGGTAACAGTGACTGCCTCTTAAGTGTGAAACGCCTCAGCAAAACTTCAAGAAAAGGGGAACCATTACTATACAATGAGTATCAGCTTCAACATCTGCCGTTCTGCACGGAAAAGCCATCATGCATTCAGGACTGAAAAAGACGCCAGGGGAAAATAAAAAAATATGCAAACTCCTTCTATTTCAGTACGCTACACAGCCGTCGGCTTTCTGTCGAAGCAGCAGGTCGAGTCTGAGAGATGATTTTATGGAGGATTTTCTCACGGTGGGTTCTCTCCAGAAGGGCCTGACGGTGGGCCAGGGGTTTGTCCTTCCAGGTGCCTGAGCACATTTCACTGCTGTGTGCGCATTGCACTCAGCTTTTATTTCTGTTGAACTTGGACGCTCCATCGTTCAGGCCTTTGCGAATACTCCTAGAACAGAAAAGGTAAAAAACTTGAAGAGTCATGCAAAAGCAAAAGGTGAGGCCAAAGAAAAGCTTTTTTTTTAACCTTTATTTAACTAGGCAAGTCAGTTAAGAACAAATTCTTATTTTCAATGACAGCCTAGGAACAGTGGGTTGATGACAGAACAACAGATTTTTACCTTGTCAGCTCGGGGATTCAATCTTGCAACCTTTCAGGTACTAGTCCAACACTCTAACCACTAGGCTACCCTGCCGCCCCAGTTAAAAATACATCAACGCTAAAAACAGCTAGCATCACTCTGGGTGTGATGTGTTAGTCATGTTATAACGTGTCGTGATTTGGTAGTATAAGCTTATCTGGGGAACACAGAATTTCTTAGGAGGAGTAGTTTGAGAGGTCTCTGTATAGGGACATTAAATACATTTCCCTCTACTTAGACACTATGTGTACCAATCAATAAAGATGAGTGATTGGTCGTGATGGTTGATCAGGAGTCTGAGAAACGTTTTACTTCCACTGTTTACCTAGTCTCTCCCAACATCCATAACTGAGCAGGTCAGAGGCCAGCGTTCACAATATAACTGTTTTCCACATGCTGCTCTTTTTTTCTTTTGATATAGCCACAATCACAATCTCTCCCACTCCCTCTTTCCAACACATCTCTCCTTAATCTTTCTCTTTGTCTTTCCCCTTCCCTCTCATCCCCTTCTCTCTCTCTCTCTCTCTCTCTCTCTCTCTCTCCCTCATCGCTCTCTTTCTCTCACCCTCCCTTTTCACATTGAGCAATGAAACAGACAGAGAAGGCAGGTTGTGAGTTGCTTAGTAACAGTGGTTGCGATGAATGCAATGAACAGACAAATCACATTTTGCAGACCAACTTGCCCTGCCACCCAAAAAGGGTTTCAGTTGTCCAGATTTATATTTTCCTCAGTTGAACGATGTTACATAAAAATGAGTGTTTTACATACGTTCTCACAATCATCTGACCTCTCATGGTCGTTTCAATACAGGGCTGCTCTCCATTGAAGTGAAGAAATAGTCATTGGGATCGTCATCCTCATACAGTATGTATGAATCAACAAGTTGGTTTCAATAGCAGAATAGGGGGAAATTGAGCATGGAGTCCTTGAGTGAGGATTTATGTAAAATTGGGGCTTTGTCTACAATATCAAGGTAAAAATTATAATGGTTAGCACTGTGCTCCACATCTTTTGTGGATCTGCACTTAATTCCAAGGCTATGTGCCAGCAGTCTGAAATGGTTTCCTTTTATTCTGACCTTTCCTGGTGTTTTATGTAAGTGTGACTTTTAAAGGAGGTCACTGCAGGATTACAGATCTCATCATAGGAAGAAATACCTCATACTCACTAAGACACAAGTGGCAACACTTTATTTCAGCCCTCTGTTATAAGTCCAATAAACGATTCACCATTTAGGCCACCCAAATCAGGCCCTCTACTATTCTACACACACACAAAAAAAGTCTAAATAGTACCAGATGGGTTCTTTGGCTTGTAACCATAGTGTAACCCTTTTTGGTGATTATAAAGAACCCTTTTTTGAACGTTCAATAAAGAACCATTCTCATACGGTTCTAAACGGAACCTGTATGGTGCTATAAAGAACCCTTTCCTACGGTTATATAAATAAAGATTAAACAAGGTTCTATATAGCACAAAAAAAGGGTTATGCTATGGTTACAACCCTTTTTGTGGCTACAGAGAACCCTTATGGAGAATGGTTCTATAAATAACCTTTCTCGATCTGAAAGGTTCTTTGCAGATTCTTTTGAAGAACCATACAGGCTTTTAAATTCTAGTCAGCTATATTATATTGTAAAAATTCCATAAGTGGACCCAAGCCAGCTGTAGTATCCATCATGGATGATGAATGGGCCGGTCCCTCAGGCAGCCTCACGATCTGATGGGTGGGAGCTCTGAGGATCTGAACCTGGGGTAGAAGCCACTGTCATGACTCTCCTGTGAGGATCCAAAGATCAGGTTACAATGGATCAATGTCTACCAGATCCCTCTCACCCGCAGAGGGGAGGAGGGATTGATGTAGGGGTTTTGTGACACCTCATGCCCGGTCGTAAATTATATGCAGCAGAGGACTCTTTTTGGTCTTTAGTAGTGGTGATTGGAATGTGTCTTTGTTACAGAGACATTTTGCCGCCCAAAAACTCTAACGTCCACAAGTGAACACTGGGACAATATTTCTAACATCTGGATGTGGAGAATGATGAGAGATGGTCCATGGAAAACTAATGTTGATTTTGTGAAGTCATTAACATTTTTATATAAATGTTAAAACGGAAATATTGTAACTTGAACAGTATACACACTGTATATGTCAGGTTTTCATCCTTTACGTTGTGTAAGACATTTCAAAGATGATAATAATATTTTTGTTAAGATATGAATGTGATTTTAGTTTTCGAACAAGATTATAGTTTTGATGAGACTTTGCCCAGTAAGTAGCCAACCCGAGGGAGCTCAGAGAGAATGTCAGCATGACGGGAATGTCCCTTTATACCAGAGTGTATAAAGGATGAGTTGAGAATTAACATATCAGACCAGAAGGACTCAAGCTGCAGCTTAGGTCTCCATTGGTTACGACCCTGAAAATCAACATGAGGTGAAGACGACAAAGTAGCCTCTCTAACAATCAAGGTTCTGGCTGAGTAGCTGTTCTAAGTAGTGTATCTAAGAAAGTTAATTTAAGTAAGACCATCCTGTTACACTCTTCAAATCATTGTCAACTACACTACTCTCATCACCCCACTGGGGATAACCGACACAGCTGGTTAGCTGTCTTCAGAGGACCCCTCTAACCCTTTTCATGTAGGCCTTGGTCAAACAGCGATAAATGATGAAGGAAGACATCTAAACACGTAAATGCATTCATTGCTTCTTACCCCAAACAGGCGGCGGTTCGGGGCAAAGTATTATGATTACTGTGAGCGTAGTTCCAAGTGTTTGTCTCTCTTTCTCCCTTTGTTCCTCTCTAATCCTCCCTCTTTTGATAAACAAGCAGTCATGTTGTCGTTAGTCTGCTAAGGACCTGTTTCCATCGTATTAAGTTTCTAATCAATAACCTATGCCGTGTGTGTGTATCCTGTGTTATCAATTAGTTAGTAAATAAATAATTGAATCAATTTCTGTGGTACGGAATGTTCAGTAAAGCTGGGGTTTGTGCAGATGCAAGGAATATGCGACGTTCAGAATTTTGAGACTGATATGAGGTAATGATTCATAAATGACTGTTACGGATATGTATCTGATATATCATCTAGCGTTTAATTCGGGAGATGGTAACTCGTTAAACAACTTCTTCGGTGGTGCCCCAAATCTTAATGAGTTAATTGTTACATGATTAATTTAATCGTGTAACAATTAAGCCTGGCTAGTTAATTCGATACATAACAGTCATCAGATTAATGTTTAGTCACGTCACGACACAATCAGAGAGAGAGACAGAACAGAGGACGAAGGTGCAAGTAACTTCGGATCTGATCTCGAATCGGAAGCCCCTAAGGAGGAAGGCGCCAGAACCTCTGTATCCAGGGCGGCAAAGCCATTTCTGGTCTGGGTCCGGGCTTAACATCTCCAAGGAGACCCCCGTTGCCAGAGGAAACATTCTTCAACTTCCATGGTGACTGACATATCTCCATGGCTGGTTGCAGAGCCCCACCTGTTTAACCACCTGTTGTGCCTGTTTTACATGTCATTTGGCATTAATACGTGTCACATATCAGTTTGCAAACAACGTACAAATAAATAAAATTACACTGAGTTAATAAAGCCGCATACAAACTTGGTCTCTTTTTTGCTTTCTTGAGTAAGGTAGCTCCAAAATGGAGATGTTTCACCCTAGCTCACTGCTTTCTGTGGTGGTGGGGCAGCCAGTGGAAAATACGGAGCGTAGGGGTTGGTAATGTTCTCTAGTTGCGCTTTGATTGGCTCAGTATTCTGTCACTCATGGGGACACCACTGCAACTTTGCAGTATTTAGTGGATTTTGTGTGTTATTTCTTACATTATTAGCCAAGAAATGTGCTGGTGTTATTACATACAGCTGGAAATAACTTTTGGATGTCAGAGCATTAACCATATGACCAGGAATATGACTTCCCAAATTGGATCCTTTGTTAGTACCCCCCAGAGGGTGCTCCAAAACACCGACAGCGGAGAAGAGGTATTTGGAGAGGACTTCTCGCCCGACTCAGGAGGCGTGCACACCGGAAAACACATATCCTGAGGCCGCATTCATTGTAGCTAGGGATTTTAACAAAGCAAATTTGAGGAAAACGATACTGAAATTCTACCAACACATTGACTGTAGTACTCATGCTGGAAAAACATTGGACCACTGCTACCAAACTTTTCGAAATGCCTACACGGCCCTCTCCGCCCTCCCTTCGGCAAATCTGATCACGACTCCATTTTGCACCTCCCTTCCTATAGGCAGAAACTCAAACAGGAAATCGGAATACATGCTTCAAGATTGTTTTGATCACACGGACTGGGATATGTTCTGGTTAGCCTCTGAAAATAACATTGACGAATACATGGATATGGTGACTGAGTTCATCAGGAAGTGTATTGTTGTGATGTTGTACCCACTGTGACTATTAAAACCTACCCAAACCAGAAACCGTGGATAGATAGCAGCATTCAGGCAAAACTGAAAGCGCAAACCACAACATACAACCATGGCAAGGTGACTGGGAATATGGCCGAATACAAACAGCGTAGTTATTCCCTCAGTAAGGCAATCAAACAGGCAAAACGTCAGTTCAGAGACAAAGTGGAGTCGCAATTCAACGGCTCAGACATGAGACTTATGTGGCAAGGTCTACAGACAATCACGGACTACAAAGGGAAAACCAGCCACGTCGCGAACACCAACGTCTTGCTTCCGGACAAGCTAAAAACACCTTCACCCGCTTTGAGGATAACACAGTGACATAGACGCAGCCCGCTATCAAGGACTGTGGGCTCTCCTTCTCCATGGCTGACATTAGTAACACATTTAAGTGTGTTAACCCTCGCAAGGCTGCTGGCCCAGACAGCATCTCTAGCCATGTCCTCAGTGCATGCGCAGACCAGCTGGCTGGAGTGTTTACGGACATATTCAATCTCTCCCTATCCCAGTCTGCTTTCCCCACTTGCTTCAAGATGTCCTCCATTGTTCCTGTACCCAAGAAAGCAAAGTAACACCATAGTACCCTCCACGCTCATCATTAAGCTCGGGGCCTTGGTGCTGAACCCCGCCCTGTGCAGCTGGGTCCTGGACTTCCTGACGGGCCGCCCCCAGGTGGTGAAAGTAGGAAACAACACCTACACTTTGCTCATCCTTAACACTGGGGACCACAAGGGTGTATGCTCAGCCCCCTCCTGTACTCCCTGTGCCACACATGACTGCATTGCCATCTACGCCTCCAACTCCAATCATCAAGTTTGCAGATGACACAACAGTAGTAGGCTTAATTATCAACAATGACAAGACAGCCTATAGGGAGGAGGTGAGGGCCCTGGGAGAGTGGTGCCAGGAAATTAACCTCTCAATCAATCTAAAAAAAAACAAAGGAGCTAATCGTGGACTTCAGGAAATAGCAGAGGGAGCACGGCCCTATCCACATCGACGGGACCGGAGTGGAGAAGGTGATAAGCTTCAAGTTTCACAGACGATCTGAAATTATCCACCCACACAGGCAAGCATGGTGAAGAAGGCGCAACAATGCATTTTCAACCTCAGGAGGCTGAAGAAATTGGGCTTGACCCCTAAAACCTTCAGGAACTTTTACAGATACACAATTGAGAGCATCCTGTCAGGCTGTATGACCACCTGGTACGGCAACTGCACCGCTCGCAACCGCAGGGTTCTCCAGAGGGTAGTGAGGTCTGCACAACGCATCACCGGGGGCAAACTACCAGACCACCAGGACACCTACAGCACCCGATGTCACAGGAAGGCCAAAAAGATCATCAAGGACATCAACCAGCCGAGCCACGACCTGTTCACCCTGCTATCATCCAGAAGGCAAGGTCAGTACAGGTGCATCAAAGCTGGAAACAAGAGACTGATCGACTACGTCATAGTGAGACGTTCTGACACTAATGACGTTCTGCTGACATGTGCCATGAGGGGTGCAGAATGCTGGAGAGATCACCGTATGATACTGGCTAAACTCCAGTTGAGAATACGTCCCCCCAACACCTAGAGAAGTCCAGTAAGAGGCGTCTGCACTGTATCCGGCTCGAAAGGCTAAGGGAGGCTGAGGCTCTTCTGAGCGCAGAAGACCCCATGGACCAGAAGTGAGCATCTATTAGCTCAGTGCTCCATCAGGCAGCAGCCCACTCCATTGGCTACAGAGGTAGGAAACATCAGGACTGGTTCGATGAGAACTCTGACACCATCACAACCTTACTGGACAATATGCACAAAGCGCACAGGGCTGCTCTTAACAGCCCCACATCTGCTACCATACCCAAGCAATGGCGTGCATCGTGCAAGGATATGCAAACAACCTTGCGTTCTCTGTAGAACAAATGGTGGACGAATAAGGCACAGGAAATCCACATTTATGCCAACAAAAACGACATTAACAATTTCTACAATTCAATTAAAGCTATGGCCCTAGAAGTCATTCCATCACCCCGATGAAAACAGCTGATGGTCTGACTCTCTTGAACGACTAAAACCAGATCCTAATGAGGTGGGCTGACCACCTTAAAGCATTACTCAATCAGCACTCTCCTACAGACCACTCCATCCTGGAAGAACTGCCTTGTCCGTCCACCCATTCAAGACCTCAACCGTTCGCCAACCTTACAAGAGGTGTTATCAGCTATCCGTTCCCTCAAGAACAACTAGACTCCTGGTGCTGACAGCATCCCGGGAGAGCTACTTAAAAAGGGAGGTTACTTCTGCACCCGTACATCACTGAGGTTTGGGACCGGGAGATCGTCCTCCAACAGTGGCGGGATGCAAACATTGTCACCATCTATAAGAACAAGGATGACAAGTCCATCTGCGGCTACAGCCGGGGGATATCCCTTCTGGGATGTCCCAAGGTCCTGGCCAAGGTGAGGCTAGGTGATGCTAGACACAGAGGCTACTGGCTACTGGTTGAGAGGGATGAGGCAAAAGATATGGCAAATAAGTCTGGCAGCCCAACTGATTGGCAAATTTATTGCAAATAAATCAATCATGTGACTAAGCTAAATAAAAATAAAAATAAACTATACTGTGAAACAAAGATAAATTATATAAAGAATGATAGTAAAAAGCTTTGGAGCATCTTAAATGAAATTTTGGGGGGAAAAGCCAACTCGGCGCCATCATTAATTGAATCAGATGGCTCATTTATCACAAAACCCACTGACATTACTACTTTCATTACTTTTTCATTGGCAAGAAAACAAACTTAGGGATGACATGCCAGCAACAAATGCTGACACTACAAATCCAAGTACTGTATATCTGACCAAATTATGAAAGACAGGAATTGTACTTTTGTATTCCGTGTGGAAGAGGTGAAAAAAGTATTGTTGTCTATCAACAATGACAAGCCACCGGGGTCTGACAATCTGAATGGAAAATTACTGAGGATAATAGCGGATTAAATTTCCACTCCTATTTGCCACATCTTCAATTTAAGCCTACTTGAAAGGCCTGGTGGCCTGGAGGGAAGCTAGTCAATCCGCTACAATCCGCTACCCCAATCAGCCTGTTACCAACCCTTAATAAACTTCAGGAAAAAATAGTGTTTGACTAGATCCAATGCTATTTCACAATAAACAAATTGACAACAGACTTTCAACACGTATATAAGGAAGGATACTCAACAAGCACGGCACTTACACAAATGACTGATGATTGGCTGAGAGAAATTGATGATAAAATGATTGTGGGAGCTGTCTTATTAGACTTCAGTGCAGCTTTTGACATTGTTGATCATAGTTTGGTGCTGGAAAAACATATGTGTTATGGCTTTACACCCTCTGTTATAATGTGGATAAAGAGTTACTTGTCTAACAGAACACAGAGGGTGTTCTTTAATGGAAGCCTCTCAAACATAATCCAGGTAGAGGCAGGAATTCCCCAGAGTAGCTGTTTAGGCCCCTGTCTTTGAGTAAGGCCATAGTGTCTATGTATGCGGATGACTCAACACCATACACATCAGCTACTACAGTGATTGAAATGACTGCAACACTTAACAAAGAGCTGCAGTTAGTTTCGGAATGGGTAGTAAGGCATATGTTAGTCCTAAATATTTCCAAAACTAAAAGCATTGTATTTGGAACAAATAATTCACTAAACCCTAAACCTCAACTACATCTAGTAAAGAATAATGTGGAAATTGAGCAAGTTGAGGTTACTAAACTGCTTGGAGTAACCCTGGATTGTAAACTGTCATGGTGAAAACATAATGATACAACAGTAGCTAAGTCTGTCCATAATAAAGCGCTGCTCTGCCTTCTTAACAACACTATCAAAAAGGCAGGTCCTACCGTCTCTGGTTTTGTTGCACCTGGACTACGGTTCAGTCATGTGGTCAGGTGCCACAAAGAGGGACTTGGGAAAATTGCAGTTTGCTCAGAACAGGGCAGCACGGCTGGTCCTTAAAAGTACATGGAGAGCGAACATTAATGACATGCATGTCAATCTCTTATGGCTCAAAGTGGAAGAGAGATTGACTTCCTCAGAGGTGTTGACAAGCTGAAGGTACCGAGCTATCTGTTTAAAATACTAGCACACAGCTCAGACACCCATGTATACCCTTCAAGACATGCCATCAGAGGTCTCTTCAAAGTCCCCAAGTCCAGAACAGACTATGGGAGGCACACAGCACTACATAGAGCCATGACTACATGGAACTTTATTCCACATCAGGTAACTGATGCAAGCAGTGGAATCAGATTTTAAAAAGCAGGTAAAAATATACCTTATGGAACAGCGGGGACTGTGAAGTAACACAAACACAGGCGCAGACACATGCATACACACACACCATAACATACGCACTATACACACATGTACACATGGATTTTGCATTGTACTGTAGATATGTGGTAGTGGAGTATGGGCCTGAGGGCACACACTTAGTGTGTTGTGAATTCTGTAATTCATGTATTATAATGTTTTCTAAATTGTATAACTGACTTAATTTTGCCAGGCCCCAGGAAGAGTGAGGATCCATTATAAATACAAATATTTTATTTTTTATTTATTTCACCTTTATTTAACCAGGTAGGCTAGTTGAGAACAAGTTCTCATTTGCAACTGCGACCTGGCCAAGATAAAGCATAGCAGTGTGAACAGACAACACAGAGTTACACATGGAGTAAACAATTAACAAGTCAATAATACAGTAGAAAAAAAGGAGAGTCTATATACATTGTGTGCAAAAGGCATGAGGAGGTAGGCGAATAATTACAATTTTGCAGATTAACACTGGAGTGATAAATTATCAGATGGTCATGTACATGTAGAGATATTGGTGTGCAAAAGAGCATAAAATAAAATAAATAAAAACAGTATGGGGATGAGGTAGGTAAAATGGGTGGGCTATTTACCGATAGACTATGTACAGCGGCAGCGATCGGTTAGCTGCTCAGATAGCAGATGTTTGAAGTTGGTGAGGGAGATAAAAGTCTCCAACTTCAGCGATTTTTGCAATTCGTTCCAGTCACAGGCAGCAGAGAACTGGAACGAAAGGCGGCCAAATGAGGTGTTGGCTTTAGGGATGATCAGTGAGATGCACCTGCTGGAGCGCGTGTTACGGGTGGGTGTTGCCATCGTGACCAGTGAACTGAGATAAGGCGGAGCTTTACCTAGCATGGACTTGTAGATGACCTGGAACCAGTGGATCTGGCGACGAATATGTAGCGAGGGCCAGCCGACTAGAGCATACAGGTCGCAGTGGTGGGTGGAATAAGGTGCTTTAGTGACAAAACGGATGGCACTGTGATAAACTGCATCCAGTTTGCTGAGTAGAGTGTTGGAAGCAATTTTGTAGATGACATCGCCGAAGTCGAGGATCGGTAGGATAGTCAGTTTTACTAGGGTAAGTTTGGCGGCGTGAGTGAAGGAGGCTTTGTTGCGGAATAGAAAGCCGACTCTTGATTTGATTTTCGATTGGAGATGTTTGATATGAGTCTGGAAGGAGAGTTTACAGCCTAGCCAGACACCTAGGTACTTATAGATGTCCACATATTCAAGGTCGGAACCATCCAGGGTGGTGATGCTGGTCAGGCGTGCGGGTGCAGGCAGCGAACGGTTGAAAAGCATGCATTTGGTTTTACTAGCGTTTAAGAGCAGTTGGAGGCCACGGAAGTGCTGGTGAACAACATCACAGAGGAACTGCTGCCAGAGTCACAATGCGGCTTCAGAAAGAGCAGGAGTATGGTCGACATGATATTCACGGCCCGGCAACTCCAGGAGAAGTGCCGTGAACAACATCAGGACCTTTTCATGGCCTTTGTCGACCTCTCCAAGGCCTTCAACACTGTAAGCAGGTAACTACTATGAGGCATTCTACTCAAATGTTGCTGTCCAGACAAATTTGTCAACATCCTTTGCCAGTTCCATGATGGTATGATGGCTCGGGTGGCCAAGGAGGGCAGGAGTCAATGCCCTTTGGAGTAAGCATCATTGTGAGGCAGGGGTGTGTGCTGGCACTCTTCAACATCGTCCTCCTATGTGTCACCCAGCTTCTCTACAAGGAGCTTGAGGACAGCAGAGGGGTTGCATTGGACTTCAGGCTGGATGGAAACCTATTCAACATCAGGAGGCTCCAAGCAACCACCAAGGTTTTGACGGAGTGTGTTCTTGAGCTGCAGTGTGCTGATGACTGTGCTCTTGTGGTCCACACTCCAGAAGACCTTCAGTCCATCCTTAGCGACTGTGAGGGTATATAGCAGGATGGGACTGTCTATCAACACCACTAAGACAGAGGTGGACTGCCACCCGCACCATTGAACACAAATCACTGGCAATAGTCCCATCCTTCAAATACCTAGGCAGCATCCTCTCAGAAGACTGCAGCATCGACCTCGAAATTCAAAATAGGATCAAGCAAGCATCAGCTGCCTCTGGGAAACTCAGACACAGGGTCTTCCAAAACAGGGATCTCCACCTCTACACCAAAGTTACAGTCTATCAAGCCGTCTGCATCCCCACACTTATTTACAGCTGTGAAGCCTGGTTCACCTACAGTCACCTAGTCACCACCACAAGCAGCTCGAGCGATTCCACATAAGATCACCTGGTGCATCTGTATGCCCCATACAGAAATAGTTGCTAAGACCAACTGTAAGAGAATGGATGGAGGCCATGGTCACCCAACACCAACTGCGCTGGCTTGTCATGTCATTAGAATGTCTCAGGAGCGCTTGCCGCGGAAGATCCTGTATGGCCAGCTACATCTTGGCCGGCGGGCTGCAGGGGGGGTCAGCTACATCTTGGCCAGCGGGCTGCAGGGGGGCAGATGAAGCGCTACAAGGACCAGCTAAAAACGTGGCTGAAGATGTGCAACATCAAACCCACAGTCATAGAGGATGCTGCTGCCGACCATTCCACCTCGCGGCAGCTCTGACAGAGCAGTTTACAGAGGTTGGAGGAGGAGAGGAGCACAAAGAGACAGCAAAAACAGCTCAGGAGAGCTGTCCACGCCAACACAGACTGCATATGCCCCACCTGCAATAAAGTTTACGTTCTCGGTTTGGACCCTACAGTCACCAAAGAATTCACCGTTAACTCAGAAGTGAAAGTCATCATCGGATAAGATAGACTACCATAAGCAAGTGTGTGTGTGTGTGTGTGTGTGTGTGTGTGTGTGTGTGTGTGTGTGTGTGTGTGTGTTTGTGACTGCGTGCAGGTGTGTGTGACTTCGTGCTCCTGTGTGTGTCTATATTACTACTAACCAGAGACGTTAAGGCTGCTGGATGACTATAGGGTTACCACCACACGGTCCTGTAGATATTAGTGTAATGTGTGTGTGTGTGTGTGTCTGTACTAAAACCCACCAGAGACGTGGAAGTGGCAGGATGGCTGTAAGGATACCACCACACAGTCCATTAGATGTTAGTGGACTGAATGAACAGTACCACAAGCAGGTAGAGGAAGAGTAGGAACTCAAACAGCAGGCTGCTGTCCAATGGGAGGTCAGGGATCCAGGAGTGACGGACAGGTTCCGGCATGATGAGGGCCAAGAGGGGCAGGGCCGAGAGACCCACACAGTTACTGCTCCTAGGGGCACATACAGGTAGTGGGGTTAGTGTGTGTGTATGGGGTGCAGTGTGAGTTGGTTACAGGAATAAGCCTAGGTGTCTGTAGCCTGGTCATAGATTTGTGCTCTTGCCAACTCCATTGATGTCATTGTCAACCCAAACATTTGGCATCACCATGAGTGACAAGGAGTTGGCATGATGGCACAAACAGACGGGTACAGGCTAAGATCTGCAGCAGTGAGGACTGTGTGAGAATGTGTGTGGGTATGTGTGTGTGTGTGTGTGTGCGTGCGTGTGTGCGTGAGGGAGGGAGGGAGAGTGTGGAAGAACATGTTGTGGCGAGAACAGAACAGTGGAAGATATCTCTCCTACTATCTGTGTTGCCATACCTTCTTACCCCTCAGGGGAAATATTTTAGACAAGGTAAATTATATCTACTCCTCCTCAGTCACATGTAACCGAAATGTTGCTGGTTTGAATCCCAGAGTCGACAAGGTAAAACATCTGCTGATGTGCTCCTGTAAGTTGCTCTGGATAAGAGAATCTGCTAAATTACTAAAATGTAAATCACAGTCAGGAAGGGAAAGAATAAGATATGACTGTCTTATCGTAGTTGGAGACTGAGTCAACTGTTTCTCAAAAGGGGGTCGGATCAAATATGCCTACACATTTTTCCAATGGAATGAGCCTTGCCTAAAAAGTAATGTGTGTGTGTGTGTGTGTGTGTGTGTGTGTGTGTGTGTGTGTGTGTGTGTGTGTGTGTGTGTGTGTGTGTGTGTGTGTGTGTGTGTGTGTGTGTGTGTGTGTGTGCGTGTGTGTGTGCGTGTGCATGTTTGGGGAAGCCTGCTTGCAGTAGTACAGTCCTGTACCACGTCCGTGTGTGTATTTCTCTGTGTCGTCTCCCCTCATCCATTCCTCACCTGTTCCAGGGTCTGTTGCCATTGCTGAGGCTGCCTCCTACCAGTGTCTGTAGGGAGGGCAAAGCAGAGCGCCTCAGCTGCTATCTACTCAGCCCTCTCTGGCCCCTGGCATGGTCTGGCACGGGCACCACCTCAACACCCACAGCCACTCCTCCAGCCTCTCCCTCTCCACCTAAACCAGCGCACAGAGACCACCACCACCACCTCACAACCTGGCCCAACGCAGCCAGGCCACTGGGGAAATAACAACAGAAGACAACATCGTCAATACAGCAATAATAACAATAGGCCTCTACAGAGACGGACAGAGAAGAAGTCAATAAAGGACAAGGTAATGTTCAGAAGGCACAACATGTAAGAAAACACAGTGAAACAGGAGGTATAATACTATCGGAACTTGCTTGTTTAACGAACACAACCCAGCTTCAACAAAAACCTTCAATACAGCACAGCATCAACAGAGTTGAGTTCAGGTGGATGACAATATACACATTGAAGATACTAGTAGTCCCTATGTAATGAATAGAGGTGATATGATTAATTGCTAGACCTACTTGACAGAGACAAAAAATATCATATCTAGACAATTCATTTCTATCTGAACTTTCAACAATGTTGTTCTCTAGTGAACACAGCCCAAGCACACACACACACACACTTAAGTGTTAATGTCCAAGAAGCCGGTGTTTGGACAAAATATTGGCACAGGTGTTGTTCGTGCCAATATATCCTCTTAACACTGGCTTTGAGGGCATTATAACTTTTGTACAATGGGTTACCAACATACTCAAATAATGATTGACATATTTTTATTAAAAACGTTACTTTGATGAATTTATTCATACTATTTCATCCTTCCACAAGACATAGTCCGGACACAAATCTAAAGAAAATCCAAAGAAATCAGCCAAGACCTCCGAAAAAAATTGTAGACCTCCACAAGTCTGGTTCATCTTTGGGATGATTTCCCCAACACCTGAAGGTACCACGTTCATCTGTACAAACAATAGTACGGAAGTATAAACACCATGGGACCATTCAGCCGTCATACCGCTCAGGAAGGAGAAGCATTCTGTCTCCTAGAGATGAACGTACTTTGGTGAGAAAAGTGTAATCAATCCCAGAACAGCAAAGGACCTTGTGAAGATGCTGGAGGTAACAGGTACATAAGTACCTATATCCACAGTAAAACGAGTACAATATCAACACAACCTGAAAGGGCTCTCAGCAAGGAAGAAGCCACTGCTCCAAAACCGCCATAAAAAACACCAGACTACGGTTTGCAACTGCACATGGGGACAAAGATCGCACTTTTTGGAGAAATGTCCTCTGCTCTGAAGAATCAAAAATAAACCTCTTTGGCCATAATGACCATCGTTATGTTTGGAGGAAAAAGGGGGAGGCTTGCAAGCCGAAAGAACACTATCCCAACCGTGAAGCACGGGGGTGGCAGCATCATGTTGTGGGGGTTCTTTGCTGCAGGAGGGACTGGTGCACTTCAGAAAATCGATGGCATCATGAGGTAGGGAAAATGATGTGCATATATTGAAGCAACATCTCAAGACATCAGTCAGGAAGTTATTGCTTGGTTGCAAATGAGTCTTCCAAATGGACAATGACCTCAAGCATACTTCCAAAGTTGTGACAAAATGGCTTAAGGACAACAAAGTCAAGGTATTAGAGTGGCCATCACAAAGCCCTGACCTCAATCCTATAGAAAATGTGTGGGCAGAACAGAAAAAGGGTGTGCGAGCAAGGAGGCCTACAAACCTGACTGAGTTACACCAGTTCTGTCAGGAGGAATGGGCCAAAATTCACCCATTTTATTGTGGGAAGCTTGTGGAAGGCTATCTGAAACGTTTGACCCAAGTTAAACCATTTAAAGGCAATGCTACCAAATACTAATTGAGTGTATGTAAACTTCTGAACCACTGGGAATGTGATGAAAGAAATAAAAGCTGAAATAAATCATTCTCTCTACTATTATTCTGACATTTCACCATCTTAAAAGAAAGTGGTGATCCTAATTGACCAAAGACAGGGACTTTTTACTAGGATTAAATGTCAGGAATTGTGAAAAACGGAGTTTGAATGTATTTGGCTAAGGTGTCTGTAAACTTCTGACTTCTACTTGCACGAACGCACACACACACATATACACACACACACACTATAAATCAATAGTTGTTTATTAGTCCAAAACTGTCCTTAACATTAACTTGATTGACCATGTTAGGTCATCTAACTGTTTGTTACATGCAATTCGCTCTGTGGACTCTCCGGTTTTGTGATGAAACAAAGGTATGGTTGAATGTATTCTGCCACTGTGTCTTCTTGTTGTTTTGGCCTTAGGCGCATATATCACGGTGGTAAGGCATATGAAACATTTTATAGCAAACAACGCAGTTATCACAACACAGTTTGTTATAAGTATTTCCCCTCCTGGCTTGGCTTGAGAGATTTTATCCACGCACTGCTGCTGGCCATTTGTTTACTGCTCGCTCCTCCCACTGAATGTGCAACACAGCGCGCTATGAGCAACAGCAAAAAGAGCTGCACTTCCTCGTTGACTGGATACACTCGCCACACACACACACACGAACAAACACTACTGCATTGTTTTGATTGCATTTTACACTGGTCACTGTATCTGGAAAGTAGGCTACAAAAGGCTTGTGAACATACAATATTGAATAGGATAATTTTTCCATATCGAAAAGGATTGTAATTTACACTGTTGCTGTTTTAAGAAGCCGCCGATCAATTCAACAGGTAGGTAGGTTGTTCCCTTATTTGTTTATCTTCCCCCGTTCTTTGATATATTCCCAGACAATCTGTCAATGTGGCATTTGACTCAATACCGCTTTCGTTAATAGTTTGTTTTTGTTCTGCATAATATTTTCGAAAACATTTTGGGGGGTGGAATTCGCAAAGATAAATCCATTCCATGGTTTATGGTGGGGTAATTATTAATTTAACACTGATATTAATCTTTACGAATTATTGAATATGTCAATGGAAACACTATTGAATTTGCGGCCGCTAATCTAATATGAGGAACCACGGTGCACTATGACGAGGGGCCGAGTCATTTCGGAGAATCATTACATTTTTGACCGATGAGACAATTATGCGTTTTTTCTGTCTCAGCAATTTGTGATGTCATGGAAATTATGGTGTGTGTGAAATTGTAGATTTTTTTTTTTTACATGTGTAAGTAATTCCCCAAGCTAGCCATATCAATATGTTCAGGTTGCTTTGAATAAGTGTGTCAATGTCCATTAGACTATTGAATTCAATGTGCAGGCTTTATGCATATTATGTATTATCATTTAATAGTCTAGCAATTCAGGCTCTATTAAGCCATTATGTGCTCGGTATATAATAAGACATTGTAATATAATATGTAGTTGTTGCAGTTGTTACTATTTAGGAGAACAGTTCATCTATAGGCTGCATATAATTAAATATCATTATAGTAAAATGTATTACAACCATTAGAGAAAGATATGATACTAAATTCCATCCAGTGTGATGTCATTACTTATGTGTATTAGTGTTACTCATAAAGTTTTTCTGTTGAATTGACCTATAGATTCCTGATGTGTGACCTCAGCATGGACCAAGTGGCCCCTCTGTCGACTTGCTACCGGTCCAGCCTCAAGGTGATACTTCACAAGGCTGTGCCACTAATACAGTAGATGAGTAGGACAATTGCATACATTGTAATGCTGGAGATGGTTGTGTATAGTACATATAGGACTACTGTATCACAACTGATAATGCAAGGCTGGATCAAAAGCCTGCACACCAAATTGCTCTCAAGGACTGGAGTTGGACCACCCTTTACTCGAGGCTACTTAGTTAAGAATGCACATTTCCAAAGATCAAATGTCAGCAGAAATGTATTTTCAAATCCAGCATGTCTCGCAGCACACTCGGGGCTGCTATTCTCCTTCTCCATAAGAGAAGAGATGAAAGGAAAGATGATAAAGCCAAACATATTAAACGTGAGGATTTTTTATTTATTTATTTTTTATTTCACCTTTATTTAACCAGGTAAGCAAGTTGAGAACAAGTTCTCATTTACAATTGCGACCTGGCCAAGATAAAGCAAAGCAGTTCGACATACAACGACACAGAGTTACACATGGAGTAAAACAAACATACAGTCAATAATACAGTAAAAAAAACAAGTCTATATACAATGTGAGCAAATTAGGTGAGAAGGGAGGTAAAGGCAAAAAAGGCCATGGTGGCAAAGTAAATACAATATAGCAAGTAAAACACTGGAATGGTTGTTTTGCAATGGAAGAATGTGCAAAGTAGAAATAAAAATAATGGGGTGCAAAGGAGCAAAATAAATCAATTAATTAAATACAGTTGGGAAAGAGGTAGTTGTTTGGGCTAAATTATAGGTGGGCTATGTACAGGATAATTGGGGAGCTGATGGACGAGAGTCTCTGTCTTTTCCACCTTCTCTACTGCCACAAAAGTAATTAGTCCCCTTGGCAACTAGGAAGAAAAAAGGCTCTCGAACCTTGAGGGCCCTGTTTGTGGCAGCCTACCTTTTCTAAGGACGAATAGATGAATCATTAAACACTTTATGGATCAAAGGAGATGGTGTTTGTTTCTCCACCTCGAGTGTGGGGAGTTAGCCCTCAATTTTTTTAGTGCCTTACAGTATTAGACTTACAGGCGCACCTATGCCACTTTAGCGTACATCACTACTATCAATGTCCTAGTGATTTGTTAAGGTTTCATGTGCCGCTTGGTAGTATAACGTCATTAGAAGTCTCATCTGCATCTGTAAAGGGCTAATGTTGAGATGGGTACAGTGTAGATTCAAACAGTGAGCTCGTCTCAAAGGGGCTCCATCTTAGCTAATCAAATTGTGAAGAAGAGTCTGGTTTCCCTAACCTGATTTGAAGAGGGGATGAGAGAGAGGGAAAAGAGAGAGAGGCTGATGGAGGGGGAGGAGTGGGTGGAGTTTGTTTTCTTCTCACAAAGCAGCCGCCCACGCTGTTTGTGTGAACCCTCAGAACTGAACTGCTCAGAGCTGAACGGATGCCAGCTGCCTCAAGGGAAGATTCTAGGTCTGCTACGCTACGGAACAGGAACACCATATATGGTCGTCCAGCCTGGCTGGGAGAATATGAAAAGCCTGATGTGATTGACTAATGATGACAGATTGGTTCTGCTGAAAGGGAGTGCCCACATAAAGCATTTTTTCTCTCTTTGCTTTTGCCTGCTCTGTTATCTTATAAGACTCTGTTTGAAGAAGTGAATTAAGTTTTTCCTAAATGATTCACAGTATCTATGGGTGATCAGCTGTTGGTCATCAGGACAGGGCTATACTTGTCTCACCTAATTTATCCAATTATGTAGACATACAGTAGTATGGGGCTTTCTCAAATGATCAGGCCAAAGAAAACAGTTTGTGTCTTTTTTTATTAACTAACAGTGCGTTGTTTTCCTATGTGTTTGTTCTCTACAGCGGCAGGCAGCCTTTGACCTGTTTGAAGATCCCATGTCTCTGTTCTCTGGATACTTCCTCCCCTCAGACGATGACCAGTCTCTTCAGGAGGTGCCCTCTGGCCTCAACTGTTTCTCACACGGTATGCCACCACCACACCCTACGAATGAGTGTCACATCACTAGAGAGAGCCCTCTACTTTACACCAGTCACACCATAACACCTATACCAACTAATCACCCTAGCCCAAAGTCAGACCAAACTCTTCACAACTCTATTAGTCAGTTATTAGCCAGACATTATGTCACAAAGTTAACAATGTAGATCAACTGATTGCTGGCATACAAATGATTTTTAATTAATGATTAACAGAAAAACAAGTGTTGATTTGTGGTTACATAGTTTTTGATTAACAATTATCCAGAACCCAAACGTTGTAAGTGAAACTCCCATCCAGGTCCATGGCAGTTAGCCATTTTAGTCTACCTGAACCCTATTTAAATATATATGGTTTAACATTTATTTTGGGGCTTTTGGCAGACACTCTTATCCAGAGCAACTTACAGTTAGTACATTGATCTTACGATAGCTAGGTGGAACAACCACATATCACAGTCATAGTAAATATATTTTTCCTCAATAAAGTAGCAAAGTCAAGTGTGAGTGTTAGGTCACAAAAGTTTTTTATTATTATTATTTATTATTTTGGGGGGGTTGGGTTGAGGAGGGGTGCGGGTGCTGTGGAAACATTAAACTATGTTATGACACAAGAAAGGTCTAGAATGGTTGATTCATAGAGTAAGCAAACATTTGTTTTTTCTCTCCAGACATGGGCCCCTGCTCTGTTCCCCTGTTGACCCCTTGCAGTAAGGCAGTGATGAGTCAGGCCCTGAAGGACAGTTTCAGTGGCTTCTCCAAGGTCCAACGTTGCTATGGCATCTCCAACAGTGAGTCACCTTCTACACCTGCTCATTCTATCACTTATCGTCCTCCCTTTTTCCTAATTTCCATTCTATTTTTTTTAATTACAAGGATGATATTAAGTTAACTTTGTGCTTGTTTCCTTGCTGTATTTCCTGCTAATTTTCTACCCAATTTGGATTGGAGGTCAAAGACATTTTGGGCTCATTTTCGAGTTTTCTTTAATCATTAAAAAGTAAGCCTAGTTAAGTCAAATCAAGATGAAGACTGGTGTATTTTGGTGAGGTGTCCATAGAATTGTGCTTGAAATTTTTAGTAATTTGAAATGATATTAAGCCTTATATCTTTTTACTTTCTCTCTTTCACAGACCCTCGTAAGTGGACCAAGCAGCATGTGATGCAGTGGCTGCACTGGGCAGCCAGTGAGTTCAGCCTGGCCAACGTCCATTTCTTTAAGTTTGACATGAACGGCCAGGAGCTGTATGACCTGGGTAAGGAGAGCTTCCTGGACCTGGCTCCAGACTTTGTGGGCGACATCCTGTGGGAGCACCTGGACCAGATGATGAAAGGTAACAATGGCATTGGAACGTTTTAGTCAGATGGTGTTTGTGTGGAAGGCAGATGGCGGAAAGAGTAGGTTTCTGACACCTATCAAAATGTTATATTTGGGTGGAAATGTTTTTTTTGTCCTGTGGAATTACTGTACCCTTTGGCTTAAAGATACACACTAAAATCAAATAACAGTATTTCTGCTGGTTCCTGACTTTTGTCCTCCATTGTTTTCTTCCAGAGTGTCAAGAGAAAGAAGAATCCATAAGCCTCAGCAGTGTTGTGCCCTCCGTAACTAACTGGATGAGCTCTAGCGGTGAGTGTCCATTAGAAAAACAAACTAACCACCAGAGGCTTCAAATCTAATTAAACATCAGATAGACAAAACAGTTTGGCTTCAGCTTCATTTGAACAACAGAAGCCTTAAGCTGTCCAGAGATGTCTCTGAGGTAGATGTGATGAGATGAGCTAAGTGGGCGTTTGTTTGTTCTTCTCTTCTTTCTGCAGGCTTTAGTCTGGAGGAGACCCAGTGTGCCCTGCAGGTGCCTGACAACAACGACAGTCTGCTTAGAGAGCTGTTTGAGACCTCAGACAAGACCGCCCTGCTGACTCCAGATCAGGAGTTCTCCATGTTCTCCAAGCCCCAGCTGAGCACGGTCAACGTCGGCTACGTCAGGAGCAACCCAGGCACAGGGCAGCTCTCCAAAGCCTGTGAGTAGGCAAACCCACTGTTGACTAGAAACTATTAATCAATGTTAATTAGTGTTAATTTTCGATCAAAGTCACATTAGAGAAAAAAACTAAAAAAACAAGGCAACACGTAAGCGATTCCTAAAATCGTTTGTTTATCCACAGTCTTGTCCCAGGACCAGAGTTTGTGTTCATTGGAGAGTGTGGATAGCATCGAGGGGCCAGAGTCCATGCTGCACTCCTGGGGCAGCCAATCCTCCCTGGCGGACAACCAGAGGGTGCCGTCCCACGACAGCTTTGAGGACGAGTACAACAGCAGCCCACTGAGTCTGGAGAAGCAGGGCCTGTCCTTCAAGGACTACGTCCAGGAGAGGAACGAGCCTGTGGAATTGGGAAAGCCTGTCATAGCTGCTGCAGTGCTGGCTGGCTTTACTGGTGAGTTCATGAACCCGGTGACACAATCAAACACATCTCATCTTGTATGGAATACTATCCATCTTTCTGTCAACCCCAGTTCAAAACAGTACACTGCAGTTGAGTATAAGCAAACGATGCCTTTTGATCGCCTTCTGACTCCTCTGCCTCTTTTTTTCCTCTCAACAGGAAGTGGTCCTATCCAGCTGTGGCAGTTCCTCCTGGAGCTCCTGACTGATAAGAGTTGTCAGGCCATCATCAGCTGGACCGGAGACGGCTGGGAGTTCAAACTCACCGACCCAGATGAGGTGAGTGTCAATTGTCCTCATACAATATGTGTATATCAGGTTGTGGAGGATATGGCCAAAAGGGTTTACAGGACCAGAAAAGTATTCAACACGAGCTATCAGAGAACATCAATATGAAGTAAACGGTTCTGTTTTCCATTGGTGTTTATCATTCTCTCTCTCCCCCAGGTGGCTAGACGCTGGGGACGCAGGAAGAACAAACCCAAGATGAATTACGAGAAGCTGAGCCGTGGCCTGCGATACTATTACGACAAGAACATAATCCACAAGACATCGGGCAAACGCTACGTCTACCGCTTCGTCTGCGACCTGCAGAACCTTCTGGGCTACTCGGCCGAAGAGCTCCACATCATGCTGGGGGTCCAGCCTGACACTGAGGATTGAATCAATTGCCGTTTTATCGAAAGGGAAGGGGTTGGAGATGGAGTCAATGGGGCTTCACTACCCCAACCTAGCAAAAGTTGCTAATGGTACAGGCCACCTGAAGGTCATTTCTGGTCATTAAACAGGTGGCACTGAGTGATGTGCACTGACAGTCGCTACACTGGTGGACAGAAAGACAGCGAACATCTCTAATTTGGAGCAGCCGCTCCTGCCTAGGCTCTTGTGCCATCAATGTGCATTGTTGTGCAAGCTTTTGGTTGAGAGGGGTGCCAGTATTTAAATCAAGCGTTCCCTCTGGGTGAAAGTGTTGTTCTGCTAATTGTAATGGATCAGCTCTGTATCCATCTGCAAAGTGGAAAGCTGTCGATTGCACAGATGATAATTGCGATCAATGTAACATAGCAGATTTTTTAATTCAAGCCTGATACTCAGCAAGTGTGGTGTTTACAGAGTCTGAATAGTGGACATTTTTACATACTGTGAATGATCTTGGGGTTACCAAATGAGAATGCTTTTGAGGTGGCGGCTCCAGCACCATAAGTTTAGGCACCACACCATCATGGTGTAATTTTCACAATCAACTTTTACCAGTTGAATGTAGACACATGTAATCCTTTTTTGTATTACAATTATTCCGAAATATTTTATTAAATTATACAAACGAGGCAATATCTCATATTTCCATATCGCGCAAATCCATTTTTCTGGATACTGGATAAAGTCAGTTTAAATATTTTGTTTTCCTTTTGTTAAGACACTCCAGGACCGGACATGTACAGAGCAGGTTGTAGATAAATACTTTTAAAAAATCTTTCTATCTGTAAAATACTGAAGATATCCATTTGGTGCATTTTCCTGATTTATTTTTTATCGAAAATACAAAATTGACATCATATCAACAATTCCCTCTGGGCAAGTCTTGAGAATATATCTAAGGATAACCAAACAAAATGTGGTAAATGCAGATGTTTCTGAAGCTGGCGTGTGGGAAGAGTCTGACTTATGGAAAATGGCAGCTAAAGACAAGTACACTGAATTTAGACTACCAAATGCCAAATGCCTATTTAAACACAATCACTATCACTTCAGAGTAAGTTACTAACTAAATATAGTCCAGTGTGTAACATTCTCTATGAAATGTGATTTTAAATCATGTGTAATTTAATGTAGTGAGCTTTGAAATGATTGCTGTATGTCCATTTTAAAGTGGTTGAAATTCATTAAAATGTTGATGAGAAACTAAAGAAAATATACATTTTCATCAAGATCTTTACATTTTATGTTTACTTTTTGAAAGTTTTAATGGATCAAAATAGCAACAAATCTCAATTGATAGGTAGATGAAAAATGGTGCCTGGAGTTTCGATGTAGAATGTATTTTTTTCTTGATTTTATGGAATAGCTAAGATTGCCTTTACTGTTGTGCTTCGTAATGCATTGTCCTGCTGACCAGCTTGCAGCTCAACTGGAATACCAGTCATTGTGGTTACTGCATTTTAACTCTATCGAAAAGGACAATTGTTATTTGGGTCCCATAGTCCCATAGGGTGGCGCACAATTGGCCCAGCGTCATCTGGGTTTGGCCGGGGTAGGCCGTCATTGTATATAAGAATTTGTTCTTAACTGACTTGCCTAGTTAAATAAAGGTTAAATAAATATTCTATGAATATGCATATAAGGTTGAATGTAATGGTGTAGCAGCTATCGTAATTATGTTTTGTTGTATGTCTATCAAGGGATCTGTTTGTGCCTCGATTATTGTTTATTTCTTTTTCTGTGGCCAAAGCGACATGTACACTGCCTTCAAAGTATTCACACCCCTTGACTTTTTCCACATTTTGTTGTTACAGCCTGAATTTAAAATGGATAACATTGAGTTTTCTTTGTCACTGGCCTACACCCAATACCCCATATTGTCAAAGTGGAATGATGTTTTTTCAAAACATTTACAAATGAATAAAAATGTAAAATCTGAAATATCTTGAGTCAATAAGTATTCAACCCCTTTGTTATTACAAGTCTAAATAAGTTTAGGATTAAAAAAGGTCTTACCAAGTCACATAATAAGTTGCATGGACTAACTCTGTGTGCAATAATAATGTTTAACACAGTTTTTTAATGAATACCTCTACCTGTTTGTAGATCGGTAAAAAAGCAGAGCATGGTGAAGTTATTAATTACATGTTGGATGGTGTATCAATACACCCAGTCACTACAAAGATAGAGGCATCCGTTCTAACTCAGTTGCCAGAGTAGAAGGAAACTGCTTAGGAATTTCACAATGAGGCCAATGGTGACTTTAAAACAGAGTTTAATGGCTGTGATCGGAGAAAACTGAGGATGGATCAACAACATTGTAGTTACTCCACAATACTAACGTAATTGACCGAGTGAAAAGAAGAAAGCCAGTACAGAATACAAATATTCAAATATAAATAAACAAAATGGAGCTAAGCACAGGCAAAATCCTAGAGGAAAAACTGGTTTAGTCTACTTTCACCACACACTGGGGTGTGAATACTTTCTGAAGGCACTCTATATGGTTTATTCTAAACTATATTTGTATTTTGTTTTTATATTTAAAAACATTAGACTACTGTACTTGTAATGCAATTCATATTCACTGTATATTCACTGAAGATAATAAGGCAGCCTTTTTCAAGTTGTTGTACTGATGACGGACACACAAAGATGGAGTCAATTTTGGCATGTGCGCAATGTTATTTCTCAAACAAAAGGGTTGTGTATATGTTCTCTGAATAATTTTAGACCTCTTCTTCTATTGATTGATATTGTATAACACAATGAAAAATGAAGATCAATTTAAGAATTCTGTTGTTGAATTATTAACATTTTGAATAGACATGTGAAGCAACAGGGTTATTGTAAAACAAAATGTTCTAATCAAATTTCGGTCTTGTTACAACGTCTGAGCTCTGAATATATCATTGGCAGTGCGACATGCTGTGCTGTTTGCTGTAACTTAAGCTGTGCATGTCATCGGCATGGAACTTATTCATCATAATTACTTTAGTTCAATTACATTGTCAGCCTTTCTGTGATTTTCAAATGGAAAATGGCTTTATGACATTTTAATAAAAGCTTAATTTTTTTATTGACACTTGATATTTAATTATAGTGAGTAGTAGATAATTATATTGGCCAAGTTTTGAAAGAACACTTAACACTTAGTTAAGTGGTTGCGGCAGGGTAGCCTAGTGGTTAGAGCGTTGGACTAGTAACAGGAAGGTTGCAAGTTCAAATCCCTGGGCTGACAAGGTATAAATCTGTCGTTCTGCCCCTGAACAGGCAGTTAACCCACTGTTCCTAGGCCGTCATTGAAAATAAGAATTTGTTCTTAACTGACTTGCCTTTTAAATAAAGGTTAAAAAAATAAAATACCAAAATGTATTTCAGTTGATTCAAATAACACTTTCTTAAGCATCATAGGATAACCATTTGTCACCAAGAATGAAGTGAACTTTAGTGAACTTGCCAAAGTACAAGTTTTGTCTTTGTTTAGTGTGAATGCGCAGCTAGTGTCAATGCACACTACCCCGTTTTACATCATATCTGAGCGGATTGCTCCATGCAAAAACTCCCACTTAAAATGGATGCATTCCAATTTAATTTATTAAGATAGTTTGTTACACAGACACATGCATACTAACACTGCTCAAGTCCAGAAGTTTAATTTGAATGCGATATTCAAGGATTAAAAAGCAATTACTCAAAGTATTAAAACAAATTGTAGGTAGCTAGTACACTCCTTGGTTGAAGAAGGGGAAGTTCCCATGTTCACTATTCGAAACGTGAAATAATAATGTGAAACTAGTTACATTCATTAATCAATCAGAAACTCTGGAAAAGACTCTACCACCTTCCCTGACATCTTCACACATCACTTACCCCCCATCCTATAAGTGAGAGAACATGCAAGTGAGATGTGGTGCCTCTTTTCTTGTGAGAGCATGTAGGGAGACCTCTCACATATCTGATATCATGTCTAGACAGCACCCACGTCCCGGCTCTGCACACAACCAGTTTAACACTCTACACACACAGTCCAGCTAGCCTCCTACAGCTGTGCCTACACAAGGCCTATTCCTAGTCATGGGTATTCACCTACACAACTCAAAGGCTAACTGTCAACATCTGCATCCACAATAAAGCGCGCATGTGTGTGAGAGTGAGTGTGTGTGTGTGTGTGTCAACATCGGCCACAGTACAGCCTCTGCAATAAAGTGTGTGTGTGTGTGTGTGTGTGTGTGTGTGTCTGTGTGTGTGTGTGTGTGTGTGTGTGTGTGCGTGCGTGCGTGCGTGCGTGCGTGCGTGTTTGTGTGTGCGTGCACATATATGGGCATGGTTTACTGTCAATGCTATGAGAACAATGAGTTATGTGTGTATTTAATAACCTCTATTGCTCAACTTTGGAATACACAAACCACAAGTTGGTGTGATCTCATGAACATTTTAGGCATGTCCCTAAATGCAAATGCCATTGCCTAATACATACATAGTTGATCCAACTGCAAATTGGCTGTGCACTAAGTTTTGCGCCCACTAAAATTGCCCTTGGCTCACTTCTCATACATTCACAAACTCAGAAATAATGTTACATTTAAAGGCCATTTCAGAAACCATACAGTGGAAACAATCGTGAAGGTCAGTAAATAAATGTACATTGGCTTGAATTATCATACCTCTTATGATTTTGGTCTTGTTAACAGAATACATGCCACATGAATTACAATACTATTTTTCTCAACATTTTCCCAAACTTTCCCTCCTATTACGGTCTGACAAATAATATTGGTAGAAGATAGCTGACTAATACTGCTGATGAAAAATAAACACATCAGTGTTTACTGGTAGCAGTAACCTAACCTGCGGGCATATAGCCAGTCTGGAGGTGGCTCCCATGTGACAGGAGCAAACAAGATCCAACTCAAGTGTATCCACACCCAACCTTAACCAAACATGGTGCAGCTATTGTGTTGATCTATTGAATGAAGTGAGCACATGACTGTCTCTCTGGCATTGTGTGCCAGTAAATGGCACTACTCTTTTGGGGGCCGAATCTGACTTAGGAAATTAAGAGAGGGCCACCATTGTTCCTGTTCCCAAGAAAGCTAAGGTAACTGAGCTAAACGACTACCGCCCCGTAGCACTCACTTCCGTCATCATGAAGTGCTTTGAGAGACTAGTCAAGGACCATATCACCTCCACCCTACCTGACACCCTAGACCCACTCCAATTTGCTTACCGCCCAAATAGGTCCACAGACGATGCAATCTCAACCACACTGCACACTGCCCTAACCCATCTGGACAAGAGGAATACCTATGTGAGAATGCTGTTCATCGACTACAGCTCGGCATTCAACACCATAGTACCCTCCAAGCTCGTCATCAAGCTCGAGACCCTGGGTCTCGACCCCGCCCTGTGCAACTGGGTACTGGACTTCCTGACGGGCCGCCCCCAGGTGGTGAGGGTAGGCAACAACATTTCCACCCCGCTGATCCTCAACACTGGGGCCCCACAAGGGTGCGTTCTGAGCCCTCTCCTGTACTCCCTGTTCACCCACGACTGCGTGGCCACGCACGCCTCCAACTCAATCATCAAGTTTGCGGACGACACAACAGTGGTAGGCTTGATTACCAACAACGACGAGACGGCCTACAGGGAGGAGGTGAGGGCCCTCGGAGTGTGGTGTCAGGAAAATAACCTCACACTCAACGTCAACAAAACTAAGGAGATGATTGTGGACTTCAGGAAACAGCAGAGGGAACACCCCCCAATCCACATTGATGGGACAGTAGTGGAGAGGGTAGTAAGTTTTAAGTTCCTCTGCGTACACATCACAGACAAACTGAATTGGTCCACCCACACAGACAGCATCGTGAAGAAGGCGCAGCAGCGCCTCTTCAACCTCAGGAGGCTGAAGAAATTCGGCTTGTCACCAAAAGCACTCACAAACTTCTACAGATGCACAATCGAGAGCATCCTGTCGGACTGTATCACCGCCTGGTACGGCAACTGCTCCGCCCACAACCATAAGGCTCTCCAGAGGGTAGTGAGGTCTGCACAACGCATCACCGGGGGCAAACTACCTGCCCTCCAGGACACCTACACCACCCGATGTCACAGGAAGGCCATAAAGATCATCAAGGACAACAACCACCCGAGCCACTGCCTGTTCACCCCGCCATCATCCAGAAGGCGAGGTCAGTACAGGTGCATCAAAGCTGGGACCGAGAGACTGAAAAACAGCTTCTATCTCAAGGCCATCAGACTGTTAAACAGCCACCACTAACATTGAGTGGCTGCTGCCAACACACTGACTCAACTCCAGCCACTTTAATAATGGGAATTGATGGGAAATAATGTAAAATATATCACTAGCCACTTTAAACAATGCTACCTAATATAATGTTTACATACCCTACATTATTCATCTCATATGTATATGTATATACTGTACTCTATATCATCTACTGCATCTTTATGTAATACATGTATCACTAGCCACTTTAACTATGCCACTTTGTTTACATACTCATCTCATATGTATATACTGCACTCAATACCATCTACTGTATCTTGCCTATGCCGCTCTGTACCATCACTCACTCATATATCTTTATGTACATATTCTTATCCCCTTACACTTGTGTCTATAAGGTAGTAGTTTTGGAATTGTTAGCTAGATTACTTGTTGGTTATTACTGCATTGTCGGAACTAGAAGCACAAGCATTTCGCTACACTCGCATTAACATCTGCTAACCATGTGTATGTGACAAATAAAAGTTGATTTGATTTGATTTGATTTTAACACCTTTCCTACGCACTTCTCAGTAGTTGGTATTCAGACTTACCTTGTGCAGTAGTGATGTGCAGTTCGCAAAGGATTCATTCTTTTTTAACAACTCTTTTTACTGACTCATGATTTGTTTTTCTGAGTGACTCTCATTTTGTTGTTCATTTGACTTGCTGGCCTCAATGGCAGCAGATTTAATATGCACTCCTCTGGCTCCGGAGACGTGCTCCCAGTGCTCTGAACGAAATACTGTAAAATAGATCATGCTGAAGGCACAGGCAGCAATAACAGCATAGAGAAGAAAAGTACATGTTTAAAACTGGTAATTGATCACATGAATAAATTCAATTACTTGATTATTATTATCAATGGGACATTGCCTGGTGTAGGGTGTCGTCTTTCGGATGGGACGTTAAACGGGTGTCCTGACTCTCTGTGGTCACTAAAGATCCCATGGCATTTATCGTAAGAGTAGTGGTGTTAACCCTGGTGTCCTGGCTAAATTCCCAATCTGGCCTTCACACCATCATAGCCTCCTAATCATCCCCAATTTACAATTGGCTCATTCATCCCCCTCCTCTCCCCTGTAACTATTCCCCAGGTTGTTGCTGTAAATGAGAATGTGTCCTCAGTCAACTTACCTGGTAAACTAAGTGTAAAATGATGGACAGCTTTGTAGAGCCAAAACATACACACAGTCTCAACAAACTCGAACTCGAGGGGTACTGCAGATGGAGAATGATATTGTGCTTAGCACCCTCATGGCACCCTCACTTATTTTCCACCATAATTTGCAAATAAATTCATAAAAAATCCTACAATGAGATTTTCTGGATTTTTTTTCTCATTTTGTCTGTCATAGTTTAAGTATACCTATGATGAAAATTACAGGCCTCTCTCATATTTTTAAGTGGGAGAACTTGCACAATTGGTGGCTGACTAAATACTTTTTTGCTCCACTGTATATATTACCAGTCAAAAGGGTGTTTCTTTGTATGTGGGTATTAGCTACTGATGATGGCTCCCAATAGTGGCTAATATTTAACATTTTTCCAATTTTAAAATAAAATGGAGAAAAGCCTGGGTATATAATTAAAACATTCTAAAGCGCATACATCAACTCGGCAGGTTCAGCCCTAAAGAAGCTTATAGCTTGGGGCTCCAAATTTCACACACTAAAATTATGAGGGCACATAATAAAAATTCTGAATAACGGCACAGCTATTTATAGCTTATGTCACTGTGTTAAAGGGGCCACAATGCATGTCATGTTGATGTGATTTTCAGTTTGCCTGGTTTCACATTTGTCTCCAAGAATCAAAGTGGGAAAATCCCCCCCAAAAATTGCAACGTGTATTTACAATCAAATCAAATTAGTTGTCACGCGCCAAATACAGCAGGTGTAGATTTTACCGTGAAATGCTTACGAGCCCTTTCACAACAATGCAGAGTGAAAAAGTAAGAAAAATGTGACAAAAAAATATTAAAAACCGTAACACTAAATAATAATAACGAGGCTATATACAAGGAGTACCGGTACCGACTCAATGTGCAGGGATATAAGTAGTTGAGGAAATTGAGGTAATATGTACATGTAGGTAGGGGTAAAAGTGACAAGGCAATCAGGATAGATAATAAACAGAGTAATAGCAGCGTATGTAAAGTGTGTGAAAGAGTGTGAAAGTATGTGTGTGTGTGTGTGTGTGTGTGTGTGTGTGTGTGTGTGTGTGTGTGTGAAATCAAATCAAATCAAATCAAATTTATTTATATAGCCCTTCGTACATCAGCTGATATCTCAAAGTGCTGTACAGAAACCCAGCCTAAAACCCCAAACAGCAAACAATGCAGGTGTAAAAGCACGGTGGCTAGGAAAAACTCCCTAGAAAGGCCAAAACCTAGGAAGAAACCTAGAGAGGAACCAGGCTATGTGGGGTGGCCAGTCCTCTTCTGGCTGTGCCGGGTAGAGATTATAACAGAACATGACCAAGATGTTCAAATGTTCATAAATGACCAGCATGGTCGAATAATAATAAGGCAGAACAGTTGAAACTGGAGCAGCAGCACAGTCAGGTGGACTGGGGACAGCAAGGAGTCATCATGTCAGGTAGTCCTGGGGCACGGTCCTAGGGCCCAGGCCAGTTGAAACTGGAGCAGCAGCATGGCCAGGTGGACTGGGGACAGCAAGGAGTCATCATGTCAGGTAGTCCTGGGGCATGGTCCTAGGGCTCAGGTCCTCCCAGAGAGAGAAAGAAAGAGAGAAGGAGAGAATTAGAGAACGCACACTTAGATTCACACAGGACACCGAATAGGACAGGAGAAGTACTCCAGATATAACAAACTGACCCTAGCCCCCCGACACATAAACTACTGCAGCATAAATACTGGAGGCTGAGACAGGAGGGGTCAGGAGACACTGTGGCCCCATCCGAGGACACCCCCGGACAGGGCCAAACAGGAAGGATATAACCCCACCCACTTTGCCAAAGCACAGCCCCCACACCACTAGAGGGATATCTTCAACCACCAACTTACCATCCTGAGACAAGGCCGAGTATAGCCCACAAAGATCTCCGCCACGGCACAACCCAAGGGGGGGGCGCCAACCCAGACAGGCTGACCATAACAGTGAATCAACCCACCCAGGTGACGCACCCCCCCAGGGACGGCATGAGAGAGCCCCAGTAAGCCAGTGACTCAGCCCCCGTAACAGGGTTAGAGGCAGAGAATCCCAGTGGAAAGAGGGCAACCGGCCAAGCAGAGACAGCAAGGGCGGTTCGTTGCTCCAGAGCCTTTCCGTTCACCTTCCCACTCCTGGGCCAGACTACACTCAATCATATGACCCACTGAAGAGATGAGTCTTCAGTAAAGACTTAAAGGTTGAGACCGAGTTTGCGTCTCTGACATGGGTAGGCAGACCGTTCCATAAAAATGGAGCTCTATAGGAGAAAACCCTGCCTCCAGCTGTTTGCTTAGAAATTCTAGGGACAATTAGGAGGCCTGCGTCTTGTGACCGTAGCGTACGTGTAGGTATGTACGGCAGGACCAAATCAGAGAGATAGGTAGGAGCAAGCCCATGTAATGCTTTGTAGGTTAGCAGTAAAACCTTGAAATCAGCCCTTGCTTTGACAGGAAGCCAGTGTAGAGAGGCTAGCACTGGAGTAATATGATCAAATTTTTTGGTTCTAGTCAGGATTCTAGCAGCCGTATTTAGCACTAACTGAAGTTTATTTAGTGCTTTATCCGGGTAGCCGGAAAATAGAGCATTGCAGTAGTCTAACCTAGAAGTGACAAAAGCATGGATGAATTTTTCTGCATCATTTTTGGACAGAAAGTTTCTGATTTTTGCAATGTTTACGTAGATGGAAAAAAGCTGTCCTCGAAATGGTCTTGATATGTTCTTCAAAAGAGAGATCAGGGTCCAGAGTAACGCCGAGGTCCTTCACAGTTTTATTTGAGACGACTGTACAACCATTAAGATTAATTGTCAGATTCAACAGAAGATCTCTTTGTTTCTTGGGACCTAGAACAAGCATCTCTGTTTTGTCCGAGTTTAATAGTAGAAAGTTTGCAGCCATCCACTTCCTTATGTCTGAAACACATGCTTCTAGCGAGGGCAATTTTGGGGCTTCACCATGTTTCATTGAAATGTACAGCTGTGTGTCATCCGCATAGCAGTGAAAGTTTACATTATGTTTTCGAATAACATCCCCAAGAGGTAAAATATATAGTGAAAACAATAGTGGTCCTAAAACAGAACCTTGAGGAACACCGAAATTTACAGTTGATTTGTCAGAGGACAAACCATTCACAGAGACAAACTGATATCTTTCCGACAGATAAGATCTAAACCAGGCCAGAACATGTCCGTGTAGACCAATTTGGGTTTCCAATCTCTCCAAAAGAATGTGGTGATCGATGGTATCAAAAGCAGCACTAAGGTCTAGGAGCACGAGGACAGATGCAGAGCCTCGGTCCGATGCCATTAAAATGTCATTTACCACCTTCACAAGTGCCGTCTCAGTGCTATGATGGGGTCTAAAACCAGACTGAAGCATTTCGTATACATTGTTTGTCTTCAGGAAGGCAGTGAGTTGCTGCGCAACAGCCTTCTCTAACATTTTTGAGAGGAATGGAAGATTCGATATAGGCCGATAGTTTTTTATATTTTCTGGGTCAAGGTTTGGCTTTTTCAAGAGAGGCTTTATTACTGCCACTTTTAGTGAGTTTGGTACACATCCAGTGGATAGAGAGCCGTTTATTATGTTCAACATAGGAGGGCCAAGCACAGGAAGCAGCTCTTTCAGTAGTTTAGTTGGAATAGGGTCCAGTATGCAGCTTGAAGGTTTAGAGGCCATGATTATTTTCATCATTGTGTCAAGAGATATAGTACTAAAAGACTTGAGCGTCTCTCTTGATCCTAGGTCCTGGCAGAGTTGTGCAGACTCAGGACAATTGAGGTTTGGAGGAATACGCAGGTTTAAAGAGGAGTCCGTAATTTGCTTTCTAATAATCATAATCTTTTCCTCAAAGAAGTTCATGAATTTATCACTGCTAAAGTGAAAGTCATCCTCTCTTGGGGAATGCTACTTTTTAGTTAGCTTTGCGACAGTATCAAAAAGGAATTTCGGATTGTTCTTATTTTCCTCAATTAAGTTAGAAAAATAGGATGATCGAGCAGCAGTAAGGGCTCTTCGGTACTGCGCGGTACCGTCCTTCCAAGCTAGTCGGAAGACTTCCAGTTTGGTGTGGCGCCATTTCCGTTCCAATTTTCTGGAAGCTTGCTTCAGAGCTCGGGTATTTTCTGTGTACCAGGGAGCTAGTTTCTTATGAGACATTTTTTTTGTTTTTAGGGGTGCAACTGCATCTAGGGTATTGCGCAAGGTTAAATTGAGATCCTCAGTTAGGTGGTTAACGGATTTTTGTCCTCTGGCGTCCTTGGGTAGGCAGAGGGAGTCTGGAAGGGCATCAAGGAATCTTTGTGTTGTCTGTGAATTTATAGCACGACTTTTGATGTTCCTTGGTTGGGGTCTGAGCAGATTATTTGTTGCAATTGCAAACGTAATAAAATGGTGGTCCGATAGTCCAGGATTATGAGGAAAAAACATTAAGATCCACAACATTTATTCCATGGGACAAAACTAGGTCCAGCGTATGACTGTGACAGTGAGTGGGTCCAGAGACATGTTGGACAAAACCCACTGAGTCGATGATGGCTCCCGAAAGCCTTTTGGAGTGGGTCTGTGGACTTTTCCATGTGAATATTAAAGTCACCAAAGATTAGAATATTATTTGCAATGACTACAAGGTCCGATAGGAATTCAGGGAACTCAGTGAGAAACGCTGTATATGGCCCAGGAGGCCTGTAAACAGTAGCTATAAAAAGTGATTGAGTAGGCTGCATAGATTTCATGACTAGAAGCTCAAAAGACGAAAACGTCATTTTTTTTTTTGTAAATTGAAATTTGCTATCGTAAATGTTAGCAACACCTCCGCCTTTGCGGGATGCACACCTCCGCCTTTGCGGGATGCACGGGGGATATGGTCACTAGTGTAACCAGGAGGAGAGGCCTCATTTAACACAGTAAATTCATCAGGCTTAAGCCATGTTTCAGTCAGGCCAATCACATCAAGATTATGATCAGTGATTAGTTCATTGACTATAATTTCCTTTGAAGTAAGGGATCTAACATTAAGTAGCCCTATTTTGAGATGTGAGGTATCATGATCTCTTTCAGTAATGACAGGAATGGAGGTGGTCTTTATCCTAGTGAGATTGCTAAGGCGAACACCGCCATGTTTAGTTTTGCCCAACCTAGGTCGAGGCACAGACACGGTCTCAATGGTGATAGCTGAGCTGACTACACTGACTATGCTAGTGGCAGACTCCACTATGCTGGCAGGCTGGCTAATAGCCTGCTGCCTGGCCTGCACCCTATTTCATTGTGGAGCTAGAGGAGTTAGAGCCCTGTCTATGTTGGTAGATAAGATGAGAGCACCCCTCCAGCTAGGATGGAGTCCGTCACTCCTCAGCAGGTCAGGCTTGGTCCTGTTTGTGGGTGAGTCCCAGAAAGAGGGCCAATTATCTACAAATTCTATCTTTTGGGAGGGGCAGAAAACAGTTTTCAACCAGCGATTGAGTTGTGAGACTCTGCTGTAGAGCTCATCACTCCCCCTAACTGGGGGGGCCAGAGACAATTACTCGATGCCGACACATCTTTCTAGCGGATATGCACGCAGAAGCTATGTTGCGCTTGGTGATCTCTGACTGTTTCATCCTAACATCGTTGGTGCCGACGTGGATAACAATATCTCTATACTCTCTACACTCGCCAGTTTTAGCTTTAGCCAGCACCATCTTCAGATTAGCCTTAACGTCGGTAGCCCTGCCCCGGGTAAACAGTGTATGATCGCTGGATGATTCGCTTTAAGTCTAATACTGCGGGTAATGGAGTCGCCAATGACTAGAGTTTTCAATTTGTCAGAGCTAATGGTGGGAAGCTTCGGCGTCTCAGACCCCGTAACGGGAGGAGTAGAGACCAGAGAAGACTCGGCCTCTGACACCGACCCGCTGCTTAATGGGGAAAACCGGTTGAAAGTTTCTGTCGGCTGAATGAGCGACACCGGTTGAGCGTTCCTACAGCATTTCCTTCCAGAAACCGTGAGAAAGTTGTCCGGCTGCGGGGACTGTGCCAGGGGATTTATACTACTATCTGTACTTACTGGTGGCACAGACGCTGTTTCATCCTTTCCTACACTGAAATTACCCTTGCCTAACGATTGCGTCTGAAGCTGGGCTTGCAGTACAGCTATCCTCGCCGTAAGGCGAGCACAGCGGCTGCAATTAGAAGGCATCATGTTAATGTTACTACTTAGCTTCGGCTGTTGGAGGTCCTGACGAATCGTGTCCAGATAAAGCGTCCGGAGTGAAAAAAAATAGCGTGTGTGTGTGTGTGTGTGTGTGTGTGTGTGTGTGTGTGTGTGTGTAGTACATGTGAGTCCAATGAGTGTGCATAGAGTCATTGCAAAAAAAAAGGGGGTCAATGCAAATAGTCTGGGTAGCCATTTGATTAACTGTTCTGTAGTCTTATGGCTTGGGGGTAGAAACTGTTCAGGAGCCTTTTGGCCTTTTCGATCCTGTACCAGTTGCCGAGTGGTAGCAGAGAAAACAGTCTATAACTTGGGTGGCTGTAGTCTTTGACCATTTTTAAGGCCTTCCTCTGATACCGCCTGGTATAGAGGTCCTGGATGGCAGGGAGCTCAGCCCGGGTGATGTACTGGGCTGTACGCACTACCCTCTGTAGTGCCTTATGGTCAGATACCAAGCAGTTACCATACCAAGCGGTGATGCAGCCAGTCAAGATGCTCAATGGCGCAGCTGTAGAACTTTTGAAGGATCTGAGGGCCCATGCGAAATCTTTTCAGTCTCCTGAGGGGGAAGAGGCGTTGTCGTGCCCTCTTCACGGCTGTGTTGGTGTGTAGTCCACGATCAGCTCCTTTTGTCTTGCTGATGTTGAGGGAGAGGTTATTGTCCTGGTACCACACTGCCAGGTCTCTGATATCCTCCCAATAAGCTGTCTCATCGTCTTCGGTGATCAGGCCTATCAGCTTCATGGTGTCTGCAAACTTAATGATTGTGTTGAAGTCGTGCGCGGCCATGCAGTCGTGGGTGAACAGGACGTACAAGAGGGGACTAAGCACGCAACCCTGAGGGGGTTTGGAGATTCCACTTCTGCAAATGGATTACTTCTTTACCTAGCTATTTTTAATAGCTCTGATGAATTTATAAATGACAGTGTATGGGGAATGCTATTATTAATATTTTATATTTTTTCACTTGACCTTATTCATGGTTTCCTCACTTTTAAAGGTGGGGGAATTTTTGGGAATTAAGTCAAGGTCAGAATATGGCATATCTGTAGATACGCCTCCGGCACAGATCTCCACCTCAAACAAATAGCAGGTGAATAGCATGCTATTCTCATGCTTAAGTTGAGGGTCAGAATACACGTAGAGAGAAAAGTCCATAAAAAAGCAATTAAGTTCCATTTACGCACGCTTAACCTGGGTCTGAATCAGCCCCTTGAGGAACATGCTGTTCTACAGTGAAGGACTACACTGAAGTGTACAGAACATGGTTTCTTATGAATGTGTGTGGAAGAACTAGCAGTATATATGGTTTGAAGGAGTAGAAGTCTGTCATCTACAGGCAATTGCTGAACAACTGCTGCTTCACCCTCTGTTAAAGTGATTCATGCTCAGATAGAGAACTGTCAACTGAAAGTGACTGAAGCCTACAGCTATGAATACATCTTCAAGTAGAAAACCTATAGATATACTGTTGATATAAAAATAAGATTCTATTTAAATTCATTTCTATGGATCATACCTTAGTCTTACTGAATACGGGGGACCTGTTAGACAACCCTCTGGTCATTTAACTTGGTCTATCGTGAAATTGTGGATGTATAAAGTTGAAAGAAAACAGTAAGATGGCTATTTCGGTAACGTATGATTAATATTATAAATTACTTTATTTTTTCCATAGTAAATATGCAAATTCAGATTGCAAATGGCTTTAAGCGAATAACGAATAACAATTTGGGAGAGGTCACACAAATCACCCATAAAACCGACACTCTTGTTGGCTTCACTTACATGTATCCCTGAGTTCACTAAGAACATTTTAAAATGAATCACAATATAGGTATCATTGTCTCTTTTTGTTGCTATGTAAACAAACTGGAAGTGGGTGTCTATGAGAGTCAACCTCCAAGTGCCTGTCAAAATGAGCAGGTTGTCAGACAGAGTTTTCTTCAAAGACACTTGTTTATTTTGATGCAAGGTATGATAGATAGCAAATAGAACTGAGCGTGGTTTATCCAAACCAATCACATGTAATAATAATGTCTCACTTTCATGTTGCAGCTTCAAAATGACATAGTTGGATATTTGACGTTTCATTTCTACAAAAAAACATTGTTCCAGTGTTCAAAAACAACTCATGTAAATGGAATTGAAGTGGACTTAAATACTGAACCTTGAGGAGCCCCGTTAAAGTTATTGGACCTCACAGATTGAGTTTAGTCACACAGTAACAGACCTTCCCACTTCCACAGACACACAGACACACAGACATTACAGTCCTGTCTCCACACTGGCCCATACAGTAAGGATGGCAGTGCACAGTAGCATTACTGAGTGTATGTTAGCAATAAAGGTTAACATCTCCATCTGCCTTCACTGGCAATCCGTGTGGGAGAGAAAACACCTCCCCCACAACTGAAAAGACAAAATGGCGCTTACGAAACAAAATCTAGCCCACCGCCGTGAGTCTTTCTTTATAAATAATGGTAAATCAGATGGTGCCTTGAGGCATGTTATTTATCTCAGTTATATAACTTAGATATATCTGTATCATATTATGAACTTAGTAGCTGCCTATCTGATGTGCTACATACAAACATTATGTTTGTCCCTTTTCTTATACTATATACAAAATATGATTATAAGTTGCTATAACAATACCATAAACCTCTGTAGAATATAATGGTATTCTTGTATAACAGTGTTAGATCACATTTTACAAAGGTCTCAGATACACTACAAAGATGAATGAAGGAGTCAGCCTGCCCCTTCTACCACATTGCAAATTAAAACCAGTCACAGAAGGATTCCACTGCCTACTCCAAAAACACTTTAATGGCCTTTTCCTGGAAACTCCTGTTCATATCTTCAGTGTTACCGTCAATGGGCAGCACAACTGATTATGCAGGTCTGTGACAATAGGCCTTATTACACCCCAGATAGCACCCTCTTAATGAACACTTGATTAACATCTGCTATCTTTGAAACTGGATTTTTAGGAAATATTGACTCAATGAGTAGGCCCACCTACAATGAGCATATGGAATTGTCAGAGGTTTACTCACTAACTGTGATATAAAAGACAGATAATTATGTGTACACACATACCATGCAATGACAGGTGTGTTACTGTACAGTAGGATACTTCATCACTTTCACTACACATAGCTATAATTCTCATGCAAAACATGTTATGATATGGGTCACTCTCTCTCTCTCTCTCTCTCTCTCTCTCTCTCTCTCTCTCTCTCTCTCTCTCTATCACATACACACACACACACACACACACACACACACACACACACACACACACACACACCAAGGTTATTATGGTAATCGAAACTGAATAAAAAATAAAAATTGGAAAGTGAACTGTAGTGAACTGACATTTAACTAAGAAAAACATTTGAAAAACTAAAACTATACTGAAACTATTATCTTTGACTGCAAAACTAACTGAACTAAAATAAAACCATCATAAATTATGTTTATTATAGGTTTTTTGAGGGGGGGGGTTCGAGCTTCTGAATCTGGGGAGTAAATGTTGCTAGTAGATAATTATTTTTCATAAAGGCCTAGCTTGTGCATCACTATCACTAGCTATCAGTAGCTGACAGGGAAGAAATCAGGGGGCGAGTGCAGACCATACAGTAGGTGTGTACAGTGGAGGCAGTAGACCCAACACCAGCAGTGGTCGGTTGCAAAAGTCAATTGCTGGAAAGGACAAAAGCAGATGTATTGTAGTGTGGAACAGAGATGAAAGGGAAAAACCCAACCAACCTCAAAGTCAATCTGAACAGCAACCACAAAGAATTTCAGGATGGTGAAACAGCCATTATTTTATTTGTGACTCTTTTCAGGAAACTAGCCGTATGTTGCAGGTCACTACTTCACAGGAGAGCCATTTGAACATAAACTTTTTTTTAAATCTAAATGTGTTTTTTGGCAGAAATGCCTTCTGGAACATGTGAACTTTCATGTGCCTTAATAACAAACTTGTATGCCATCTGTAAATACGAATAAAATGGTTAAATTATAAGCCTAGCTGGTTTAGCCACAGAAAAGGATATACCAACCTTCCCGCTAACCATGATTGGCTGAGATAATGAGTGGGCTGGACATGCTCAAAGATGAGTTTGGATTGGTCTGCAATATAGCACGCTTCTGTCTATTTGAGCGGGTCAGTACGTGTAGGTAATCCTGTCTAATTATGCTTTTTAAAATATATATTGCATTGTAGATCTGCATACGTGTGCTCTCCACTTTCTGTAGGACCGAGTTTTGAAATCATTGGAATTAGAGTGTGATAGCTAAGGAGATGGAGAAAATACCGGTATACGGATTACATCTTCAAACTAAGGGCAACCATGGCATCAGTGATAGGGAGAAGTGGCCATTCCATGTAAGATAGTCTAGCTAGCTACATTTCAGACATTACACGTTTTTAATTTTGACAGAAAGTCATTTTCATTTCAAGTTAACATGTACTGTTAGCTAGCTAGCTAATGTTAGCTGGCTGGCTTGCTAGATAACGTTACATGTATGATCTTATTATTCACATAAGACATTTCTTTTGCTAGTTATAGCCTAATGTTAGCTAGCTAACATTGAACCTGGTTGGTTAGCTACCTGCAGATTAATGCAGGGTAGTAACGTCATGAGTTGGGATTATGGTTCATTGTTTACCTAGCTAGCTAGCTACATGTCTTGACAAAAGACTCCACCATGCAAGTAACCATATCAATAGAATGTCACTGCGACAACTGTTGATAGACGCAGCTGGTAAATAACTGATGAATTTACAAACGCTCAACACCTGTTGAATATGGTGTCAGTAAACGTTGGCAGAAAAGTGCAAATTTTTGCCAGTAGCACAGTTGCAGTCACCAACACTCTGGATAACATAAAAACAGCCTAACCAGTGCTGCTAGGGTGAATAAAATGGTCAGCAAGTTGTTCTCTCATTTGCGTCTGGAAGTAGCTAGCAAGCTAGCCAACGTTAGCCAGTTAGCTTGGGTGCTTGACTGCTGTTGTTTGAACAGAATGCTTGGATCAACCCTTAAAGAGATGTGTGGGGCTAAAGCTTAAAAATATGTGAATGATGCTGAATGGGTGTAAACAAAGAAGAGTTCTCCAGTAGGTAACAAAACATTCAAAGGCCATTTTCTCAAAAGTGAGGTTACAAGTATATAAACTTTCAAAGCAGAATTACTTTCCCATTGTTCCTCCAATGCAGTGTATGATATACAATTTTATAGCCCTGTGTCTCTGCTTTTATCCAATGTAAAAAACACCATTTCAAATTTTGCAATATAAAATCGGTCACATTTTTGGAATCCGGTCAGAATTCGACTCCTGGTATCACATGAACACAAATAAGACATAGAAAATGTGTAGAATTGCAAGAAATTAGCTTTAAAACTTCTCAATGTTCTTTTCGCTTGATGGCCTAACATGTAGAATTGCAGAATATTTACTTTAAAACTGCAAAAAATTTCCCTCTGCCAACAAAAGACTGGTTTGAACAGTTTGAGACAGTTTGGGGTCATATGGGTTTGAGGTAAGGGTTTGTTACTATGCCAATAAATGATCAAATCCATTCGGACTTTTGTCACCTAGGACATTTGTGTGACCGGACAATCACAAATAGTACTTGAGTACCCCTGCTATAGGCCTACAAAACATAAATGGCTCCTAGCCTCCCATGCATAAAACAACTTTCTTTCCCTAACACTAAAACTGAAACTAAATAATATAAAAACTGAAACTGGATAAAAACTAGTAAATCAAGTATGAAAACGAACTGATACTAAACTGAATTTCAAATAATCTAACAGAAAAAAAGAATAGAAAATCACAAAACTATAAAAACCTTGACACACACACAGTAAAGACTCTCTCTGACCAAACAGTTCTGTTTACTGTACTACACTGTGTGTTGTTTTGTTGTCAGGTTACCCGGTGGCTGCTCAGTTCCAGGAACAGTGCTATGGGAGGTCCAGCCAGTGAGCCAGTCAACCAGCTCCATCTGCAAGTGGTTACCTGAGAAACTGCCCCTGGCACTGCCATTGACGTCACACCCTAAATAAGAATAAGGAAATGTGCTGCTGGTCTTCAGCCAACTGAGGTTGGAGCAGATCCCCAGCCAAGCACCCCTCTCTCGTGCTTGTTCACTCATGCACTGTACACTCAGAGAACCCCCACCCACCACCACCTCACTACACACGTATAGTACTAGTCAAAAGTTTGGACACACCTACTTATTCAAGGTTTTTTCTTTATTCTTTACAATTTTCTACATTGTAGAATAATAGTGAATACATCAAAACTATGAAATAACACATGGAATCATGTAGTAACCAAAAAAAAGTGTTAAACATATATTTGAGATTCTTGAAAGTAGCCACCCTTTGCCTTGATGACAGGTTTGCAAACTCTTGGCAATCTCTCAACCAGCTTCACATGGAATGCTTTTCCAAAAGTCCTGAAGGAGTTCCGACATATGCTGAGCACTTGTTGGCAGCTTTTCCTTCACTCTGCGGTCCAACTCATCCCAAACCATCTCAATTGGGTTGAGGTCGGGTGATTGTGGAGCCCAGGTCATCTGACGCAACACTCCATCACTCTCCTTCTCGGAGAGCCCTTACACAGCCTGGAGGTGTGTTGGGTCATTGTCCTGTTGAAAAAAAAAATGGTAGCTGCAGAATGCTGTGGTAGCCATGCTGGTTAAGTGTGCCTTGAATTCTAAATAAATCACAGACAGTGTCACCAGCAAAGCACCCCCACTGAGGTGCAGTTAACTCTAATGAACCTATCCTCTGCAGCAGAGGTAACTCTGGGTCTTCCTTTCCTATGGCGGTCGGCATAAGAGCCAGTTTCATCATGGCGCTCTATGGTTTTTGCGACTCCGCTTGAAGAAACTTTCAAAGTTCTTGAAATGTTCCGGATTGACTGGCTCCAGGCCATCTGTAAGTATTTTCTATGTAAAGCTCCGCCTTATCTCAGCTCACTGGTCAACATAGCAACACCCACCCTTAGCACGCTCTCCAGCAGGTATATTTCACTGGTCATCCCCAAAGCCAACACCTAATTGGTCGCCTTTCCTTCCAGTTCTCTGCTGCCAATGACTGGAACGAATTACAAAAATCTCCATCACTCATTTTGAGTGTCAGCAGTCAGAGCAGCTTACCGATTGCTGCAGATGTACACAGACCATCTGTAAATAACCCATCCAATCCAACTACCTACCTCATCTCCATATTTGTTTTTGTTTTTATGTTATTTTACACACCAGTATTTCTACTTGCACATCCTCATCTGCACATATATCACTCTAGTGTAAATTGCTAAATTATAAATGATTCACCACTATTGGGCTATTTATTGCCTTACCTCCTTACTTCATTTGCTCACACTGTATACAGAATTTAATGTTGTGTTATTGACGGTACGTTTTGTTTATCCCATCTGTAACTCTGTGTTGTTGTTTTTGTCGCACTGCTTTGCTTTATCTTGGCCAGGTCGCAATTGTAAATGAGAACTTGTTCTCAACTAGCCTACCTGGTTAAATAGGGCTATCTTCTGTATACCACCCTTACCTTGTCACAACTGATTGGCTCAAATGCATTAAGAAGGAAAGAAATTCCAGAAATTAACTTTTCATAAAGGCCCACCTGTTAATTGAAATGCATTCCAGGTGACTACTTCATGAAGCTGGTTGAGAGAATGACAAGAGTGTGCAAAGCTGTCATCAAGGCAAAGGATGGCTACTTTGAAAAATCTCAAATAGAAAATATATTTTGATTTGTTTAACACTTTTTTGCTTACTACATGATTCCATATGTGTTATTTCATTGTTTTGAAGTCTTCACTACTTTTCGACAATGTAGAAAATAGTCAAAAATAAAGAAAAACCCTGGAATGAGTATGTCCACTGGTACTGTACACATACACACACACATGCAGAACACTCAATGATATTGACATACAGACAAGATACTCAGTCCCACTCCCGTGCACACTTACGCACTAGAAACACAGAGAAATATATACACATACGCACAGACAGCCGCTAGAGGTAGGGGGAAGTGCCATATACTGTAGTTGAAGATTATCACGTTTAGACGAGAACTCCCACAATAAAAACCCACTGCTTTCAGTTGTTTACGTGTGTTATGGAGTGGGCTGGCATGTCGGTTGGTAGGTGTGCTTTATCTTAGAATATAGCATGCAGTCTGGAAGAACATTACCATAAGTCAGCACTGTCTTTAGAGAGAGCTACACATTATTGGTGGAAACGGCACTACATACAGCTTGAGTCAGAGATACTGTTACACAAGTGCTATCCCTCTATGATCTCCCTCTAGCTCCTAGGAAACATAACATGCAGACATTTACACTAACCCACATGAAAAGGAATTCATTATTTACATGGATTTCAACAGAAGGCCTCCCAGAGTGAGGCTCTAGACCAGTGGTTCTTAAACGTTGTTCAAACATTCAACCTCCAGCTGCGTACCCCTTCTAGTACCAGGGTCAGCGCACTCCCAAATGTTGTTTTTGCCATCATTGTAAGCCTACCACACACATTTACATTTACATTTAAGTCATTTAGCAGACGCTCTTATCCAGAGCGACTTACAAATTGGTGCATTCACCTTATGACATCCAGTGGAACAGTAGTGCATCTAAATCTTTTAAGGGGGGGGGGGGGGTGAGAGGGATTACTTTATCCTATCCTAGGTATTCCTTAAAGAGGTGGGGTTTCAGGTGTCACCGGAAGGTGGTGATTGACTCCGCTGTCCTGGCGTCGTGAGGGAGTTTGTTCCACCATTGGGGGGCCAGAGCAGCGAACAGTTTTGACTGGGCTGAGCGGGAACTGTACTTCCTCAGTGGTAGGGAGGCGAGCAGGCCAGAGGTGGATGAACGCAGTGCCCTTGTTTGGGTGTAGGGCCTGATCAAATCAAATCAAATCAAATTTTATTTGTCACATACACATGGTTAGCAGATGTTAATGCGAGTGTAGCGAAATGCTTGTGCTTCTAGTTCCGACAATGCAGTGATAACCAACAAGTAATCTAACTAACAATTCCAAAACTACTGTCTTATACACAGTGTAAGGGGATAAGGAATATGTACATAAGGATATATGAATGAGTGATGGTACAGAGCAGCATACAGTAGATGGTATCGAGTACAGTATATACATATGAGATGAGTATGTAGACAAAGTAAACAAAGTGGCATAGTTAAAGTGGCTAGTGACATAAGAATGCAGTCGATGATCTAGAGTACAGTATATACATATGCATATGAGATGAATAATGTAGGGTAAGTAACATTATATAAGGTAGCATTGTTTAAAGTGGCTAGTGATATATTTACATAATTTCCCATCAATTCCCATTATTAAAGTGGCTGGAGTTGGGTCAGTGTCAATGACAGTGTGTTGGCAGCAGCCACTCAATGTTAGTGATTGCTGTTTAACAGTCTGATGGCCTTGAGATAGAAGCTGTTTTTCAGTCTCTCGGTCCCAGCTTTGATGCACCTGTACTGACCTCGCCTTCTGGATGATAGCGGGGTGAACAGGCAGTGGTTCGGGTGGTTGATGTCCTTGATGATCTTTATGGCCTTCCTGTAACATCGGGTGGTGTAGGTGTCCTGGAGGGCAGGTAGTTTGCCCCGGTGATGCGTTGTGCAGACCTCACTACCCTCTGGAGAGCCTTACGGTTGAGGGCGGAGCAGTTGCCGTACCAGGCGGTGATACAGCCCGCCAGGATGCTCTCGATTGTGCATCTGTAGAAGTTTGTGAGTGCTTTTGGTGACAAGCCGAATTTCTTCAGCCTCCTGAGGTTGAAGAGGCGCTGCTGCGCCTTCTTCACGACGCTGTCAGTGTGAGTGGACCAATTCAGTTTGTCTGTGATGTGTATGCCGAGGAACTTAAAACTTGCTACCCTCTCCACTACTGATCCATCGATGTGGATAGGGGGTGTTCCCTCTGCTGTTTCCTGAAGTCCACAATCATCTCCTTAGTTTTGTTGACGTTGAGTGTGAGGTTATTTTCCTGACACCACACTCCGAGGGCCCTCACCTCCTCCCTGTAGGCCGTCTCGTCGTTGTTGGTAATCAAGCCTACCACTGTTGTGTCGTCCGCAAACTTGATGATTGAGTTGGAGGCGTGCATGGCCACGCAGTCGTGGGTGAACAGGGAGTACAGGAGAGGGCTCAGAACGCACCCTTGTGGGGCCCCCGTGTTGAGGATCAGCGGGAGGAGATGTTGTTGCCTACCCTCACCACCTGTGGGCGGCCCGTCAGGAAGTCCAGTACCCAGTTGCACAGGGCGGGGTCGAGACCCAGGGTCTCGAGCTTGATGACGAGCTTGGAGGGTACTATGGTATTGAATGCCGAGCTGTAGTCGATGAACAGCATTCTCACATAGGTATTCCTCTTGTCCAGGTGGGTTAGGGCAGTGTGCAGTGTGGTTGAGATTGCATCGTCTGTGGACCTATTTGGGCGGTAAGCAAATTGGAGTGGGTCTAGGGTGTCAGGTAGGGTGGAGGTGATATGGTCCTTGACTAGTCTCTCAAAGCACTTCATGATGACGGAAGTGAGTGCTACGGGCGGTAGTCGTTTAGCTCAGTTACCTTAGCTTTCTTGGGAACAGGAACAATGGTGGCCCTCTTGAAGCATGTGGGAACAGCAGACTGGTATAGGGATTGATTGAATATGTCCGTAAACACACCGGCCAGCTGGTCTGCGCATGCTCTGAGGGCGCGGCTGGGGATTCCGTCTGGGCCTGCAGCCTTGCGAGGGTTAACACGTTTAAATGTCTTACTCACCTCGGCTGCAGTGAAGGAGAGACCGCATGTTTTCGTTGCAGGCCGTGTCAGTGGCACTGTATTGTCCTCAAAGCGGGCAAAAAGTGATTTAGTCTGCCTGGGAGCAAGACATCCTGGTCCGTGACTGGGCTGGGTTTCTTCTTGTAGTCCGTGATTGACTGTAGACCCTGCCACATGCCTCTTGTGTCTGAGCCATTGAATTGAGATTCCACTTTGTCTCTGTACTGAAGCTTAGCTTGTTTAATAGCCTTGCGGAGGGAATAGCTGCATTGTTTATATTCGGACATATTACCAGACACCTTGCCCTGATTAAAAGCAGTGGTTCGCGCTTTCAGTTTCACGCGAATGCTGCCATCAATCCACGGTTTCTGGTTTGGGAATGTTTTTATCGTTGCTATGGGAACGACATCTTCGACGCACGTTCTAATGAACTCGCACACCGAATCAACGTATTCGTCAATATTTCCATCTGACGCAATACGAAACATGTCCCAGTCCACGTGATGGAAGCAGTCTTGGAGTGTGGAGTCAGCTTGGTCTGACCAGCGTTGGACAGACCTCAGCGTGGGAGCCTCTTGTTTTAGTTTCTGCCTGTAGGCAGGGATCAGCAAAATGGAGTCGTGGTCAGCTTTTCCGAAAGGGGGGGCGGGGCAGGGCCTTATATGCATCGCGGAAGTTAGAGTAACAATGATCCAAGGTTTTACCACCCCTGGTTGCGCAATCGATATGCTGGTAAAATTTAGGGAGTCTTGTTTTCAGATTAGCTTTGTTAAAATCCCCAGCTACAATGAATGCAGCCTCCGGATAAATGGTTTCCAGTTTGCAAAGAGTTAAATAAAGTTCGTTCAGAGCCATCGATGTGTCTGCTTGGGGGGGGGATATATACGGCTGTGATTATAATCGAGGAGAATTCTCTTGGAAGATAATGCGGTCTACATTTGATTGTGAGGAATTCTAAATCAGGTGAACAGAAGGATTTGAGTTCCTGTATGTTTCCTTCATCACACCATGTCTCGTTAGTCATGAGGCATACGCCCCCGCCACTCTTCTTACCAGAAAGATGTTTGTTTCTGTCGGCGCGATGCGTGGAGAAACCCGTTGGCTGCACCGCCTCGGATAGCGTCTTCCCAGTAAGCCATGTTTCTGTGAAGCAGATTACGTTGCAGTCTCTGATGTCCCTCTGGAATGCTACCCTTGCTCAGATTTCGTCAACCTTGTTGTCAAGAGACTGGACATTGGCAAGAAGAATGCTGGGGAGTGGTGCGCGATGTGCCCTTTTTCGGAGTCTGACCAGAACACCGCCTCGTTTCCCTCTTTTTCGGAGTCGTTTCCTTGGGTCGCTGCATGCGATCCATTCCGTTGTCCTGTTTGTAAGGCAGAACACCGGATCCGCGTCGCGGAAAACATATTCTTTGTCGTACTGATGGTGAGTTGGCGCTGATCTTATATTCAGTAGTTCTTCTCGACTGTATGTAATGAAACCTAAGATGACCTGGGGTACTAATGTAAGAAATAACACGTAAAAAAACAAAAAACTGCATAGTTTCCTAGGAACGCGAAGCGAGGCGGCCATCTCAGTCAGAGCCTGGAGGTACTGAGGTGCCGTTCCCCTCACAGCTCCGTAGGCAAGCACCATGGTCTTGTAGCGGATGCGAGCTTCAACTGGAAGCCAGTGGAGAGAGCGGAGGAGCGGGGTGACGTGAGAGAACTTGGGAAGGTTGAACACCAGACGGGCTGCGGCGTTCTGGATGAGTTGTAGGGGTTTAATGGCACAGGCAGGGAGCCCAGCCAACAGCGAGTTGCAGTAATCCAGACGGGAGATGACAAGTGCCTGGATTAGGACCTGCGCCGCTTCCTGTGTGAGGCAGGGTCATACTCTGCGGATGTTGTAGAGCATGAACCTACAGGAACGGGCCACCGCCTTGATGTTAGTTGAGAACGACAGGGTGTTGTCCAGGATCACGCCAAGGTTCTTAGCGCTCTGGGAGGAGGACACAATGGAGTTGTCAGCCGTGATGGCGAGATCATGGATCACACACATACTATACAATACATTTTAACATAAGAATGAGTGTGTGTTTTTGTCACAACCCGGCTCGTGGGAAGTGACAAAGAGCTCTTATAGGGCCAGGGCACGAATAATATTATTATAATAATCAATAATTTTGCTCTTTATTTAGCCACCTTACATATAAAACCTTATTTGCTCATCAAAATGTATAAATAACTCACCACAGGTTAATGAGAAGGGTGTGATTGAAAGGATGCACATAACTCTGCAATGTTGGGTTGTATTGGAGAGAGTCTCAGTCTAATTAGAAATCTAAAGCTTCTTCAGGCTAGGGTCCTTTTTTCAGAATTTTCGCCTGACTGACATGCCCAAAGTGTTACTCAGGCCCAGAAGCCAGGATATGCATATAATTGGTATCATTGGATAGAAAACACTTTAAGTTTGTAAAATTGTAAAGATAATGTATGAGACTATAACACAATTGATATGGTAGCCGAAAATCCGAAGAAAAAGCAACCAGAATGTTTTGCTTTTTGAGATCCCATGCTCTTTCAATGGAAAGCTATGTAATTCCAGCTCCCAGCGAGGAAGACGACGCACACTCGCTAATTTTAGTGTTCTATTGAACATACTTCTTTCCGTATGAAATATTATAGTTTATTTACATTTTAGCGTACCTGAGGATTAAATAGAAAGGTAGTTTGTCTTGTTTGAACAAAGTTTAGCGGTAGCTTTTTGGATTCCTTTGTCTGCAAGTTGAACGAGTGGATTACTGAAATCAATGGCGCCAACTAAACTGACTTTTCGGGATATAAAGAAGGATTTTATCTAACAAAACGACCATTCATGTTGTAGCTGGGACCCTTGGGATTGCAAACAGAGGACGATTTTCAAAAGGTAAGTGATTATTTAATCGCTATTTGTGATTTTATGAAGTCTGGGCTGGTTGAAAAATATGTTGATGTGGGACGCCGTCCTAAAAACAATTGCATGGTATGCTTTTGCTGTAAAGCCTATTGTAAATCGGACAATGCAGTTAGATTAACAAGAATTTAAGCTTTTAACAAATATAAGATACTTGTATGTTCATAAATGTTTGAATAAATGATTGAATGATATTTATTTGAATTGTTCGCCCTCCAATTTCACCGGATGTTGTCAACAGGCGTCCCTAGCCTTAAGTTAAATAATTTTCCACACACAGTCTGTGCCTGTATTTAGTTTTCATGCTAGTGAGGGCCGGGAATCCACTCTCCAGTCTCTGGGTACGTGGTTGCAAAGGGCATCAGTGTCTTAACAGTGATTTGCCAATGCAAGAAACTCTCAGCGCAGCCCTATCCAGAAATCTGGCAGTGGTTTCGAATTAAATTGCATTTTTACAGAACCGCTTGTTGCAATTTTGATGAAGCTCTCTTGTTCAGATGTCGTTAAGTGGACTGGAGGCAGGGCATAAAAGGGATAACGAATCCAGTTGTTTTTGTCATTTGTTTCGGGAAAGTACCTGCGTAATTGCGCACCCAGCTCACTCAGGTGCTTCGCTATATCACATTTGACATTGTCCGTAAGCTTGAGTTCATTTGCACATAAAAAAAAAACATACAATGATGGAAAGACCTGTGTGTTGTCCTTGTTAATGTGGACAGAAAAGAGCTCCAACTTCTTAATCATAGCCTTAGTTTTGTCCCGCACATGGAAAATAGTTGAAGAGAGTCCCTGTAATCCTAGATTCAAATCATTCAGGTGAGAAAAAACATCACCCAGATAGGCCAGCCGTGCGAGAAACTCATCATCATGCAAGCGGTCAGACAAGTGAAAATGATGGTCAGTAAAGAAAACTTTAAGCTCATCTCTCAATTTAAAAAAACATGTCAATTATTTCCCCCTTGATAACAAGCGCACTTCTGTATGTTGTAAAACCGCTACATGGTCGCTGCCCATATCATTGCATAATGCAGAAATTCACGAGAGTTCAGGGGCCTTGCTTTTCACTGTAGTGTCCAAAACGTCTTTCAAGCTGTCAGGCATTCCCTTAGAGCCTCTCGGTGGCAAGAGCCTCTCGGTGGATGCTGCAGTGTACCCAAGTGTCATCGGGAGCAACTGCTTGCACACACGTTACCACTCCACTATGTCTCCCTTTCATGGCTTTTGCGCCATCAGTACAGATACCAACACATCTTGACCACCAAAGTCCATTTGATGTCACAAAGCTGTGCAGTACTTTAAACATATACTTTCATGTTGTCCTGGTTTATAGTGGTTTGCAGAAAAGGATGTCTTCCTTAATTGACCCCCCATAAACGTAACGGACACATACCAGTAGCTGTGCCAGGCCCGCCACGTCTGTTGACTCATCCAGCTGTAACACATGTAATTCACAGGCTTGTATGTGAAGCAGTAATTGTTTCAAAACATCTCCTGCCATGTCACTGATGCGCCGTGAAACAGTGTTGTTTGATGAAGACATTGTCTGTATAGTTTTTTGGGCCTTTTCTCCCAGCATTGTCCCAGGCATATCCGCGGCAGCAGGAAGAATGAAGTCCTCCACTATAGTATGGGGAATGCTTGTCCTAGCCACTCGGTAGCTCAACATATAAGACGCTTCTAGCCCCTCCTTATTAATGGTATCTGTTGCTTTTACTCAAAAGTCGTCTTTATTCTCGCTCAAAAAACTCCTGTGGCTTTTTAAAATTTTTATTGACATGTTTCGTTTCTAAATGTCTGCATAAGAGTGAAGGTTTCCCTCGAGAGAGTAACGGTTAATGTGATTGGATGTTAATTATTTGACTAAGCTACCTATATTTGATATTGTGTGTTTATTTTGCTGAACACTAGACTGTTTAATTTTATTTTTGGCAGTGAAACGAGGCAACTCAGGCAAGAAAAAAAACTCATCAAATGTATAGCCCCGTTGGAAAATATAAATGTACTGTTTGAAAATGATTTAAATATATATATATTTTTTAAGTGAATCCCATTTTTATTTGGCATACCCCCAACGGCATTGCGCGTGTACTCCAGTTTGGGAATAGCTGGTCTAGACCATCGATCAGCATGGAAGGGAACATTTCAACGGTTTCCAATTTATTGCTCAGAAAAATGAGTTGTTTGAGTTCAAGTGGTTTCTTAAAGAAACTGACAATAACCATATAACATGAAACATTGTCTCTACCTTCTTGCCCTTTGTGCTGTTGTCTGTGCCCAATGTTTGTACCATGTTTCGTGTGTGTGTGCGCAAGTAGAAAAAACATGTTGACTCACCCTACCTGTAGAGAAACGCCAATGCCATCCTCCTCTCATTCATGTTGACGAAACTGTCTATGACTCTGTCATACAGTATATGCTTTTATTTTTGGTTGTCCTCAGATACCTGGCTAAATTGCTTGCTCACTAGCCTAACGTCCTTTCATGGGCAACATTAGCTAATCATTGGCCAGTACAGCGAATTAAGTAAAACCACAAATCCATCTCCATTCATGGCTAATTTAGGAAATTGACAATTTTAGCTAGCTAGCCACCGAAGGACAACAAGATGCAGCAACTCAAGTTGATTCTGTCCTGTCAATGACGTATTGCTCTCGATGTGATTGGAGTGAAATCAAATCCGAACTGGCTTCCTTTGACACTTGTTTTGGTGCGCCAGAACCATTCACAGTTGAGCTCAATCAGTTTAACTCAGCGCTAATTGGCTATTATTTTACAACTATTTTTTATCAAGGCAGGCCAAATGCTTGCTGGTTTCCCTTGGATTCAATGCTATTGGCGGTAACAATGGCATACTCTTTTTGACCAGACAGCATCAGATAGATTACCTATATATACAGAGACAGAGGGGTGCTGTTTCGCTTGCTCGGATGCTTTCTCCGGTGAGATATATTCAGCCTCTTGCGAATTGAAGGACAATTATGAAGCACAGAGATAACAACGTGCAACGTGGCGTTGGTGGATGGAGTGAGACATGATGTCCCAGATGTGCTCAATTGGATTCAGGTCTGGGAACGGGCGGGCCAGTCCATAGCATCAATGCCTTCCTCTTGCAGGAACTGCTGACACACTCCAGCCACATTGGGTCTAGCATTGTCTTGCATTAGGAGGAACCCAGGGCCAACCACACCAGCATACGGTCTCACAAGGGGTCTGAGGATCTCATCTCGGTACCTAATGGCAGTCAGGCTACCTCTGGCGAGCACATGGAGGGCCCCCAAAAAAACATTATTTTAAATTTTTCTTGATCAATTTTTTGGGGAGGCTGGCTTCCCTTGGCATACATGAATACAGGTCACTGAGCGTTCGTCTGCCGATCATTCAACGCGCTGTATTTTAGGGACCACCCGCAGTAGACATCTGAGTGCAGGCATTTTTCACATGATTCTACATGTAAAATCGGTGCATATTTGTTTCGCAAACGCTATTTGTGTGTTTGAGCCCTTAGTTGGCTGTAGAAGTACAACTTACTTAGCTCTGGTATTTTTCCTATTTACAGTTATAGATTTCCAACATTAGTTCCCGACAGTGACACATAACAGCTAGCTTATGCAAGGATAGTCCAGTGGCTCTCTGGTAACTTTGACTCCTTTATCATGGTGTCCATATAACTAGAGATTGAACCAATAAATGCACTTTGTGTAATATCCTTTGGTTATAAGACTGTGTCCTCACACCTATAAAACACATTTGAAAGATAAATTGTTTTACCACACATTCACTTTAGTTGCACAAATTGATTACCAAAGATATAGTTGCATAGTAGCACAGTGCATCAACTCCTGCGATTTCCATATGAATGTAACATTAAAAAAATATATATTTGGTGCTCCGTTTTGACACTGCTTAGTAGCCTACACAGTAGCTCTAACCAAAACACTATGAGCAGTCAGGTTATTAGAAACCAATAAACTCAGCAGACCAGACTGTGACGTCTGGCTTCTATGGTAACCATCCCCGGCAGAGGCTCATTAAAATGCTCAAGTGAATCATTACAACATGTTTTTATTGCACAGGCGAAGCATGGCCTAACAAACTAGAGGAAATGGGCTATAGGCCTACCCTGGGAAACATAGCTTTCATATAAACGCATCAAACACCATACCCATCATCATATCGCTCATTAGTAGAATAGTATGATAGTAGGGCATTAGGTGACATACCTGAAAAGACTAAATGCCTCGCTGCTCTATAACAATGTCATAATGACATGGTGCCTGTCAAACGTACCATGCTTTTAGTTTCATATGTCATTACAGATTTATGTGGTCATTAGAGAATAATGGATATTGTATCTGTCAGGGCCAGCCTTGTGTTACTCTTACAATGAAGGCACTGTAAAAAGGAGTTGTTATGGCAGCACACAGCACACTTTGAGCTAAATGGTTCTGGATATTCAGACTGCACAATAGACAACAAAGCCATGTTGCTCAGTATCTCAGAAAACAATATACAGTGCCAATGTTGCCACGTCAATTCGTTGCCATGGCACCCTTATTGCAGCCTCAAATCAAATCAAATCAAATGTATTTGTCACATACACATGGTTAGCAGATGTTAATGCGAGTGTAGCGAAATGCTTGTGCTTCTAGTTCCGACAATGCAGTAATAACCAACGAGTAATCTAACCTAAGAATTCCAAAACTACTACCTTATACACACAAGTGTAAAGGGATAAAGAATATGTACATAAAGATATATGAATGAGTGATGGTACAGAATGGCATAGGCAAGATGGAGTAGATGGTATAGAGTACATTATATACATATGAGATGAGTAATGTAGGGTATGTAAACAAAGTGGCATAGTTTAAAGTGGCTAGTGATACATGTATTACATAAAGATGCAGTAGATGATATAGAGTACCGTATATATATATACATATGAGATGAGTAATGTAGGGTATGTAAACATTATATTAAGTGGCATTGTTTAAAGTGGCTAGTGATATATTTTTTACATCAATTTCCATCCATTTCCATTATTAAAGTGGCTGGAGTTGAGTCAGTGTGTTGGCAGCAGCCACTCAATGTTAGTGGTGGCTGTTTAACAGTCTGATGGCCTTGAGATAGAAGCTGTTTTTCAGTCTCTCGGTCCATGCTTTGATGCACCTGTACTGACCTCGCCTTCTGGATGATAGCGGGGTGAACAGGGAGTGGCTCGGGTGGTTGTTGTCCTTGATGATCTTTATGGCCTTCCTGTGACATCGGGTGGTGTAGATGTCCTGGAGGGCAGGTAGTTTGCCCCCGGTGATGCGTTGTGCAGACCTCACTACCATCTGGAGAGCCTTACGGTTGTGGGCGGAGCAGTTGCCGTATCAGGCGGTGATACAGCCCGAGGGGATGCTCTCGATTGTGCATCTGTAGAAGATTGTGAGTGCTTTTGGTGACAAGCCAAATTTCTTCAGCCTCCTGAGGTTGAAGAGGCGAGGCTGATTTCTTTGCTATTTCATTTGCAATTTATTGTTTTTTTAATGTGCATTTTTATTGAATAACCTTTTGTTTTTGAGTAACTAATCAAGTACTGGTCATTTTAATCTAGTAATTTTGAATGTTGGAAACGGTTAAGGAATTGGACTTTCCTGCCATCAACAAAGTATAGCTAGATGTTTGTTACTGTTTTCTTTTGAATACCTAAGTTGAAAACCTAAGTTAAAGTGTTTCACTTACTATCTCCTGGAGGACTACAAAGGACCACAAAGTACAGAAATGGGGAACACTCATATATTTTACTCAGGAGGATTCCTTCATAGTTTCAAGAGGATTAAATAAACCCTGAGTAAGGAGCTCAAAAATGTACTTTTCAACTTGAAATCCTACAGAAAAAGCTTAAACATTGAGGATGGCAAGGTGGTACAAATTCCATTCATAAGCCAAAAGATTCCACACAGAACTATACGTCTCCCTCTCTCACCCCTCTATGCAGCGCAGGTTCTGACTCTGCAGCCAGTTAAAAAAGTGAATGTACCACCTCTCATTCAGACCTCTTTAACCAGTCTATACTAGTACAAGAGTTCATCAGTGACAATGACCTGGGATTAATATGCTTGACGAAGACGTAGCACAGAAATGGTGAATTCTACTTATGCAATGAAACATCTCCACCTGGTTATAAATATCTGGAAAAAGCCCACACTCATGGCAGGGATGGTGGTCTTGCTGTTTTCCACAAAAACAGTTTTGACCAGAAAATGTTGCCTGTCCCTACTGGCTTGTCATTTGAGTGCCTTGGCTTTTAAAATTAAGTCTCCCAGTTCTCTCACTGTGATAACTCATCTATCGCCCTCCCAAAACAAACTTTTCTGAGCTGATAACCTCTCTGTGTCCTACCCTGTCCAATGTTGTTGTCCTAGGAGATTTCAACATTCCGTCTTCCAGGAGTCTGTTCGCCCTGCCCTACAAGCTGAGTGCCTTCAGTCCACCCCTGACGAGATGTTCGACCTGTATAATAGCATTCTAAGCACACCTTAAACAGCCTTGCCCCTGAAAAAACACGTCAAGTATCCTTCCAACGGTCCTCCTCATGGTTCACAAAGGGGCTGCGCAGCATGAAGACCCATGGCCGAAGTTTAGGGAGTTTGTGGAGAAGTACTGGCCTAACTGTCAACCTAATGGCCTATACAGTAGCCCGCCTCACCACATCTGATGCAGAAAAGCTAATCCATGCATACATTTTCACCCAAATGTATTATGGGTGCACAGTACTTGGTAATCTGCCTGCAAATTCAATTCATGAGCTATAGCTCATCCAAAACAGTGCCGAAAGGATTCTGACAAACAAAAAAGTATTCTTCCCCCCCCCCCCCCCATCGTTGCTGATCTCCATTGGCTGATCTCCTCAAATAATTGACTGTTACATTTTCCTCCTCGACTTCAAAGCCCTAAATGGCATCGGACCCGACTACCTGTCAGACATACTCTCCCCCAACGAACCTCCACACACCCCACATTCAAACCACGCCAAACTCCTTCATGCCCTCAGGACCAGGCTCTGAACAATGGGGGACTATGCCTTCCTCTCCCATGCACCACTCCTATGGAACTCCCTTCCAGATAATCTCAGGGCTGTTCAGACTGTTGTTAAAGCAGGCCTTAACCTTTTACCTCAGCTGGCTAAATAAAGGTCATACAGAATGTTTTTTTGGTAGTCTTAAACAAATCTACATTGAAACAAGTATACACCTTATACACATGGTTATGGACTTACAAAAAAGAAGTCACCTGCACCATGTCAGATATACTGCAGAGTTTAAATGTATTCAATTTTGAGTTTGCATCCCAATATTACACTATATATACAGTACATCACAAGACTGAACTATAACAAAACTGTTTGACATAGAAATACCATATTTTCAGTGTTATGTTTTTTATGTTTATTAATTATGAAAAATATGAATAACATTCCACCAGTGAGGTCACTAGGTCATTTGACTGCAGGAAAGGACTACGACTTATCTTTATTGGCTGGCCTACCCTTCCTCCTAGACTCCTAGACTTTGATTGTTGCTTTCGTGATATGGTTAGATATATTTGTTTTGTTTTTTAAACATTTTGATTTTTTTATTTGATTCACTTTGAGATTATTCTTGTATAATGAAAAGCGCTTTACAAATGTAATAGATTATTATTATCTGCATCTGTGCCAATTTTAAACATGGTATGTTACAGTGATGAAAAGATACTCCGTGAATAACCATACAAGGAATGTGAGTTGAGACCATATAAACACTCAGTCAAAGTAAAGAGTGAAAACGCTGAAAGGGAGGCCCTGCATTTCTCAGGTATTTGGAACCTTGGGCAGAGTACGCACACCACCTCCACTCGGACGCCTCCACCAGTGCTAACTTGTGGGAAGTTTATCGCCCCATATCTGATAAAAGCAGATTAGGCTAGGCTGTTTGTTTAAAGTGGCAGGTTGCCAGTTGTCTTTGACACTAGAGGGTAAGACAAAAAAAATGTGAAAGGGCTTCTCTGGGCCAAGGCAGCTCTTTCCCTTGAAGTGGGAAGTGTTCCACCCAGTGCCACTTACGGTAAGTGAGCCCTTCCCCTTCAGGCTGGAGGCGGAGTCTGCTTCAACACTCCAATCACACTGCAGGCTCTCAAAAACAATTTCTTCAGGGGGCTCAAGCAGGGAGGGTACAGGTTTATTCCATAACATGTCAACTCCAACATTTAAACAACTTGCCTTTTCTGTAATTTAAGGCATCTGTACTGACTCTTGACACTGTGGAATGTTTGTATCGACATGAACCTTTGCTTGCCGGGAGTGGGAAAGTTCCAGGGAAGATGAATCATGGACTCCGATACGTGATGAGGATACAAGAGCAGACATGACTGGAGGATAAAATGTGCTTATTAGATGATGAAAAGAGCTTAATGATCTGTGTAAATAGATTAAAGGTGCAATCCGCATTTCAAACAATACCAAAGCCTTACCCCACCACTGTTTTAGTAAAAATCTGAGGGATGGGGCTGGAGAAATGTAACCACTCAAATTCATAGAGCTATGGGTACGAGGTCTGACCATCCATGAAATCAAAATGAGAGTTTTAACCATGTTTTGAGGAGATACAATGTTTGTTTACGATTAACATTGTTAACAAACAATGGAGTGAAACAAGTATATATTTGGTGTTATGATGGGGAATGACAGTTGAGCTAAGCTTATGAGGCATTTATAAATTAAATTCTTCAAAAAATTAATGGGTATATCCATTGCATAGTATTTATCTTTAAAACACAGAAAAACAAGGTGGAAAATGCTGGTTTAAGAATAACACATCTTATCAAAAGTTTCCTGTGGTTTCCATATAGTGCAACGTAGTGATGATACAGAGCATTGCGCACCGACCACTATCAGCATGAAACCTGGGGAGTGCACGTGTCATCAGATTTTTTCACCATTTAAAAATGTTCTCACTAGCTCTTGTTGGCATTGCCACATTCCAATGACTCCCACTCACTCACAACATTATATTCAACAACCTCTCCATAAAGAGAAAAATGGTTTTGGCTCATTCAAAATAAAAATAAGCCACTTCGTTGTTGTATTAGGCCTACAACCTGTCAGCCCTTGTCTCTTTAAGAAATAACTGTGTGTGCTGATGAGTTTTCTGTAGCTAATATACAGACCAGGATATTAAAATATTATCTTGATTAATTTATGAAAGTCTGTGCTGCTGGGGCCTGTTGACTTGCCAGAAAGTGGAGATGTGTACGACTTATCAGTTGAAATGAAAAATGTGCGGAACTAACAAGACCAGATTCCCTTGAACAGTGCTCTGTCTTTGACCTTATGCCTTACGAGAGAAAAAGTACACATTCTCTCTCCTTCTTTCTTTGTGTTGGAAGCTGTGCTGAGTGTGCGCATTGAACAGAACGATTTGTACTTTGTGGTTTACAGGGAAGTTTAAGTGAAACCGTGACACAAAATGAGGCTCACATATTGACACCATTCAGTAATGTAGATATGGATGAAACCATATCATCACATTCTCATTCAGCAAGGACACAAAAGTCAATGTTTGACCTGTGGGGTGGGGGTCTGTTAATGTGTCACAGTGAGTCTATATTCATTACCTGTGTCAACATAGACACCGCCACACCTTTTGTTTACAGCTTGATGAATACTTAACATTGATAATCTATCAGCGTGTATATGACCCAGAGGAACAGTAAAACAGATGCTCGCCTGAAACATTAACTGACTTCAAACAAAAACAGGCCACCATCGACTGCTTTTTATGGGTGTCCATGTCATCACTCTTCATCACATCCTAACCTTGAAAGGAAAGGCATATGAAACTCTCAGGGATCAAATCAGATAACCTTTTGACAACAGACTATGCTGAGATCAGTAGAAAGACCTTGTGAGACAAGTAATATCGAACTCTAAAATGTCATTACACGTGTCATAAATGTTCAATAAATCTGTAATGAATGTCATCGAATCATCACAGTTGTGTTTACTCTGACATGTTGTGGGAAAAAAACATGTTTTATTGTCAAATACACAAGATAGGTGAAGTGAAATGTGTTGTTTTACAGGGTCAGCCATAGTAGTACGGCGCTCCTTTATCTGAAAAGCAGCACCAAAACAGACACAGAGTGATTACCAAGTAAGGCTGGTATGAGGCGGGAGGCTGCTGTGAGTGTGAGAGTGAGTGTGCATATAGCTGGTTGTGGATGTGGTTGCCAGTATTGTATCACTCCAGGGATTTGCCCTGTGCATGGTGGATGCTTGAGTTAACACAGGTATTTGAGTTGACTCTGTTAGTGGGGGCTGTGATAATCACACCAAGATGACCTATAGCAACAGGCTAGCAAGGGTCCAGCTCAGTTACATCTTCAGCAGAATATTCATTCAGATGGATGCTTACTGTTGTAAAAACTCCTACTCCATCTCAACATGATTATTACATTTTCACTCAATAATGTGAGTAGCATAAAACAAGAGCTCCCAGGTGGCGCAGGGGTCTAAGGCACTGCATCTTAGTGCTAGAGGCGTCACTACAGAGCCTGGTTTGATTCCAGGCTGTATCACAACCGGCAGTGATTGGGAGTTAGGGTTTGGCCGGGGTAGGCCGTCACTGTAAATAATATATTTTTCTTAACCGACTTGTGTTACGGAGTCTAGATGATAGGTAATCGACTAGCCGGACTGCTCCACGGACTCCGTGTGTAGGGATTTGTACAATGCTTGAACAAGGCTATTGAACTTGACATTGGTGTTTGTCTTTATTCCTTTATCCAACATATCATACTGAAACAACTTGCCTAGTTAAATGAAGATTAAATAAAATTAAATAAAATAAAATAACAAGCTGAACAGCATGAGTCTAAATGAATGTCTGATTTTAGGTTGGAGAATATGAATGAATGAATGAATGAATGAATGAATGAATGAAAGGCAGGAATAGATTGTCATTATTAAATAGCAACTGAACACAAAAACCAACTTCTCTGGTTGAAAACGGCCAATGTGGCATCGATATTTGTCCGAAACATTTATTCTTGTGCCAAACTGACAATTTTAAAAACAAATAGGATACCAAGTACCACTGCCTGTCAAAATCTAATACCAACTGTCAGTAAACAGCTGCCGGGGTGTACTGCAGTGCACGCTATCCAATCGCTCACCATAAATCAACCATCAAGACATCACGGCAAATATTATGTTGAAAAGAACAAGAGTTATTGTTTTTTTTTACTCCTGGGGGGTTTTCCAACTCAAACATCCTCACATTCATAAGCTAACGTTAGCATCACAAACATAACTTTCATCAACGATGGCTAAGTCTAGAGTCTAGAAAGCAGGAAATGTATTAGGCTTGAAGCATGGGATTTTTTAAACAATCACGTTCACTTTGGCATGCTGTGTCACGCGGTGGCACTCTCCTCTGGGTCCAGTAGCTGTGCGTGGGTAAAATCTCAGGTGGAAGCCAAACCAGAAAAAAAAGCTGTATTTCAACCAGTGGCGACCCGTCATTCAGGGCCCCACCTGTTTAACAAAAGAAAGAAAAAAAATGGATATATTTTTTGTTGTTGTGTGTATGCCTGTTGTGCATGTTATTTTGGCATTAACACGTGTTACATATCAATTTGCAAACTTTTAAAAAAAAATCAAGCTGGTATATAAACATGGTCTCTTTTTTGCTTTCTTGAGTAAGGCAGTACCAAAATGCAGGTGTTTCAGCCTAGCTCAGTGCATTCTGTGGTGGTTGGGCAACCAATGTTATCTAATTGGTAATTGGTAATGTTCTCTAATTGCGCCGTGATTGGCTCAGTGTTCTGTCACTCATTGGGACACTACGTCACCGCAAAATCTACGGGTAGAGTCAAGCCCCTTGGGTGCTGCCATAGAGTCAGAATAGAAGTGCCCATTATTATTTGACCCTGCTGGTCCTCTATGAACATTTGAACATTTTGGCCATGTTCTGTTATAATCTCCACCCGACACAGCCAGAAGAGGACTGGCCACCCCTCATAGCCTGCTTCCTCTCTAGGTTTCTTCCTAGGTTCCAGACTTTCTAGGGAGTTTTTCCAAGCCACCGTGCTTCTACACCTGCATTGCTTGCTGTTTGGGGTTTTAGGCTGGGTTTCTGTACAGCACTTTGTGACATCAGCTGATGTAAGACGGGCTTTATAAATACATTTGATTGATTGACTGATTGGATGCTGCAGTGTACCTAAGTGGCATCGGGAGCAACTGCTTGCACATGCGTTACCACTCCACTATGTCTCCCTGTCATGTCTTTTGCACCATCAGTACAACACATCTTGACCACCAAAGTCCATTTGATGTCACAAAGCTGTCCAGTACTTTAAAAAGATCCTCTCATGTTGTCCTGGTTCCCAGTGGTTGGCAGAAGAGGATGCCTTCCTTTAATTGACCCCCCATAAATGTAACGGACACATACCAGTAGCTGTGCCAGGCCCGCCACGTCTGTTGACTCATCCAGCTGTAACGCATAAAATTCACTGGCTTGTATGCGAAGCAGTAATTGTTTCAAAACATCTCCTGCCATGTCACTGATGCGTCGAGAAACAGTGTTGTTTGATGAAGACATTGTCTGTATCGTTTTTTTGGCCTTTTTCCCCAGCATTGTCCCAGGCATATCCGCAGCAAGAAAAATCCTCCACTATAGTATGAGGCTTAACTGTCCCAGCCACACGGTAGCTCACCATATAAGACACTTCTAGCCCCTACTTATTAATGGTATCTGTTGCTTTTATACATGTCTTACTACTCAAAAGTAATCTTAATTCTTGCTCAAAAACTCCTGTGGCTTATTTTTCAAATTGGCATGTTTTGTTTCTAAATGTCTGCGCAAGAGTGAAGGTTTCATTGAGTTGTGTGATAGTACTTTTGCACATATAGCACACTGTGACTGAAGAAAGGCACTACTCCCAATACAAGTAAAACCCAAATCAATGTATTTCTCATCACATTTGTGCCTCTTCCATGGACCAACGTCCCTGTCTGTTGTTCGGTGCTTTCCCGGGTCAGGGGGCAGTAGCTCTTCTGCTGCATCAGATTCACAACTGTCAGTGTCCATGTTGTCAGCTGGGCTAACAACATGTTTATATTAAATGTTTAATTTCAAGTATATATTGCAAATATATTGCATTTGGGGACAGATTTCAAATATTTGTTTTTGTCTATGTAAAACTGAACAACTAATTCAGTAGCTTTGTCTTCATTTTAATATTAACATATTACATCTGTCATTGTAAATACATGGGCCTTATTCATGAAATAAAAAATGTAATTACTTAGCTCGCTCCAAAATAACTTCACAGAGTCACACTCTGTAAGGGGTGCGTAAACTGGTGGCAGGGAAGTCAGACGCAGGAGAGCAGAACTTGGTAATAGACGGAGCAGTTTAATTCCAAAACCAACGGCATAAACAATTAACCAACATGGGTACAAAACCCGACGCGCACCAGTCAACATGTGCACAAGCACTTACAACAAACAATACCACACAAAGACATGGGGGGAACAGAGGGTTAAATACACAACACTTAATGAGGGAAATGAGAACCAGGTGTGTGGGATAACAAGACAAAACAAATGGAAAATGAAAAATGGATTGGCGATGGCTAGAAGACGGGTGATGTTGACCGCCGAACACCGCCCGAACAAGGAGAGGAACCGAATTCGGCAGAAGTCGTGACACACTCAAAGAAGTTTCCCCTTCGTTTTCACAAAAAAGGTATTTGTCCTCTATGTCCATGAATTTAGACAAGTTATTACAAGGGTGTATTTTCTGCAAGATCTTAAAGTCAATTAATTTTACATTATTTGATATACAACATTTGTGAGAGCTTTCTTCTATTACATTTCAGTAATGTGTGCAAGATAGCTGTTTATGCCCTATATACATTGTGCCATATTTCATTACACCACACATCATCTTCACGGAGTCTTGCCGCTCTACTGAATGAACATTTATTTTGGGGAGATTGCAAAATATGACCTTTTCATTCAGGATAAATGTATTGTTTCAGGTGCCAAGAAAACACGTTTTGTTGAGTTACTTTTTCCTCAACTTGTTTCTTTAACTGAAGTGCCTGCAATAACTCTGGGATGCTGTGTTCCATGCTATACAAACCCCCCTCAGCGACAAGAGTAGCTTGTAAAGGCAATCAAAGCAGAATGTCACCAGAGACAGACTTGAGCACTAACACATCACTTATCCAAAAGACACTGGCTGGCAACTGGCAAACAAGACACCATGTTGGCTCAATGATGAGTAATGATCACATACAGTATGTCAGGGGGAGGGAGAGATCATTAGCAGCCCAAAAGGGCAGTGAAGGATGGAGGGAGTGTGAGTACAAAAAGTTCTTTGGAAATCAGTGATGAGCACCAGCACCAGGCTAAAGCAAGAGCAGAAACTATTAACTTATTGTGACGTGATTACTAGAGTCTAGAGAAATCTTTATTCATTACAGCTAAGTGTTGATTTCTACCATGACACCTCTATGGACCATCACACTTCCACAAATGTCCATGTATGCCAAATGAAATGAATGCTCATATTAGGCCATCTGGCATGTAATCATATTCAACGTGAATGTAATTTCAGTCCTTTTCGAATCATAGGATGCATACAAAACATTGATCTGAATTCTGTAGACCTCAAGATTAGAATTAATTCAATACCAGATGGCATGATCTGGCATAATCTTTGTGCAAGGTTTGGTCACCAAGATGCAATGTAAAATGCCTTACTTCTGTGTGTGTTGTTTTTCTATTGTCATGTTATGATATTGTTGTTTTTTGTTGTTGTTGTTTTCATATTTGTATTTGTTGGTTTTGTAAATTTTTTAACAAAATAATAAGTACAAAGTACAAACCTGTATGTTGGAATTGAACCATAGAAAAACAAGTACAAAATTAGAGATACCCTGATTTATTGACGTAAGTCCTCTTTTAAGGTCTTGTATCATTGATGCTTCATTGCAGTATACTGTATACAGTATGTTAATTTTCCAGATGAAACTATACTAGTCCTCTATTGCATTTTCCTTATCAGTGAAAACCATTGCCAAACTATAAATAAGAATGAATGAATTAGGAATGAAATAAGAATGAACAAGAATAATGAAACACATTGATGGGGTGATATAAAGCTATTAAAGAAATCTAGTCAAACAGAGGGCTGACTTGCTTATTGAAGGGAGATACAAGTATGGTGAAATTGCATGGAGTACCTGCTATATCTTGTGGACAAATTGAATATTGCAAGCTTGAAAATGAAAGTGCAAATTCTGAGAAATGGCCACAATCAAAGACATCACAATATATAGTACCAGTCAAAAGTTTGGACAGACCTACACATTCAAGGGTTTTTCTTTATTTTTTACTATATTCTACATAATAATAGTGAAGACATCAAAACTATGAAATAATACATATGGAATCATGTTTTTTTTTACCTTTATTTAACTAGGTAAGTAAGTTAAGAACCAATTATTTTCAATGACGGCCTAGGAACAGTGGGTTAACTGCATTGTTCAGGGACAGAACGACCGTTTTTTACCTTGTCAGCTCGGGGATTCAATCTTGCAACCTTTCGGTTACTAGTCCAACGCTCTAACCACTAGGCTACCTGCCACCCCATGTAGTAACCAAAAAAGAGTTAAACAAATCCAAATATATTTTATATTTGAGATTCTTCAAAGTGGCCTCCCTTTGCCTTGATGACAGTGTTGCACACTCTCGGCTAGGCGAACCGAAGGAGTGTGCTTGCATACTCCCTTAAATGACCTTCGTTTAAAAAACTTGAAAAAAGTGGCAATAGTACTCTTTGTCCATTTTGAGATGCCTTAGCCAGTATACCCTTCCTCAAAATAGTCAGAATTAATCTAAAACAACTCAAGAATTCGGTCATTAATTTTGACGTTTTTCAGAGGAGATTTTTTTTATCTGACCAGTTTGTTTGGTGCAGCATTTCTCCCAAAAATGTGCATGAGGACGAGTCGTCTTTTGTTGAATGAGGGTGTAGATTTCAGCTTGCCTCATGGCGAAGTCCAAAACAAACAAAAACGTTAGAAAAGGTCGTCATAATATATGCACAAACGGCTCCGAACTATTTCGGCTATGAAGCATGCGGACGCCTTAACCTGGCGACCAATGCACTGATGTTACATCGAAGTGCTTCCTACTGGGTATCATGGTCGAGATGCCAGCGGTAGCTAATGGGGCCATTTTTTTCTCCCACGTGATTTTATTTCAAGTAGGATAGCAGCCTACCAGGGGTGTAGTGCTGCAAGAGTGCAAGGCCTCATTTTTTTTCATTTTGAAAATACACTGAGCTGGTAAAAATATTTCTGGAAAAAAAGATTCTGAAGCTGAATCATTTACTGCAAGATCACATAATGATGAATTAGTATTTTACATAACAGAACCGAATATAATAGCATAGCATAGTAGTCCTGTAACATTACTGTTACAGCCAAAAACACCTCATTTGTAGAGAGATTTTAGGATGGTTAGCTGAAGCTCAATAGTCACATTTATGTTCTCGTCCGGCCAAAACTCAACAGCGAGCCCCACAAGGCAGGATATATGCTTTGATTGAAACAAAATACAAGAAAGTCTAATAGTTTGTTAACACCATCTGCTCTAATTCGCTCATGAAACAGTCATTCAAGAAGATCTAAATGCATATCCCCATGAAACTGATTGAGATCAAATGATTGGCATGCAGACGCAGTTTGGACATTTCACTGGTGAAACATGAAGAATTATCATTCACTTTTGACAGTGATGATTGCCTATTTTGAAATTAAGTATACCTGTATACATACATCCTGATTTCACGCTTCAGGGTCATTTTCTCACTCCGTGCCCACTGACTGACATGCATGCTATTGAGGAGCGAGAGAAAGCGAGAGAGGAGCCTTGGGCTACTGTTGATTGCGAAGATGGAGGCCTTTATCATTGAAATAAAAGTGAAAAGCCTGTAAGGGGAAGGTCCTCCATATAGACAAGTTGTAATATTGTGATGGACAAAGATGGGAAGAACATTGGCTTAGCCAAATACAGGCTAATGTGCAACTCGCTATTCATTTAGGATGTCATTTTAAATGTTTTAATTTTTTCATATTCATAATCATTTGTTTCATCATTATTATTACTGTACAGTACATCATTTGTATTAATGTAGTCATATTTATTACTCTAAACCAGTTCTTTAAATATGAAAACTTTTGTTTCATTCTGTTGAGACATTTTCATTGGCTAAAAAAAAAAAATCTGTATTTTTAATTGTACTTCTTATTTAGTTTAAGATAGGTTATAACTAGGCTTGTTGTAAAATAAATATAATTAGCCTATTGCTGTCCTTTGTTGGGGATGGTACTTATTGGTCATTTCTGCAATACAGCCTGTTCAAAACTTTTGCGAACGTTTAAACCAGTTTGCAAGTGTTTTGTTACATTCTGAGACGTTTTCTTTGGCCAAATTATGTTCCACCTGTAATGTTGTGTTTGCCACAACATAATATCCCTGTTACGGATACAGTTATCCTGTGTGTGTGTGTATCCTGTGTGTTTCTTTTCTCTCCTTCTCCCCTCACAGGTGAAAACCATCACTCCCCAATCAGTCAACAATCAATCAGAAGACACACCTCCTCCTATTTCCTACCATATCACAGTTCCTTCCCCATGGATTAAAAACCCCATCATTTGTTTGTTCTAAAGCAATCTCTAGCTCAATCTCTAGCTCAATCTCTCTGTAAATGCCATGTCTGTAGGTCTCTGTGTTTCACTCTCGCTTTGTGTCTTAACCTCTCTTTTGTTTAAAGCACCTCCATAGCACTTTGTCATCACCTGTGAGTATTGTTTTTGGTTATGGTGTTTGTTTGTTGCTGGTGGGAAAAGGGGGAAACCAAGACAAGTCGCCCATGGGCATACACTACCCGTAGGTGAACTTTGTTAAATACACTAGTTAGAACTGGGCGGACCACCCACTGTATTTTTTTGGTTAGTTAGTTAGCTGTTGTTAAAGTAGGCTAGTCTAGCTTAGGGGTGTTTTGGATGCTTATTGTTTCTTTCCTTGGGTCCAGCTCAGCCCCTTTTCCTGCTCCCCCCATTACCGTGTGTTTATAAATAAACCTAGAGTTTGACGGTAGATTTCTGTTGTTGTGGTTATTTCGTGCACACTTTTACTTTGTCACAATAATAATTTGCATGAGTTATGTTACGGGTCTCATTACCATCCCCCCTAGACTGTCGGGCCAAAAGGGATTCGTAACATAAGTGGGGGCTCATCCGGGATCTGTCATAACTGACACCCATGCCGCTCATGTAGATTGTTGTAGTGGTATAGTTCAGTGTTGAGCGTCATAGCTGAAGTAGCATTAGTGTTTGCTATTTTCTTTGGCACTTGTGAAGTAGTGTAACATGACTACTTTTGATTTGAGATCCTTTTTGGATAACCCTTCGTGGGAGGTTTTTGACAAATGTCGTAGAGTTGATTTAATGACCTTGGCTGACCATTATTCAGTATCGATTCCGCAGAGTTTAGTTAAGGCGGAGGTTAAACGGCTAGTATTAAATGTATTGTTGGAAGAGCAGGTGCTTGTGTTACCGCTGCCTGAGTCTACTACCCCTGTAGCGGATGTTGCTGCTCCTGTAAGCCCATTGGTGTCTGATAATGAGGGCGAGGCTAAAACACCAGCCACATTGTCCCGTTTTGATCCACTCTCCCCACTGTCAAATGGTGATGCCAGGAGGGATGTCCGTTTAGCACAGTTCCAACTGGAGGTGGAAGAGAGAGCCCAAATTAGGCGAGAGACTCTCCAGTTGGAGATGTGTAAAATAGAGGCAGAAAAAGAACGAGAACAACGGCATTTGGAGATGTGTAAAATTGAGGCAGACAGAGAACAAAGGCAGTTGGAGTTCAAAATGCGCCAGATGGAACTGGAGGCAGAGACAGCGAGGCTAGCCTCCGGTCCTACTATGCCTGTTTGTGAGCCGTCCTCACCTGCTGTGTCCTCAAACACATTTGACATTAGTAGGCAGATTGCCTTAGTACCTTTGTTCAGAGAGTCAGAGGTTGACTCCTATTTTTGTGTATTTGAGCGTATAGCCGTAGCATTGAAATGGCCTGAAGAGGTATGGTGCATATTACTTCAGTGTAAATTAACTGGTAAAGCCCAAGAGGTTTTGTCAGCGCTACCTCTGGAGGACAGTTTGAATTACGAAGTGGTCAAAGCTACTGTTCTTCGTGCCTATGAGCTTGTGCCTGAGGCATACCGACAGAGATTTAGGTCTCATAGAAAGTCTTCTAGTAAGACTTATGTGGAATTTGCTAGAGACAAGGGAAATCTGTTTGATAAATGGCATGCTGCTAGTAAGGTAACCGATTTCAACTCTCTCCGGGAGTTAATCTTGTTGGAAGAGTTTAAAAATTGCTTACCCGAACGCATTGTAGTTTACCTAAACGAACAGAAAGTATCCTCCCTGGCAGAAGCGTCTGTGTTGGCAGACGAGTTTGTGTTGACGCACAAGAGTGTGTTTTCGGCTCAAACTGAGAGTAGAGCCACTGAGTTTCCTACCTTTAGCCCTAGTCGGCCAGCAGTAGTATATCAAGCACGCCAGAAGAATGAGCGTCCCTGTTTCTATTGTCATAAAGTAGGACATATGATTAATGATTGCTTCCTGCTTAAACGCAAACAAGGGATGCCTCTTCGTGCCAAGCCACCAACAGGTGTTGCTCTAATTCGCACGGTTGTGAGGTCTGCAACAAAACAGGTGCCTCAGGGTAACTGTAGTTTGAAAGTCTCAGTCCCCGACCGCAGTTATGAACCATTCATTTTCGAGGGTTTGTGTCCCTAACGAATGACGAAGCGTCTCAACGACCGGTTAAAATCCTTAGAGATACTGGTGCGGCGCAGTCATTTATATTGTCTGATGTGTTGCCCTTATCTGACGATACATATTGTGGTTCCAGTGTGTTAGTGCAGGGTATTGAAATGGGTTTTGTCCCAGTGCCATTGCACTTTGTGAAAGTACACTCTGAGTTAATCAGTGGAATATTCAGAGTGGGGGTACGCCCTATGTTGCCAGTGAAAGGTGTGACCTTTATAATGGGTAACGATATTGCCGGAGGAAAGGTAGTACCCGTATTGGAAGTATTGGATAAAAGTGACCACTCTCTCTCGAATGAGCTGGCACAGAGTTATCCACATGTGTTCCCCGCTTGTGCTGTCACTCGTGCTCAGGCACTACAAGAGGGTGACGTGATAGATTTGTCGAACACTGTTCTGTTCAAAGAGGTTGATCAAGACGATGGATTGTGTGATACCTCTGAGAAGCTGATCACCTCTGACAAACAGCCCAGGAAAGAAGCAAAGAACGTTGAACTTATTGCTGATGCAATACAGTTACCAGTCACTCGTGAGCAGCTGATTGCTAACCAAAAGGTTGACAACAAGCTTGCTAAATGTTTTTCTAGTGTTGTCTCATTGGAAGATGTGAAGAAGAAGAACGTGGCTTACTTCATTGATTGTAATCTCCTCATGCATAAATGGAAATCCCATGTTGACGCGGATGGAGATTGGAATGCTGTTTACCAAATAGTGATTCCTACAGCCTTTCGACAAAATCTGTTATCCCTTGCTCATGATCACCAGTGGTCTGGTCATTTAGGAATCACAAAAACTTATGATCGGATCCTTCGACATTTCTTTTGGCCGGGTTTAAAACAAGATGTGGCTCAGTTCTGTCGGACATGCCACACATGTCAGATAACAGGAAAACCAAATCAGGTTATTCCTCCCGCTCCTCTTTGTCCCATACCTGTCATAGGTGAACCATTCGAGCATGTGGTGGTTGATTGTGTCGGACCGTTACCGAAGACAAAATCGGGTAACCAGTTTTTGTTAACGATAATGTGTATGGCTACAAGATAACCCGAGGCCATTCCTCTGAGAAGGATTACAGCCCCGGTAGTGAGTAAAGCCTTAATAAAATTCTTCACGACATTCGGGTTACCTAGGGTGGTACAAAGCGATCAAGGTACCAATTTCCTATCCAAGCTCTTCAGGCAGGTGTTAAAATCCTTGTCAATTACGCACCGTGTGTCAAGCGCCTATCACCCAGAGTCTCAGGGTGCACTTGAAAGATGGCATCAGACACTGAAGTCTATGCTACGTAAATATTGTTTGGAATCTGAGAAAGATTGGGATGAGGGAGTTCCTCTAGTTTTGTTTGCTGCTCGTGAAACTGTGCAGGAGTCCCTAGGTTTCAGCCCGGCTGAACTGGTGTTTGGTCACACAGTGAGAGGACCAATGAAAGTCCTTAAAGAACAGTTCTTGTCCCAAGAGTTGTGTACCAGAGATGAGAATGTGTTGGACTACGTTAGTCGCTTTCGTGAGCGCCTACACCAAGCTTGTGCTCTCGCAAAGGAAGCTCTGTCTTCCTCACAGAGGAGCATGAAAAGACACTATGATAAAGAGGCTGTTTCTCGTCCACTACAGCCAGGTGACCAAGTACTGGTGTTATTACCTGTTCCAGGATCTTCACTGTCAGCTCGTTTCTCGGGTCCTTATTTAATTGAAAAGAAAATAAGTGAAACTGACTATGTGCTTCAAACTCCTGATAGACAACGCCAATCTCGTGTGTGTCACATTAACATGTTGAAAGCTTACCACACCCGACCCATCACACAGTTAGAGAGTTCAAAAACAGAGGAAGGTACTGCTGTCTCCTCTGCTACTACTGCTATGATAGTGGACTGTCATATTGATGATGTTGATGGCTTGGAGTTGAGCAATAATCAGCAGCAGTGTGTTAGATTGCCCAACTCAGAAATGCTGCTGTCTATCCAATCCGGTCTGGTTCATTTAACGGATGGACAGGCCAATGATATTGTGAGGCTACTACACAGTTTTCCATGTCTCTTTAATGACGTTCCTACTCGCACAAATGTGATGGAACATGACATTAATGTTGGAAATGCTACACCTATCAAGCAACACCCATATCGTATCAACGCTTCCAAGAGGAAGATAATGAGGGATGAGGTGAAATATTTGTTGGAGAATGACCTGGCTTAGCCAAGTTCAAGCCCTTGCAGTTCTCCTTGCATTTTGGTTCCTAAACCTGATGGTACGTCCAGGTTATGTACGGATTATCGAAAGGTAAATTCTGTCACAAAGCCAGATTCGTTCCCGTTACCCCGACTGGACGACTGTATCGACACTATTGGTGCTGCTAAGTATGTAACTAAGTTAGACCTCTTAAAAGGTTACTGGCAGGTTCCGTTAACTTCACGTGCTTCTGAGATTTCTGCCTTTGTGACCCCAGACAACTTTCTACAGTACTCAGTCATGGCTTTTGGGATGCGAAATGCACCAGCCACTTTCCAACGACTGGTTAACTCCGTATTAGCTGGCGTTCCTAATTGTAGTGCATACCTTGATGACCTAGTGATTTATTCGTCTGAGTGGTCAGATCATGTTGACTCACTAAGGGTAGTATGTGAACGGTTGGCAGCTGCTTCTCTAACCCTGAACTTGGCAAAGTGCGAGTTTGGGAAGGCTACTGTTACCTATCTCGGTAAAGAGGTTGGCCATGGACAGGTGCGCCCTGTTGGTGCCAAGGTCTTGGCTATAACTGCATTCCCTGCACCTACCACCAGACGAGAGCTACGCCGCTTTTTAGGGATGGTTGGCTACTACCGTAGCTTCTGTAAAAATTTCTCTGCGGTAGTTGCTCCATTGACCGATTTGCTTAGTCCGGCTAGATCATTTGTGTGGTCCGCTGATTGTAAGAGAGCTTTTGAATCAGCGAAAGCACTCTTATGTAGTACACCTGTACTTGCTGCTACAGATTTTGAACAACCGTTCAAACTTGAGGTAGATGCTAGTGCCAGAGGTGCTGGTGCTGTTCTACTGCAGCAGGACAAGAGTGGAGTGGATCATCCCGTTTGTTATTTTTCACGTAAATTTAATAAATGTCAAACAAACTATGCGACAATAGAACAAGAAGCTCTTGCTTTGTTGTTGGCTCTGCAATACTTTGAAGTATATATTGGTTCCAGTGCCCTACCCGTGATTGTATATACTGACCATAACCCCTTAGTTTTTCTCCACCGAATGTACAACCAGAACCAGCGCCTTATGCGTTGGGCGCTGATTGTACAAAAATTATAATTTGGAGATCCGCCACAAAAAGGGTTCTGATAATGTGTTGGCAGATGCTTTGTCTCGTGTGTAATGATTGTTGTATGTTTTGGCAAGGTTGACTTTGTTATTGTTGTGAGTATTCATTGTAATACTGTGGTCGCAATCCTTAGGGTTGCTTCTTTAAGGGTGGGAGTGTTACGGATACAGTTATCCTGTGTGTGTGTGTATCCTGTGTGTTTCTTTTCTCTCCTTCTCCCCTCACAGGTGAAAACCATCACTCCCCAATCAGTCAACAATCAATCAGAAGACACACCTCCTCCTATTTCCTACCCTATCACAGTTCCTTCCCCATGGTTTAAAAACCCCATCATTTGTTTGTTCTAAAGCAATCTCTAGCTCAATCTCTAGCTCAATCTCTCTGTAAATGCCATGTCTGTAGGTCTCTGTGTTTCACTCTCGCTTTGTGTCTTAACCTCTCTTTTGTTTAAAGCACCTCCATAGCACTTTGTCATCACCTGTGAGTATTGTTTTTGGTTATGGTGTTTGTTTGTTGCTGGTGGGAAAAGGGGGAAACCAAGACAAGTCGCCCATGGGCATACACTACCCGTAGGTGAACTTTGTTAAATACACTAGTTAGAACTGGGCGGACCACCCACTGTATTTTTTTGGTTAGTTAGTTAGCTGTTGTTAAAGTAGGCTAGTCTAGCTTAGGGGTGTTTTGGATGCTTATTGTTTCTTTCCTTGGGTCCAGCTCAGCCCCTTTTCCTGCTCCCCCCATTACCGTGTGTTTATAAATAAACCTAGAGTTTGACGGTAGATTTCTGTTGTTGTGGTTATTTCGTGCACACTTTTACTTTGTCACAATAATAATTTGCATGAGTTATGTTACGGGTCTCATTACCATCCCCCCTAGACTGTCGGGCCAAAAGGGATTCGTAACAATCCCGTAGACCTACCAGAGTGAATCATATAATTCTTATCTTTATAAAAAATATATATAAAAGAAACGTACAAAGTAGCCTCCTTCTGTACGCCTATACCAGTATAGCAGACGCAGTCAGGCTAGCCTATCTGACACGGATAATGCCGGCGACATATCTTTCTCTCTCTCTCTCGGCCTATGCTTCTCTCCCTTGATATTACATTTTTATATTGATATCAAACAGTGGAAGCCTAAGCCAATAAGCCTATGCATGCAATGCCCTGATGCATTTAGTGCTCAAATCCCAGACAGTTGAACCGTGAGGCGGACAATTTATTTCAGGAAAGTAAAAACCAATGAAACAATAGACTATAAAGTGTTTTAATGATACACATCGAAACACAAGGAATAGTGTTTTTGTCATTTGCTATAGGCTGCTTTCAAGGACATGTAAATGTGGCTAATTTGGCCAATATTTTTTTCACACCCATTTATAAACAATACCACATAATGACGAAGTGAACACGTTTGTAGACATTTTTTGCAAATGTGTTGAAAATGAAATACAGAAATATCTCTTTTACGTAAGTGTTCACACCCCTCACTCAATACTTTGTAGAAGTACCTTTGGCAGTGATTACAGCTGTGTCTTCCTGGGTAAGTCTCTAAGAGCTTTGCATGCCTGGATTGTGCAATATTTTCCCATTATTCTATCATTATTAAAACATTTTGAGGTCTAGTCATAGATTTTCAAGTATATGTAAGTCAAAACTGTAACTCGGCCACTCAACATTCACTGTTTTCTTGGTAAGCAAGTCCAGTGTACAGTCGTGGCCAAAAGTTTTGGGAATGACACAAATATTCATTTCCACAAAGTTTGCTGCTTCAGTGTCTTTAGATATTTTTGTCAGATGTTACTATAGAATACTTAAGTATAATTACAAGCATTTCATAAATGTCAAATGTTTTTATTGACAATTACATGAAGTTGATGTAAAGAGTCAATATTTGCAGTGTTGACCCTTCTTTTTCAAGACCTCTGCAATCCGCCCTGGCATGCTGTCAATCAACTTCTGGGCCACATCCTGACTGATGGCAGCCCATTTTTGCATAATCAATGCTTGGAGTTTGTCAGAATTTGTGGGTTTTTGTTTGTCCACCCGCCTCTTGAGGTTTGACCACAAGTTCTCAATGGGATTAAGGCCTGGGGAGTTTCCTGGCCATGGACCCAAAATATCGATATTTTGTTCCCCAAGCCACTTAGTTATCACTTTTTCATCACCAAACTGTTCCTGGATGGTTGGGAGAAGTTGCTCTCGGAGGATGTGTTGGTACCATTCTTTATTCATGGCTGTGTTCTTAGGCAAAATTGTGAGTGAGCCCACTCCCTTGGCTGAGAATCAACCCCACACATGAATGGTCTCAGGATGCTTTACTGTTGGCATGACACAGGACTGATGGTAGCGCTCACCTTGTCTTCTCCGGGCAAGCTTTTTTTCCGGATGCCCCAAACAATCGGAAAGGGGATTCATTCAGAAGATGACTTTACCCCAGTCCTCAGCAGTCCAATCTGCTGAATATCAGTCTGTCCCTGATGTTTTTCCTGGAGAGAAGTGGCTTCTTTGCTGCCCTTCTTGACACCAGGCCATCCTCCAAAAGTCTTTGCCTCACTGTGCGTGCAGATGCACTCACACCTGCCTGCTGCCATTCCTGAGCAAGCTCTGTACTGGTGGTGCCCCGATCTCGCAGCTGAATCAACTTTAGGAGGCGGTCCTGGCGCTTGCTGGACTTTCTTGGGCACCCTAAAGCCTTCTTCACAACAACTGAACCACTCTTCTTGAAGTTCTTGATGATCTGATAAATGGTTGATTTAGGTGCAATCTCACTGGCAGCAATATCCTTGCCTGTGAAGCCCTTTTTGTGCAAAGCAATGATGACGGCACGTGTTTCCTTCCAGGTAACCATGGTTGACAGAGGAAGAACAATGATTCCAAGCACCACCCTTATTTTGAAGCTTCCAGTCTGTTATTCAAACTCAATCAGCATGACAGAGTGATCTCCAGCCTTGTCCTCGTCAACACTCACACCTGTGTTAACGAGAGAATCACTGACATGATGTCAGCTGGTCCTTTTGTGGCAGGGCTGAAATGCAGTGGAATTTTTTGGGGGGGATTCAGTTCATTTGCATGGCAAAGAGGGACTTTGCAATTAATTGCAATTCATCTGATCACTCTTCATAACATTCTGGAGTATATGCAAAATGCCATCATACAAACTGAGGCAGCAGGCATTTTGAAAATTAATATTTGTGTCATTCTCAAAACTTTTGGCCACGACTGTGGATTTGTCCAAGTGTTTTAGGTTATTGTTCTGCTGAAAGATGAATTCATCTCCCAGTGTCTGGTGGAAAGCAGACTGAACCAGGTTTTCCTCTAGGATTTTTATTCTGTACAGGATTCCTTCTTTTCAGTATATCAATTAGGTTAATATTGTGGATATTGGAATAACTACAATGTTGTTGATCCATCCTCAGTTTTCTCCATGCAACGTATTATGTGACTTGTTACTTAGGCTTGAACTTATTTAGGCTTACCACAAGAAAGAGGTTGAATTCTTATTGACCCATTTGAAAACAGATCCGACTGCCAAATGGCGTGCGTACTGGGAGCGGAGTCAGGTGCAGGAGAGCAGAGAGTTGTGAACAGGCGCACACTTTATTAGGCAGGAGAAACCAACAGACGGACGCCACTGCGTCGAAACCTCCAGCCAATGCAAAAGTGCAAACGCGCAAACAGTCACAGTAATATTTTATAAACACAATAACATACCTTGTGAAATAAAACACGGAATAAACGCATACCAGTAAAGCGGGTCAACATAGACACGTAACCACAAAACAATCTCACACTAAAATCCTCATGAGGGGGAACAGAGGAATAAATACATGTAGTGTGATTGGGGAATGATGTTTGCACCAGGTGTGCAGGGAACAAGACAAAACAAATGGATAAATGAAAAATGGAGCGGCGATGGCTAAAAAGCCGGTGACGTCGACCACCAAACGCCGCCCGAACAAGGATAGAGGCCGACTTCGGCGGAAGTCGTGACACCGACAAAGCAACTACTTAAACAATAAATTTTAATACAGATCTCAGGAGGTGACTACTTTTCAGAAACTATTGGATTGACTGTCTTCAATTAATGGTAGGGCTGTATCTGGAACAGCATGTTGAACATAGAACTATCATGAATAGAGCACACACAATCTCCTATACTATTCCAATCATATTGTCATATTTGTTCTACACAATACATTTCTATGTGAACATTCTGTAAATGTTCTCCTGAATGTCCATTGCCCCAGGAGTACATTATCAAGGCAAACCAATTAAACAATGATATGTTAATTGTATGTGACGCTCATCTACTGTATAACTCTTTCAACATACCATTGAATAGGTTGAGCACTGCAATGAATTTTATGATACCTGAAAATACTGCAGAGTAATTCAAAACCATTTGCAAATGTTGCTTAGCAAAAACAACTTGGAATCTGAGGGTAAGTGTTATTGTTTCAAACTCACACTACATCATCTTTAAAGAGATAGTTTACTCAGAATACAAACTAACACAATTTTCCTTCTACCTTGGCTGTAGTTGATTTATGAAGGCAGTTTTGGGATATTTTTTTGTTTACTTTCGACACTTAATCAATCAATCCTTCAAATGTATCAATATTCGTAAATCAAAAATCATCCTAAAAGGCATCTGGTAGATTAAATTAAAACAGTATGGGACTAGATACGGAAGTAAAGCAGAAAGGGTTATCACTTTTAGCACGAACAGGCGCAGTGCTTGCTCACTATTAGAAACTTGCTATTTTATTTATACAACTACTAAAAACATGACATTCCGGCCGTCAATGTCCTTAATCAGAATAGGTAGGATAGTGGATGGGGAAGGGCTTAAGCTTACTGATTTGGAGGATAGACCCATAGGCCTTTTCTCAATTGGATAAAATCCTCAGTGACCCTGAAACTGAAAAGTGGTTGAGAAATGTAGGAGAGTGTCAATTCGTTATTAGGTGAATGAAGGATTTTCCTACTCTCTTCAATTGCCTCCTCTGGTGGAGGATGCTCAGGTGTATCCTACTGTGGAAGACTTTTGAAATCAGCCTCCTGCAAACGGCTGATGTTTCTCAGAGGAGAAAAGCATGCTTGCACACATTTAAAAATTATCCGCTAATTATCCATTTATCTATAAAATGTATAGCACTACTAGCTGCACTTCTTTTTACCACTTTACACATGTATTTTTGGATTCCACCCCGATAAACATAATTTGCTAGCGGAGAAGGAGCCTCATTTCTTACAAACGCCTTTGTTTCCGCGTTTCCTTTCCTTGCTTCCTCACTGAGGAGAGGAAAGAATGGGAGGAGATGATGCGAGGAGTTGATAAAATTCAATTGAGGAAAGGCCACAGTTCCCTCTGGTGGTGTCCACTCTACACGGGAGAGAAAGGGATTCCATAACTGCAGATGGCAGTAAATCACCAACCTTGGCTTTTTGTCTGTTCAGACAACACACTCCCGGTAGTAGTGTACACCCTTTCAGTGTGTTAACCAACTCATAGAAGTAGAAGGAATTGACTACTTTTAAATGGAGGTAAGACAGTCCTTCCGCTTCTAGATGATGCATGTATGAACTACAGATTGACACCTCCAGCCCAAAGCGAGAGGTTTAAAAAATACTTAGTAGTCTCCAAAGTTCCAAAGCATATCTTTAACTTTATTATCCCCAAAAAGTTAGTCATTTGGTCCAAAACACCATACAAAAGGGACATAAAAAACAACAATAAATATACAGAGATGGGCAAAGATACTTTTGCCAAGTAATGTATCTAACTAAAACACCAAAACTACCACTGCAAGTAGCCCCCAAACTACAACTACATTCTCAGTAAAGGTTACATAAACGTTTGACTTGTTATGACTGTTTTATGAGGTTGTTTATCAACCTCAGTTGCTCTTAATAAGAGCGTCTGCTAAATTACCTAAATGTAAATGTGCAAACTGAGAACTATTCTAATGAGCTCTGCCCCAAACAATTTGTATTTTAACAAAGATTTTACTTACGTTTTTTCGATGCCAAACCCACCACTAGTGTGTGTGTGGTCAAAGAGCTCTATTTTCGTATCATCTGACCATAGCACCGCCTGGAATGCTAAACAGCATTGGCACTTGGTTTGAAACTGGTGCTATGGTCAGATGACATGAAAATAAAGCTCATTAGCCACACACACCAGTGGTAGGTTTGGCGTCGAAAAACTGAAACATGTGCATCTTTTATGTTATGGGGCTATTTTGCCTCCACTGATCCTGGGACCCATGTTAAGGTCAGCAGCATCATGAACTTTACCAAGTACCCGGACATTTTAGCAAAAACCTGGTTTCCTCTAGTCTGGATACCACCTAACTCGAAGTTTCCTGACTTCAGAATCTAGAACGGCTCTTTTGATGTTGTCTGCATGAAAAACTGCATGATGCATTGATAATAAAGGGGATGTTATGTTTTACTGTTTGGTTCTGCTAGGCCTTTCTCACTCAAACAAACACACAGCCCCCGGTGGGAAGTTCATTATACCATATGATGGATATCAAGGATCTAGAAAGATTCTCTATGAAGGAATGGTCTAAGATCCCTCCCAATGTGTTCTCCAATTTCAGAAAACATTTGATAAAAATGCTCAGTGCCATTATCCTCGCAAGGTGCGGTACTGAAATAATTGAAAACAGGGGTCATATTTTTTAGATTTTTTTATTACTATATTACAAAATATTTTTCTCTGAGCATTTGTATTACTTTCAAATAATATATATCACTTTTTGTTTTTGCTTCAGTATTTGTATTATTTAGTTCATACAGTCTTTTTTGCTCATCTTTATCAAGGGTGCCAATAATTGTGAACCTGACTGTTTATGAGTACATTTTTTAGAACCTACACATAAAAAAATGCATATTCGATCAAATAAGCCTCACATAGCAAATTAGCAATATATTTTATTTTGACCAAATTCGACTAACTCATAGACCTCCAAATCCCCACTTCCACTGATTAACGCTATAATTTTGCACAGCCAGATTTTAGGGTGGAGTCAAGCCTCTTGCTTGTTTGGGTACGGAGCTCATTAAAATAATACCATGTGTGCTTTGCAAGTGCTCATTTACATTTAGGGCCACAAAGTTGTGGATAAAACATTTTTTAATAGAGAAGTATTTTATATTTTGAAAATACAAAAATACAGATCTCTAAAGTTTATTGTTACAAAACTAATCTAATTCTTGTTGAGGCCAGTGAAATATAAATGACGGAATACACAAAGTTAATGGAAATACATATTTCAAATACATGTAACAGAAATACTGCCCATCTCTGTCAACATACACTGAGTGTACAAAACATTAGGAACACAATTCATTGCAGCTCTCAATCTTTTCAGTGGCATGTTGAAAGAGTCATAATAGTAGAATAGTAGTATATAGTAGTCACATACATATCTGTTCAACATATCATTTGTTAATTGGTTTGACTTGATAATGTACACTGAGTATACCAAACATTAGGAACACCTTCCTAATATTGAGTTGCACCCTCTTTTGCCCTCAGAACAGCCTCAATTCGTTGTGGCATGGACTCTACAAGGTGTCGAAAGTGTTCCACAGGGATGCTGGCCCATGTTGATTCAATGCTTCCCACAGTTGTGTCAAGTTGGATGGATGTTCTTTGGGTGGTGGACCATTCTTGATACACATGGGAAGCTCTTAAGCCTGAAAAACCCAGCAGTGTTGCAGTATTTGACATAAACCGGTGTGCCTGGCACTTACTACCATGCCCGTTCAAAGGCACTTAAATCTTTTGTCTTGCCCATTCTGAATGGCACACATATACAATCCATGCTTCAAATGGCTTAAAAATCCTTCTTTACCTGTCTCCTACTGATCATCTACACTCATTTAAGTGGATTAAACAAGTGATATCAGTAAGGGATCACAGCTTTCCCCTGGATTCACCTGGTGAAACCAAGAGCAGGTGTTCCTAATGTTTTGTACACTCAGGGTATATGTACACAAATACATGGAAAGATACAAGTAATCTGCCACCATCTTCAACTAAAAAGAAGAACATCAAGAAACTCCCATGACAAAGCTGAAATATCCTGCAAGAACATTTGCTTATGGCAATTCTCGGAGGAGGTCCTGATATTATGCCCCAGATGTGTCAAGCCAAGGCAAGAGCTTGTTCCATGAACAGTACATGTGTTATGTATTTTCTCAAAAGTAGGTATTACTTTTTACTCTTAGTATTGTCATTTTGAACTATGCTCAATGTGAATTCCTACGTTTGGTTTTCACCCCATAAGTGTGGGCCTCTGACTTTGCAGGACTATCCAACATCCTTGCCCTTATCTTGCCGTCCCCCAGACTCTCCTTGACTAGATTCTCCCATCGGTCCAGAGATTCGCCCATATAACTGACTGCTGAACTCATAGTGCCGTGCCCAGAGGATGCAGCAGATCTCCCAGCATACTTCACTCTCCATTCAGACACCTTGGCATGTGCTCCATAATTTATGTAGGAACTCCCAACTTCAGAGGGAGTCTCACAGCTCACTGAAAACCAGGGAAACAAACACTGTTAGAAGATCCCTTTGACTGGAATACCCAACAATAAATGTTAAGGATTCTAAGAAACATTTATAAGATAAAAAAAAAAAAAAAAAAAATTGGAAAACGTAATGTCAAACGTACTGCTGGGGATGAAGAAATCAATGCTTTCCTTCCCCTGTACAAATGGCAGTTTGGAGTCCTCTGGTTCTACCACCACTGCCTTCAACATCCGCTCTATGAGTTCCTCTTCTCTCCTGTTCCATTCCTCTTCGGTCATCATGCCCTTTCCTGCTAACCAGTGAAGCATTGGCTTCTGCCTACTCTTCTGTTCAATCGTGAAATTGTGCCCTTTGTTACGTACAACCATCTCCTTTACCTTCCTCAACAGTGTTGTGACCTGAGAGCTATCATCCCAGCCACGGCAGTTCATTACATGATACCTGTTCCCACATTTTTCAACAAGTTGTTGGAGTGCCTCTCCTTCTCTCTCAATATATTCCTCAATGGCTCTGTCTCCTAGCCAATCTCCCCAGGTGAACAGCACCATTGTGTGTCTCCAGACTTTCTCAGTTAATAGCCCAAGGTGCTCCTCTACTGCTTTGAGGTCTCCCTCTGAAAATGGTGCAGAAATGGGAATGACCAGAAGAAAAGCATGGGGGCCAGGTGGACAGAGAGACACACTGCGCACCACTTCATCTTGAACCCAATCTCGTGCATCCTGTGGGGTTCTCTTCCACCAGCCTGGTGTATCTACAACTTTGAGCTTCATCCCAGCAACTCTCTTTTGTTGCATTACACACTGCATAGTTCTGTTTTGAATTCTGAATTCCTAAATATATCAACAACAAAAACATTTATAATCAGAATAATTAAGCAGAAAATAACTTTACCTGTATTTAGGAGTTACCAACAGGGGAATGTCATAAACAAACATCACTTTATGTTTTTAATTTCAACAAACTCCTTAGTATTAAAGAAACATTTCCTGGGCTTTAATTTCCACTTTAATGATAGAGACACTTTAAACGATAGTTTCAGTTACAGGACAGGAGGACCCAAAATCTCAAAGTATGTTGCACTCATACAGTATCTGAAGGGATATAGAGCAGGGTGAATTCAAGTTTCCATACCTTGGTCAAAGCTGTCGGAAACAACTCTCCAACCAGTATTGTGTTTCCTGCCACACTCTTCCCAGCCTCTCTTCTCCCAACAAGTACAATTCTCAACTCATCCTCAGAGAATATTTGTTCCTCCCCTTAAAAATAAAAATCTACAATTTCTGCATGCTCTTGTTACAAAAAAATTAACTTTTCTTCTATTTCCTCAACTCAAGGGTGTTTACAAAGACTAATTCCAAACTAAATCAATAACAAATGCCTTTTTTTAAACCTAGGAGATATGCACAAATGTTTGTCCACAGAGGAAACAGAAACAACAATGTAGAAGTTGTGAAAGTAGACATAATCTGTTAGTTTTATGCTTACAATTCAAATAAACTCACCTTTAAACAGTTCTCTGAGTGTCGTCATTTGTCTCTGCACCTTCATTGTGATCTTTTGAGCTCTTTCTTTTCCAGCCCTCTTTTTCTGTTCCAAGTCTGCTGAAACATCTGTGTCAATTTCATAAGGACAACCTCTGTTTTCTGCCACCATCTCCTCTACTTTCTCCAGCAGCTCGATTACCTGTGTTGCATCACTTCGATTCTTGTTGTCAAAAACATGGTATCTGTTACCACATTTCTCAATGAGCCACTGAAGACCCTTCCCTTCACTCGCAATGCGCTGCTCAACAGTTGTGTCTCCCAGCCAGTCTCCTCGTGTGAAGAGCACAATCGTGTGCTTCCAGACTGCATCTGTGAGGAGACCCATGTGCTCCTCAACAGCTCTCTCATATGATTTGTTGAATGCTGTTGCAAATGGAACCACCAGAAGGACCGCATGGGGTCCTGGAGGACATTGAAACACACTGTGCACTATCTCAAATCTATCCATCTTGGAGGTGTTCTGTAGAGAACTATTGTAGTGCCAGCCTGGTGTGTCAACCACCGTAAGCTGCCTCCCTGCTACTTCACCATGTCTTGTCACACAGTGCACTGTTCTTCTTGTATTATCAGCAACATCAAACACACCTTCCCCCAGAATGGTGTTTCCTGCTGAGCTCCTGGCAGCCCATTGTGCCCCAACAATCACAAGCCTGAGGTATGTTGGGCTAGTTGCCTCTCCTTAAAAATGGAAAATAAATCAGAAATCTACAGGGAGGATAAAGATCAAATGCTCTGAGGTAAGAGGTGGTTGCTCCTGTGTTATGCAAATTTTCTGGTACTCAAGAAGAAACTATATGTATAATGCTGCCAGGTTTCATTCAATCTTGTCCTTAGTATTTCACATACACATTTTTTTATTTTTTTTTTTTTTTAATTTGACCCCTTTTTCTCCCCAATTTCGTGGTAGCCAATTGTTGTAGTAGCTACTATCTTGTCTCATCGCTACAACTCCCGTACGGGCTCGGGAGAGACGAAGGTTGAAAGTCATGCGTCCTCCGATACACAACCCAACCAAGCCGCACTGCTTCTTAACACAGTGCGCATCCAACCCGGAAGCCAGCCGCACCAATGCGCCGGAGGAAACACTGTGCACCTGGCCACCTTGGCTAGCGCACACTGCGCCCAGCCCGCCACAGGAGTCGCTGGAGCGCGATGAGACAAGGACAACCCTACCGACCAAACCCTCCCTAACCCAGGCGACGCTAGGCCAATTGTGCGTCGCCCCATGGACCTCCCGGTCGCGGCCGGTTACGACAGATCCTGGGCGTGAACCCAGGGACTCTGATGGCACAGCTGGCGCTGCAGTACAGCGCCCTTAACCACTGCGCCACCCAGGAGGCCCCCACACACACATTTAAGCTCACCTTTGATCAGCGCTCTGAGTCTGGTCCTTTGTCTCTGTACCTTAGCCATCATCCGTTTGGCTACTTCAATCACTGCTAATCTCTTCTCTTCCAGCTCTTCAGACAGAGCTTGGTTTGCCTCATAATGATTGCCATCGTTTCCTGCCACCATTTCTTCTATCTTCTCCAGCAGCTCTGTGACCTGGGTGTCATCACCCCTGTTATTGACATTCAAAACATGATACCTGTTCCCACACTTCTTAATAAGCCATTGAAGATCCGGCCAAACGCTTATGTGTTTCTGTAAACGTATGTCATTGGGGGGAGTGATTGTACTAAACAGTACAATAGTGTGTCTCCAGACTCTATCATTGAATAGCTCCAGGTGTTCCTGTAACGATCTTTTGAATATGTTGGGAAAAACGGTGTCCACGGGAATGACCAAGAGAAAGGCTTGGGGTCCAGGATGACATAGATATACACTTCTCATGATTTCCAATTGATCCAATTTGGGAGTATTATCTACAGGATAACCCCACCACCAGCCTGGGGTATCAATCAAAGTTATCTGCCTCCCATACACATAGCGTTGTCCGCTCACACATTGGGCAGTTCTTCTTCCTGTCTCAAAAATGTCTCTGCCCAGGATGGTGTTTCCTATTGAACTCTTCCCGCTGGCTTCTATATCCCACATCTGTCTTCCCCCAATTAGCACAATCTTCATCTCTGACCGATGGTGGGTCTCCCCTGTCAAAGAAAGAGCTCAGTATATTCCTGAGGCACTCCTCAAATGGGAATGAGTTTTTCTTTTACAGGGTACTGTATATCCTGAACATTGCCACAGAACTTACCGAGGGAGGGAGGAGCCCTACTTGCCATTTTGTGTTCTCCACACTTCTTCCTCCTTAGCCGTCACTGGCAGTAAGACTTATTACCCCTAACAAAATAAAACTGACAGACATTATGTTTTTATGAGAAATTTGACTAAATGAAGCACATAATAGAACTTTGAATGTTGCATCGACATCAAATTGCTCTCATAATTAGGTATTTTTCAAGATTATGTTTTTAGACAGATATACATCATACCCAAGAAGACTCAAGGCTGTAATCGCTGCCAAAGGTGCTTCAACAAAGTACTGGGTAAAGGGTCTGAATACTTATGTAAATGTGATGTTTCCGTTTATTTATTTTTTTACCCACTTTTTCTCCCCAATTTTGTGATCTTGTCTCGTCGCAACTCCCCAATGGGCTCGGAAGAGGTGAAGGTCAAGTCAGGCATACTCTAAAACATGACCCGCCAAACCACGCTTCTTAATTAACACCCGCACGATTAACCCGGAAGCCATCTGGACCAATGTGTTGGAGGAAACACCGTTCAACTGAGGAAAAAACGTCCAGCCTGCAGGCGCCCAGCCCACCGCAAGGAGTCACAATTGAATCAATTTTAGAATAAGGCAGTAACGTAACAAAATGGGGAAAACGTCAAGGTGCCTGAATACTTTCCGAATGCACTGTATACCACGGCTAAGGGCTGTTCTTAAGCGTGACGCAACGCGGAGTGCCTGGATACAGCCATTAGCCCGTGGTACATTGACCCTATACCACAAACCCTGGGGTGCCTCATTACTATTATAAACTGGTTACCAACGTAATTAGAACAATAAAAAGTATTTTTTTGTCATACCCATGGTATATGGTCTGATATACCAAGGCGTTCATCCAATCAGCATTAAGTGCTCGAACCAGGTTTATAATTGTAAATAAATCCCCTTTGCGCATGTGCATAACTGTAGATAAATCCGACAGGAGAGTTTGAGTGATGAAAATTGGTCAGAGGATCACTCCAGTGTTAATCTGCTAAATTGTAACTATTCGCTCCTATGGCCTATTTATTGCCTACCTCTTCATGCCTTTTGCACACACTGTATATAGACTTTATTTTTTCTACTGTGTCATTGATGTGTTTATTGTGTTATTGGCATGTTTATTGATTACTCCATGTGTAACTCTGTGTTGTTGTCTGTGTCACACTGCTTTGCTTTATCTTGGCCAGGTCGCAGTTGCAAATGAGAACTTGTTCTCAACTAGCCTACCTGGTTAAATAAAGGTGAAATAACATTTTAAATAATAAACAAATGGCCCATTTGCGAGATCAACTTGTCATTTGGCCTCTGGCCTATTTATTGCCTTACCTCCTCACGCCATTTGCACACACTGTATATAGACTTTTTCTAATGTTTCTAATGTATTACGTAGTTTGTTTATTCCATGTGTAACTCTGTGTTGTTGTTTGTGTCGCACTGCATACATATATATATATATATATATATATATATATATATAAAATCTGGGTTTAGGATTGTAAATTTTGCCATGGTTTGCTTATATAAAGGCAGGTAGCCTATAGCCCCTGATAGGCCTACATCTCATTTCAGATAGTCCACAGTAGCCTAGGCAAGATGTAGGCTAGATGTAAACTGAACGATTTAGCAGCTAAATTAGTTCAAATGAACAGACTAATTTATTCAACATGAATAGCGAGGCGATTTCGAGGTAATAAATGCTTGTGTTTTCCAATAGCCTGCTGGATTGGCTACTGAGGATGGGGTCATAATTTCAATCACTGAATTAAATATGAATAAACCAAATATGCTTGCGAACAACAGCCAGTGTTGTTGACAATCATTTTTTATATATATATTTTTTATACCTGTAGCTTAATCTGACTATTGTTGCGTCAATCTAATGCATTCTAACAACTGATCGGCAATTGCCATAGAGCTTTGATAACTTCCAATTTAATTAACTAAACATGTCCATTAATAATTGCACAAGGCTACAACAACAAACTGAAGTTATAGGCTATTTATTCAAATTGGTTTGACAGCTATACAAGCGGCACAAATTGATTTGCAATGACTCCAGTGATATCGTCATTTCAACATATTGTAATGTTTTACCCATTCGAAAGTCTCAGCCTATCACACAATGTTATACAAATTAGTTGCTGTATGTGAGGATGCGTGAGGCATGCTGATAGTTTTTGGGAAGGCGTTGTGTGCGGTTTGTCAGTGCTGGTGTGCACTCTGTTCATCCCCCAAAAAATCAACTCGATTATTCGATGGGAAATCAGTGTCCAAGACTGTTTTCGCTAGTCAACAAACAACGTGCGAGTTTCGGTGGGATTACAGGATCGTTACAATATGCATTGTATCAAATAGTATCCTATTTGATGGCCAACAGCGGCAAATGTATCATTTTCCACATTTAATGTCAGTTTCATTGAGAACTTTTCCCCATAAAAAGAATCACGTGAGGGAGTTCCATAACTTCCATTTGAAATTTCCACTCGGGCAGCCACCGAGACCCAAGAACTGAGCATGCATAAAACAAATCCGTTTGATACCGTTTTATTTAAGCAAACTCAACATTAGAATACAGTTTAAACCGCCTTCTAGGGAATTATTGTAGTGCGCCAAAGTCGTTTTCCAATGCTTCATTATTTATTGATGTACATTAGTTCTAGCGTATTAATGTTTTATGGAAAAGGGGTTGGAAATAGGTATCTAAATAGCCTATCTACAACTGGTAAAACGTTATCACGTGTGCGCTTGCAGCGGTCTCCTCTCGCTCACGTGACTCAGCCAATAGCTGTACACATGCACTCAATCTCCCTCCCACTACTCAATCAGTAGCCTGACTCGCTTTCTGACAGTCAGTAGCAAGTAACCGTGAATTATATATGTTCTAAGGGATATGCCTTGGCGGCCGCCGTAAGATTTAAGAATATCCCAAAAACCTTCAAACCGCACCAATATATTTCAGCCGTCAAATCGTTTTCAAAGCAAGAAAATGACGAATAGTGCATTACTGGTTACTGTTATTGTCCCCGCCTCTTATTTTCTTCTGTGGGGTTTATCGCGGTTGGCATCCAACGTTGTGGTGCATTACCGCCACCTCGTGTACGCGCCCCCGACTCCCACCTATGTACCGGAGACCTAGTTTAATAAAAATTGACCAACAGATAGAAGTATGAAGAGGGGTTCCAGCACCCTTACAAAAAATATATCAAGTTTGAAACTGCAGTAACGACTGTGGTGTTTGGATGCAGTATTTTTTCGTAAGGGCAGATACAGAAATGCCCACATACTGGAACGGCCCGAAATGAGGACCGCAATTGCACCCCTCTCAGTTTTTGGGGCGACCCGAACAAATTAATCTACAAATGTGAGTGTAAATCTGAGAAGCGGTAGACCTGTTCTATTTGCACCATTTCTTTTCTCCCCTTAAATAAAATTGTAGCTTTTACTTTCGGTTTTGTACACCAGTTTCAAAGTGCTGAAATGGGGTATTTGGGTTATTGATAATATATTTCTCAATGCTTTAGATGGCACAATGATTCTGCACGCTATACATTGCTCGTTTTGTCACAAACTGAAATTAGACGAACCATTCAAATTTCGGCAACTGGGAAGTGTACGCATATTGTAAAGTAGTATTAGTAAGTGTTTTTTCATGTTTAAATACTGCTAATTTATATGTCAAAAGTTTGTCGTCGCAGAATGGTAATAAACAGTATATAAGACAAGATCCTTGTGTTACACTAATTGATTTCAGCAACTTACCATATGTTGAATGAGATGACTTGGTACAGTATCTTGTCGCAAAGTCAACAAAAAGAGTAGCAGGTGAAAGTTAAATCTGAACACACACACACTGGCACTAACTTTCTGAGTCTGCATTCCAGGGTTGCATTTCGAAATATAACATTAGATTCACAATGTTTAAAGGCACAGTCAATTTAGTGTATGTAAACTTCTGACCCACTGGAATTGTGATACGGTGAATTATAAATGAAATAATCTGTCTGTAAACAATTGTTGGAAAAATGACTTGTGTCATACACAAAGTAGATGTCCTAACCGACTTGCCAAAACTATAGTTTGTTAACAAGAAATTTGTGGAGTGGATGAAAAATGAGTTTTAATGACTCCAACCTAAGTGTATATAAACATCCGACTTCAACTGTATGTCCAAGACATCACAAATATTTTTGTGTTGATATTGAGACAGTCCATTTTAAAAACCATCTAGGATCCAGGTAATACACTTGTGTCCCCCGTGCATAGCCGCAGGAAGTAGGGGTGCTGCAGGTCCCTTTGAAAAATCTTAAAATCTTAAAAACTTAAAAAACTAAAATATATATACAGAGTCTTCGGAATGTATTCAGGAATGTACTTTTTCCACATTTTGTTAAGTTACAGCCTTGTTCTAAAATTGATTAATTAAAATGTTTAAAAAAAACTCCAATCTACACACAATGCCCCATAATGACAAAGCGAAAACAAGTTTTTAGATTTTTTTGCCAATTTATAAAGAATAAAAAACAGAAATGTCTTATTTACGTAAGTACTCAGAACCTTTGCTGTGCGACTCGACATTGAGCTCAGGTGCATCCTGTTCCCATTGATCATCCTTGAGATGTTCCTACAACTTGATTGGAGTCCACCTGTGGTAAATTCTTTTGATTGGGCATGATTTGGAAAGACACACGCCTGTCATTATAAGGTCCCACTGTTGACAGTGAATGTCAGAGAAAAACCAAGCCATGAGGTCAAAGGAATTGTCCGTAAAGCACCGAGACAGGATTGTGTGGAGGCACAGATCTGGGGAAGGGTACCAAGAACTGTCTGCAGCATTGAAGGTCCCCAAGTACACAGTGGCCTCCATCATTCTTAAATGGGAGAATGGCCTTGGTCAGGGAGGTGACCGAGAACTCAATGGTCACTCGGGTGGTGAGGGTAGGAAACAACATCTCCACCCCGCTGATCCTCCACACTGGGGCCCCACAAGGGTGCGTTCTCAGCCCTCTCCTGTACTCCCTGAACACCCATGACTGCGTGGCCATGCATGCCTCCAACTCAATCATCAAGTTTGCAGACGACACAACAGTGGTAGGCTTGATTACCAACAAGGACAAGATGGACTACAGGGAGGAGGTGAGGGCCCTCGGAGTGGGGTGTCAGGAAAATAACTTCACAGTCAATGTCAACAAAACAAAGGAGATGATTGTGGACTTCAGGAAACAGCAGAGAGAGCACCCCCATATCCACACCGATGGGACAGTAGTGGAGGTGGAAAGTTTTAAGTTCCTTGGCGTACACATCATGGACAAACTGAAATGGTCCACCCACACAGACAACGTGGTGAAGAAGGCACAACAGCGCCTCTTCAACCTCAGAAGGCAGAAGAAATTTGGCTAGTCACCAAAAACATTCATAAAATTTTACAGATGCCCAATCGAGAGCATCCTGTCGGGCTTGTATCACCGCCTGGTACAGCAACTGCTCCACCCACAACCGCAAGGCTCTCCAGAGGGTGGTGAAGTCTGCACAATGCAACACCGGGGGAAAACTACCTGCCCTCCAGGACAACTACACCACCCGATATCACAGGAAGGCCAAAAAGATCATCAAGGACAACAACCACCCGAGCCACTGCCTGTTCACCCCGCTATCATCCAGAAGGCGGGGTCAGTACAGTCAAAGCTGGGACCGAGAGACTGAAAAGCAGCTTCTATCTCAAGGCCATCAGACTGTTAAACAGCCATCACTAACATTGAGTGGCTGCTGCCAACATACTGACTCAATCTCTAGCCATTTTAATAATAAAAAATTTGATGTAATAAATGTATCACTAGTCACTTTAAACAATGCCACTTTTTATAATGTTTACATACCCTACATTACTCATCTCATATGTATATACTGTACTCTATACCATCTACAGCATCATTCCTTTACACTTGTGTGTATAAGGTAGTTGTTGTGAAATTGTTATATTACTTGTTAGATATTACTGCACGGTCGGAACTAGAAGCACAAGCATTTCGCTACACTCGCATTAACATCTGCTAACCATGTGTATGTGACCAATAACATTTGATTTGACAGAGCTCTTGAGTTCCTCTGTGGAGATGTGAGAACCTTCCAGAAGGACAACCATCTCTGCAGCACTCCAACAATCAGGCATTTATGGTAGAGTGGCCAAACGGAAGCCACTCTTCAGTAAAAGGCACATGACATGACAGTGCGCTTGGAGTTTGCCAAAACTCAGAAGTTGAAGCATGGTGGTGGCAGCATCATGCTGACGTGATGTTTTTCAGTGACAAGGACTGGGAGACTAGTCACGATTGAGGCAAAGATGAACAGAGCAAAGTACATAGATCCTTGATGAAAACCTGCTCCAGAGCACTCAGGACCTCAGACTGGGGCGAAGGTTCACCTTCCAACAGGACAATTACCCTAAGCACACAGCCAAGACTCTACAGGAGTGGCTTCGGGACAAGTCTCTGAATGTTCTTGAGTGGCCCAGCCAAAGCCCAGACTTGAACCCAATCAAACATCTCTGGAGAGACCTGAAAATAACTGTGCAGCAACGCTCCCCATGCAACCTGACAGAGCTTGAGAGAATCTGCAGAGAAGAATGGGAGAAACTCCCCATATACATGTGTGTCAAGCTTGTAGCGTCATACCCAAGAAGACTCGAGGCTGTAATCACTGCCAAAGGTGCTTCAACAAAGTACTGAGTAAAGGGTCTGAATACTAATGTAAATGTGATAGTTCAGCATTTAAAAAAACACATAATGTAAATGTACATTACCATATTATACATATCAATCAATCAAATGTATTTATAAAGCCTTTTTTACAGCAGCAGATGTCACAAAGTTACATAAAATATATATATTTTATTCACAAAAGTAGTGCACTGGGCCTTTACTAGTCCTGTATTAGCAGATGACAGATGTCTTCAGTGCGCACATTTTCCAACAGCAAATCGCAGCCCCACCTCCAAACTACTTCCCACGGCTATGCACTCACTACTGTAAGTTGCTCTGGATAAGAGCATCTACTAAAAGGGAAAAGGAATGAATAGACCATTTCAGTTTCCACATAGAAATACGTTGCATTTCAAGAAACTCTAAAACATACAGTACTGGTCAAAAGTTTGGACACCCCTACTCATTCAAGGGTTTTTCTTTATGTTTTACTATTTTCTACATTGTAGATTATTAGTGAAGACATCAAAACTATGAAATGTCACATATGGAATCTTGCAGTAAGCAAAAAAGTGTTTAAACAAATATTTAGGTTCTTCAAAGTAGCCACCCTTTGCCTTGATAACAGCTTTGTGCTGTACAGTATATCAAGCAGGGGCACAACCTTCCCTGAGGACAGGGGGGACATATTTAAGATTGGAATGTAATACAAAACATGTGTGCTTTAGGACCCTGCGGACGCCTCCGAGCAGTCGGGTAGGCTTTTTGGAGTGTTTGCCCGACTGGATTTTGGACTGTGCAGACACCACAGAGCGGTCTGACAGGCTGTGTGAAGGCAAAGTTGAGCATAGTTCAGTGTGTAACTTTTGCGCTCTTTCACTGAGTTGTAAAAGGTAGCAGAACAGAAACTGGCTACTCTTTAGATGACTAATGTAGCTGGCAAGGTAACTGTTGTTTAACTTAACAGGAAAAACTAAACTAGTGTTTATTCGCAGTGCTGTGCTAGTATTGTAACTGACATGTAACGTTAGCTAATGTTTCATCCCCTCTTGACTGAGGTGAATGAATACACTAGTGAGTAGCAACCACAGCCAGGTCAGCTCTAGCCTCTATTTATCAGTCAGACAGCGATATGAGGTGGCTATTATTACTATCTAACAGCAGTTGTTTGTATGGAAATGTTTTGTAGCCTTTGTTTTGTCCCGTTTCAGAAGTTAATGAACTAGGCAAGCATTCACCAGTCGATGTACCGTTAGAGAGAGAGCTGGTCAAAAGTTGGCTTACATTAGCTATTATTTTTGCCTCACTCAAACTTGACCTGAATCAACGATGAAACAATCGGCCAAACGATTGAAGATTGATCTTTTTTTCATTGCAATGTGAGTTTTATAAGTCAGTATGGCAATGTCATTTTATTGATCTGTTAGTTTGCCTAGCTAATTCCCTACTTTTCACACTGACACAGTAATAAACAGCTCTAACATTACAGGCTTCACTGTCATGGTGCACAGTAGAGGTCTGTGTGGGACCGATTTCTTCATCCTGCTCCTGCTGGCTTTCTGTCTGACTCCCACCCGCTGCAAGAACTTGTCCCAAGTGCAATTTTGCAGTATATTCAGTGAATGATTCAAAGTTCCATCTTGAATTGATGCTTAAACCTATAGTAGCTACATGACAGCTGCTTAAGCTTAAAGCTACTGTCTGGGATCTGGGAATAACTGGTCATTTCAATTATTGCAACACAATATTGATTATTGAATTATCATGGATCTAGTTCAGTCTTATCAATCACTTAAATATATTTAATAATCGCTTACCTAGCTTGATGTCTGTGGGCATTTTTGCTTACTTTTGTTTTTCTAAATAGAGATGGCTAGAAGGGCCATGTGTCATAAAGAATTGTGTAGAAATGTGCTTTAGATGCCCCCAAAAATGGGAGGACCAGGGACTGTAGTGACACCCCTTGCACTGAGATGCAGTGCCTTAGACTGCTGCACCACCCGGGAGCCCTAAAATAAATCATAGATTGACTATCAATAATATAATAATACCTTTAGCAAAAAAAGTGTATTTTTAATTTACAATAATGTAGGATCTATGAGAATAGAAAGGTACAGAACTTTTGTGGAACATCACAGCACAGTTTAAAAATATATGGCACATAGAAATAAAAACTGGATGGTGTTCAGAGGTAGATGGGAGGAGTTGAGTGGAGATGTAGGATGGGAATAAAAACAAAACAAAAGATAACTATTGTAAAATATACTGTGTCCGTAAAATGTATATAGTATGTATAAGCTGGAAGTAGAAACCTAAGTGTTGTTGTCCATGAGTTTACTCTAATTAGGGGAGGGATGCTAGGGTAGGGGAAAATAATAAAGAAAAAAAATTATGCATTAATGGCAATGCTGGTAAATGCTTGAATACATTTAGTTTTTTTTTAATCACAAAAGTAGTGCACTAGGCCTTTACTAGTCAATCAATCACATGTATTTATAAAGCCCTTCTTACATCAGCAGATGTCACAAAGTGCTATACAGAAACCCAGCCAAAAACGCCAAACAGCAAGCAATGCAGATGTAGAAGCATGGTGGCTAGGAAAAACTGCCTAGAAGGGCAGGAACCTGGGAAGAAACCTAGAGAGGAACCAGGCTCTGAGGGGTGGCCAGTCCTCTTCTGGCTGTGCCGGATGGAGATCATAACAGTACATGGCCATGATGTTCAAACTTTCAAAGATGACCAGCAGGGTAGGCCTCCTCCGTCTTGTGACCTTAGCATACGTGTAGGTATGTACGGCAGGACCAGATCGGAGAGATAGGTAGAAGCAAGCCCATGTAATGCTTTGTAGGTTAGCAGTCCTTTATTACTAGTCCTTTCAGCACAGGCATCACCCCCAGCTGTCATTTATGTTGATTTAAAATGTTAAGGGGTTAGCTATTATCTGACAAACTTTGGTAAACAATTTTTTTTCATGTTCATTTTCCTAGAATGACCCATTTACACACTACACAGCAATGATGACAGCATATAGGAGATATGAGAGAAATTGAGTATTATGAACATCTCTTTCTATTTTGATTATTGTAAAAAGGGAGAAAAAAACTATAAATATATGGTTAAAAAATTGAGTTTTGATTAGCTTGGTGCACTCAATTGCATATTTATTTTGTCTAAATAGATTATATTTATGACACAAGTCATTGCCTCCAAATAAATTTAGCCTATAACGTGAATTTAACATTGTATTTTAAACATAGGACTCGACTCCAGCTATTTTAAATGAAGCAACAAAATTAGACCTCTAAATAGCTATCAAACCCCCAGCCTTAATATCATAAACATATTGATCATGAATGACAGTAAGAAATTGATGTTGTGTCAATGAACCACTAAGTGCAACATTTTCCTCTCATAAACACTTACTACAATTCTGTGGCTGGTTTTTTCAAATCATAGTCAGTGTAGCTCTTGAGCCTAATGGGGCTAATGGCTGTGGGTCTCTGTGGCTCATCCTCATAAGCACGGTTTACATAGGGGGAAGGCTCCTTCAAGTTGTGAGTGTCATACATGCGCACTGATCCTGGAACTTGGATTTCCTGTTTCTCCTTCCGACAGCAACTGCAGAGGACATAGAGGGTTGGAGAAATCAATGAATGTCAGGTAGCCTATTAGATACATGCTAAGTAGCCAACTATGGAAATGGAAATGAACATTGTGTCTATGAACCCTATGTCTATGAAGTTTAACTGGGAAAGGCAGTAGGTAATATGACTCACAGGACATAGCTCAGCATGATGAGCAATAGCAGCAGCAGCAAGGCCAGGAAGGAACACAGGATAGCTGTAATGACAATCATGGACGCAGACCTTCCAGCAAAGCCATTCCCAATGCTTTCAAGGTCTTTCACTGGAGGAATAGACAACGGTGTTGTTTTAACGTTTAGCAGAGGTACATGGAGATTTCTGATTTACTGATTACTGTAGATTCAGAAAATATATGGGAAGTCCTTACAAGGGTAAAGAGTGATGTTGTTGGACCACAAACTCTCCGCAACAACTGTTTTGTTCTCTGGGTTGATAAGAACATACCTAAATCTGAAATAGTGGAAGAACATAATTTAGGTTGGTTGCATTGAATTCACACAATGGTACTTCAACTTAGATCCAAAGTCAATGCACTGTGGTGAAGGAGGGGTTCTGACCTGGCAGTGGAGCCAACAGGCAATATTCCATTACAGTTCGTAGTGGAACAGCTACCGTCAGAGCCAACCCTGAAGTAGTCTGTTCCAGCGACGATGGGGCAGGGGTAGTCTTTCTGAAGCCCCAACTTGGTCAGGAAGTATTTCTTTGAGGTGTTGGAAGAGAAGGCGGTTGGATAAGGAGAGAGGGTGTCAATGAAGGATCTGTTCTTGTCGGCATCATAATTGCTGACTCCTGTTGAAATGTAACAAGGTTGTAGAATAAGAAAGAACAAAAATTGCAATACTGTGCTTTTTTTTTTTCTTTGTTCTGTATTTGAAGTACAACATACTGTATCTACTTTGGTGCACCAAAACGTTCTGAAATGTTGACATTGCATGTCTTTTTCTTTATAAATCAAAGACGGAAGAATGTTCAATTGCTCTTCCTGTATGCCATTTGGTTTTATATTTCCTATCAAATGCAGAGGATTCCAGTACCTGTATCTATGGCCGATACGAGCCATAATTCACAGGTAGTAGCAGAATTGCAGGGCAAATTGGCCAGACTGTCGAAGTAACAACTTGGGGACGTCAGTATCACTGAATTAGTGGTCAGTTTCGCAGCCAGGCTGGAAGGGTTTATTGCAGGAGTGTTGTTGACTGGTACTGTGAAAGGACAAAGAAAAAAACATTTAGACTATTCCCAAAATCTATTGATAATTTGATCATTACAATGAAAGAGAACGTTTTCTAGTCTAAACCGTTTCCTCCCTTTGTTTTTACAGATTCTTCTTCTACCTGAAATGTTTCAACACACATTTTTGGTGTGTCGAGTGAAACTGCTAGACGGTTATATAAAAACCCTGTAAAAAAAACTGTTATGGACTTTCTATCCAACTTTGCATCAATATATTTAATTGAAATGACACATCTGTCATCTTGGCCCAATTTCTCAATACTGGCCAAACCAGTGAGGGAGGTCAGGTTATTGTGCAACATGTTCAGTCATGCCAATTGGATCTGAAAACTATACCTAGTAATTACGTCTCCTCCCAATATTGTAGGTGTTCCATTCAGCATTCCTTGTGAGTGTTTTTTTCCACCCGTATTTAAGTGACTAATTTCTGCAATGTTGTTCAGCAGAAACTCAGCACATCTGACTAATACTGGTGGAGCCAGCTTGATAGTTATACACATTAAATCTGAAGAAAGGTTGCTCACTTACAGTACACATTTTGTTTTATGGAACCCACCTGTTTTTCAGTAAAAATTCTGACACGTATGCTTTCCCTGTAGCCAACTGAATACACAACAGGAACTCCAAATGACATTCAACTTTGCAAAACAGTTACATGCAGCCTACATTCAATGCCAAAAAAACACATTTCAAATCCCCACTTTCTTTAATTGCTGTGATTTGTTTTCGATTATGATCCATTTAAAAAACATATGAGCTACCATACCAGGTCTCAGGAATGGCTAATTCTGGAGATCCCTTTGATCTCAACTGAGTTAGATAAATCGGATTTGTTTGGGTTTTTTACACCTTACTTCTGGATTATCTCCAAAGCTCTCTAAAATTGGAAGGGTTAGTTCCTCTAGGGCTGATTGAGGACCTTTTTATTGATTTGATTTGTTTGTTTAATAATGATTGCTTTAATAATGATTTGCTTTTCTTGTATTGATGTTTATAGTGTATATTAATGTATATGTTTGATACAGGGCTCATCTGTAAAAGAGACCTTAGTCTCAGCATGACTCCCAGTCAAAATAATGGTTAAATAAATACTAACTTGCATAACTGAAACTGAGGTAAATACCTTTAAGATCATATGTGAAAGATAATCCTGGATATTAATAACTTTAACAATCCACAAAAAAACCTATTCAGACACTCGACATATTGTGAATATTACAACTGAAAAAATCCACTTACTTTGACAGAACCCAGTCCAGACAGACAGGCACAACACTACATAAAATAGTAATGCCATTTCTTTGAACAATTTGGTATGCTGTATGTTGCTCACTGCGCCTGGGAAAGTGACTGAACTTAGCTGATGTGAACCGTTCCTAAATAGATTCCCTACCCATCCCTTTTTAAAAGAGAATGAATCAAACACAGGTTGGTCTGTATGGGTGTGTGTGTGGTTATTCCTGATTGAAACCATTTGTGGTGTTTGCTACAGGTGTTTTGCACGCCTAGACATGCATACTCTTTTGTTCAATTTTGTTTTATTTGCTTAATACACCAAAACCGCATGGCATAGCCCATGTTGACTATTATTTCATTCAGGTGAATATTCATTTGACATATTCTTGGCAGGTATTACCAGTTACTCAATTGTTAATTCATTTCTCCAGAGATGTGGTTTATTACATTGTAAACGGACAAGTGTACGAAACAATCATTATGTCAAAGCTTGAGAATCTGTAAATATACCTGCAGAACTATTCAAAGTTATTAGTCTTCAGTTTGTATTACAAACATATGTTCACACCTTCAAAGGGTATCCTATGTAAGTCAAATAACACTTGTAGGAATTGAAACATATTAAACAGTTTAGGGTGTTTTTCAAAATGAGACAAACCTGATTTGATCAGCTATGTAAAACTGTAGTGATCACTTTTTTATATAAAAGAAAATACATGTTATGCCTTCATTGTAAAGCAAAGTGTATTTTCCTTAATGGACATTGCTGTAGTAGTTACTAAGGTGGTGTGTGCTGTAATTTGTGATCCCAGGGCTACGTGCAGGAGAAGTCGACATCTATCTGGTCTTTGGAAGACTGAAGTCAAAAACAGACACACCTCAAGATGAGACATTAGTTGGTAAAGAATATGTAATAGGCTGTATAACCTGGTATAACTTAGAAATTCACAATGAGTCATTTTTGTTGCCTTGGCATTCATTGAAATGAACCCCACTAACTACCCATTGTTATGTCCCTGTGTGCCTCACCAGTCCAGCACAGCTCCCATCAGATCCTCAAAAAAGTTATACAGCTGCACCATTGACTGGCTGCATCACCGCTTGGTACGGAAACTGCAAGGCACCCGAACACAAGACGCAATAGAGGGTGGTGAGTACAGGCCAGTACATCACTGGGGCCGAGCTCCCTGCCATCCAGGACCTCTATACCCAGTGGTGACAGAGGAAGGCCCCCAAAACATTGTCAAAGACTACAGCCACCCAAGCACGGCAAACAGTACCAGTGTACCAAGTCGGGAACCAAGAGGACCATGAACAGCTTCTACCCCCAAGCAATAAGACTGCTAAACCAAGCTGCTAAACCAGGCTGCTAAATAGCTACCCGGACTACCTGCATTTACTTAACTAACTCTCTTTCACCGACTCACACTGGTCTCTACCCACATACACTACATAAGCCCACTGACGCCACACACTCACCGTATACGCTTCTGCTACAGCTCAGTCTATTATCTATCCTGTTGCCTACTCATTTTACCCCTACCTATATGTACATAGCTACCTCAATTACCTCGTAACCTTGAACATCAACTTGGTGCTGGTACTCCCTGTATATAGCCATGTTATCTTTACTAGTTGTTATTCACTGTGTATTTATTTCTCGTGTCACTATTTTTATTTTATTTAACTCTGCATTGTTGGAAAATAACCTGTTAGTAAGCATTTCACTTGTTAGTCTAAAAATGTGACATAACATTTGACTTTCATTTGACTACAAACAAAATGCGTTGAGACTGTAAACAAGACATTCAGACAGCTTCATAAATATAGGCAGCTGTTGTTTACATTGTCAACTGCATCTCCAGTTCTACAACTTTAGAGCAACAACCCACTTCGGAGGTAGTCTAGACTTTTCACAAACTTGGTAGATGTGGAAATAAGATTAAGCTTACTTTCTAAAATCTTAGAATAGGAACAATCTAAATAGAATGTTATGTTGAAAACTTAGTTCAGTAGAGAAGTTGACACCTATTCATTTACCATTCAAACGTTTGGACACCTACTCATTCCAGTTTTTTTTAAAGTTTTTTTTACGATTTTCTACATTGTAGAATAGTGAAGACATAAAAACTATGAAATAACATATGGAATCATGTAGTAACCAAAAAAAGTGTTAAAAAATATATATTTTATATTTTTCAAAGTAGTCTCCCTTTGGATTGACATTTTTGCACACTTGGCATTTTGTCAACCAGCTTCATGATGTAGTCACTCGGAATGCATTTCAATTAACAGGTGTGCATTGTTTATTTGTGGAATTTCTTTCCTTCTTAATGCATTTGAGCCAATCAGTTGTGTTGTGACAAGGTAGGGGTGGTTTACAGAAGACAGCCCTACTTGGTAAAAGACCAAGTCCATATTATGGCAAGAACAGCTCAAATAAGCAAAGAGAAATGACAGTGCATCATTACTTTAAGACATGAAGGTCAGTCAATCTGGAACACTTCAAGGACTTTCAAATGCAGTCGCAAAAACATCAAGCGCTATGATGAAACTGGCTCTCGTGAGGACCACCACAGGAAAGGAAGACCCAGAGTTACCTCTGCTGAGGAGGATAAGTTCATTAGAGTTAACTGCACCTCCGATTGTAGCCCAAATAACTGCTTCACAGAGTTCAAGTAACAACTTTTTTTATTTTATTTAAAATCTTTACTTGACTAGGCAAGTCAGTTAAGAACAAATTCTTACTTGAATCAGGCCTTCGTGGTCGAATTGCTGCAAAGAAACCACTACTAAATGACACCAATAAGAAGAGACTTTCTTAGGCCAAGTAACATGAACAATGGACATTAGACCGGTGGAAATATGTCCTTTGCTCTGATGAATCCAAATTTTAGATTTTTGGTTCCAGATGCAGTGTCTTTGTGAGATGCAGAGTAGGTGAACGGATGATCTCCGCATGTGTGGTTCCCACCATGAAGCATGGAGGTGTGATGTGCTTTGCTGGAGACACTTTTGGTGATTTTATTTAGAATTCAAGGCACACTTAACCAGCATTGCCACACCATCCCATCTGGTTTGCACTTACTGGGACTATGATTTGTTTTTCAACAGAACAATGACCCAACACACCTCCAGGCTGCGTAAGGGCTATTTGACCAAGGAGAGTGATGGAGTGCTGCATCAGATGACCTGGCCTCCACAATCACCAGACCTCAACCCAATTGAGATGGTTTGGGATGAGTTGGACCGCAGAGTGAAGGAAAAGCAGCCAACAAGTGCTCAGCATGTGAGACGGTTGGAAAAGCATTCCAGACAATACTTTGAAGAATCACATTTTGATTTGTTTAAACACTTTTTGGATACTAAATGATTCCATGTGTAATTTCATAGTTTGACAATGTAGAAAATAGTTAAACCCTTGAATTAGTAGGTGACCAAAATGTTTTGTTCATTGGATGAACAAGACACATGCAATAAAGATGACAACATACCCTGCAAAGATTGCTTCCTGGTAAAGTAATTGCAGACCCATGTATTACCCAGGTTATTACTGCAAGCACTTCTTTATAAAAATCTTAATACAAGCATCTGCTTTCCTCTTAGAACAAATACTCAAATTTCCATTATCCTTCCCCAAATTCATTTCACGAGTGGAGAGTGACCCTTATAGGAGTTGTCCTGATCAGCACTGTGAAAATAGCTTGACAATGCTTGTCCTTAAGTAAATGTATGGTTTATGAAATTGGGCTATCATTTAGTAATAAACTATTCCAGAAGATTCTACAGGAGGAAAATACAGCAAATATAGGCCTTATTCTTCCCAGATGTTTATTAAAAATATATACACAAGTACAGTATAAAAAAATAAACAAGTGAGCAATTATACTACCACAGAAGAAAATGTTTCAAATGAGAAACACCTGTATCATTGCATTCATTAGGGCACACTGTAGCAAAAGGTTTTGCAACAGAAAACAAAAATATGTATTTCTTATAGGAGCATTTCAAGTTCAGGTATTCCTCCCTGTTTTAGTCAGTTTTCCTCTGTTTGGTGCCTAATAAATGCGAAACCCAGCTTTGTCAACCTCGAATCACTGAATTGGAACAAGGTCCTCTAAAACCAGTGTTTCCCAACCCTGTTCCTTGAGTACCCCCATCGTCAAGACCTCAATGAGTTGAATGAGGTGTGTTTGTCCAGGGCTACAACAAAAAATGTGTACTGTTGGCGGTACCCGAGGACCAGGGCCAGGTAACACTGCTCTAAACTACAAACATTAGTTTGGAATAATGTCAGTTCCCAAATAGAGGCTCATCTCCCTTTGTTCTCTCTCAGATGTCTATGGAGTTCATGACATTGATAAAAGCTGGGCTGTGTTGCTCAGCTGTGTTGATTTCTAAACAGGTATTAGATATTGACCCCCCTGTTCAATTTCTTCCTGAAGTGTGTCTCATGACCCGGTGGCAGGCATTCACCTCTTCCCCATGACGAAGCTGGGCGCCTCTGCATCATCCTCAGCCTCCCTCTCCTGGTCGTCCTCTTCACTGCTGGAGGAGGACTTCTCAGAATCTGAACAGAGGGTACAATCTAAAAATCAGTCTCTTCTGCCATAACTTATTACCTTTCTTAGTGGAAAATGGTAAACTGTACTGGGCCGGGTTTAGTGTTCAATCTAAGCTGTTTTCCAAAACCATTGCTACCAATGTTGCACTTAAATGCTAGTAATCTAACAAATGCATCAGACCACTCATAGAAGTGTCTTTGGATTATATGTTTCCCCTCCCGCGTCACTTTACACCATAAAGGTAAAAAGAGGGCTCTCTAGAGGAGTTATATCCATTTTGGCATGGACATTATCATTGAGGGCTTCCGCAATTTCAATGTCAACTGGGTGGGGATTCCTATGGGTTGGGAGTAATGTTCCCCAAAGAAATGCTGTTCTTTGTAAGCCTACATTCCATAAGACATGCAGGCCTTGACATTAACCTGTTTATCCACTTGTCCTTCAGACAAGGAGGCGACTGAAAACACTGCCACTATAAGTACCTTTCAAAGTGCCTAGAAATGTACACGTTCTGTCCTCTTGTAGGAAGCAATCATTCCCCTAATGCTGGCTACAAATGATAAAACGGTGCTAACAACTAACTAGCAAAGGACATGAACAAAATGTGCAAACGTGGCTACATGCCGCTCTCGCTTTAAACTCAAAACAAGCGTATCTACTCACTACCACTCATGCTGTAAACACAGTCCAGTTAAAAGTAAATGGCACAGATCCATATGAAAATGGTCTATTTGCATATAGGCCTACTGCAGCTCTGATTGGTTATGCCCCACCGGTCTGTGTAGAGTACGGGCTGAGTTGTGTGTACCAATGCAATAGAATCCATCTCCGATGCGTTCTGCCTACAACAAAATCTCTTGCATAGTTCCTTTTGTTGTTTCGGTATGTTGCATATAAAATGGCTAATATTGCATTGATTCGATCACAATTTCCACAGTAAAGGGAAATGTTGATAGTGTTAACAGGGAAAACTGTAGAACAGTGGTCACCAATCTTTTTCAAGACCACAGAGTTAAAATGCAATTTTAACTGGATTTGGGGTTTGAGAAGTCAATGAGAGAAGTGAAAAAAATCTTCCTTAGTTATTAATTTTCTCAATCTAAAGGCACAACCTAGATTCAAGCCAATGTCTTAAGTATTTGAACATGTTATTACTCCAACTTCATGAAAGTGACAAACTGACACGTTTTCCCCCCCGTCAAAAACAACTATTGAAAGCAGTCCCTTTTGATTTGACGGCCTGCATATGCGCAGTTCGGTGCAAGACGAAGGTTGCTGTCTTTTATTCGTATTTACAGATGGCATACAAGTTTGTTGTAAAGGCACATGAATGTTCACATGTTTGAGAAGGCATTTGTTAAATTACGAGCCTAGTTGGTTTAATCACAGAAAAAGTCAGCAATCTTCCCGGCTAGCCGTTGACTGGCTGAGATAATAAGTGGGCTGGGCATGCCGAGAGATGAGTTTGGATTGGTCTGCCATATAGCATGCTTCTGTCTATTTGAGCTGGTCAGTATGTCTAGGTAATCCTGTCTAATGCGGCTTTTTAAAATTATTATTGTGTACTAAAACTACATAAGTGTTGCTCTCCACTTTCTGGAGGACTGAGTTTTTGAAAATCAGTGTAATTCAAATACGATAGCTAAGGAGAGCTGAGAAAACACCTGTCTCCGGATTACATCTTCAAACTAAGGGCAACCATGGCATCCGACAGGAGACGCGTCCAACCATGAATGATGTATATGGGTAAGATAGTCTAGCTAGCTACCTTTTCAGATATTACAAGTTTAAAATTGACAGAAAGAGCCATTTGCGTGGCTAGCCGAATGTTGGCTAGCTAACATTGAACCTGGTTGGTTAATCACCTGCAGATTCAGGCAGAATAATAAAGTCATGAGTTATGATTGTTCATTGTTTAACTAGTTAAATTTAGCTAAATGTGTTTGACATTATTATTCGTATCTCAGCTATTTGCTTGGCTAGCTATAGCCTAATGTTATCTAGTTTACATTAAACCTGGTTGGTTAGCTACATGCAGATTCATGTTGGCCACCACTCGTCTCAGAGTGCCAGAGAGCGCAGAATAACTGATGATTTACGAACGCTCAACACCCGTTGAATGTGGCCAGTGTCAGTAAACGTTGGCAAAAAAGTGTAATTAAATTGTTGCCAGCAGCACAGTTAGTCAACAACGCTCTGGATAACCAGCTCTGCTAGCGTGAGTAAAATGGTTAGAATTCGGGATTTCTTATTATGTGTCTGGAAATAGCTAGCAAGCTAGCCAATGTTAGTCAGTTAGCTCGTCCAGTGTACACTCAACGTGAAACGCTCTGAATTTGCGATCTGACAACACAGTTGCAGCCACCAACGCACTGAATAACGTAACAGCCTAGCCAGCTCTGCTAGGTCGAGTAATGTTCAGTGAGCTGTTCTCTCGCACTTAAAATGTATGGAAACAGCTAGCAAGATAGCTTGGGTGCTTGACTGCTGTTAGTACATTAGGATCAACCCTTAAAGAGAAGGGTGGGGTTAAAGCTTAAGAACGGTGCAGAATCGGGGTACACAAAGGGCTCTCCAATAGTAGTACCAAAACATTCAAATTCCATTTTCTCAAAAGCAAAATTACTTTCCCCTTGTTCCTCAACTGTAGTGTATGATATAACATTTTGTAACTCTGAGTCTCTGCTTTTATCCAATGTAAAACATTTTAAAAACTATTTCAAGTTTTGCTACAAGACTGATTTGAGCCAGTCGGTCACAAATGTCCTCAATTCATCTAAACACAATATCCCATAATGACAAAGCAAAAACAGGTTTTTAGAAATGTTTGCAAATAGAAAACAGAAATACCATTTTTTTTTTTTTTTTTTTAAACCTTTATTTAACTAGGCAAGTATGTTCTTATTCTTAATTACAATAACTGCCCAAGAACAGTTCAGGGGCTGAACAGATGTTTTACCTTGTCAACTCTGGGATTCGATCCACCAACCTTTTGGTTACTGGCCCAACGCTCTAACAACTAGGCCACCTGCCGAATTCATAACTATTCAAACCCTTTGCTAGGAGAATCAAAATTGAGCTCAGGTGCATCTTGTTTCCATTGATCATCCTTGAAGATGTTTCTACAACTTGGAGTCCACCTGTGGTAAATTCAATTGATTTGACATGATTTGAAAAGAAACACACCTGTCTATACAAGGTCTCACAGTTCACAGTGTGTGTCAGAGCAAAACCAAGCCATGAGGTCAAAGGAATTGTCCGTAGAGCTCCGAGACAGGATTGTGTCGAGGCACAGATCTGGGGAAGGGTAACAAAAAATGTCTGCAGCATTGAAGGTCCCTAAGAACACAGTGGCCTCCATCATTCTTAAATGGAAGAAGCTTGGAACCACCAAGACTCTTCCTAGAGCTGGCCGCCCGGCCAAATTGAGCAATAGGGTGAGAAGAGTCTTGGTCAGGAAGGTGACCGAGAACCCGAAGGTCACTGACAGAGCTCCAGAGATCCTCTGTGGAAATAGTTGTCCTTCTGGAAGGTTCTCCCATCTCTGAAGCACTCCACCAATAAGGCCTTTATGGTAGAGTGGCCAGACGGAAGCCACTCCATAGTAAAAGGCACACGACAGCCCGATTGGAGCTTGCCAAATAGCCCCTAAAGGACTGACTATGAAAAACAAGGTTCTCTGTTCTGATAAAACCAAGATTGAACTATTTGGCCTGAATGCCACATCTGGAGGAAACCTGGCACCATCCCTGTGGTGAAGCACGGTGGTGGCAGCATCATGCTGTGGGGATGTTTTTCAGCAGCAGGGACTGGGAGACTAGTCAAGATCGAGGGAAAGATGAATGGAACGAAGTACAAAGAGCTCCTTGATGTAAACCTGCTCCAGAGCGCTCAGTATCTCAGACTGGGGTGAAGGTTCACCTTCCAACAAGACAACGACCCAAAGCATACAGCCAAGACAATGCAGGAGTGACTTCAGGACAAGTCTCAATGTCCTTGAGTGACCCACCCAGAGACCGGACTTGAACCCGATCGAACATCTATGGAGAGACCTGAAAATAGCTGTGCAACAACACTCCCTATCCAACCTGACAGAGCTTGAGAAGATCTGCAGAGAAGAATGGGAGAAACTCCCCAAATACAGGCTATAGTCGCTGCCAAAGGTGCTTCAACAAAGTACTGAATAAAGGGTCTGAATACTTATGTAAATGTTATAAATCAGTTTTTGCTTTGTCATTATGAGGTGGATTGATGAGGGGAAAACAATTTAGTCCATTTTAGAATTAAGCCGTAACATAGCAAAATGTGGAAAAAGTCAAGGGTTCAGAATACTTTCCGAATGCACTGTAAAGTTACTTAAAAGACAATTTACCTATTTTTTTTAATCATATTTGACAACAATCACCTAAATAAAAGCTAGATGGGAGAATTTAAAATTCCAAAACAATGAATTTAGCAATATTGATTTTGTTATCATGTTTGAGCAAAATAAAGCATTAGCCATGGCAAAAGGTATAAATCTTAAGGAAATTAGCTTTAAAAACAGCTAAATCTTCTCTCAGTTTCATGGCAGAATATGTAGTCACAGGAAATCATATTTAAAACTGAAACATTTTCTCTCAGCTCCATGGATACATTTGTAGAATTTCAGGAAATTGGCTTAAAATTACAAAAATGTCTCTACACCGCCAAGATGGGGGTCTCTAAAATTCAGCAACACCGACAGGCTGACCATGCCCATTGCCACGCCCTCCATCTAAGCCCCTTTCTGATCCAGAAAACCCCTGCTGAAGCATAATATGCAAGTACAATTTGGCTCCTGCACTGGCCATAGCAACACAGGTAATGGACTTGCTTTTGCACTTAAAAGTCTGAAGGGAACATGTTTCAATGAAATCCATCACTTAAATATTAATTGTTTAATTTACCTTCAACGTTGTTGGCTTCCTGCTTGGCTTTCTTTGCCATAAGCTTCTTCTGCTTCAGCTTTTCCCTGAAATACACAAACGTGTAATGTAACAAACCAGCAAGTATAAAGTTTATAGCAGAGAATAAAAACTCTATAGATTTTATTTTTAGTGGGTCCTTGATTAATGTACCAACCTTTTCTTCCTGCGTTTGGCTGTTCTTTCATCAGCTGCCTGTTGGTTATCTGACACCTTGTCAAGATAGTCCAAATCCATCTTTTGCTGCAAGAAAAAGAAAAGAGTTTATTGCTGAACCCCAGCGTTTAAAATAAATTGGTTCCCAAGAGAAACGATAAGGTCAGCTGCCCACCTTCTCAGTCATCTTGTCCAGGAAGTCCTGTCTCTGATACTCTCGCCTGCGAAGGTGTCTGTACACATGGAACTCTCCACTGCCAGCCCCTGCACTGGAGCCTGGGGAGATTCATTACACATCTCATCAGCGGGCTTAAAGGGATTTTTTTTAAACCAACTCAGTAGTAGGGGGTAAGATTTCCAGTGCCGGAAATGTGCCAACATGTCATTGCCTACCTAATAATGTGATAGTGTGTATGTGCGTAGATAACGAGTCTTGCAAGATAAATAACCATAATTCTTGCAGAGCTCGCTCGACTCGTTAGCTGCAAAAAAATAACTTGCCCTTGCTAATTCACAAATTAATCCACCACAGGTATTTAGCTAAGTTTGCAGGCTTACCCATCACATCCCGCACAAACTCCGGAGGAGCCCGAGGGTTCCATTCTTTTGGTCGGTCTGGGATAGGAGCAGGTTTATCCTACAAACATACATGAGTATTTATTTTTACGACAATTAGCTAGCTAGTATTGTCACTCACTGTTCTAGCTTGCCTAATACAGACTTACCATGGTTACCCCATGGACATTCAGTCTGAATTAAGTTACCCTAAAAGTCTCTACAAGCCAGAATGTTGAATAAATTATATTTAAACTTACTTTAATGGTTGCCCATTCTGTTGGTCCTTTTGATGGAAGGAAGTGGTGATAAAAATGTCCACAGGAAAGCAGAATTAAATCAACTTTTCAAAGTGCTTCTTCTTTTATGGTATATTGGCGATCACACAATTTAATGTGCATCCTGCCGCCTACTATGCGGGATGGAAACAGGATTCCCCCAAAAAACTAAACTACCAGAAACAAAATATATATATTTTAACATTAAACAACTTTTGTAAAAAAATAAATACATCCCTATACAGGCTCATGGGGAACCTGGGAGTGTGGGTCTTCCAGCGCCAGTACCCCTTGCAAGTCTTCAGATGTAAAAATCCTTGAGTCCCAAAAACATTTCTGCCACAGCCACAATAATGTCCAGTTTCCTCGACTTCTTTGAGACTTGTGCTGTACAGTTTAACTGTGGCAATGAACACAAAATCAATTTATCACACAGGGTCTCTTGTATGGCAGCAAACATTTACTACAGGCTGTGGTGTATCCACTACCATAACTTCACTAGCATCACTTGTTTTCTCAATTCTTTTAAATCGCCTCTGCATAGGAGATTCAATTGACCACTCTGACTTTTGCAACCTCAATTTCCTTCACTCTTACAGGGCATTCCAGGAACTCAGGATCATAATCCCCACCACAATTGCAACAACGTCATCCTTTTACACACCATTCTTCAGTATACTCTGTTCATCTGCACACACTTGAAACATGGCCAAATCCTTCTCAATTCTTACACTGCAGTGGTTTAGGGATGAAAGCCATTACGGCATATCTTACATAACCAAGGTTCACCTGCGTGGGTATTTGCTCTTTATCAAAAAACAACAGGACCGACAGACTTTCTTTTACTCCATTCACCCAGCGGGTCAGACTACGGGCACCAACCACATCAGGAATTCTCTTCAGGTATTCAACATGAACATACTTCGTCACCCCTGAGATGACTCCTTTGTTGTCCTGATTCTTTTGAGGCCCACTGCAATCTTCCTCTGCTCTTCAGAAATTTAATTAAACAAAATATTACCACTCCTGAGCTGTGTTGGAAAACTCATACTAACCATACTATTTGTGACTTAAATTGAGTATGTAGTATGCTTATTGGTCATAGTATGGAAAGAGTTAGTATGCCAAAATGTCCCAGATGTGGTCCTACAGTCGCCAAAATACGAAGTATAAAAGCAATGGACAACATTTCCATGCTTTTAGGGCACATAATGCAATTCTTCGGAAATGGGCGTGGCTTCACAACGTTTTCAGATGTGTTGGCTCCGAGTACATCGAACTTGCCAGTATATCTACTTTATGCTAACAACCCAACATTTATTGACTTGATTATTCACGTCATTCATAGCTTAGCTAAGTGGTATAGTCGTTCGGGTCTGTTCATAAATTCACTCTGAATATCTACTCCGATTTCAGAGCACTCTCGCCTGACTGCCAGAGGCAGAATAGCTGATGAATTTACAAACGATCGTTGAATGTGGCCGGTGTCAGTAAACATTAGCAAAAAAGCGTAATTAAATTGTTGCCAGCAGCACGGTTAGTCACCAACGCTCTGGATAACATGAAAACTGCCTAACCAACTCTGCTGGGGCGAGTAAAATGGTCAGAGTGAGGTGTTCTCTCATTTGTGTCTGGAAGTAGCTAGCCAACATTAGCCAGTTAGCTTGGGTGCAGTTGAGGTCAGAACGCTCAGATCAACCCTACTCCTCCAAAGCACACTCCAGGAGCGAAACTCTCAGAATTTATGAACGGACAATCAACGCCCTGATTTTACAAACGCCCAAAGCACACTCTGGCACTCCAGATTGAATTTACAAACACACTCGAAGTCTAGCTAGTAATTTGTTATGCTAATAAGAGAGCAAGAGGTTGCATAGCAACATAATCAACTTCCTGTAGACAGGCGAAGCGCTAGTATGCTCAACTGAAAGGATACCGTTCGTTTACAGTATAATAAAATGAACTAATAATATATACTCATTAAGTATGTACTACACAGTAAGTTAGTATGGGTATTCGAACACAGTTCATGTCACTCTGACGTCACCATTTTCGAAACCACAAACGGGTTTTCCACATATGCATCCGAACAAGAAGCAATTCATTATAATTTACTGCACTCCAATCTTAGACAAATTCATTTTCGTTAATTTTCGATACTACTCGTCACTACTGACTTCCTGCTTAATTCGATCCACTTCCGCCATCTTCGTCACCTAACTAGTTCCCTGTCGCCCCCTACTAACGAAACCTTTTCAAAGCGCTGGTAGTGCATTCAAGTGCCTTATCACCTGAAACGGTTGCGCATGTAAATACATACACGTGTTTGCATTATTTTGGACGTTTTGTGACATGTGATATAAACCATTACCAGCGTTTGGAAAAGTTGGTTTATTGATACTGTACTTCCCTGCGAATATTTTTCTCAAATTCCTACCCAAAAAAGGACAAACCGCACACACAAATGGCACAGTAACGTTACGTTGAAATACAATGGTATTCAGCATTATGGCTTGTAAGGGCTTGTGAGATGAATTTTTTCAAGCAAATGAATGCCATCAATCTCAGACTCTGAATCAGGGAATGTTCTAGCTAACTATCTGCGTAAACAGAATCGCTGCGTTTGGCGCTAACGTTAGCTAGCCTTGCTGGCTGTGGAGATAAACATGATCTATTTGATTATATCCTCAAATACCACCCCCGACACTTACAGGGTTTCTCATCAATCTCTCCAATTTAAGGCGCTGCTCCTCTGCCGGAGTTTTGGCTATAATCAAAGGTTGAGATTCCTTTCCTGACGGTTTCCCAGGTCGACCATCTTTTTCCCTGGTCGCCGACATCTTTCGAATATGATGTTTGTCTTCTTCTACATTGATTTGTACGTAAAATGTTTAGCTCCACCTAGCGTACTGGGGCTGCATACTTAGTTATAAGGGGGTGCAATGCTGGAAATTAAAAATTAGTATGAACAAAATTGGTGAGGTTATTATTTTACCTATGGTATATTAGGCAAGCACTTGTAGAAAAACACAAATAACGATGTTCTTTCAAATGAAGGTAATGGATTTACCTTTCAGAATGTTATTCTAAAGAAGGCTCAGTACCTCATTGGGAAAATTGCAATGCAGAGTTCTTGATAAGCCAGTAGGGGGCACTCCTCCCTCTAGTTTAAAGGATCGATCTGCATTTGCTACTACCATTTTTTTAACTTGTAAATTCATGATATTTATAAACTGGGTGGTTCGGGCCCTGAATGCTGATTGGCTGACAGCCGTGGTATATGAGACCATATACCATGGGTATGACAAAACATGTATTTTTACTGCTCTAATTACTTTGATAAGCAGTTTATTATAGCATTAAGGCACCTCTGAGGTTTGTGGTATATGGCGAATATACCACGGACAAGGGCTGTATCCATCTACTCTGTGTTGAGTCGTGCATAAGAACAGCCCTTAGCCGTGGTATATTGGCCATATACCACACCCCCTCGTGCCTTATTATTTAAGTACCCATTATTGATTCTTGAACAATATATCTTATAAATGCCTCAAACTTAGTTCAACTGTCTTACCCTATCAGAACCTAAAATATAGGCTAAACTTGTTTTACTCCAATGTTTGTAAACAACGTAAATGTAAACAAACACTGTATAGCCTCAAAACATGCTTCAAACTATATATATGGTCAGTATTTGCATCCATAGATCTATCTATGAATTTGAGTGTTACATTTCTCCAGCCCCATCCCTCAGGTTTTTACACAAACAGTGGCAGGGAAAAATCTTTGTTATTATTTCAACCGCAAATTTCCCCTTTAAAGGAAAAATCTTGGGAGGCTTGGCTCGATTCTGCCTTGAGCAACAGAATCCACAGCTCCTGCGCAGTAAAAGTAGTATCACATTGTGACCAAGTAATCAACTCTCTTACTTTAAATAAGACACATTATTTCTTTATTGCTCATTGGGGAAAGAATTCCTAGTCAGTTGTACAACTGAATGTATTCAACTGAAATGTGTCTTCAGCATTTAACCCAACCCCTCTGAATCAGAGGTGCAGGTGGCTGCCATAATCAACATCCACGACACCCAGGGAACAGTGGGTTAACTGCCTTGCTCAGGGGCAGAAGGACATATTTTTAGCTTGTCAGCTCGGGATTCAATCCAGCAACCTTTCAGTTACTGGCCCAACACTCTAACCACTAAGGCTACCTGTCGCCATTGCTCATCATGTAATGCTTGTTGGGCATGTTGGCATAAGAGGATGAATCACCAAGGAGAAGAGCGAGCTAAGGTTAGCCCTAACCCTCCCAAAAAAGTAAGAATATGCATATAACTCCATTTCTTTTCATAGCATTTTTTAAAACATTTACTGTAGCTTTCCTAGTCAGACTCTAAAGATGCTATAAATTAGCCTCAACATCAACATCATGCACATTGCTCAGTAAAGAGAAAACTAACCTCACGTATCCATACCAAAGCTGACACACAATCAATGGTCTGGTCTCGGTTATGAAAAACATACATCCACTAATGCAAAATGCTCTGAATGGTCAAAGCCACAGTGTTACAGAGAAAATGCTATTTCAAAAGGCTTACTTTCAGTCCCACAGAGAAAGGCAGTTGCGCAAAGCAAATAAGATACACATAAAAAATGCATCAACTCATAGCATTTTAATGCATTAGACTGGTTACATCCCAAACAGAAAGCAGTAGGGATAATTCCTCCCTCTGCACATCCACCTTAGGGAAAATATGTTTATGGACAGTCATCCAGGCAGATATCAACACAATTGAACTCCCCATAGGCACACGTACACCATACACACTTACTGAGTGAGTGAGTGTGTGTGTTTGTTCATGCCTGTGTTAGAGCATGTACGTGTGCTAAACAGGTTGAGGGAGGTCCAGAAGCAACAGGATGGATTCTCACAGTAAATCCTGTCTGAACTGGTTTGTGAAAGCTCTCACAGACTCTCTTCATTAATGCCAGCCCATGTCTTAATAGGCTGTGGCAGCTCTCACAACAGCTCCCTGACTAAAGCAGACACTGCACTCACAAATCACCCCCAACTCTGTAACCTACTCTCCTCTCCCCCCAACCTTCCAATGAGTTTCTCTCTAGGGCACTGGATTTTTTTGTTCATGCCACTCACCCTGCATGGGATTTTCTTGAGGCGTTGTGTGAGCTCTAGTCTTTAAAAAAAAAAATATACATTTCCTTTATCTAACCAGGTAGGCCAGTTGAGAACAAGTTCTCATTTACAACTGCGACCTGGCCAAGATAAAGCAAAGCAGTGCGACAAAAACAACACAAGAGTTACACATGGGATAAACAAATGTACAGTCAATAACACAATAGAAAAATCTGTATACAGTGTGTGCAAATGAAGTAAGGAGGTAAGGCAATAAATAGGCCAATAGTGGCGAATTAATTACAATTTAGTAATTTACACTGGAGTGAGATGTGCAGATGAGGATGTGCAAATAGAAATACTGGTGTGCAAATTTGGGGATGAGGTAGGTAGTTGGTTGAATGGGCTATTTACAGATGGGCTGTGTACAGTTGCAGCGATCGGTAAGCTGCGCTGACAGCTGACCCTTAAAGTAAGTGAGGGAAATATGTCTCTAACTTCAGTGATTTTTGCAATTTGTTCCAGTCATTGGCAGCAGAGAACTGGAAGGAAAGGCGGCCAAAGAAGGTGTTGGCATTGGGGATGACCAGTGAAATATACCTGCTGGAGCATGTGCTACGGGGTGGGTGTTGCTATGTTGACCAGTGAGCTGAGATAAGGCAGAGCTTTACCTAGCAAAGACTTATAGATGACCTGAAGCCAGTGGGTTTGGCGACGAATATGTAGCGAGGACCAGCCAACGAGAGCATACAGGTCACAGTGGTGTTGCGAAATAGGAAGCCAATTCTAGATTTAACTTTGGATTGGAGATGCTTAATGTGAGTCTGGAAGGAGAGTTTACAGTCTAGCTGTCACGGCCGTCAGAATGAGACCAAGGTGCAACGTGCTGAGCGTACATTTTCTTTATTTGTTAAAATGTTGCCAACAAAACAAGAAAAACTAAACGACCTTGAAGTTTACAAAGGCTATAGTGCCCCTAACATAGACAACTTCCCACAATGACAGAAGGGAAAAGGCTGCCTAAGTATGATTCCCAATCAGAGACAACGATAGACAGCTGTCCCTGATTGAGAACCATACCCAGCCAAAACATAGAAATACAAAAACATAGAAAACAGAACATAGAATGCCCACCCAAATCACACCCTGACCAAACCAAATAGAGACATAAAAAGGCTCTCTAAGGTCAGGGCGTGACACTAGCCAGACACCTAGGTATTTATAGTTGTCCACATATTCTAAGTCAGAACCGTCCACAGTAGTGATGCTAGTTGGGGAGGCAGGTGCAGTCAGCGATCGGTTGAAGGAAATGCATTTTGTTTTACTAGCATTTCAGAGCAGTTGGAGGCCAAGGAAGGAGTGTTGTATGGCGTTGAAGCTCGTTTGGAGGTTTGTTAACACAGTGTCCAAAGAAGCGCCAGATGTATACAGAATGGTGTCGTCTGCGTAGAGGTGGATCAATAATCACCTGCAGCAAGAGCGACATCATTGATATATACAGAGAAAAGAGTCGGCCCGAGAATTGAACTCTGTAGCACCCCCATAGAGACTGCCAGAGGTCCGGACAACACGGCCTCCGATTTGACACACTGAACTCTATCTGAGAAGTAGTTAGTGAACCAGGCGAGGCAGTCATTAGAGAAACCAAGGATGTTGAGTCTGCCGATAAGAATACGGTGATTGACAGAGCCGAAAGCCTTGACCAGGTCGATGAAGACGACTGCACAGTACTGTCTTTTATCGATGGTCGGTTATGATATCGTTTAGGACCTTGAGCGTGGCTGAGATGCACCTGTGACCAGCTCGGAAACCAGATTGCATAGCGGAGAAGTTACGTGGGATTCGAAATGGTCGGTGATCTGTTTGTTAACTTGGCTTTCGAAGACTTTAGAAAGGCAGGGCAGGATGGATATAGGTCTGTAACAGTTTAGGTCTAGAGTGTCTCCCCCTTTGAAGAGGGGGATGACCGTGGCCACTTTCCAATCTTTAGGAATCTCAGACATTACGAAAGAGAGGTTGAACAGACTAGTAATAGGGGTTGCAACAATGGCGGCGGATAATTTTAGGAAGAGAGGGTCTAGATTGTCTCGTCTCTATGATTGAATTTTCCCCATTACGCTCACAGCATTTTAATGTAAGCAAGGATGTGCCAATTACATAATATGCAGCACACTCACGCTGTGATGTTTAAAACATGCAGATGGGCGTAAAATGAATCTGAATGGATGGAAGGCTTCGGCATTAACAAGCCAGAAAACCTCAGCCAGAGAGAGGGAGACTGAGTGAGATGTACTGTTTGTGCTGTGCTACAGCCCAATGTCTTGGGGGCGCAGGGACTTACATACATTTGATACGGCCCCCATGAATTGGACATTGATCGGGGCTACCCCCTTCCTCTCTTCAAATTCAGTTCTAACCCAGACCAACCACCAGATAGACGCTGCTAAAAGACCAAAGGCAGATAAATATCTAGGTGGAACATTACAGCTTCTCCCCATGTTGCCTTTCTTGTCTTCCGTTGGGCCTTTCCTTGAATAAACCCCCCCCCCCCCCCCCCCCCCCCCCTCATAGGGCTAAATAGCAGCACACGCACGCACACACACACACACACACACACACACACACACACACACACACATTTTCACCTGATCCCATACTGTGAATAGTTGGAAGGGAAAACAAATATTTAAAAATGTCTGCCTCAATTAAACATTCACCTGACTTAAATATACATGCATAGGAAAAAGGAAAATATGCTTTCATAGATCAAATGTATCTTTCAACTATTAAATATGGCTGATGTGATTTTCTTGGTGTGAATGAAAAGGATTATAACTGGATTTAAGCTTCAAGGATATTGAAGGCCCACCCAATCACTGTGCCACTACCCATTGTCCAGCCGATAGACGGCCAGGCCGGCCGTGTCGCCTACAAGGAATACAAATAAGGCCAACATCTTTAATTTGCGAACATTGTGTGTATTTCTACTTTGTTTGTTAAGATTTGATAATGTAGGCCAGGTTGAAATTATGAGATCAATGAATTCATAGTAAGTGGTGTATTGTAGTGATTCAGGCATGTAGCGTGTAAATTGCTCCTGTATGTCGCTCTGGATAAGAACGTCTGCTAAATGACTTAAAATGTCGAATGTAAATGTGTCTCCACACACAACGGGGACAATGTTTTTTCTCCACCTCAAGAAATCAGGTCACTGGCAGTTCAGTGTCCAGACATCCATACCAATTGACATTTCCCTAATGAGACACCATGATCTTATTCGGAGAGGCCTGCCCTGGGTGCGCTTTCTCTTAGCACTCATATTTTATATGCCACACGTGTTCATACTGAGAACAGGCAGAAAGGGGAAATTGACTTGACTTTATTATTAATAGCTAATTTTCTATGGATTTTCAATACTTTTTGACATTGTGCTTGCAACCACAATCCACTGACATGAAAAGCTATGGTCTTTTCATGTCAATAGTATAGTTTTCGTCTGAGTGAGTCATCACCATATTCCCCTCCATTTACAGGAAAGCTGAAGGAGTATTCGGTTACCTTGATAAGGGAAGGGAAATATACTGTACTGGACAAAATGTAAAAAGCTTTAGATGTGATCCTGAAACAGAAGGAAAATCCCACATAGATATAACACACCATTCCCCTTCATACAGATTTTCTGTGATAGATTCTGTTTATTATCATTAGGCCTAATATCTGGGTTAGAATTGAAATCCCTCTCCAGTGGCTATGGTTGATACTTATGGTAACCTTAACTTCAGGGTGACAGTAGACCTCGCTGTTGCAAAAGTGTTAAAACATGAGTTAAGTCAAATCGCCCAGTACACAAACAATGTGGGTTAATTAAAGTCATCTTATTCTAATCCCTTAGGTTACACATGAACTCTGTACAATCTTCCTGCCGTGAAAAAAATTAGGACATAGGGAAAAACTGGCTTGTTTGTGACTACAGTCCCTCCCAGTCATGGTTGTTCTCTTTGGCATGCCTTGGCACGGGTCTCCTATGGAGAAGGCTCTAAATTCATACTCACCTTTTAGTTCGTCAACCATGTCCTTAGATTGATCCTGAGAGCTAAACAATGTGTTTTGTTTGGTTGGAAGCCTGCCTTGTCACATGGAGATTCCTGTGCCCACTGATGTAATGGACCTGCTGTGATAGTAGTTCTCTCACAATGAATATAATGCTAATCACATCATTGGAGAAATGTATTTTATTGCTGAAAATTTTGCGCCCCATTGATTTGAAGCGCAAAACCAGGACGTTATAATGACCAATTATCCTATTTACCCAAAATTGCACTTCTATGCTGGACTGATAGTAAGAAAATGAAAGAGGTTAGCAATTGTTTCATATTAAATCATGACAGTACGTGCTTCCGGCAGAAGGCTGACTTTCTCACAGAGATTCAATTTACACGCTCTTATACTCAGTTTGGAGGAGAAATAAAAACATTCAGGAAGCCCTGAAAGAAAAACAGCCTCTCATTTATCAGAGTAAACAAAAGCCTTTGAAGCTGGGCATTTAAAATAGGATTTCCATAAATAAGTAAACCATTCACCAATGTGAATGCTTCGACACACTGTTTGTGAAATAACAAAGGCAGAGTTGTGCGCTCCTCGAGGTTTATTTGTGACGGTAATCAACTTCAGCTGAGAAACCTGGTGACCCTTTAGAAAATGTAGCCCTATTTGGGAGCCGGTCCAAAGATAACAATTTTACTGTTCCCCCATATCCACTCTCAGCGATATATTCATCATCATCATTATCCATGTGATAATAAAACATTTGAAAAGCCTGAGCAAACAGTCATGTTGCCAGTATATATCTACGGATAAATAATAAATATTAGACCATCTGCTCTAAATATGCATTTGAAAGGGGAAGCTGCATAAACACTCTGTCACATATTCAGTGTTCTTTGTTCATCTTTGTGTTGTGATGTCTTGTGTTTGCGCATCAGGAAAAAGGCTTGGAAATGATTCCAAAATTGCAGAAATACGACCGCATCGCTTGGGCAGAACTATGAAACAAGTAACAACAGGGATTTAGGTTAATAATAAACACCACCATTTGTACTTTATTGATCATCAGCAAAATGACACCAGGCCATTTCATAGAAGCCTTGCAGTTCTTAGTCGCAGGAATGGACAATGGGGTCCTTTATGACAACCCAGAGGCACTACTCCATTTGAGACATTTCATATCATTGCTGTGCTTCACAACCATGTGACGCCCTGACAGTGTAACATTCAAAGAAAAAAACGAACAACAATGAAAACCACAACCTGTTGCTCCTTCATTCATTCATTAACTTGCTTGCTTTCAACTACACTTACTCCATGCTTAATGGCTTCTGGTTATCTCCCTTTTTAGGTATGTTTACATTTTGTGTCATGGCTGGAGAACGTATGTGTCAGATCAATTCCACAAAGTCTTCAAAGGCCATCTTTGCGTGCATGAGTCTGGTAGCCGCTGTTTGGTTCCATGTCTAGAGACCTCCAGGGCCCATGCCTCAGCTATCGGTATAGAGGCTCAGGCTGGTGAGTGGCGGGTCTATAGAGCTGCTGTAACCGCACCGGTCTGGTTGGCCAGCCACCGGGTAATTGTCCAATGACCCGTAGGTTCACAGGGTGCCCATGTCCCGAGAACTGGGCATTTGGGCTCAGGATGTGGGTCTGGCCCGGCTGGGAGTCCAGCGGAGGTAGACTGGCGTGGGACGGGGCAGAGGGCAAGGTGGTTGGCAGGGGGAAGTGGGGCAGCAGGATGGCGGGGGTGAGGCCGTAGCGGAGCTGGAAGACCCGGGGCGGGCCCTGGGCCACGAAGCCGTTGGGCTGCTGGGTTTCAAGGTGCTCGTCTCTCTTCACCTCCCGCGCCTTGTCCTCTCGCTCCTCTAGCTTTTTGGGTTTGCTGGAATTCTCTTTGGCTCGGCTGAGCTCCTGGATTTTCTCTGCCTGAACACGGCGGATGTGGTAGCTCTTCCTGGAGCTTTGGAAGGAGTCCAGGAACCCCTCCAAGGGCACATTCCCCTCCATGAACTTCTCCAGGAGGTCCTGTGAAGCAGAGGACAGGAAGACAGGAAGTCTAACAAAAGGATTCACAACCCTTGGGAACAGTGTAAACACAGCCCCACATGTAAAACGGGGTTTCACATTGACTTGTAATGCTTGCCATGAACTCTGACACAGATGTGTTGATAATTTAATTGCAATATATATTATTTTACATGGGCCAAAATGTTATATCTAGTAACACTTCCACTGGAACAGCCCTAGAATGACTGTAATCAGTCTGACTGGCAACTGTACCCCCAGTCATTGGGAGCAGGTGGAAAAACCTGTCTAGCCTAGTATTGGGGGAGTGAATAATTGATTACAGTCTGCACAGCCCACCTCCCCACTCTAACCTCTGCCTGAGCATAGTCAATGGGAATTTCTCAATTAGCAGGAAGCGACCGGCTACGCACACGAAAAAGGTTTGGGTCATTGCTGTGTATCTTCCATATCAGAGCAGCACAAATGGTCCCCATGGTACCACCATAATTTCCCTGGACATTTCTTTATTCATAGTTGCCAGCTGTAGATGGCTTGACACTAGGCTTGGGCGATATACTGTATATTGGGTGATATACCGTTTACCTGTATACTGGGGTATTTCGAAATACCAACGGTTTATTATATTTTTTCAATCCACTCCTGGATCAAGATCCATGTTGCCTAAATTGTTTTGTGCGTCAATATATTGATATATTTTTTCAATCCCCTTGTGTGCACATTCGGTAATACCCTATACCCCGGTATTGTACAGAAACGGTATGCCGGTATGAAATCTGGATACCGCCTAACCCTACACAATCAACTCTCTATGATGTTACCTTCGGCCTCGGGGGCTGAAATCTATCAGCTTCAACAGGGAGCCGCTAAAGATATTAATGAGTGGCACTGGCGATACATAAAACCAAATTGCTGGAACACACAAAAGAACCCACCCTTACTGCCATTCATTAGATACGTACATTGATTGTGTGAAATCCATTTAATAAACAAATGGGCCATTTATTATGGCCACGAGTGGACGGCCTTTCATGGCTATATGTTGGAAGGATTGTGTGTGGGGGGATAGTCTATGGTAGTAAGCCTTTCTCATTATGGGAACGTGCTGTATAGGACTATAGTCTGTGCACGGTTATACAGTCACTTTCTTACAGCATATGGTTTGTGAAATTAAGGTTTACAATGGCCACTTGCTAATGGATCAAGCTCAATAAATGTGTAGTGCCATACATTCCTCTCCAAATAAAATGTTATATCACCTAGGAAAGTATGAGATCGGATTAAATGTGTATAGTTTGCACCAATTGCCCTGTAAAAAACAAACTTTCCTACAAGGGTAAAAACATACCAATGTGGGCATGTTTGCTGTGTATTGTCTTGGTTAAAGTATGAAGGAGCTGAATGTAGTTGTATGAAAATTGTAGCTGTAGGTTAATGAGGTATTTAAATTGTTCAGTAAACCGTGGCAGTCAACGTGCAGTGCACATTAAAAAAGTAGCTGACGCGGGTGACAAAACTACACTTATATATCGGGATATTATTTTTGTATCGTATAATTTTGACCATATCACAATATTATTTTTGTATCGTATAATTTTGACCATATCACAACATTATTTTTGTATCGTATAATTTTGACCATATCACAATATTATTTTTGCGCTAGTTTGCTGTAACTGCAACAAAACTCCAGTATTTGTCCACCATAGCTTGCTTTCTATCTTCTTTTTAAATATGGAAACCTTTTATTTTTCCATGGCTGATCAAAACATTTTTTTTCTCATGGCTCTCTCATGTCCCTCTGAAGCAGATATATGGTGAGCAATATTTTTTGAACATTGAATCACAATAATATCACAGTATCGAATCGCAATACATATAGAATTGTGAGAATTGGCATACATATCGTATCGCCACTTAAATATCATGATAATATGGTATCGTGAGGTCTGTGTGTATTTCTATTAACCGTCTAGTCATCTATAACATTATGTGTTTAATAAGCAAATTAACATTTGAAAGACCTGATTATTTTTTAATCAAAAGGTCAAGGCAAATATTCTCGTTCAAATTGTAGACATTTCTATTGAAATCGTGGCCAGATGTAATATAGTGCACAGAAAACTTTGGGCAAAATGCTTTGTTTGATCTCGCTTGAAAAAGGCAACCAGTTCAGTGTGGATCCTAACTCTAACTCCTGCAGGCTTGAATACTCAAGTATGCATGAGTTTCATAGACTATTCCTAGAATTTGTCCGATTTTAATGGAGCGCAGAATGAACAAGTGTGGCCTGGCTGTCGACTTATGTGGAGGCTTTTCAATGATTCTACACTAGTGCTGACAATGCAAAGAACACACTCAGTGGTTTATGCTAAGACCCAACAATAGAGCTCAGGCTTTGGAATTACCTCAGACTGTTCCTCAGCACGCGCCACATCTTCGTGGAGAAGATTCTGTGCTGTTTGGAGGCTGTGCTTCTGTGTGTGGGGCACTGCAAGGACAAGGAAACAAAATTGATTCACAAGGAATGACAGTGACAGAGGGATCAGTTAATTACATAAAAGAGCTTACCAAAAAGAGTGACTTATGACTAGCTCAAGACTGAGGGTGGTTCAGTCAATGAGAAACCAGGAGAGATTAAATCATTTTAAAACACAAAGAACCTTTAGGGTTGTAAAGGGAGATGGTGGATGGACATTTTTTTTGGCTCGGAGAGAGGGGCTAGGGAGCTGCAAACGTTGCCTGTGAGCAAACATTTCAAAACATTGAGGTTTGTTCAGCAGAAGAAGAACCAGTCGCTTCTGTCTCAGTCTGTCAACCAACCGGTGATAGAGGCGTCCACACATCAAGGTTCCACTTCCATTGAATAATGTTTGCAGTGGGCAGAGTACGAATTAAACAATTAAATTCGGGGGTCTCTATTTTCTTCATGGAACCTAAACATTTTCTGGGCCTAATAGTAAAGACATCATATAATCATGTTTTTTTATTAACTTTTTTATTTTGGCATGAACATAATGAACGTAATCTTATTGAACAACAAATCACTTCAAAAAGTATGCTACCTGCGCATGTATGTCCACTACAAAATAATTCCAGCATCCAAACATTGAACTGTGCACTCGAGACATTTGTTACAAAACACCAAAAAGTGTAATGACAGTAACATTAGCACTTTCAAAATATTATAGTAAAGAAAATGTTTTTAAATATACACTACCGTTCAAAAGTTTGGGGTCACTTAGAAATGTAATTGTTTTTGAAAGAAAAGCAAAAAAAATTGTCCATTAAAATAACATCAAATTGATCAGAAATACAGTGTAGACATTGTTAATGTTGTAAATGACTATTTTAGCTGAAAACGGCAGATTTTTTATGGAATATCAACATAGGTGTACAGAGGCCCATTATCAGCAACCATCACTCCTGTGTCCAACGGCACATTGTGTGAGCTAATCCAAGTTTATCATTTTAAAAGGCTAATTGATCATTAGAAAACCCTTTTGCAATTATGTTAGCACAGCTGAAAACTGTTGTTCTGATTAAAGAAGCAATAAAACTGGCCTTCTTTAGACTAGTTGAGTATCTGGAGCATCAGCATTTGTGGGTTCGATTACAGGTTCAAAATGGCCAGAAACAAAGACCTTTCTTCTGAAACTCGGCAGACTATTCTTGTTCTGAGAAATGAAGGGTATTCCATGCGGGAAATTGCCAAGAAACTGAAGATCAACGTCAACAATGAACAGGCGACTCCGGGATGCTGGACTTCTAGGCAGAGTTCCTCTGTCCAGTGTCTGTGTTCTTTTGCCCATCTTAATATTTTATTTTTATTGGCCAGTCTGAGATATGTCTTTTTCTTTGCAACTCCGCCTAGATGGCCAGCATCCCGGAGTCGCCTCTTCACTGTTGCCCCACCAATCTGGATTACTGACCTCTGCCTGCCATTGACCTGCCTTTTGCCTGCCACTGTTTGATTTAATAAACTATTGTTACTTCGACATTGTCTGCATCTGGGTCTTACCTAAAACGTGATAGTAGGATCAGTCCAACTATTATTTTATTCTGATTTATAAAGATTTTCATAGAAGCTTTTAAATTTGTTATTAATAGCATTGTTGTTTCTAAATAAATACTTTTTATAATTCTTTTAAAATTATAACTGGTTTGTCATGTATCCATTTGTCATTTTTTTACCCCTTTTTCTCCCCAATTTCGTGGTATCCAGTTGGTAGTTACAGTCTTCTCTCATCCCTGCAACGGTAGAGAGCCGTGCGTCCTCCGAAACACAACCCAACCAAGCCGCAATACTTCTTGACACAATACCCACTTAACCCGGAAGGCATTGTGTCGGAGGAAACACTGTACACCTGGCGACTGTGTCAGCGTGTACTGCGCTCAGCAAGCCATAGGAGTCGCTAGTGTGCGATGGGACAAGGACATCCCTGCCGGGCCAAACCCTTGCCTAACCCGGACAACGCTAGGCCAATTGTGCGCCGCCCCATGGGTCTCTCGGTTGTGGCCGGCTGCGACAGAGCTTGGACTCGAACCCAGAATCTCTAGTGGCACAGCTAGACCACTGCACCACTCGAGCGTCCAGCATACTTAAATTCACACAAGACACCTGATAAGACAGGAGAATTACACCAGATATAACAGACTGACCCTAGCCCCCCAGCACACTATTGCAGCATAGATACTGTAGACTGAGTCAGGGGTGGGTCGTGGGACACTGTGGCCCCGTCCGAAGATAAATTGAGCTCTGTAGGAGAAAGCCCTGCCTCCAGCAGTTTGCTTAGAAATTCTAAGGACAATAAGGAGGCCTGCGTCTTGTGACCTTAGAGTTTGTGTAGGTATGTACAGCAGGACCAAATTGGAGAGATAGGTAGTGACAAGCCATGTAATGTTTTGTAGGTTAGCAGTACAACCAGGTGTACAGTGTTTCCCCCGACACATTGGTGCAGCTGGCTTCCGGGTTAAGTGGGCATTGTGTCAAGAAGCAGTGCAGCTTGGTTGGTTTTTGTTTCAGAGCACGAACGGCTCTCGACCTTTGCCTCTCTCTCGAGTCCGTACGGGAGTTGCAATGATGAGACAAGAGGAAATTGTGGAGAAAAAGGCAAAAAATATATATAATCCTCTCTACCTCCCCTCCCGGACTACATGGCCTGATGACTCCTGGCTGTCCCCAGTCCACCTTAGATCCTGGTTCCTCTCTAGGTTTCTTCCTAGTTTCCTGCCTTTCTAGGGAGTTTTTCCTAGCCACCGCACCTCTACATCACATTGCTTGCAATTTGGGGTTTTATAGACTGGGTTTCAGTATAGCATTTTGTGACATCTGCTTATGTAAAAAAAAAAGGCTTTAAAAATACATTTGATTGATTCATTGACTGGTGTTTAGACCAGTTTTAGTTGAATGTGTCTCCACAAGCTGTTCCCTTTAATGAGCCAACAAGTCACTTCAGTCAAACAATGGTAATGCATTTTAGCATGATAATGGTTTATTCTGAGCACCACATGCAGTGGGTTCACACATAAAACAACAAACCATAGTGGACGTTCCAACAACAAGCCCATCACAACTACTCGCCCAGTTCATGTCTCTCCATTTTTTGAACATGAATAATCCAAAGCAACAGTAAGGTCTCTACTGGCAAGAGCTGCGTGAACATGTACCTTCATATACGTGAGAACCACGCATGCATGAAGGGAAAATGGTGAGGCGAGGCGTGCCACGTGCATGACCCTGTGCTCCAGTTGTTGGGGGTGTAATGGAAGACGACAGACAGCCAAACAAACACACCAGGAGCAGCTGCATTTAATTCAGCAGGCCTAGAGGATAACTGGCTAAAACAATAGCATTACCAGGTCCTCCTCAGGCGGAATGGGGGAGGGGGGCAGAGCAACACCAACCTCAGACTAGCTGGCTTAAGGGCATAGGCAAATGGGGATCCTAATAAATCAAATCAAGCCTCTGGGAGCGGCATTTGGCACGCTGACACTCACAGCAGAGGATTGAGAATTTTGCTCCCCACTGTTTTCAGAAAACAAGATATGGTCAGTTAACTGCCCCTCTTATCTGAAGCAATGGTCTACTCACGAAAGCTACCCATCCCTGGGTGGGCTTGAACTACTAACCTTTCACTTAAGAGCCAAACAAGATTGCCGTTTGCTCCAAGATACAGGAGCTATAGAAATGTGACACAGCCTGTAATACTGTATGATTGTAAGCCCTACTTGTTCCACATTTAGTTACATTACAGCCTTATTCTAAAATGGATTACATCATTTTTTCTCTCATCAACCTACACACAATACCCCATAATGACGAAATGAAAAAAGTTGATTTTTTAGCAAATGTATTACAAATATAGAACAGAAATACCTTATTTACATAAGTATTCAGACCCTTTGCTATGAGACTCTGTAACAATGGCGCCAGAGAAGAAGGCTAACGATTTACGTGTCCCCAACCGATTGTGGATTTTTGTTTGTTTATTTGCGTTGTTTGCAGCTTATCTTTTAATTTATTTTGTACATAATGTTGCCGCTACCGTCTCTTATGACCGAAAATAACTTCTGGACATCAGGACTGCGATTACTCACCACAGACTGGCAGAATCATTTTTTCCTTTAACGAGTCTGACGAGCCCATGCATCAGTGACCGTACGTACATACCCCAACCAGAAGCCATGGATTACAGGCAACATCCGCACTAAGCTAAAGGCAACAGCTGCCGCTTTCAAGGAGCGGGACTCTAAACCGGAAGCTTATAAGAAATTCCGCTATGTCCTCCGATGAACCATCAAACAGGCAAAGCTTCAATAGACGATAAGATCGAATCGTACTACATTGGCTCTGACGCTTGTTGGATGTGGCAGGGCTTGCAAACCATTACAGACCACAAAGGGAAGCACAGCCAAGAGCTGCCCAGTGACACAAGCCTACCAGACAAGCTAAACTACTTCTATGCTCGCTTCGAGGCAAATAACATTGAAACATGCATGAGAGCACCAGCTGTTCCAGAAGACTGTGTGATCACGCTCTCCGCAGCCGATGTGAGTAGGACCTTTAAGCAGGTCAACATTCACAAGGCCACAGGGCCAGACAGATTAACAGGACGTGTACTGCGAGCATGTGCTGACCCACTGGCAAGTGTCTTCACTGACATTTTCAACCTCTCCCTGTCCAAAATACCAACATGTTTTAAGCAGACAACCATAGTGCCTGTGCCCAAGAACACTAAGGTAACCTGCCTAAATGACTGCCCACCCGTAGCACTCACGTCTGTAGCCATGAAGTGCTTTGAAAGGCTGGTCATGGCTCACAGCAACATCATTATCCCAGAAACCCTAGACCCACTCCAATTTGCATACAGCTTCCTGCCATCCAGGACCTCTATACCAGACGGTGTCAGAGGAAGGCCCTAAACCACACTAGTCACAGACTGTTCTCTCTGCTACCGCACGGAAAGCGGTACCGGAGCACCAAGTCTAAGTCCAAGAGACTTCTAAACAGCTTCTACCCCCAAGCCATAAGTCTCCTGAAATTCTAATCAAATGGCTACCCAGACAATTTGCATTGCCCATCACCCCCCACCCCCTCTAATACGCCGCTGCTACTCTGTTGTTATCATCTATGCATAGTCACTTTATGAATTCTACCTACATGTACATATTACCTCAACTAACTGGTACCCCAGCACATTGACTCTCCGGTACCCCCTTGTAAATAAGCTCAGCAAAAAAATAAACATCCCCTTTCAGGACCCTGTCTTTCAAAGATAATTTGTAAAAATCCAAATAACTTCACAGATCTTCATTGTAAAGGGTTTAAACACCGTTTCCCATGCTTGTTCAATGACCCATAAACAATTAATGAACATGCACCTGTGGAACGGTCATTAAGATACTAACAGCTTACAGACGGTAGGCAATTAAGATCACAGTTATGAAGAATTAGGACACTAAAGAGGCCTTTCTACTGACTCTGAAAAACACCAAAAGAAAGATGCCCAGGGTCCCTGCTCATCTGTGTGAACGTGCCTTAGGCACGCTGCAAGGAGGCATGAGGACTGCAGATGTGACCAGGGCAATAAATTGCAATGTCCTTACTGTGAGACACCTAATGCAGCGCTACAAGGAGACAGGACGAACAGCTGATCGTCCTCGCAGTGGCAGACCATGTGTAACAACACCCGCACAGGATCGGAACATCCGAACATCACACCTGCAGGACAGGTACAGGATGGCAACAACAACTGCCCGAGTTACACCAGGAACGCATAATCCCTCCATCAGTGCTCAGACTGTCCGCAATAGGCTGAGAGAGGCTGGATTGAGGGCTTGTAGGCTTGTTGTAAGGCAGGTCCTCCCTCACCAGACATCACCGGCAACAACGTCACCTATGGGCACAAACCCACTGTCGCTGGACCAGACAGGACAGGCAAAAAGAGCTCTTCACTGATGAGTCACAGTTTTGTCTCACCAGGGGTGATGGTCGGATTTGCGTTTATCATCAAAGAAATGAGCGTTACACCGAGGCCTGTACTCTGGAGCGGGATCGATTTGGAGGTGGATGGCCCATCATGGTCTGGGGCGGTGTGTCACAACATCATCGGGCTGAGCTTATTGTCATTGCAGGCAATCTCAACCCTGTGCGTTACAGGGAAGACATCCTCCTCCCTCATGTGGTACCTTTCCTGCAGGCTCATCCTGACACGACCCTCCATCCAGCATGACATTGCCACCAGCCATAATGCTCGTTCTGTGCGTTATTTCCTGCAAGACAGGAATGTCAGTGTTTTGCCATGGCCAGCGAAGAGCCCGGATCTCAATCCCATTGGGACCTGTTGGATCGGAGGGTGATGGCTAGGGCCATTGCCCCCGGAAATGTCCGGGAACTTTCAGGTGCCTTGGTGGAAGAGAGGGGAGACATCTCACAGCAAGAACTGGCAAATCTGGTGCAGTCCATGAGGAGGAGATACACTGCCGTACTTAATGCAGCTGGTGGCCACACCAGATACTGACTGTTACTTTTGATTTTGACCTCCCTTTGTTCAGGTACACATTATTCAATTTCTGTTAGTCACATGTCTGTGGAACTTGTTCAGTTTATGTCTCAGTTGTTGAATCTTGTTATGTTAATACAAATATTTACACGTTAAGACATGTTAAGTCTTTTTTGCTGAGTTTAGTCTCGCTATTGTTATTTTACTGCTGCTCTTTAATTTCTTGTTACTTTTATTTCTTATACTTATCCGTATTTTTTAACTGCATTGTTGGTTAGGGGCTTGTAAGTAAGCATTTCACTGTAGGGTCTACACTTGTTGTGTTCGGCGCATTTGACTAATAAAATGTGATTTGATTTGATTGAGCTCAGGTGCATTCTATTTCCATTGACCATCCTTGAGATGTTTCTACAACTTGATTGGAGTCCACCTGTGGTAAATTCTATTGATTGGAAATGATTTGGGAAGGCACACACCTATCTATATAAGAATTAATTGTCAAATTAATTGTCCGTAGAGCTCCGAGACAGGATTGTGTCGAGGCACAGATCTGGGGAAGAGTACCAAAACATTTCTGCAGCATTGAAGGTTCCCAAGAACACAGTGGCCTCCATTGTTCTTAAATGGAAGAAGTTTGGAAACGCCAAGACTCTTCCAAGAGCTGGCTGCCTAGCCAAACTGAGCAATCGGGGGAGAAGGGCCTCGGTCAGGGAGGTAACCAAGAACCCGATGGTCACTCTGAAAGATTTCCAAAGTTTCTGTGTGGAGATAGGAGAACCTTCCAGAAGGAGAACCATCTCTGCAGCACTCCATCAATCAGACATTTATGGTAGTGGCCAGATGGAAGCCACTCCTCAGTAAAAGGCACATGACAGCCCGTTTGGAGATTTGCAAATAGGCACCTAAAGGAATCTCAGACCATGAGAAACAAAATTCTCTGGTCTGATGAAACCAATATTGAACTCTTTGGCCTGAATGCCAAGTGTCACGTCTGGAGGAAACCTGGCACCATCCCTGTGATGAAGCATGGTGGTGGCAGCATCATGCTGTGGGGATGTTTTTCAGTGGCAGGGACTGGGAGACTAGTCAGGATCGAGGCAAAGATGAACCAAGAAAAGTACAGAGAGATCCTTGATGAAAACCTGCTCCAGAGTACTCAGGACCTCAGAATGGGCCAGATGTTCATCTTCCAACAGGGCAACGACCCTAAGCACACAACCAAGACAACGCAGGAGCGGCTTCGGTACACGTCTCTGAATGTCTTTGAGTGGCCTAGCCAGAGCCCAGACTCGAACCCGATCGAACATCCCTGGTTCTGAAGTGCTAGGACCATCTCCTAAAGTTGATTCAGCTGCACCACCAGTACAGAGATTGCTCAGGAATGGCAGCAGGCAGGTGTGAGTGCATTTCTTATTTTTTTTATTTAACCTTTATTTAACCAGGTAGTAAAAATGGGTGGGCTATTTACCGATAGACTATGTACAGCTACAGCGATCGGTTAGCTGCTCAGATAGCAGATGTTTGAAGTTGGTGAGGGAGATAAAAGTCTCCAACTTCAGTGATTTTTGCAATTCGTTCCAGTCACAGGCAGCAGAGAACTGGAACGAAAGGCGGCCAAATGAGGTGTTGGCTTTAGGGATGATCAGTGAGATACACCTGCTGGAGCGCGTGCTACGGATGGGTGTTGCCATCGTGACCAGTGAACTGAGATAAGGCGGAGCTTTACCTAGCATGGACTTGTAGATAACCTGGAGCCAGTGGGTCTGGCGACGAATATGTAGCGAGGGCCAGCCGACTAGAGCATACAAGTCGCAGCGGTGGGTGGTATAAGGTGCTTTAGTGACAAAACGGATGGCACTGTGATAAACTGCATCCAGTTTGCTGAGTAAAGTGTTGGAAGCAATTTTGTAGATGACATTGCCGAAGTCGAGGATCAGTAGGATAGTCAGTTTTACTAGGGTAAGTTTGGCGGCGTGAGTGAAGGAGGCTTTGTTGCGGAATAGAAAGCCGACTCTTGATTTGATTTTCGATTGGAGATGTTTGATATGAGTCTGGAAGGAGAGTTTACAGTCTAGCCAGACACCTAGGTACTTATAGATGTCCACATATTCAAGGTTGGAACCATCCAGGGTGATGATGCTGGTCAGGCGTGCGGGTGCAGGGAGCAAACGGTTGAAAAGCATGCATTTGGTTTTACTAGCGTTTAAGAGCAGTTGGAGGCCACGGAAGGAGTGTTGTATGGCATTGAAGCTCGTTTGGAGGTTAGATAGCACAGTGTCCAAGGACGGGCCGGAAGTATATAGAATGGTGTCGTCTGCATAGAGGTGGATCAGGGAATCGCCCGCAGCAAGAGCAACATCATTGATATATACAGAAAAAAGAGTCGGCCCGAGGATTGAACCCTGTGGCACCCCCATAGAGACTGCCAGAGGACCGGACAGCATGCCCTCCGATTTGACACACTGAACTCTGTCTGCAAAGTAATTGGTGAACCGGGCAAGGCAGTCATCCGAAAAACCGAGGCTACTGAGTCTGCCGATAAGAATATGGTGATTGACCGAGTCGAAAGCCTTGGCAAGGTCGATGAAGACGGCTGCACAGTACTGTCTTTTATCGATGGCGGTTATGATATCGTTTAGTACCCTGAGCGTGGCTGAGGTGCACCCGTGACCGGCTCGGAAACCAGATTGCACAGCGGAGAAGGTACGGTGGGATCCGAGATGGTCAGTGACCTGTTTGTTGACTTGGCTTTCGAAGACCTTAGATAGGCAGGGCAGGATGGATATAGGTCTGTAACAGTTTGGGTCCAGGGTGTCTCCCCCTTTGAAGAGGGGGATGACTGCGGCAGCTTTCCAATCCTTGGGGATCTCAGACGATATGAAAGAGAGGTTGAACAGGCTGGTAATAGGGGTTGCGACAATGGCGGCGGATAGTTTCAGAAATACAGGGTCCAGATTGTCAAGCCCAGCTGATTTGTACGGGTCCAGGTTTTGCAGCTCTTTCAGAACATCTGCTATTTGGATTTGGGTAAAGGAGAACCTGGAGAGGCTTGGACGAGTAGCTGCGGGGGGGGCGGAGTTGTTGGCCGAGGTTGGAGTAGCCAGGCGGAAGGCATGGCCAGCCGTTGAGAAATGCTTGTTGAAGTTTTCGATAATCATGGATTTATCGGTGGTGACCGTGTTACCTAGCCTCAGTGCAGTGGGCAGCTGGGAGGAGGACACGCACAGTGAGGCAAAGACTTTTGGAGGATGGCCTGGTGTCATGAAGGGCAGCAAAGAAGCCACTTCTGTCCAGGAAAAACAGCAGCGAGAGACTGATATTCTGCAAAAGGTACAGAAATTGGACTGCTGAGGACTGGGGTAAAGTCATCTTCTCTGATGAATCCCCTTTCCGATTGTTTGGGGCATCCGGAAAAAAGCTTGTCCGGAGAAGACAAGGTAAGCGCTACCATCAGTCCTGTGTCATGCCAACAGTAAAACATCCTGAGACCATTCATGTGTGGGGTTGCTTCTCAGCCAATGGTGTGGGCGCACTCACAATTTTGCCTCAGAACACAGCCATGAATAAAGAATGGTACCAACACATCCTCCGAGAGCAACTTCTCCCAACCATCCAGGAACAGTTTGGTGATGAACAATGCCTTTTCCAGCATGATGGAGCACCTTACCAGAAGGCGAAAGTGATAACTAAGTGGCTCGGGGAACAAAAAATCTATATTTTGGGTCCATGGCCAGGAAACCCCCCAGGCCTTAATCCCATTGAGAACTTGTGGTCAATCCTCAAGAGGCGGGTGGACAAAACAAAAACCCACAAATTTTGACAAACTCTAAGCATTGATTATGCAAGAATGGGCTGCCATCAGTCAGGATGTGGCCCAGAAGTTAATTGACAGCACGCCAGGGCGGATTGCAGAGGTCTTGAAAAAGAATGGTCAACCCTGCAAATATTGACTCTTTGGAATACTTCATGTAATTGTCAATAAAAGCCTTTGACACTTATGAAATGCTTGTAATTATACTTCAGTATTAAATAGTAATATCTGACAAAAATATCTAAAGACACTGAGGCAGCAGACTTTGTGAAAATTAATATTTGTGTCATTCTCAAAACTTTTGGCCACGACAGTACATGTGGATGTATTTCAAGGCCTACCTTCAAACTCAGTGCCTCTTCGCTTGACATCATGGGAAAATCAAACGAAATCAGCCCAGAATAAAAACCTCAGAATAAAAATTGTAGATCTCCACAAGTCTGATTCATCCTTGGTAGCAATTTCCAAAAGCCTGAAGGTACCACGTTCATCTGAACAGACAATAGTACGCAAGTATAAACACCTTGGGACCACGCAGCCATCATATCGCTTAGGAAGGAGATGTGTTCTGTCTCCTAGAGATGAACGTACTTTGGTGCGAAAAGTGTGACTCAATCCCAGAACATTTACATTTAAGTCATTTAGCAGACGCTCTTATCCAGAGCGACTTACAAATTGGTGCGTTCACCTTATGACATCCAATGGAACAGCCACTTTACAATAGTGCATCTAAATCTTTTAAGGGGGGTGAGAAGGATTACTTTATCCTATCCTAGGTATTCCTTAAAGAGGTGGGGTTTCAGGTGTCTCCGGAAGGTGGTGATTGACTCCGCTGTCCTGGCGTCGTGAGGGAGTTTGTTCCACCATTGGGGGGCCAGAGCAGCGAACAGTTTTGACTGGGCTGAGCGGGAACTGAACTTCCTCAGTGGTAGGGAGGCGAGCAGGCCAGAGGTGGATGAACGCAGTGCCCTTGTTTGGGTGTAGGGCCTGATCAGAGCCTGGAGGTACTGAGGTGCCGTTCCCCTCACAGCTCCGTAGGCAAGCACCATGGTCTTGTAGCGGATGCGAGCTTCAACTGGAAGCCAGTGGAGGGAGCGGAGGAGCGGGGTGACGTGAGAGAACTTGGGAAGGTTGAACACCAGACGGGCTGCGGCGTTCTGGATGAGTTGTAGGGGTTTAATGGCACAGGCAGGGAGCCCAGCCAACAGCGAGTTGCAGTAATCCAGACGGGAGATGACAAGTGCCTGGATTAGGACCTGCGCCGCTTCCTGTGTGAGGCAGGGTCGTACTCTGCGGATGTTGTAGAGCATGAACCTACAGGAACGGGCCACCGCCTTGATGTTAGCTGAGAACGACAGGGTGTTGTCCAGGATCACGCCAAGGTTCTTAGCGCTCTGGGAGGAGGACACAATGGAGTTGTCAACCGTGATGGCGAGATCATGGAACGGGCAGTCCTTCCCCGGGAGGAAGAGCAGCTCCGTCTTGCCGAGGTTCAGCTTGAGGTGGTGATCCGTCATCCACACTGATATGTCTGCCAGACATGCAGAGATGCGATTCGCCACCTGGTCATCAGAAGGGGAAAGGAGAAGATTAATTGTGTGTCGTCTGCATAGCAATGATAGGAGAGACCATGTGAGGTTATGACAGAGCCAAGTGACTTGGTGTATAGCGAGAATAGGAGAGGGCCTAGAACAGAGCCCTGGGAGACGCCAGTGGTGAGAGCGCATGGTGAGGAGACAGATTCTCGCCACGCCACCTGGTAGGAGCGACCTGTCAGGTAGGACGCAATCCAAGCGTGGGCCGCGCCGGAGATGCCCAACTCGGAGAGGGTGGAGAGGAGGATCTGATGGTTCACAGTATCGAAGGCAGCCGATAGGTCTAGAAGGATGAGAGCAGAGGAGAGAGAGTTAGCTTTAGCAGTGCGGAGCGCCTCCGTGATACAGAGAAGAGCAGTCTCAGTTGAATGACTAGTCTTGAAACCTGACTGATTTGGATCAAGAAGGTCATTCTGAGAGAGATAGCGGGAGAGCTGGCCAAGGACGGCACGTTCAAGAGTTTTGGAGAGAAAAGAAAGAAGGGATACTGGTCTGTAGTTGTTGACATCGGAGGGATCGAGTGTAGGTTTTTTCAGAAGGGGTGCAACTCTCGCTCTCTTGAAGACGGAAGGGACGTAGCCAGCGGTCAGGGATGAGTTGATGAGCGAGGTGAGGTAAGGGAGAAGGTCTCCGGAAATGGTCTGGAGAAGAGAGGAGGGGATAGGGTCAAGCAGGCAGGTTGTTGGGCGGCCGGCCGTCACAAGACGTGAGATTTCATCTGGAGAGAGAGGGGAGAAAGAGGTCAGAGCACAGGGTAGGGCAGTGTGAGCAGAACCAGCGGTGTCGTTTGACTTAGCAAACGAGGATCGGATGTCGTCGACCTTCTTTTCAAAATGGTTGACGAAGTCATCTGCAGAGAGGGAGGAGGGGGGAGGAGGAGGATTCAGGAGGGAGGAGAAGGTGGCAAAGAGCTTCCTAGGGTTAGAGGCAGATGCTTGGAATTTAGAGTGGAAGAAAGTGGCTTTAGCAGTAGAGACAGAAGAGGAAAATGTAGAGAGGAGGGAGTGAAAGGATGCCAGGTCCGCAGGGAGGCGAGTTTTCCTCCATTTCCGCTCGGCTGCCCGGAGCCTTGTTCTGTGAGCTCGCAATGAGTCGTCGAGCCACGGAGCGGGAGGGGAGGACCGAGCCGGCCTGGAGGATAGGGGACATAGAGAGTCAAAGGATGCAGAAAGGGAGGAGAGGAGGGTTGAGGAGGCAGAATCAGGAGATAGGTTGGAGAAGGTTTGAGCAGAGGGAAGAGATGATAGGATGGAAGAGGAGAGAGTAGCGGGGGAGAGAGAGCGAAGGTTGGGACGGCGCGATACCATCCGAGTAGGGGCAGTGTGGGACGTGTTGGATGAGAGCGAGAGGGAAAAGGATACAAGGTAGTGGTCGGAGACTTGGAGGGGAGTTGCAATGAGGTTAGTGGAAGAACAGCATCTAGTAAAGATGAGGTCGAGCGTATTGCCTGCCTTGTGAGTAGGGGGGGAAGGTGAGAGGGTGAGGTCACCGGAGACCTGGAACTCCACGTGGGTCGTGCGCGCTGGGACCACCAGATTAGGGTGGCCGCGGCCACGCGGTGTGGAGCGTTTGTATGGTCTGTGCAGAGAGGAGAGAACAGGGATAGACAGACACATAGTTGACAGGCTACAGAAGAGGCTACGCTAATGCAAAGGAGATTGGAATGACAAGTGGACTACACGTCTCGAATGTTCAGAAAGTTAAGCTTACGTAGCAAGAATCTTATTGACTAAAATGATTAAAATGATACAGTACTGCTGAAGTAGGCTAGCTGGCAGTGGCTGCGTTGTTGACTTTGTAGGCTAGCTGGCAGTGGCTGCGTTGTTGACACTACACTAATCAAGTCGTTCCGTTGAGTGTGATAGTTTCCACAGTGCTGCTATTCGGGGCTAGCTGGCTAGCTAGCAGTGTTGATTACGTTACGTTGCGTTAAAAGAACGACAATAGCTGGCTAGCTAACCTAGAAAATCGCTCTAGACTACACAATTATCTTTGATACAAAGACGGCTATGTAGCTAGCTATGTAGCTAGCTACGATCAAACAAATCAAACCGTTGTACTGTAATGAAATGAAATGAAAATGTGATACTACCTGTGGAGCGAAGCGGAATGCGACCGGGTTGTTGAGTGAGGAAGTTCTATTCGGCAGACGTTGGCTAGCTGTTGGCTAGCTAGCAGTGTCTCCTACGTTAAGGACGACAAATAGCTGGCTAGCTAACCTCGGTAAATTAAGATAATCACTCTAAGACTACACACTCTAAACTACACAATTATCTTGGATACGAAGACAGCAAAGACAGCAAAGACAACTGGTAGACGGTGGACGTTAGCTAGCTGGCTAGCTGGCTAGCTGCTGGGCAGATAGCAGTGTAGACTACGTTAGGACGACGAAATACGATGATTACGCAATTATCTTTGATACAAAGACGGCTATGTAGCTAGCTAAGGAGAAATTGCTAAGATTAGACAAATCAAACCGTTGTGCTATAGTGAAATGTAATGAAATGTAATGAAAAGTTATACTACCTGCGAGCCGAGGTGCGAATGCGACCGCTCGCTCCAACCCGGAAGTACTTTATATACTATTTAATGAAGCTGTCAGTTGAGGACTTGTGAGGCTTCTGTTTCTCAAACTAGACACTCTAATGTACTTGTCCTCTTGCCCAGGTGTGCACCGGGGCCTCCCGCTTCTCTTTCTATTCTGGTTAGAGCCAGTTTGCGCTGTTCTAGCCACCGTGCTTCTACACCTGCATTGCTTGCTGTTTGGGGTTTTAGGCTGGGTTTCTGTACAGCACTTTGAGATATCAGCTGATGTACGAAGGGCTATATAAATACATTTGATTTGATTTGATTTCTGTGAAGGGAGTAGTATACAGCGTTATATGAGATCTTCAGTTTCTTGGCAATTTCTCGCATGGACTACCCTTCATTTCTCAGAACAAGAATAGACTGGCAAGTTTCAGAAGAAAGGTCTTTGTTTCTGGCCATTTTGAGCCTGTAATCGAACCCACAAATGCTGATGCTCCAGATACTCAACTAGTCTAAAGAAGGACCATTTTATTTATTTTTTAATCAGAACAAAAGTTTTCAGCTGTTCTAACATAATTGCAAAAGGGTTTTCTAATGATCAATTAGCCTTTTAATCACACAATGTGCCATTGGAACACAGGAGAGATGGTTGCTGATAATGGGCCTCTGTACGCCTATGTAGATATTCCATTAAAAATCTGCCGTTTACAGCTACAATAGTCATTTACAACATTAACAATATCTACACTGTATTTCTGGTCAATTTGATGTTATTTTAATGGACAAAGAATGTGCTTGTCTTTCAAAAACAAGGATATTTCTAAGTGACCCCAAACGATAGTGTGTATATATATATAATTTATAAGTCTAAAAATGGATGTAGCAACTACAGATTGCCCCATTAAGTCTATCAAAAGTGTGTGAGTTTGAGAATGTGTCCATTGGGCCTATGGATGTATTTTAGAAATCAGCATGAATTAAAACCCAACTTTTAATCCATAGGCTTGGATTCGCACACTGTCCACTGGTTTCAAAAACAATGATTGATAGGCAGCTTAAACTTCTTGAATTCAACCATTATTGGGTTCAAATACAGATTTAGATTTGTGAACATCCATCCACAACAACCACAATCTCTAAGGTGCAAATAGCTTAATGAGAGAGCAGCAGTGTGATTCACATCAATGCGCTATGTAGATATCAATAATAAGTGATATCCGTATCACCGTAGACTACAACCACTGCTGTCATCCTTACCTCCAAGCGTTTATTCAAGTTGGATAATCTTTGGATGCCGACAGCAGTCGCACTATTGGAAGGCATAGCTTGGACTGTAGCCTACAAAAGCCTATTCCTGCTCTTTTCCCGTGATCCATCAAACCCATTTGGTGTGTCATCATAGTGGTCTCTGACTTGTGGTCAGACTCATTCAGGTGGAACAAACTTAAACTTGTGGCTTTTTTCAGTGTTGAATTGAATGTCATTGAGAAAACAGAGAAGTGTCAAAGGTTTTTTTCAGCAAACATCCTTTCTGAATTTAAAAGTAATCCTTGAAGTAACCATCTAGTTTTTCAAAAATATCTGTAATCTGACTACAATATTGTTGCTGGTAACGTAACGGATTACATATACCATTTTTTGTAATCCGTTACTCCCCAATCCTGGCCGCCGCACTGAAGTGGTAGATCTGGTGACGGATTTTACTGAAAAAACACTGACCACAGTAGAAACAAGCCCATGTTAATCTGTATATGAACTGGTTATTAATAATACATTTGAAAAAGAGAATGCAGTATACTGAACATTTTGTGAAATCCTTTGAAAAATTCCTTGGACAATTCTTTCAGTAAAGCATACAGTATAAAGGTCTCCAAGCAAGCCAACAGAAAGAAGACCAATTTCATGACTGAACTGCAGCTGACATCGTCTCATCAATGGCTATTAGATAGAATTTCTGCTGACTGGTATGCCTGAAGCACCGCAGCTAGACACCAATATAAGGCCATGTGTCCAAAGGAATCTCATATTTTCTAATGGTAATGTACTGTACCTATCAGCTCATACTGATGCCACGAAAATAAATCATAGTATCACAGATGGGGCCTCGCAGGGCTTGGAATATTTGAATGTTCAGAATCAGCCAGTGGGTCAGCAGTAAATTATAACCCTGCAGGACCCTGGCCCAGTTTAGATGCCTACATAGACCAACATGTCTTCTCTCTCAAATTAGGTCAGGATGAAAAAGACAAAGCACGCAAGCTCCGAGGCCACTTCATACAGCGAAACGAAAGCCCCCTCACACACACACACACACACACACACACACACACACATACACACACACATACTCTTCCTGTCAATAACAGTGGGTGTTATTTCGTCTGTGGAGATAAATACTGATGACTGGTACTGCTCTGCTTGACTGGGGATGATAAAATGAGCTTGATGGGCTTCACACAAAGAGACGCATGTTTCCTGAATGTGTCAACCTGTCTCCTCAAAGCTTTTATAACACCATACACTGTGCTGACATCATCTATTTCTCCCTATGACAAGTTTGGTAGAGACTTCCCAAAAATCTTTTAGGATGGAGATGAGGCAGAGAAAATGCACACCAGCATCTTGTGTAATGTCATTTGTACAGAATGTTTTCTCAGATCAAAAGAGACAGCGTGCGAGCAGAGGAGGTTAGAGCATAGTGCTTGCTCTCCAGACTGACGCTGAGTGTGTAGCAACTCTGTGGCTTCATCTTTACTTTACCACAGTCTGACAACAGCAACACAGTTAGCAGCCAGTGCCTTCAGCAGCTAACGACATAGCTGTTTCTCCACTGCAGCTAAAAATAACATGAAAAGCATTCTTTAGACAAATCCAGCAAGATAGATTACACCTTTGGGCTAGTTGAAAGGTGGAGGATTTTGCTTCTAGATAACGTCCTACAGTGTGTGCTTTAATAGCTCACCACTATATCACATTTGTTGGGACTTTTATTTTCTCCTTACAGTATGAGGTATTGAGCTAATTATTTCACAAGCTCTATTTCACAATCTCTTTATGACAACTTTAAGGCCTACATACTGTGTGAAGGAATGGAGGCCTCTCACACGTCTGTGTGTGTGTGTTTATCATCCTTTACCTTAATGTATGCTGATAGTCTTTTCGCTTCTTGGGCTGTGCTTTCCAGTGCTCTTGAGTCTATATAACATGCAGTGGTGCCATTTAAGATTAGGGAGGATGATTACAGAATATTGGATGACTGTCATTCATATTCCATTCACCCAGCTCAATGTAACATCGATAGGTTCAGGCTACTACATGATACTTGACTTTTCCAGGTATCCATCATGAGGTTGCTACAATCTAGCCTATGAATTAAAGTTTAAAACCTAGCTAAGTGAAAGTTTTTAAAAATAAAACCAAAAATAGCTTTCTCTCTCTCTCTCGCTTTTCCTTCATTTTGGAATAAATTAATTTGTTCAAAATTGTTCAACTATTGTCTTTCTCTCTCTTTGAGTCAACTACTCACCACATGTGATGCACTGCAGTGCTAATTGTAGCTTATGCATTCAGTACTAGAAACATTTTCTGTTCCTTTGATTGGGTGGACAACATGTCAGTTCATGCTGCAAGAGCTCTGATAGGTTGGAGGACATCCTCCAGAAGTTGACATAATTACATAATTACTTTGTAATTCTATGGAACCATGTGCCTCCTAGGTGTTGTACTGAAGTCAATGTACCCAGAGGAGGACAGAAGCTAGCTGTCCTCTGGCTACAACACTGTGCTACCCTACAGAGTGCTGCTGAGTCTAGTGTAGACCTTCATTGCAAAACAGTATGTTTTCATCAATTATTTGCTGACATGTGAATATATTTAGTGTAGTTTTATCTAAAAATGATAATTTTTTAAATGTTTAACTATTATTTATTTTTATGAAATTCACTGAAGATAGTCCTCCCCTTCCTCCTCTGAGGAGCCTCCACGGATAACATGGCCTAAACTATTTATAGAAAGGAAAAACCTATTCCAATGTGACCTCAATATCACCCCTTAAATTAAAATAGAAAACAAATATAAATATACAAATATAAAACCCCTGAATATGAGTCTGATTTGTGATCTTTTCTAAATTGCACAAAACTATGGGTACACAATTCCCATTGGAATGCGCAATGCTAAGAAAAACTGTTTTGCATTTGTTACATATAAGTGAGGGCTGTCTTTGTCTAGCTGGCAGTTGTGGTTTGATTGTCAGGGGGATCGAGTACTAAAGCCTGCAAAGGGCCCCATTCTCCTCCCATGTGGTAAAGAGTAGTGTAAGGGGAGTTCAATAGCCTTAATCCAATTTAGATAACTACCCCTACCAACACTCATACCAAAATTAAACTGAGACATTTTTGACTCTTCCACCAGTCACTGTGCGATCTCACACCTTCACACTAAAGTAGCTGGCTTCCGATCAGTCTAAAGACGTGGGTGCGTGAGCGGCCATTAAAGGCCTTGCACGTCAAGGTCACTCAAAGTGGATTTCATTTGTCTAGGTCCTTCTTTTCACATTTGCATTTGTAATCACCTGATTCTTCTACCCACCTGAGGGGGTCCCTTCATATTTTTTCTTTGATCGATCTCTGTCGAGATGATCGATCTTTGTCGAGGTGATTGATCTTTGTCGAGGGAGGAGCAGATTTTTACATATTGTGTATTCTTTTTAATTTTGAACACATTTCTGTTTGTTGGCAATGCCAATTCTCTGAAAACTTACTTTCATGTTCGCTAGCTGGACAGGAAAACGCCGCTGAGTACTAAACCGTAAACCAGATAACGCGTGTACTATCCATGGTACTATCTCTGTTGATCTCGTCTGCCAATCACATTATCTGTATCTAAGGTAGTAGACAGCTGGTGACATCTCGAGACAGATCTTCTATAGAACAAGTAGTGTAAATCTAATACTGTCATCAAGGCAGGACCCACTCATTTCATTCTGACAAATAAGAAATTCCACATTACCCCCTGTCAATAATAGGATGATTGCAGAGCACCCTGACTCAGATTGTCAGGATGTTCATTTTCAAGCTCACAAACTACATTCCTTTGCTGTGATCAGGCTTCGGCGATATACCATGTATACCATATATTGGGAATTTGGAAATAGCCACAAGATGGTTTTTCAATACCGCCAATACCGGTAACTATTCCTTTGAAGTTTTTAAATACATTTTTATATTTGTAGCTAGATTTGAAGTAGATAGGAGATAAAGCAGATCGCGTTCTTCATTTAACCTGTCACATTATTTAACATTGTGAAACTTACCATAGTTCCCCCTGAACTGTTGAGCCAGTCACGTGTTTGTTTGTAAATAGCATAAAGTTGAGAAAGCGGGTGTCAGGATTTGGCCAGGGTTGTTCCGGTTTTTGGTCACTAGATGCCCCCATTGTGCCTTTTGACCTTTTGTTTTCCCTTGATCCCCATTATTATTTGCACCTGTGCCTCGTTTCCCCTGATTGTATTTAAACCCTTTGTTTTCCTCAGTCCTTTGCTCTGTGTTTGTATGTTAGCACCCAGCCCTAGTATTCTGTTAACTCTTGTTGATCCCGGTGGATGCTCTTGTGGAATTCTGTTTTTTGTTCTTGTTTATTTATTTTTTGAGTATCTTTTGAGGCTTTTTGTGCTATACCTACCACCTTGTGGATTTACCTTTTTTGTCTTGGAGGATTACCTTTGTTCTTGTGGAATTCCTTTTGAGGTTGTGGAGTTACATGTGTTCCTGAAGGACTTCACTTTTTACTACATTAAATACACCGTCTCAAGTACTGCTGTGTCTGCCTCATCTTCTGGGTTCTGCCGACTATTCGTGGCTCAGTTGGTTAAGTGATTGTTTCTCACTCCGGAGACCCGGGTTCGTAACCGGGTCCTGACAGCGGGAGCAGGTGAGTCCAGCTGTGTATTGACAGGTCGCATTTTATATGGCACGTCAACACTTTATATGGCACGTTTCAAAAGAGTGATCAGGGAGTGCAATTATATTTTTCCTTTACAGTATATATATATTAGTGCAACAAATTCGGCAGAAAAAAGTGCAAAGCTATTTAGCTGTAAGCCACACAAGTAAACAAGCTTACAAAAAAAGCAAGGTCTTTTTTGCAAAAACAATGCATGGCCATAATATTTGCAAAGTTTATCATAGAAAGAATGTAGCCAGCTACAATTCCTAATGTTTTGCTTAATAAAAAGCATTTTAGATCTGCATTCAAGAAAGATATTTATTGTGCGTTTTATCTTTTTTCTCTGGTTGAAAAATGCTGAATTCGCCGTTAACGTGACTCCTAAGTTTAACTTGCTAGTTATCTAAGTAAGTGGCTGAATTAATAAGCAGATGGGGTGTTATAACATGATATAGTGTTAGCTTTCTGCCATGTTTGAGAAATCTGTACAGCTGCCAATGCTATCTTGATTTTCTTGATTTTTTTTCTCCTTTCCATTCTCGGCCCATCTGCCCCCCCCCCCCCCCCCCAACAGGCAGGCCTGTTGCCCTAGCGACTCCAGACTCCACACAGACACAGCGTGTACACATGCTGAACCAGAGCCAGTACCGTTCTTCCATCAGACAAACACGTGGCAAAACGTTGTTAATTTGCACAATGTCTCTTGTTCACATTCACTTGTAAATGTCCAAACTCACCAAAAATTACATTCGGTAGCTCCTTCCAGTATACAGTACCAGTCAAAAGTTTGGACACACCTCCTCATTCAAGGGGTTTTATTTATTTGTACTATTTCCTACATTGTAGAATAATAGTGAAGACATGAAAACTATGAAATAACACATATGGAATCATGTAGTAACCAAAAAAGTGTTAAACAAATCAAAATATATTTGAGATTCTTCAAAGTAGCCACCCTTTGCCTTGATGACAGCTTTGCACACTCTTGGCATTCTCTCAACCAGCTTCATGAGGTAGTTACCTGGAATGAGTTTCAATTAACAGGTGTGCCTTGTTAAAAGTTAATTTGTGGAATTTCTTTCTTTCTTAATGCATTTGAGCTAATCAGTCGTGTTGTGACAAGGTTGGGGGGTATACAGAAGATAGCCCTATTTGGTAAAAGACCAAGTCCATATTATGGCAAGAACAGCTCAAGTAACAGACACATCTCAACATCAACTGTTCAGAGGAGACTGTGAATCAGGCCTTCATGGTCGAATTGCTTCACAGAAACCACTACAAAAGGACACCAATAATAAGAAGAGACTTGCTTGGGCCAAGAAACATGAGCAATGGATATTAGACCAGTGGAAATCTGTCCTTTGGTCTGATGAGTCCAAATTTGTTTTTGTGAGACGCAGAGTAGGTGAACGGATTATGTGTGGTTCCCACTGTGAAGCATGGAGGAGGAAGTGTGATGGTGTGGGGTGCTTTGCTGGTGGCACTGTCTGTGATTTATTTAGAATTCAAGGCACACTTAACCAGCATGGCTACCACAGCATTCTGCAGCGATCTGCCATCATATCTGGTTTGTGCTTAGTCTGGATACCGCCCAACCCTAGCTGTGATTTATTTGTTTAATTACTGTCTCTCACTTTTGTCTCACATGATCTACTCAGCTCTCCTGTGTCTGAGAGAAGCAGAAATGAAAGAGAAAACTTCACCGATTTCAATTCGATTGTTGACGATACATTGATCTTTCTATCGATATATGACATTCTGGTAAGCAAGGCTTTATGTATTATTCTAGACAAGCATCAAGTAATGACAGAAGAGAAGCTGCATGTATCTAATTATAGTGTCACACCCTGATCTGTTTCACCTGTCTTGTGATTGTCTCCACCCCCTTCCAGGTGTCGCTTATTTCCCTGGTGTTTATATCCCTGTGTGTCCTGTCTCTCTGTGCCAGTTCGTCTTGTATGCCTTTCAAGTCAACCAGCGTTTTTCCCATACTCCTGCTTCTATTCTCTTTTGCTAGTCCTCACAGTTTTTGTCCCTTGCCTGTTTTCTGGACTCCGTACCCGCCTGCCTGACCATTCCTGCTGCCACTCTGTACCTCCTGGACTGGTTTTGACCTTTTGCCTATCCACAACCATTCTCTTGCCTACCCCTTTCGGATTGTTTAATAAATATCAAGACTCAAACCATCTGCATCTGGGTCTCGCCTTGTGCCCTTATATATAGACAAGTCGACTAACAAATAGCTTACCAAATGTAAGAAAATATAAGCATAAAAATAGCTAAATGAGTCTTAAAAACAAATTTTCCTGCATTTTTTCCGCCGTCCCTGAACAATGTGCACATGTACCCTACATGAGCCTTTTGAAGTAGCATAATTGTTTGATTATCATATGAAAACATCAGGAAACATCAAATCTTTACTTTACTATTAGGTCCATAGAGATCCTATTAATTTAATAGGAATTCTATATCTTTCAATGATTAAGCCCATAACAAAATAAAGAGTGTGCACACATGAGGTCCCCATACCGGTAAGAAATAAAATCTACTTTCACCCCTGGTTTCTATGCAAAGTATATGATTGAATGTTTCTTTAAACCTGCAACTAGTTACTTAAAATGAGACATATAATCATGCCAAAACATGATTCGTAAATGTTATTCACTGACAGAGATAGCTAATGAAAGACAAATTTACAGTATCTGGCTAGGCTAGTCAAACTGTAACATTGGCTAGCTTTCAATAAATTGGCTAAATGGTCAACGGAGTTATCTCTTCATTACAATCAGGACAAATCGTATTGCATGCTGCATATTTCAAGTGTACTCGAAAACAGATATTTATCTTATTTAAGTCTTTGGGAGCTAACTATATCTGTCCTCTTCATCAGACAGCAGCTCACATTTTCACAAGCTGTGCTTACATCACAAGTGGTATGTACGGGAGTTCTGATTGGTTCCAAGTTAAGCAGTTTGGCAAATTTGCCTAAGCAGACCATTTTGAAATATACTTATTATGAGCAAATTTGCATGAATTGAAGGTGCCAATAAAATGCCATATTCATCATAAGAGTGTTTTACTGCCATATAAAAAATAAGTCAGCTCCTCCCTCGACGGGGATCAATCAACTTCACGTTTTTTGGCTTCAGTCCACCACCTAACAGACACACAAGGAAATCGTGTGTTTTCATCTTCAAGTAGCATTGAGAGAAGGAGAAACTGAGCTGAATAATTTGGTATAACTGTTTAGATTGAGCACATCTAAGCGAAGTACTCTATACAGTGGCATGCGGAAGTATTCACCCCCCTTGGCATTATTCCTATTTTGTTGCCTTACAGCCTGGAATTAAATGAGATTTTGGGGGGGTTCGAAACATTTGATATACACTACATGCCTACCAATTTGAAGATGCAAAATATTTTATATTGTAAAACAAACAAGAAATAAGACAAAAAAACAGAAGACTTGAGCGTGGGGTATGTCTCTATAAGCTTGGCACATCTAGCCACTGGGATTTTGGCCCATTCTTCAAGGCAAAATTGTTCCAGCTCCTTCAAGTTGGATGGGTTCCGCTGGTGTACAGCAATTTGTAGGTCATAACACAGATTCTCAATTGGATTGAGGTCTGGGCTTTGACTAGGCCATTCCGAGACATTAAAATGTTTCCCCTTAAACCACTCAAGTCCTGCTGGAAGGTGAACCTCCGTACCAGTCTCAAATCTCATGAAGACAAACTGGTTTCCCTCAAGAATTTACCTGTATGTAGCACCATCCATCCTTCCTTTAATTCTGACCAGTTTCCAAGTCCCTGCCGATGAAAAACATCCTCACAGCATGATGCTGCCACCACCATGCTTCACTGTGGGGATGTTGTTCTCGGGGTGATGAGGTGTTGGGTTTGCGCCAGACATAGCGTTTGCCTTGATGGTTAAATAGCTACATTTTAGTCTCATCTGACCAGTACCTTCTTCCATATGTGTGGTTAGTCTCCCACATGCCTTTTGGCGAACACCAAACGTGTTTGCTATTTTTCTTCTTTAAGCAATCGCTTTTTTCTGGCCACTCTTCTGTAAAGCCCAGCTCTGTGGACTGTACGGCTTAAAGTGGTCCTATGATACTCAAATCTCCGCTGTGGAGCTTTGCAGCTCCTTCAGGGTTATCTTTGGTCTCTTTGTTGCCTCTCTGATTAAGGCCCTCCTTGCCTGGTCAGTGAGTTTTGGTGGGCGGCCCTCTCTTGGCAGGTTTGTTGTGGTGCTATTTTCTTTCAATTTTTTAACAATGGATTTGATGGCGCTCCATGGGATGTTCGAAGTTTCTGACATTTTTTATAACCCCACTCTGATCTGTACTTCTGCCCAACTTTGTCCCTAACCTGTTTGGAGAGCACCTTGGTCTTCATGGTGCCGCTTGCTTAGTGGTGTTGCAGACTGTGGGGCCTTTCAGAACAGGTGTGTATATACACTGAGATCATGTGGCAAATCATGTGACACTTAGATTGCACACAGGTGGACTTTAGTTAACTAATTATGTGAATCCGGTAGGTAATTGGTTGCACCAGATCTTACTTAGGGGCTTCATAGCAAAGGGGGTGAATACACGTGCACGCAACAATTTTCCGTTTTTTTTTTGTTGAATTATTTTAAATAAGTTGTTTTTTTCATTTCACTTCACCAATTTTGACTATTTTGTGTATGTCCATTACATGAAATCCAAATAAAAATACAATTAAATTACAGGTTGTAATGCAACAAAATAGGAAAAATGAAAGGGGATGAATACATTTGCAAGGCACTGTATACTTTGTCATGATGATATAAATGGATGGATGTGAGTCTTAGATGGGTATGCACATACCATCTATTGGCTAAGTTGGTGATCTAGAGTGCAGGCAATTGTTTTAAAAGCGTTATAGAATGTTATAGTGTGTTATCCCCTATCTACTATTACGAGAACCATGTAGCTATGTGCTCCTACACAATTTCCTGATTTCAAGTCGGACCACGTTGAATTTAAATCATGGAGGAAACAATTATTTTACCCACGGATAGAACATAGGCTTTCATCAAATTGACAGGAGTTTCATGATTATTTTTTCTGGGGTTGGATTATCCCTTCAATGTCTTCCATCTCTAAGCAAGCCGCATTACTCAATAGGTCTTTACCTTGAGCCAAAACACAGTCTAACAGCTAGACTCTAACTCATCTGCGATTGCTTGCCTCAGGAATTCTTCCTTTTTTCCCACAATTTTTCCCCGTATTTTCCCCGTCATCAGGCCAAATGAGAATCAGATGTTTTGTGGAGGAAGGAAGGACTCCCACCCATCCTGCTTTGCTGGTGCAGCTGGAGTGTTGGTACAGTGTGTGTGTGTGTGTGTGTGGTGGCAGGAAGGTGAACATTCCACCCTCCTTCCATCATTGGACAGCTGCTAAGGCTGTAGAAAGGGAGAAAAGGGGAGAAACGCCGGGCTACAAAACATGCTGGTTGTCACGTTCTGACCTTAGTTCCTTTGTTTTGTCTCTGTTTTAGTATGGTCAGGGCGTGAGTTGGGGTGGGCAGTCTATGTTCTTTTTTCTAAAATTTGGGATTTCTGTGCTTGGCCTGGTATGGTTCTCAATCAGAGGCAGCTGTCAATCATCCCTGATTGAGAACCATACTTAGGTAGCCTGGTTTTCACCTTTGAGTTGTGGGTGATTATTTTCTGTTATGTGTATGTCACCTTTCAGAACTGTTTTGTTTTGTTTCTCCTTTATTATTTTGTTTAGTGTTCTCGGTTTAGTAAATATATGATGAAAACTTACCACGCTGCGCTTTGGTCCTCACCTCATTCCAACAACGATCGTTACACTGGTTGTACACAAGGATCAGTTTAAATCTGCTGGTTTTGAGATTTCCTATCTGTACATAATATGGATAAGTTTGTCTAAACATCAAAATAGTTAACTGATTTAAACACGTTGAGCTGAACAGCACCTGCTTCAGCCTGACTCATGAAGAGTAACATTTTTCTGAGTTTCACCCATGAGGCTCAGGATTCAGGAAGAGGGGTTTAAAATGTCCTCTACTGAGCGGCTGCTGCTCTGCTAAAGCTAAGAGTTCTCACATACCCTACTGGTGCAGCTCTACTATTGTCCTGTCAACAGCATGAATCTGCTAAGAAAAGACAAGGCACCTTTCCACCTCCAAAAATCCCCTGACAACGGTTCAGTTTCCTGCTGGCATTGATGCGCCCAATATTTACCATGACCATTAGCTGGTGAGCTTGCACACAGTTACAGCAGAGAAAACAGAGCCTGTGGAGTGGGCCACCTGCCTTCAGAGGCTTTTGGAAACAGTTCTCTACAGTCATGTGAAACTTTCCCTTGTCTTTGAAATCCCTGATAGCAGCAGGCAAAAGGCCTGACAAATAGATTTGCTGCATCACTTGGCAGCGGTGTAAAGTACTTAAGTAGGTTTTGGGGTATCTGCACTTTACTTTACTATTTATATTTTTGACAACTTTTACATTTACTCCACTACATTCCTAAAGAAAATAATGTACTTTTTACTCCTTACATTTTCCCTGACACCCAAAAGTACTCGTTACATTTTGAATGCTTAGCAAGACAGGAAATGTCTAATTCACACACTTATCAAGAGCACATCCCTGGTCATCCCTACTGCCTCTGATCTGGCAGACTCACGAAACACAAATACTTTGTTTGGGAATTTTTGTGTTGAACTGTGCCACTGGCTATCTGTACATTTTTTAAAAACTAGAAAATCTGATTGTCTGGTTTGCTTAATATATGAAATATTTTATGATTTATACATTTTCTTTTGATACTTAAGTACATTTAAAACAAAATACATTTAGACTTTTACTCAAGTAGTATTTGACTTTGACTTTACTTTTCTTTTAAGATTTACTTTACTTTTACTCAAGTATGAAAATGTGGTACTTGTTCCACCACTGCCACTTGTACAATGGTGGGGAGGGGAGAGGGGGGGTTGAAAGTCAACATTTAACTCATATCTCCTTGTCTGCTTTGAATGCTAGAACACTGGCTGAGGCTGTAGGAGAATGTGGGTCAGGATTGAATGGAAGTAGGATGGGGAAGTGTTGCAATCTCATTCCTATGCTTGTCCTCATATCGACTGCATAAATTGATGCACCTGGGAGACTTAAAGCTAATCTAGACCTTGTTAGTTTTTTTGTGCTCTCCCTAAATTTTCATAATCTAAATCATTCATTCTCAGTGTGCCGAAACCGGGGTGTTGAAGATTCCAAGACGAGTTCAATCTGAGATTACCCCTTAAGAAAAGAAAGCGAGACTGAAGCTTTCTCTCTCAAGTCTCGGCAGGACTGCTTCAATAAGTGCCCCTTTGTCTCTTACCTAAAACGAGGTAAGACAATGAGGGCCACTGCGGACTAAACCATGCAATTACTCAGCCTGATGAGGTTAGAGTGATTGTTCTTCTTTGGGTGCTGAGGTTTCTGCCGTTCCCTTTGGCCTTGTGGGTAGCTAAACAAGATGCATGAACAGTACCATATCAATGAAACATTAGTTTATATTTTTATTGTCTGTTTGAATAACATATTCTTTGGTTCAGCGAGAAAGATGACTCTGAGATGTGTACGTTTTTCTGACTGTGAGAAAACAGTCAGTTTCTTACACAGCCAAGAAGAAAACATTCTCATCGACGGGGCTGTAGTGGAGCAGGTTGAGAGCTTCAAGTTCCTTGGTGTCCACATCACCAACAAACTAACATGGTCCAAGCACACCAAGACAGTTGTGAAGAGGGCACGAGACTGAAAAAATTTGGCATGGGTCCTCAGATCCTCAAAAGGTTCTACAGCTGAACCATCGAGAGCATCCTGACTGGTTGCATCACTGCCTGGTATAGCTGCTCGTCCTCCGACCGCAAGGCACTATAGAGGGTAGTGCGTACGGCTTAGTACATCACTGGGGCCAAGCTTCCTGCCATCCAGGACATCTACACCAGGCGGTGTCAAAGGAAGGCCCTAAAAATGGTCAAAAACTCCAGTCACACTAGTCGTAGACTGTTCTTTCTGCTACCGCACAGCAAGTGGTACCGGAGCACCAAGTCTAGGTCCAAAAGGCTTCTAAACAGCTTCTACCCCCAAGCCATAATTATTATTCAACCATGCTGGTCATTTATGAACATTTGAACATCTTGGCCACGTTCTGTTATTATCTCCACCCGGCACAGCCAGAAGAGGACTGGCCACCCCACATATGCTCTCTCTAATTCTCTCTTTCTTTCTCTCTCTCGGAGGACCTGAGCCCTAGGACCGTGCCCCAGGACTACCTGACATGATGACTCCTTGCTGTCCCCAGTCCACCTGACTGTGCTGCTGCTCCAGTTTCAACTGTTCTGCCTTATTATTATTCGACCATGCTGGTCATTTATGAACATTTGAACATCTTGGTCATGTTCTGTTATAATCTCTACCCGGCACAGCCAGAAGAGGACTGGCCACCCCACATAGCCTGGTTCCTCTCTAGGTTTCTTCCTAGGTTTTGGCCTTTCTAGGGAGTTTTTCCTAGCCACCGTGCTTTTACACCTGCATTGTTTGCTGTTTGGGGTTTTAGGCTGGGTTTCTGTACAGCACTTTGAGATATCAGCTGATGTACGAAGGGCTATATAAATAAATTTGATTTGATTTGATAAGACTCCTGAACATCTAATCAAATGTCTACCTAGACTATTTGCATTGTTTCCCCCCCCCCCCCTTTTACACAGCTGCTACTCTGTTGTTATCCATGCATAGTCACTTTAATAACTCTACCTACATGTACATATTACCTCAACTATCCGGTGCCCTCGCACATTGACTCTGTACTGGTACCCCCCTGTGTATAGTCTCGTTATTGTTATTTTACTGCTGCTCTTTAATTACTTGTTACTTTTATTTCTTTGTCTTACTCATATACTTTTTTTTAAACTGTAATGTTGGTTAGGGACATGTGACTAATAAAATGTGATTTTAACAGGGAGGAACACAATAATATTTCAGTAGAGGAGCGACCCTGTTCACTGTTTGGGAAGTGAAACAGGCTCATGTGGAGCAGGACTTCTATTTCATACCTGCTCCAGTGGTTATTCTTGGCTAGTGTTGAAAGTGGGGTGGAACAGCCAGGTGGGGCCTGAGCTCACCTATGGGGATACGATAGCTCTGCTACACCCCCGCCTCTGGCTCCAACCCTCACACCCATGAGGGGGACGGGATGGGAGAAGGGTGGACCATGGTTTGGATCCCAAAAATGCCAGCAGATTTCACCCAGCCAACCAGCCATATGGGATAACAATCCACACAAGAGGTTGTGACACTGTTCATAGCTGCCTCATAAATGAAACACAGTGGACATTAGGGTGTGTTGTTATTGAACCTTGTTGCTCTGTGATGTGTTTCCACCGACACAAAGGCACACGCCCTGGGGTTGTTTGAATGTTATTAATAAACCATTTGCAGCTTATATAAAAAATAGTCTGCTAGAACAGCTCATCAAAACCTCATTCCCTGGTCTATGATCACACCACATACAGACAATAAGACATATATTTACATACATTCTTATCCAGATGTCTGTGTATATTCTTAATCCTGACTCATGGTGGACAGCATTATTCCCTGAACATCTGGTAACAGAAAAGAAACAAAGACAGTCTTCCCTTCCTTTCTCCTCTGTCTCTCTTGGGCACATGTACACTCACCGAGCCGGCTCTGTTTTTCCCAACAGATGGTTGCCAGATTGGCCAGCTCCTTGTATTTCTCGGCAAGCTGGAGTTTTCCGTTGTTGAGGCGGGGTCGCCTGGCGATGCTCTCCTCGGCCAAGCTCCGGTTGGAGGTCAGCAGGATCGCTCTGTCCACCTGCAGCTCCTGAAACTGGAGACAAACATGGCATCAGGACCCTGAGGATGTACAGCTCAGCACACACAAAGAAAAGGTTGATTGATTAACTAAAACAATAGCAGACTGTGATGATGGCGTGCCATGTTTAAAATAGTATTCCAGTAATACTGGTGTATCAACCCACTTATAACTTCTTGATAAACAGGAGTTTAACATTGGCATAACAGTTGAAAAGTACTTATTTATTTAGCTATTTAGAGATTGATGTTTACAAATCTGCTCAACTGAGCCTTCCCAGAATGTATAGTTAATCAAACACTTGTCAAGCAACAACAGATCTTCAAGGCTAACCTCACTCCGCATTAAATGCTCTACACACTACGATTGAAATGTGGTGAGCTGGAACACTTAGGGTTTGAGCAGAGAACGCAACAGCAAGGGGATGAGTCAAAGGGGAAAGTATGAAACTGTGAGAAACAACAGAGTTATTGGGGGTTAGAAACACAGGAAGGAACAAGGGTGTCTATACAGTACATACATGTTTGACGGCCAGTTACTTAAGAACTAAACTTGTTCCGTGGTGTGAACTTCAGCCAGTAAGTCTATGCTACATATTGAATGTATGAAAAGTGGTTCTCAGCCAGGCTAAAGAAAGCTGAGGGCACATAATACTAAGAGCAACTCAGCCCGTCTCAAATCTACTTTCATGTGATGGTTAAGTAAAGATGTGTTAAACAAGATAAATAAAAGTTGGTGTTAAAAAAAATACTTATAGGCCACATTTCCAAAACCAATGTGACTTTCCACATCTGTCAAACAGAGGACTGAATTCCTGGTCAAGAGCCTTGCTCGTGTTACACATGGAAAGCATGGCTACGCTTGTGGCTTTGTCATACACACTGGGAGCATTCAGTTGATGACTTGGCATGAGTGAAGTCCAATTTTGCTTACTTCACATATCAGCCCTTTAAAGTTGTTTAAAAACCAAACTCAGGACTAAACTCAGGCTATTGCTTACACTTTCATCAATCCTCATACCACAAGCCAGAACATTCATATATGTGCAGTAATTAATAGTGACAGTTCCGCAGACTAAGGCTTCAATTAAGCAAAAATCAATTTAGCATTTAAGTAAGCATCCATATATGGCAATAACCCCCAAACTGAAGGACAATTAGAAATGATGCATTGAGAAGTATTCCATTTAAAGAGCCAGCCCCAATGGTCAGGAACTAATGGCGTTTCCAGTGGCTTTTTTTACTATGCATCGCTCTGGACCAAATGAGAAAAAATGATGAAGAGATTCTGTGGCCTGTCATTGGGGGCTCCCTCCATTTTGTTCCCAAAACGACACAAAAGGCTCCTTCGAGATGAATCCAACAGCCACAGGCAACCTTTAGCTATGGAGCTCAGGAGGAATTCAAGAATGTCGTCATGGAAGACATTTGCATAGCACAGACAGGACAGCAAACCACAAACCCCACTGTTAACTCCAATTGTTTGAGGCCAAAAGAGCATGGAGGTTTTATAAAGATTCACTATTTTCCATCTGCCTGAAGTGAAATTATTAGTTTTTTTAGCTGCCAATTTCACTGTTTAAAACTCAGGATATTGTTAACTCTGGCTGAGCTCACCAAAGCATAAAGGATTAATGATGTATTACTTCAATGAATATGAGATTTTTGCCTCATGATATTCTGCTTTAAGACCAAAACACAGTTTAGCTGTATTCATGTGGAAAGCCTCCACTTGAAATTATTTGCTTACAGGGATGTGAGAATTTATGTTCATTGCGTAATTTCTACAATCAAACATGCAACAAAATTAGTCTGTTGAAAGTGATTGAGACTGAGAAATAGCCAAGGAGGAAAAGCTTCTCAGTGACATCAGAAAGTGGGCTATGTTACTGAGTCACAGTCACTAATAGTGATCTTTGTCAATGATGCAGTGAGGGTGCATTGAGTTTTCTTGCAGATTGAATTATGGATTTGAAATGCTCAGTCAAATCAGATCAAATGTTATTGGTCGCATACACATATTTAGCAGGTGTTCTTCCGGGTGCAGCGAAATGCTTACTTTCCTAGCTCCAACAGTGCAGTTACATCTAACAATACAAAACACGCAAATCTAAAGTACAATAATGGAATTAAGAAATATACAAATATTAGGATGAGCAATATCAGAATCCAGAATATAAATATATACAGTGCCTTGCGAAAGTATTCGGCCCCCTTGAACTTTGCGACCTTTTGCCACATTTCAGGCTTCAAACATAAAGATATAAAACTGTATTTTTTTGTGAAGAATCAACAACAAGTGGGACACAATCATGAAGTGGAACGACATTTATTGGATATTTCAAACTTTTTTAACAAATCAAAAACTGAAAAATTGGGCGTGCAAAATTATTCAGCCCCCTTAAGTTAATACTTTGTAGCGCCATCTTTTGCTGCGATTACAGCTGTAAGTCGCTTGGGGTATGTCTCTATCAGTTTTGCACATCGAGAGACTGAAATGTTTTCCCATTCCTCCTTGCAAAACAGCTCGAGCTCAGTGAGGTTGGATGGAGAGCATTTGTGAACAGCAGTTTTCAGTTCTTTCCACAGATTCTCGTTTGGATTCAGGTCTGGACTTTGACTTTGACATTCTAACACCTGGATATGTTTATTTTTTAACCATTCCATTGTAGATTTTGCTTTATGTTTTGGATAATTGTCTTGTTGGAAGACAAATCTCCGTCCCAGTCTCAGGTCTTTTGCAGACTCCATCAGGTTTTCTTCCAGAATGTTCCTGTATTTGGCTCCATCCATCTTCCCATCAATTTGAACCATCTTCCCTGTCCCTGCTGAAGAAAAGCAGGCCCAAACCATGATGCTGCCACCACCATGTTTGACAGTGGGGATGGTGTGTTCAGGGTGATGGGCTGTGTTGCTTTTACGCCAAACATAACGTTTTGCATTGTTGCCAAAAAGTTCAATTTTGGTTTCATCTGACCAAAGCACCTTCTTCCACATGTTTGGTGTGTCTTGTGGCAAACTTTAAACAACACTTTTTATGGATATCTTTAAGAAATGGCTTTCTTCTTGCCACTCTTCCATAAAGGCCAGATTTGTGCAATATACGACTGATTGTTGTCCTATGGACAGAGTCTCCCACCTCAGCTGTAGATCTCTGCAGTTCATCCAGAGTGATCATGGGCTTCTTGGCTGCATCTCTGATCAGTCTTCTCCTTGTATGAGCTGAAAGTTTAGAGGGACGGCCAGGTCTTGGTAGATTTTCAGTGGTCTGATACTCCTTCCATTTCAATATTATCGCTTGCACAGTGCTCCTTGGGATGTTTAAAGCTTGGGAAAACTTTTTGTATCCAAATCCGGCTTTAAACTTCTTCACAACAGTATCTCGGACCTGCCTGGTGTGTTCCTTGTTCTTCATGGTGCTCTCTGCGCTTTTAACGGACCTCTGAGACTATCACAGTGCAGGTGCATTTATACGGAGACTTGATTACACACAGGTGGATTGTATTTATCATCATTAGTCATTTAGGTCAACATTGGATCATTCAGAGATCCTCACTGAACTTCTGGAGAGAGTTTGCTGCACTGAAAGTAAAGGGGCTGAATAATTTTGCACACCCAATATTTCAGTTTTTGATTTGTTAAAAAAGTTTGAAATATCCAATAAATGTCGTTCCACTTCATGATTGTGTCCCACTTGTTGTTGATTCTTCACAAAAAAATACAGTTTTATATCTTTATGTTTGAAGCCTGAAATGTGGCAAAAGGTCGCAAAGTTCAAGGCGGCCGAATACTTTCGCAAGGCACTGTATGTATATGATGGGATGTATAGACATTATGGACAGTACATGTCATACACAGTGTCTTCGGAAGTATTAAGACCCCTTGACTTTTTCCACATTTTGTTACGTTACAGCCGTATTCTAAAAATGATTAAATAGTTTTTTTCTACACACAATACCCCATAATGACAAAGCAAAAATTATTTTTTTGACATTTTTGCAAATGTATTACAAATTTTAAAAAAATGTAAATATCACATTTACATAAGTGTTCAGATCCTTTACTCAGTACTTTGTTGAACCACCTTTGGCAGCGATTACAGCATCGAGTCTTCTTGGGTATGACGCTACAAGCTTGGCACAACTGTATTTGTGGAGTTTCTCCCATTCTTCTCTGCAGATCCTCTCAAGCTCTGTCAGGTTGCATGGGGAGCGCTGCTGCACAGCTATTTTCAGGTCCCTCCAGAGATGGTTGATCGGGTTCAAGTCCGGGCTCTGGCTGGGCCACTCAAGGACATTCAGAGACTTGTCCCAAAAACACTCCTGCATTGTCTTGGCTGTGTGCTTAGGGTCGTTGTCCTGTTGGAAGGCGAACCTTGGCACCAGTCTTTAAGCTGTGTTCTTTCATTATTAATCAAATGGAGGAAAATAAGAAGTCTTAGAAATAGGGACTTTATAACAAGGGCCCCCATCCTCAAATGAATAAAGGGGCGTTCTCAGAACTGCTTAAGACCCAGCCCTCTCCCTCAGCATCATCAAGAGACTTGGCCATGTAAGAATGCTGTTCATCGACTACTGCTTAGCCTTCAACACCATAGTGCCCTCCAACTTCATCACTAAGCTCGGGGCCCTGGGTCTGAACCCTGTCATGTGCAACTGGGACCTGGACTCCCCGACGGGCCAATCCCAGGTGGTGAAGATGGGCAACAACACCTCCGCTACACTGATCCTCAAAACGTGGGCCCCACAAGGGTGCGTGCGCAGTCCTCTCCTGTACTCCCTGTTCCCCCATGACTGCGTGGCCACGCACATCTCCAACTCAATCATCAAGTATATGGATGACACAACACTGGTAGGCCTGATTACCAACAACAACGAGACCACCTACAGGGAGGAGGTGAGGGCCCTGGTGGAGTGTTGATAGGAAAATAATCTCTCCCTCAACATCAACAAAATGAAGGAGCTGATCGTGGACTTCAAGAGACAGCAGAGGGGACACTCTTTTAACAACGCTGAGAGGCTGATGACTTCAAAGGTGTTTGCTGTGTAAACACAAAAGAGATTGACTGCCGACACTCTGGTCAGAGGTGCTAAGTACTGTTGGCAGGCAAATGTTTGACAATCCTACCGGTGTGGCTGAGCTTTTAGGCTTGTCACACCTCTTTGTGCATACTTAAGTCTTGTCATGGATGAAGCTTGAAATATCTGCTTTGTCACATCACAGCTTGCAAGATGGCAAAGTCTGTAGAGTATTATAATACCATGACACCACACTGTGTGGCCCGCACGCAATTTAGAGAGACCACAAATCTTAGCAGCCAATCTGAAAGTGCTCTAAAGATGTGTGATTCAGCTCCAAATGTTTTTCAAATGTCTCCCTCAAAACTGGGCTACTTCAGTCCATCCACAAGTGTCGCACTGTGCATTTCTCTCACACTTGTGGTTTGTATAATGAACATTTGCAAGGCAATCAGAGCCCCAGGTTCTGTGGAATCCAGAGCATTTGGCCCATTCAAAAGAAGCACTTTGTACACAAATCCACTGCAAATCCACTGTTTTCCCTTGAATTTCCTGTGACTACAAGTACACTGTACAGCTCATTTCACTCCAAATCCGTGTCATCCGTGGCTATTCATATTCACCAGAAGTTTTCCCCTAAACAGGAATCGCAACAGACCTTCCATTTCCTGCTGTGGCTGCTCATACCCCTGTTTACCATTGAAGAGAGAGTTCCAGGAGCCCCCGGGACAGTGTGCTTGGTATGATGCACTGGTTGTAAAGCAAACCTGACAGTGTTTACCGTCACTGACAAACAACACTTGAAGAGCACTTTGGATATGGAAAGATGTTGTTTGCACTTCTCGAGTTGAAAATGTACTGTTTAGTTTTTGTGGGTCAATGTGTGAAGACACAAAAACTGGAAATACAATACAAATGGATGTGAACCTAGTACAAAATATAATTGTTCGACATTTGATATTGGGATATATACAGTGCATTCGGAAGGTGTTCAGACCCCTTGACTTTTTCCACATTTCGTTAAGTTACAACCTTATGCTAAAATTGATTCCAATGTTTTTTCCCTCATCAATCAACACACAATACCCCATATTGAGAAAGCAAAATCCGTTTTTTAGAAAACTGAAATATCACATTTACATAAGTATTCAGACCCATTAATAAGTCCTTTGTTGAAGCACCTTTTGCAGTGATTACAGCCTCGAGTCTTCTTGGGTACGACGCTTTAAGATTGGCACACCTGTATTTGGGGAGTTCTACCATTCTTCTCTGCAGATCCTCTCAAGGTCTGTCAGGTTGCATGGGGAGCGTCGCTACACAGCTATTTTCAGGTCTCTCCAGAAATGTTTGATAGATTTCAAGTCCGGGCTCTGGCTGGACCACTCAAGGACATTCAGAGACTTGTCCCGAAGCCACTCCTGCGTTGTCTTGGCTGTGTGCTTAGGGTCATTGTCCTGTTAGAAGGTGAACCTTCACCCCAGTCTGAGGTCCTGAGCCCTCTGGAGCAGGTTTTCATGGAGGATCTCTCTATACTTTGCTCTGTTCATCTTTCCCTCGATCCTGACTAGTCTCCCAGTCTCTGCCGCTGAAAAACATCCCCACAGCATGATGCTGCCACCAACATGCTTCACCGTAGGGATGGTGCCAGGTTTCCTCCAGACGTGACGCTTGGCATTGAGGCCAAAGAGTTCAATCTTGGTTTCATCAGATCAGAGAATCTTGTTTCTCATAGTCTGAGAGTCCTTTAGGTGCCCTTTACTGATCGGGCTGTCATGTGCATTTTACTGAGGAGTAGCTTCCGTCTGACCACTCTACCATCAAGGCCTGATTAGTGGAGTACTGCAGAGATGGTTGTCCTTCTGGAAGGTTCTCCCATCTCCACAGAGGAACTCTGGAGCTCTGTCAGGGTGACCATTGGGTTCTTGGTCACCTCCCTGACCAAGGCCCTTCTCCCCCGATTGCTCAGTTTGGCCTTGCTGCCAGATCTAGGAAGAGTCTTGGTGGTTGCAAACTTCTTCCATTTAAGAATGATGGAGGCCTTCAATGCTGCAGAAATATTTTGGTACCCTTCCCCAGATCTGTGCCTCGACACAATCCTGTCTTGGATCTCTACGGACAATTCATTTGACTTATTGGCTTGGTTTTTGTTCTGACATACACTGTCAACTGTGGGACCTTATGTAGACAGGTGTGTTCCTTTTCAAATCAATTGAGTTTACCACAGGTGGACACCAATCAAGTTGTAGAAACTTCTCAAGGGATGATCAATGGAAACAAGATGCACCTGAGCTCAATTTTGAGTCTCAAAGCAAAGGGTCTGAATACTTATGTAAATAAAGTATTTTCAGTTTTTCTATTTTATAAATTTGCAAACATTTAAAAAAAAAACTGTTTTCACTTTCTTATAACGGGGGCAATGTGTGTAGGTTGATGAGGAAAAATATTGATTTAATTACTTTTCAAATAAGGCTGTAACATAGCAAAATTTGGAAAAAGTAAAGTGGTCGGAATACTTTCCGAATGCACTGAATATTATACAAATGTGAAAAATGTAATTTATTATGCCAGCTTAAGAATACTGGCTCATTTTCCATCAAGTCAACCTGCTAGAATCGATCAGATTTGTTTTGGGGGGGAAAGGGCTTGAGTGTTACTCTTCTCCTTCACTGCCATTTATGGTAAGACGAGGTGCTCAAGGAGTCACTGAGTGTTTTAAAATGTAGCAGTGACAGTGTCCAGATTTCTGTAATTGAATTTTCACAGTTCGGCTAATACCCCATGTCAAATCCTATGGAGCCACTAGAGGATAGCAATTCCGCCAGTCAGAAGGCTTAGAACATTTCTCCACAAGGAGCTAGCTAGTGATATGTGGGCTATTTACACAAGCATCCATCTTATTATGTCATTAAATCAAATCAAATTGTATTAGTCACATGCGCCGAATACAACAGGTACAACCTTACAGTGAAATGCTTACTTACGAGCCCCTAACCAACATTGCAGTTTTTTAAAAATATGAGTAAAAAAAATGTAACAAGTAATTAAAGAGCAGCAGTAAAATAACAATAGCGAGACTATTTACAGGGGGGTACCAGTACAGAGTCAATGTGCAGGGGCATCGATTACTTGAGGTAATACGTACATGTAGGTAGAGTTATCAAAGTGACTATACATAAATGATAACAACAGAGAGTAGCAGCGGTGTAAAAGAGATGGACGGGGAGGGATGCAAATAGTCTCGGTAGCCATTTGATTAGATGTTCAGGAGTCTTATGGCTTGGAGGTAGAAGTTGTTCAGAAGCCTTTTGGACCTAGACTTTGCGCTCCGGTACCGCTTGTCGTGCGGTAGCAGAGAGAACAGTCTATGACGAGTGTGGCTGGAGTTTTTGACCATTTTTAGGGCCTTCCTCTGACACCGTCTGTTGTAGAGGTCTTGGATGGCAGGAAGCTTGGACCCAGTGATGTACTGGGCCGTACGCACTACCTTCTGTAGTGCTTTGCAGTCGGAGACCGAGCAGTTGCCATACCAGGCAGTGATGCAACCAGTCAGGATGCTCTCGATGGTGCAGCTGTAGAACCTTTTGAGGATCTGAGGACCCATGCCAAATCTTTTCAGTCTCCTGAGAGGGAATAGGCTTTGTCGTGCCCTCTTCCCGACTGTCTTGGCGTGCTTGGGCCATGTTAGTTTGTTGGTGATGTGGACACCAAGGAACTTGAATCTTTCAACCTGCTCCACTACAGCCCCGTCGATGAGAATGGAGTTGTGCTTGGTCCTCTTTTTCCTGTAGTTCACAATCATCTCCATTGTCTTGATCACGTTGAGGGAGAGGTTGTTGTCCTGGCACCACACAGCCAGGTCTCTGACCTCCTCCCTATAGGCTGTCTTGTTGTTGTCTGTGATCAGGCCTACCACTTTCATGTCACCGGCAAACTTGATGATGGTGTTGGTTGGAGTTGTGCCTGGCCGTGCAGTCATGAGTGAACAGGGAGTACAGCAGGGAACTGAGCACGCACCCCTGAGGGGCCCTTGTGTTGAGGATCAGAGTGGTGGATGTGTTGCTACCTACCCTTACCACCTGGGGGCAGCCCGTCAGGAAGTCCAGGATCCAGTTGCTGAGGGAGGTGTTTAGTCCCAGGGTCCTTAGCTTATTGATGAGCTTTGAGGGCAGTATGGTGTTGAACGCTGAGCGGTAAACAATGAATAGCATTCTCACAAAGGTGTTCCTTTTGTCCAGGTGGGAAAGGGTAGTGTGAAGTGCAATAGAGATTGCATCTTCTGAGGATCTGTTAGGCCGGTATGCAAATTGGAGTGGGTCTAGGGTTTCTGGAATAAGGGTGTTGATGTGAGCCATGACCAGCCTTTCAAAGCACTTCATGGCTACAGACGTGAGTGCTACGGTCGGTAGTTCTTTAGGCAGGTTACCTTAGTGTTCTTGGGCACAAGGACTATGGTGGTCTGCTTAAAACATGTTAGTATTACAGACTTGGACAGGGAGAGGTTGAAAATGTCAGTAAAGACACTTGCCAGTTGGTCAGCGCATGCTCACAGTACACGTCCTGTTAATCTGTCTGCGGCCTGCGGCCGTTGACCTGTTTAAAGGTCCTACTCACATCAGCTGCGGAGAGCGTGATCACAGTCTTGTTGTTTCAGTGTTATTTGCCTCGAAGCAAACATAGAAGTACTTTAGCTCATCTGGTAGGCTCGTGTCACTGGGCAGCTCTTGGCTGTGCTTCCCTTTGTAGTCTGTAATGGTTTACAAGCCCTGCTACATCCGACGAAGGTCAGAGCCGTTGTAGTACGATTCGATCTTAGTCCTGTATTGACACTTTGCCTGTTTGATGGTTCGTCGGAGGGCATAGCGGGATTTCTTTTAAGCTTCGGGTTAGAGTCCCTGCTGCTTAAAAGCGGCAGCTCTAGCCTTTAGCTCAGTGCAGATGTTGCCTGTAATCTATGGCTTTTGGTTGGGGTATGTACGTACGGTCACTGTGGGGACGACGTCATCAATGCTCTTATTGATGAAGCTAATGACTGATGTGGTGTACTCCTTAATAATGCCATCGGAGAAATGCCGGACCATATTCCAGTCTGTGCTAGCAAAACAGTCCTGTAGCTTAGCATCTGCTTCATCTGACTACTTTTTTATTGATCGAGTCACTGATGCTTCCTGCTTTAAGCAGGAATCAGGAGGATAGAATTATAGTCAGATTTGCCAAATGGGGGGCGATGAAGAGCTTTGTATGCGTCTCTGTGTGTAGAGTAAAGCTGTTCCAGAGTTTTTTCCCCTCTGGTTGCACATTTTACATGCTGATAGAAATTTGGTAAGATAGATTTAAGTTTCTCTGCATGAAAGTCCCCGGGCTACTAGGAGCACTGCCTCTGGGTGAGCGTTTTCCTGTTTGCTTATGGCAGAATACAGCTCCTTCAGTGCGGTCTTAGTGCCATCATCAGTCTGTGGTGGTATGTAGACAGCTACATACCACCACAGACTGGGTGATTGCCGCCGGAGACCCCAACCCGTTACTGAATTGGAGCGCTGCTCACCAGTGGATCATAGGGGCTGTGGAGCCATCCACTACAATGAGCTCAACTACCATCACATGTTAGCCAACTACGCATATGTGTGCTTTATTAAACTGTAATGGCATCTGCAGGAAGGGCAATGGGAGGGGAGCACACCCAGACACCCTAGTGATGTTTAGTTACACACAGTGTAAATGAGAATGTGTGTGTGAATGTCTCAACTAACTACTGGCATGTAACACTTTGTACATTTATTTTCGATTAAACGTCTTGGTCAAGTCGAATATAACTGCAACTACAACCATTACTGAAATCCCGACCATGGCTCTAGCTAAGAAATTCTGATCCAGTCCCTTGGGAGAATTCCATGGCCTCTCTCGGTGAGATGCGACCACTTTGGAAACATCGCTCTAATTCATTTGCTGCAGCAACGAGGAAGGTTTCAAATGTCATGTCTTGCTCTGAATTGGACACACCCACGTCTATTCCCAAATGAGTAACGATTTTATCTCTGTCCAAGAATGAATGCCACACCTGATGATTTCAGACAGAGGGCTATGTACCATGAATGACAATGTTTTGGAACTGTGCAAGACTGCGGGTTCAAATAGGAAAATAAAAAACTGCCCTAGTAATTTAACATTACATTCAGGAATATTTGTTCTAGTGAGGAGTAAGACAGAAATATATGTGTGTGTGTGTGTGTGTGTGTGTGTGTGTGTGTGTGTGTGTGTGTGTGTGCAACAGAGAGACCAAGATTTGTTTTCAAATTAAAATTTGAGTGCCTTTATAGTATTTCGAATAGGTTGATCCTGCTGCTCACTGAACATGTCCTGTATGGCAAGCAGGAATTCCCTGTTCAGGTTCAGTGGTATGGAAAAACATCCTGTAAAAAACGAATGGAATGTGAACAAAGCCAATTGTAAATAACTATCCTACGTTTAGTTTACATTCACATGAAATTCATAGGATCGAAGGAGAACGTGGGGGGAAATGAAAGGCTTTCGAAAGCCATTGGAAGCCACGCAGACAATAATGCAGAGAGTCATGGGAGGCTACTAAAGCGGCTCATGCTTTGGCCATATCCTATATCATGTGCCATAAGATGAGGCATGAAAGAAATCATAGAAATTTGAAGAGAACATAATGTATACCTATTTAAGTTTGAATACAATATCTGGAAGAGGAAATATCAACTACATGTAACACACAGATATATTTAGCAAAACTGTGTGGCTGTATTCGATAGTTGCCACATTGTTGAACCAAATACCTTCTCATTGAGTCGGACGATCTGGTCCATTTTTTCTTTATCTTGTAAAAGCTCCTGCAATTCACTCATGTTTAGAGCCCTATACCCGTCTGGGGTAGAGTTTGTGTCCTTAAAATTGGACATTGTATTTCCTTCACAAGCAATTCAGACGAGTTCGTTTGCAAGCCCATCTGGTTCCATGTCGTTCGCAGTGAATAGCACAGCCACAAGCGCCTAGTGAAAATGGGTTAAAGCTTCTGTTGGCAGAGTCAATACAAGATGCAGTGACACATACTTACCACGATTGCATTGCAGCTAATGTAATGCTACCGACAACCACGAGAACCTCGTCACTAGTTACCACAACCACGAAGTCAGAAACGCCGCCTATTTCTACAATTACTCTTCTTAAAATATTATTTTAAACCTAACCCTAACCTTTACCACAAATGTAACCACACTGCTAACGTTGTGCCTAACCTTAACACTATATTAAAACTAAAAAGACAATTTTTGTTTTCATACATTTTTACGATATATTCATATATTGACTTTGTGGCTGTGGTAACTAGTCGAAACCCCCACGGGAAGGCATGGTCGTGGTATAAAACGTTTATAAGCAGGTTATAAAAGTAATAACCCTCTGCCAGGATTTTGTTTGGCAATGTTTGATTCTTGCCTACGTACAACCTGTATTTCCTACATTCCTATTTCCTACACCTGTATTTCCTACATTCACAATTATTTGTAATGTAGGCGAGTGTGCATGTACACTGGGAACTGGAATGCTGAAAGCATTTTCACTTCGCTGACTGTTATAACATAAATTATTGTTCTATCTGTGGTTACTTTGTATCATTTTGTAGCAACTACCGGTATTTTATGTATCAACTTTTGAGGCAACTTTCATTTCAGTGGCTCTAAAAACTATTTGTACGCCTTTAGTTTGCCGCTGGATCTGATTGGATGATCGAGTAGTATGTATTCTGAAGTTCGTGTTCAATTGGTACGTTTCTGACGACGTCATTTTCAGACGACGGGAAAATGGCGGCGTTTTCTGGCGAGCGATGGAGAAGCGAGCTACCAAGTCATTATATATTTTTTAAATTACGAGAGAAACTTGATTTGGAACCCAAAGCGAATTGCAGGAAAACTGCAAAGAATCTGACATTTTGCCTCAATGGTGACATATTCGTGTGGAACGACGCAGACAGTGTTTTTTACACGACCAACCTGAGGCAGCTGAATTCGGAGGACAGCATTGAGAGTGTGAAATATCAGGTGAGCACGTTATTCTCGATGGATAACGATTTTAAAGGGTGGTTGTTCATCTTTTTAACGTATTATATTAGCTAAAATAGTAGCTGCGACTCCCATTCATTCTTGGCGCAACATGCAATTGTATTTCACATTAACCTCATCCAGAACAACCCATAATTACCCCTGTACTGTCCCCCTAGTCGCTTGTGGAGATATGGGAGGATTGTACAGGTGTAAGCAATATGGAATATATTCCACTACTGTTACATATTGTAAATTACGCCAGACGCGATAGCTATGTTTCCATTACTGGGCGTTACAGGTTAGTTTATACAAAACGCTCCAGTATATGTTTCAACGAACCTGCTCTTGGGGATACTGTCAGAAAGATATTACATCTATGTTTTGTACCGCGACAGGTTCCTAACCATCTTAGCTGCCACTCATCTAGCATTTCCAATCATATTGGCAGGAACTACTCGTTTACATGCGACATGGCCACGTGTAGAAGACGGTGCGACCCAAGCAAAGATCTTGTTAGATATTTGTTTTGGTCGCACTGCCATCTACTTCTACACCTGGTCATGTAAGAGGCATTTCTCACTCGATAAAAAAACATTAATTTAATGTAGTTGAGTTTTCTCTGGTTTTTGTAGAACCAACAGCAACTGGACACATGTATTTATTAAGACACCCTCTTCGTTCTCGATTCAGAGAAAAGCGTATCGCCAAGAGCAGGTTAGTTTCAACATGTATGGTGGCATTTTGAATAAGCTAACCTGAAACGCCTAGTAATGGAATCATAGTTAGCACATATCTAGCGTCCAATCTCTAGCTAATAGTCCACCTAGCCCCGGCAAGTTAAACCTAATGAACTCCTCTCAAATCTTAATTCTCCTTCAGGGGTGAGGGTTTTCTGCTGGACAAGGTCACTGACTTCATCAGCTCCTGATCAATGTTACCATATATTTTTTGGTGATAAGCATTGGGGTTGAGCGATGTCAACCTTTATCCTATTGTGATTATGTAGCCATTAAACTTTGTGATATACTATGCTATCGCCCCTATTGGCCACCCCCCAAAAAATCTAATATAAAAAAAACAGCTAAACCAACCGTTGGTCTATAGCTGAAATGTAATGCAACTGGACAAATCATGATGAAAGACAATGTTGAATGCCTGGGCAGAGGCTAAGTGCAGGCAATGGCAAGTGTTTTCTATTATTCCTTTCTGGGGGAGGAGCAGAACAGGTTTGTGTGTCTGTCTGTGTGATGCGGTCATGATGGAGCAGTGACTGTCTGGTGAGAAACGTGCCGTCTTACCGTATAGTGAGCTACAGTATTTTATATGCCTACACCATGGGCTGAATAGAAGCACAATGGGATAATAATAGCTTTATTTGCCTCATAAAATAATAGAACAAATAATATTATTTATTTTCCTCATAAAGCTGTGATTGAGAATAGCCTATGCATTTTGGTTTTTGCTCTTGCACTACACAGCAGATTCAAATAACAAGCTTTCATCATTTGAAATCAGCTGTGTAGTGTTAGGGCAAAAAACTAAATATGCACCAATTGGGTTCCTGAGGACCGAGTTTGGGAAACGTTGGCCTGTGCTTAGGCTATAGACATTCATTCTTGTTATTTTTGAAAGCTACAACTTTAGGACAACACCCTCACAGTCTAGAATATTTGAGAAATAAGCTACTGTTCATAACGGCAAAAATCTCTGAAACTGGAAACACTTATCCCCCTCACTAGCTTTAAGCACCAGCTGTCAGAGCAGCTCACAGATTACTGCAACTGTACATAGCCCATCTATAATTTAGCCCAAACAACTACCTCTCTCCCTACTGTATTTATTTATTTATTTTGCTCTTTTGCACCCCCATTATTTCTCTCTACTTTGCACATTCTTCCACTGCAAATCTACCATTCCAGTGTTTTTTTTTTTGTTACTTGCTATATTGTATTTACTTCGCCACCATGGCCTTTTTTGCCTTTACCTCCCTTATCTCACCTCATTTGCTCACATTGTATATAGACTTATTTTTCTACTGTATTAGTGACTGTATGTTTGTTTTACTCCATGTGTAACTCTGTGTTGTTGTACCTGTCGAACTGCTTTGCTTTATCTTGGCCAGGTCGCAATTGTAAATGAGAACTTGTTCTCAACTTGCCTACCTGTTTAAATAAAAATATAAAATAAATACAAATTAGTGTCTAGCCACTCAAGTCCTCAATTGGCAGCTTCATTAAATAGTACCCGAAAACATCAATCTCAACGTCAACAGTGAAGAGGTGACTACGGGATGTTAGCCTTCTAGGCAGAGTTGCAAAGAAAAAGCCATATCTCAGGCTGGCTAATAAGTAGAAAAGATTCAGATGGGAATAAGAACAAACACTGGACAGAGGAAGATTGGGAAAAAAGTGTTATGGACAGACAAATCCAAGTTTGAGGTGTTTGGATCAAGAACATTTGTGAGGCAGAAAAAATGAAAATGTGCTGGAAGAGTGCTTGACGCCATCTGTCAAGCATGGTGGAGGCAATGTGATGGTCTGGGGGTGCTTTGGTGGTGGTAAAGTGGGAGATTTGTACAGGGTAAAAGGGATCTTGAAGAAGGAAGGCTATCACACCATTTTGCAACGCCATGCAATACCCTGTGGACAGTGCTCTGTCTGGCCTGCATTCCTCTCTTGCGGTCCCGTAGGCTATATAACATATTTATTGAAACAGTAATAGGCAAATTACTCGGAATGGCACATGTGTTCTGCCCTGCTGTGCGCTGTGATTTTAGTTCAAATAGGCTGAACCATTATCTGACACATCAAGATGTCGTCACCATCAACGATGGCTGTCAATAGACAATGCTGTTGTAATATCACCCAAGCCGGTGAAGTTGAAGACTAACGTCAGATGACTTTCATTTCTTTCCTCAGACTCTGTTGTGCATCAATCCACCACGGTTTGAAGTGTGCCAGGTGTTGCTGAGCCCGACACAGTACCATGTTGCACTCATTGGACAACGGGGTGTCACCGTTCTAGAATTACCACAGCGGTGGGGCAAGAGGTCCGAGTTTGAAGGAGGACGGAGTGAAGTTAACTGCAAGTGAGTATGAAATGTTAGCCCAATACCCCATCTAACATAAATAACTATCTGACCCATCAAAGCATTTTTTCAGGTTATGCTGGTCCCTTTAGGGATATATAGAACACTGTCAGCACTCAGCGGGGTGCCTACTAGAACAGTTAGGAAGAACCTGGTTCATTAGTTTATTTGTCTGTATAACTGAAGCGTGCAGTGGGCTGGAACTAACTCACCCATATAGCCTACCGTAAGAAAGGATCCCCATCCCACACTCATTGTCTTGAGTTATAGGAAAACGAATTTCAGTCCATATGAAATAAACATTCTTTACACCACTCCAAATCCTGTGTTGACTCTAATCCATGGAGTAGATTAACTAAAGATTTGGTTGTTTCCTCTCTACCAGGACTATTCCTGTGGCTGAGCGTTTCTTCACCAGCTCAGCCTCCGTGACCCTGCGGCAGGCCGCCTGGTTCCCCAGTGAGACGGAGGAGCCCCACCTAGTGCTACTGACCTCTGACAACACCATCAGGTAAACATACATGGACCATTGACAAAGCACAATGTCAATTCATTGATGAAATGACTTGTTGTGATAGTGTTTTCTTTTAGAATTTATTTTTTGTCTCATCAATCAATGGGTTTGTTAGATATAGGGCCCCTAGTTATCTGAGGCCTGCAGGTGATGTATGTGTGTATTAATAGTTTAATATTCATTGTATTTTTGTACTCCCTGACAAAGGCCATGCAGCTGAAATGTGTCTGTTGGTTCCATTGAACATGGCGTACAAATAAAGGAATTTTAATTAATTATATGTAGAGTGCCTTGGTCCTCCTTTCTTTTCGATAGTTTTATACCTTATTGACCATACTATTGCACTGCATTGACATTGTATTGTCGTGTATAGGTTCTACGGGTTGAAAGAGCCTCAGACTCCCGCTAGAGCACTATCAGTTTCCCAGTCAGAGGAGGACAGCAGTGTACACACTCGTGGGTGAGTTATTTCACCCTCTATATTAACCAAATCAAAATGGAATTGACCTACACCCTGCTATGTAGTTTACTAATAAGATCTGTCTCTCACCCCTCCTTAGGCGCTCCTATGCAGCCTCTCTGGGCGAGATCGCTGTGGCTTTTGACTTTGGGCCAGTGGCCGGCGCCCCTCAACAGCTCACAGGCCAGCGGTCCAAGGAGGATGTGCTGGTGTACCCCCTCTACATCCTCTACGAGAACGGAGAGACCTATCTGAGTTACACCAGCCTCGCACACAGGTAAGTGGCTTAGCACCCTCAGCGGAACGTTAGAAACTGGAAGCATCCGGTTTTCAGGGGAAAAGCAGGGAAAGGAGGCGAAGCCTGAACTGGATGCTTCCTGTGTTCTAAACTTGAAAGTGTGATCTTCTACAATTTTCTACATTGTAGAATAATAGTGAAGACATCAAAACGATAAAGTAAAGCATGGAATCATGTAGTAACCAAAAAAGTGTTAAAAAAATGAATAAAATATAAATATTAGATTCTTCAAATTAGCCTTGATGACAGCTTTGCACACTTGGCATTCTCTCAACCAGCTTCATGAGGAATGCTTTTCCAACAGTCTTGAAGGAGTTCCCACGTATGCTGAGCAGTTGTTGCCTGCTTTTCCTTCACTTAGCAGTCCAACTCATCCCAAACCACCTCAATTGGGTTGAGGTTGGGTGATTGTGGCGGCCAGGTCATCTGATACAGCACGCCATCACTCTCCTTGGTCAAATAGTGGATAAAATCAAAGTGGAGCGAGTTCCAGGTCGCGCGCACCAAACAAGAGTCCTTAACACATGGCAACAACAGGACTACTTCTTCATTACTCAAAAGAAAAACATCAACCAATTTCTAAAGACTGTTGACATCTAGTGGAAGCCATAGGAACTGCAACCAGGTGCAGTTCCTCAAAAAAATCCTGGATGGTTTGTCCTCAGGTTTTCACCTGCCAAATAAGTTCTGTTATACTCAGATCTACAAAGTGTGGCTACTTTGAAGAATATCCTATATATATATATATATATTTTTTTTTTTAATTTGTTCAACACTTTTGGTTACTTCATGATTCCATGTGTTATTTCATAGTTTTTATGTCTTCACTATTATTCTACAATGTAGAAAATAGTCAAAATAAAGAAAAACCCTTGAATGAGTAGATGTGTCCAAAATTTTGACTGGTACTGTAGGTCAGCTTAACATTTAGTTTTGTCTGACTGAATTTCAGTTAAGCTTATTCAGTGGACCTTTACAAATATATTATGCTACTGTTTGAGGACATTTGAATAAAAATCATCCATTAGTAAGAATCTTATTTGAATCTCATCCCTAGACCGTGTTCTTCTGTTTTTCAGTTTGGGAAGCCTCAGTAAGCCCATTGGGCCCTTACCCATGTACCCCGCGGCGGAGGATAACTATGGTTATGACGCCTGTGCCGTGCTCTGCCTGCCCTGTGTTCCCAATATCCTGGTCATCGCCACAGAAACAGGCACACTGTACCATTGCGTGGTGCTGGAAGCAGAGGAGGAGGAGGAGACTGGAGTAAGTACTGTACTAGAGTGCAACGTTACAGAATATTCAGATATAAATGTTCTGTGTAGAATGGTTAAGATTGTCTATCTGTTAGAACAGGGAACCTGTTGGCTGTATTCTTTACATGTATATCTGCAACATTGACAATTTCACCCCACTGAATACACTTCAGGAGTGTACACTGAGGACTTCTCTGTGTGTGATTGACAGGCAGTGGAGCGGTGGTTGCGGGGCTCTGAGGCAGTGCCCTCTCTCTACGTGTTTGAGTGTGTGGAGCTGGAGCTCACCCTGAAACTGCCCGCAGGGGAGGAGGAAGAGCCTGTGGAGTCCGACTTCACTTGCCCAATCCGACTGCACAGAGGTGAGTGGGTCATGCTGATATAGTTCAATGCTAAAATTGGATCCATTGGTACTTCCCACCAAGTCTCAAAGGTCCACACCCCATCATTATGTTTGTCTAATGTACTTTCAATGTGTTTTTCTTTCTGTGGTGTCTTGTTTCAATGAAACTTGCTTTATGCCCAATTTCAGACCCCCTGTGCCAGCACAGATACCACTGCACACATGAGGCAGGAGTGCACAGTGTAGGCCTCACTTGGTTCAACAAACTACACAAGTTCCTCCAGTCAGGTGAGTCCTTCATGTCCAGATGGGGGTGTCAATTCAATTGTGTTGTTTACCATATAAATCAGAGGTGGTTAGTGCATTAATTTGCCTGCTTTGCCATAATGCTCTTTCTCCACAGATGAGGACAAGGATAGTCTCCAGGAGCTGGCTGCTGAGCACCGCTGCATCGTAGAGCACATTCTCTGTACCAGGCCTCTAAGTAGCAGGTATCACAATTATCAAGGCATCAGATATTAATGACATCAAGTTAGGAGAACCAGCTGACTTGTCATTGATTGTCAGCTTGGCAGTAAAGGTAGTTGACTTTATGTTTATTGAACAATTATCTCCTCTCTTTCTTTCTTTTTCACTCTCCAGCTTATCAGCTCCAGTACGGGGCTTCTTGATCGTGTCAGACCTGTCTTTGGGTGCAACCATGATCTGCATTACCAGCACCTATGAGTGTCTACTACTGCCTCTCCTGTACGGTTCAGTATGGACTCAAGTGTTTTGGTCAATTACACTTATTTTTTATTTCACCTTTATTTAACCAGGTAAGCTAGTTGAGAACACGTTCTCATCTATAACTGTGACCAGAGTTACACATGGAATAAACAAACATACTGTCAATAATACAGTAGAAAAAAAGAAAAGTCTATATACAGTGAGTGCAAATGAGGTAAGATAAGGGAGGTAAGGCAATAAATAGCCCATGGTGGCAAAGTAAGTACAATATAGCAATTAAACACGGGAATGGTAGATGTGCAGAAGATGAATGTGCAAGTAGAGATACTGGGTGCAAAGGAGCAAGATAAATAAATACAGTATGGGGATGAGGTAGTTGGATGGGCTGTTTACAGATGGGCTATGTTCAGGTGCAGTGATCTGTGAGCTGCTCTGACAACTGGTGCTTTTGATTCTGGAATGATAATAGCCTATTATTTTTAGATTCATTATTATATCAGTTCAATTATTGAAACTGCTATAGATGGGAAACTGTGTCATAGGCTGATGGTGGATGTCTGTGTGTGCCTAGGAGTTCCATTCGGCCTCCCTCTCCTCCCCTGCTGTGTTCCCACCCGGGGGTAGGCTCAGCTAGCTCTCCTCTGCGTGGATTGCATGACGACTCCTTTGAGCAGCACATCCGCAACATCCTGGCCCGGAGCTCCACCAACCCTCTCATGCTCAGGTAACGCACTCACTACAGTGCATTGAAAACACCCCTTGAGGAGATCTTGGATTTGCACAGATCCCAATTGACTCCATGGCAACATGCTTTGGCATCATGCTGTGTTATTTTTTACATGTAGTATCCTCCCTTGTTGCTGTTTTTGTGAAGGACAATTGTTTCTCCATGACCTGACCTGATAAAGCTTAGATAAAACTCCCCCTATAACATGCACAAAGGAACACTGTTAGCCTTGGTTTAGTGTGTGTACTCGGTCCTGTTGTCCTGTGTGTTTAGGGCAGGGGACAAGGACACATCGTCTCCTCCTCCAGAGTGTCTCCAGCTGCTGAGCAGAGCCACCCAGGTTTTCAGGGAGGAGTACATCCTCAAACAGGACATTGCCCGTGAGGAGATGCAAAGAAGGTAAATGTCACTCCCATTAACAGATACACTAATGCACATACAGTACCAGTCAAAAGTTTGGACACACCTACTCATTCAGGGGGTTTTCATTATTTTTACTATTTTCTACATTTTAGAACAATAGTGAAGACAAACTATGAAATAACACACGGAATCATGAAGTAATTAAAGTGTTAAACAAATCAAAATATATTTTATATGGGAGATTCTTCAAAGTAGCCACCCTTTGTCTTGATGACAGCTTTGTACGCTCTTGGCATTCTCTCAGCCAGTTTCATGAAGTGGTCACCTCGAATGCATTTCAATTAACATGTGTGCCCTGTTAAAAGTTCATTTTTGGAATTTCTTTCCTCAATGAGTTTGAGTCACTCAGTTGTGATGTGACAAGGTAGGAGTGGTATACAGAAGATATCCCTATTTGGTCAAAGACCAAGTCCATATTATGGCAAGAACAGCTCAAATAAGCATAGAGAAACAACAGTTCATCATTACGAACTGCCTTGTTCAGGGGCAGACCGACAGATTTACCTTGTCAGCTCGGGGATTCAATCTAGCAACCGAAACGCTCTAACCACTAGGCTAACTGCCGCTAACTGGTTGAGAGAAGGCCAAGAGTGTGCAAAGCTGTCAGGGCAAAGGGTGGCTACTTAGAAACAAATCAAAATATATTTGAGATTTTTCAAACAATTTCTTTTGGTTACTACATGATTCCATATGTTATTTCATAGATTTGATGTCTTCACTATTATTCTACAATGTAGACAATAGTACAAATAAAAACCCTTGAATGAAAGTAGGTGTGTCAACTTTTGACTGGTACTGTATAATTAATCAATAACACATATGATCACTTGAAGTTTTAGTTTGGATATTAGTGCTGAGCGTTTAACCAACATTTCGAAGGGCTGTTTTGTTTTTTTAAATCAACTAATTGACCGACGTCACTTGAATTATGTTAACTCAATGTACGATCATTCAAGAGGGAGTGAAATTAAGTCAAGAACTATGTGGGACGCTGAGCTGCTTGGGAGTTTAGGTAATTGGAAGTTTAGGTAAATATTTAACCTAGTTCAGCATAAACTTGGTAATGAACTACAATTACCATAATCCATTGCACCTGTTCTTTCCGGTCACAGACAGAGGTTGTTACAGGCACACCATGTGAGACTGCATGAGAGAGTAATGACAACACAATGACGAGAGGGATAGAGACAGTTCGTAAGGTAGCTCTACCCGATTGTTAATTAAAGTAGTTGGTAAAAAACAGTCTTGAAAGTATGCCTTATCTACTTTGAAGAACTAGTAAAAATAATTTGTCACCCGGAAAGCTACTGATAGCCTAGCCAAATAGGATGACTTGTTCGAATGGGGAGCACAGAGATGATAACAGATGGCTGGCTGCCACTTACTGCCTGAGCAGAGATGAGATGATGACTTATTTTTCATTCTTTAAAGTCATCAAATTAAAACCTAGTAATATATACAACTGAAATGTGAATGAATTATGGTTAATAAGTGATGAGCAGTAATGGGCATTCACTACCATCATGGGGCTCTTATGAATTGTTTTATTCTGTGTTAGTATTCCACCCACTGTCGGTGTCATGGAAAAGGCAGACGATGACTGAGGGGAGCTCTAAAATCATTTTAATGTCTGTTATGCATTTTTTTTTTTTTTTTTTTTGCAATCAAACTGATTGAAAAATACATTTAAAAAATGATCAAACTGGCCTCAAAATGCACTTACTGCTCAGCACTTTCTGATACCCACACATCATGATGGCTCCGACGGACATAGTCTTTAGAATGTTTTTTTGCATTATTACCTACAGCCAAAAATAACTTTTGAATATTAGTTCAGCGGTCACTCATCAGCATTTTGACCAGAAATTTGAATTTCCTAAATTGGATCCTTTGTTTGAACTCCGAGGCAATTCCATTAATCCCGGGGGCTGCTCCAAGTTGCCATCGCCAGAGAAGAGGAACATGGAGTGGGCTCTTAGACTCAGGAGGCGTGCATACCATCCACCACTCCCAAATATTACTCGCTAATGTTCAGTCCCTGGACAAGAAAGTAGATGAGCTCAGGGTGAGGATCTCCTTCCAGAGAGATATCAGGGACTGTAAAATAGTGTTTTACAGAATCATGGTTCCTTCCGGATATACTATCCCCGTCCATTCAGCCAGCGGGGTTCTCCGTCGATCACTAAGACAGGAAGAAAGAAAGGTGTTGTATGTTTCATGATTAACTACTCATGGTGTGACTGGTAACAAACAGGAACTCAAGTCCTTTTGTTCTCCCGATCTGTAATACCTCACCATCAAATGCTGACCGCATTAGGTCCGGAGAGAATTTTCTTTGGTCATCGTCACAGCCTTGTATATACCCCCCTCCCCGACACTGCAACGCCTAGTGCCTTGAATGTTTTGGAGGATTTAAAAAAAAATCTGTACAGGCTTCCTTTTCAGTCTGTCATCTGTTAGTATTGTGGAGTATCTGCAATGTTGTTGTTTCAGTTTTGTCCTATTACAGCCATTAAACACTGTTTTAAAATCACCATTGGCCTCATGGTGAAATCCCTGAGCGTCTTCCTTCCTCTCCGGCAACTGAGTTAGGAAGGACGCCTGTATTTTTGTAGTGACTAGATGTATTGATACACTTGAGATGGTGTAATTAATAACTTCACCATGTTCAAAGGAATATTCAATGTCTGCTTTTTATTTTAACCCATCTACCAATTAGATGCCCTTGTTTGCGAGGCTTTAGAAAACCTCCCTGGTCTTTGTGGTTGAATCTGTAGGAAATTCACTGCTCCCCGGCCAAACCCACCCCTAAACCCAGACAACACTGGGCCAATTGTGCGCCGCCCTATGGGACTCCCGATCATGGCCGGTTGCGACGCAGCCCGGGATCGAACCCGACTTTGTAGTGACGCCTCTAGCACTGTGATGCAGTGCCTTACACTGCTGCTCCACTTGGCAGGCCAACACATCTCAATTTTAAATCCATTTTAAATTCAGGCTGTAACAACTAAATTTGGAAAAAGTCAAGGTGTGAATACTTTCAAGGTACTGTGTATATACAGTGCATTTGTAAAGTAGTCAGACCCCTTGACCTTTTCCACATTGTTACGTTACAGCCTTATTCTAAAGTTGATTTGTTTATTTTCCCTTAATCTATACAGTACCGCATAATGACAAATCCCTATTTTTTTTTGCATTTTTTGGAAATTTGAAACTGAAATCACATTTACATAAGTATTCAGATCCTTTACTCTGTACTTTGTTGAAGCATCTTTGGCAGCGATTACAGCCTCTGGTCTTCTTGGGTATGATGCTACAAGCTTGGCACACCTGTATTTGGGGAGTGTCTCCCATTTTTTTTCTCTGTAGATCCTCTCAAGCTCTGTCAGGTTGGATGGGGTGTGTTGCTGCACAGCTATTTTCAGGCCTCCAGAGATGTTCGAACAGGTTCAAGTCTGGGCTTTGGCTGGGCCACTCAAGGACATTTAGAGACGTGTCCGAAGCCACTCCTGCGTTGTCTTGGCAGTGTGCGTAGTGTCGTTGTCCTGTTAGAAGGTGACCCTTCTCCCCAGTCTGAGAACCTGCTCCAGAGCGCTCAGGACTTCATGGAGGATGTCTGTACATTGCTCCGTTCATCTCTCCCTCGATCCTGACTAGTCTCCCAGTCCCTGCCACTGAAAAACATCCCACATGATCCTGCCACCACCATGCTTTACCGTTGGGATGGTGCCAGGTTTCCTCCAGATGTGACGCTTGGCATTCAGGACAAAGAGTTAAGTCTTAGTTTCATCAGACCAGAGAATCTTGTTTTTCATGGTCAGAGTCCTTTAGGTGCCCTTTGGCAAACTCCAAGCGGGCTGTCATGTGCCTTTTTTTACTGAGGAGTGGCTTCCATTTGGCCACTCTACCATCAAGGCCTGATTGGTGGAGTGCTGCAGAGATGGGTTATCCTTCTGGAAGGTTCTCCAATCTCCACAGAGGAACTCTGGAGCTCTTTCAGAGTGACCATCGGTTCTTGGTCACCTCCCTGACCAAGGCCCTTCTCCCCCGATTGCTCAGTTTAGCCGGGCGGCCAACTCTAGGAAGAGTTGGTGGTTCTAAAATTCTTTGGCCACTGTGTTCTTGGACTTTCAATTATTGCCCTGTTAAGAAACAAATGATACGCCATCCCATCTGGTTTGTGCTATCGCTACAGAGTGCTGTGGTATCCATGCTTGTTAAGTGTGCCTTGAATTCTAAATAAATCACTGACAGTGTCACCATCACACCACCACCATGTTTCACGGTGGGAACCACACATGCGGAGATCATCCGTTCACCTACTCTGCGTCTCACAAAGTTAGTGGTTGTAACCAAAAATCTCACATTTGGACAGATTTCTATCGGTCTAATGTCCATTGCTAGTGTTTCTTCGCCCAAGTAAGTCTCTTCTTATTGGTGGCCTTTAGTCGTGGTTTCTATGCAGCAATTCGACCAGATTTGCGCAGTCTCTGAACAGTTGATGTGTCTGTTACTTGAACTCTGAAGCATTTATTTGAGCTGCAATTTGAGGCTGGTAACTCTAATGAACTTATCCTCTACAGCAGAGGTTACTCTTGGTCTTCCTTTCCTGTGCTTTTTGCAACTGCACTTAAAATGTAAAAGTTCTTAATTTTCTGGATTGACTGACCTTCATGTCTTATATTAATGATGGACTGTCGTTTCTCCTTGCTTATTTGAGCTGTTCTTGCCATCTGACATTCCTATTCTGATATCATTATTTTGGGGGATGTGTGTATTAGGTATTACTGCACTGTTGAATGTAGAAACATAAGTGTTTCACCACCCATGTGATAAAATCTGCAAAATATGCGTACACTACCAATTAAAATGTGATTTTACACACACACACACACGTCCATGTGAGGAAGCATGTTGTTGACTGGTTTCTTTTTCAGGGTGAAACTGCTGACCGGACAGAAGAACAAGCAGCTGGAGGACCTAGCCCTGTGCCGAGAGGAAAGGTGAAATCGGGACAAGTTTCCCAATAAACATAGAACTTGATGCCCATGGCCAATGTTCCCTCTAAACATGTGCGTAGTTGCTCACTTCCTCCAGACTGCCGCACAGAAGAAATGCAAGAGATCGAACTTAACTGAGTTCACCCAATTTTAGTTTGCACAATATAGATTTTTTTCTCTGATTGTATCAACATTTTAATGAGAAAAATCTAGCTTTACAAGATCGAGTCTGATTTTGTTGTAGGCAGAGCCAGAGCGCGTGGGTAGTCCCTACTAGCGGTCTTTCAATCACTTGAATGAAAGCCCTATTCAGATCAGTTTAGCCCAGTAAGGGGCGCAATTTTCAATAGGGACTGGGACATGTCGTCCCCCCCCCCCACAGTTTTATCATTTGAATGTGATAGAGGCAACAGTTGGCTTTAGGACCATGCAGACTCCGAGCGGTTGGGTAGGCTGTTTCTAAAACCAAAGTTGCACCTCTGAGCCCAGTTATAAGTATAGGTCAGCAATGGGCAGTTACTGCTTCCTACCAGCAAACGGAAGCATTTGAAGTACAGAGGCTTCATATGAGCTTCACCTGCATTTCATATACTTGAGAGCTATTCTTCATTGTGTATTTATTTTATCAATAGGAAAAGTCTGCGAGAGTCTGCAGAGCTTCTGGCTGATAAGTACGAGGATGCCAAGTATCGCCAGGAAGCCACCATGAACAGGTAGCTAGATACGCTCGTCTTTCAAATCTAAACTTTCTTCCGGGCTTTAGTTTCAGAAGTCATTGAAATGGTCAGATGCCCAAGCAACATAACTGGCTTCATCTCAAAACTAATGCGATCTGCTTCAGAGCTTCTATTACAACAGATATGACCCTATTTCCTCATTCTCTGACTTGTGTTCTGTACTATTCCAGGGTGAAGCAGGTTCTGGGCAGTCTGCGCAGTCAGCTGCCCGTTCTGTCTGACAGCGAGAAGGACATGAAGAAAGAGCTGCAGACCATCAACGACCAGCTGCGTCACCTGGACAATGGCATTAAACAAGTGGGCTGCCTTCTTGAGGTTTATTGTTGTCATCATCACAGAGCTCGTACTGGTTCACAGTAATAATTGGACTGGTGTTTTATCTTCCAGGTAAATGTGAAGAAGGAGTACCAGAAGAAACAGATGGACAAAGGGCTGTCTCCAGCCAGAGCTACTGTCGCCCTCAACCCCCACCAGAGGAAGTGTGTCCAGGGAGTGATAAAGGAACAGTGAGTATGGGCAGCTCTTCCCTGGGTGGCATACTAGTTTTTGCCAGCCTGTTGACCTTATGACACCCATTGATCTCCTTTGTTTGTAGAATTTAATGTTGGTCCTGAGTCTTGTCTAATATGATCTGGTGTAACGGAGTTAATGTACCATAAGCTCACTCCACAGCTAGCTTGAAATGTTGCAGATGGGAGACATTGGTACCTTTTTGGGTGGCTCAAACCATTGGAATGTTGTTAAGGAGGGCGGTCACGTGTTAGCAAAGCAGAGGTCTCAAGTTCGAGCCAGGTATGAACTGAATCGGAGAGGGAAGGGGTACTCGCTAAGCAAGCAATGTGACATGTGTAACAATGGTGCCGAGTGACTCCAGTGCGTAGTTGGGCTTAGCTCGGCGGCTGGGGTGACTGTGGCGAGTTTAATGTGAGTGAGTGTAACAGAGTGAAGAACGTACCATAAGCGCACTCCACAGCTAGATTGATTGAGCCATCCCATTTGTAGCTTTTGGGTTGCTCAAACCGTTTGATTGTTTGAGGGCGGTCACGTGTTAGCCAAGCAGAGTTCCCAAGTTCAAGTTAGCTAGGAGCCGAAGGGGGGGGGGAATCCGTAACACTTGCAGTGTTCTTTCCTGACAGCCTTGTTTCCTTCTCTCTTCCAGGGGAGAGCACATAGGAGAAATGATGAAACAGATCAAGGACATCAAGAACCATTTCAGTGTCTGAGCCATCTTTCATCCACAGCTGTACCACTGCTTTCCAAACAACCAAAATAATAATAATGAAGCGCTATTGTGAATATTCAGTCAACGCTTGCTAAAATAGTCTGTCTTATAAGGCTAGTCATTGTGTCTGCCAGTCACATTTTTGGAACCAGTAGTTGAAATGAGAAAATCACCAAGGTTTTATACACTATGTATGTTTGTCTATAATACTGCCTATATTAACTGCCTGAACAGTTAGCTCTGCATATGGGCCTTGGTGGAGATGTTCTTCAGTGTCACCATTAGACAATGGATCCTTATCTCAGTTAATCTCCTATCGTGTGATTTACTCCTCCGTCAGTGTGACATGAACCATGGATCGCCATACCTTTTGATGCATAGGTTAGACCAGCTAAATCTATTCATTGTCTTAAAACAAAGGGAGATTCAATCCGCTCTATAGCACGATTTGAATTTAAAAGCAATGATCCTGCATTTGTGGAGACTGCATTCACAGTAAATGCTGCATATGTCGGGTCAATGGGAAATTACCTTTTTTGAATGTAAATTGCGCTATGATCTTCAAGGTCAAGATTGAATCTAGCCCTAATACTCGTTTTCCATAGCATACCCATCTTCGACCCTTGGGTGGATGAGCTTTCTGCCCGAGATGCATTTCCCATTTATTTTAGTATCTGAAATGCCATTTGTTTTATAGCTTCTAAGAGCCTTTGAGGATTGCCCTCCATCGAAGCATTGTTTTTGAGGGATAGTCACGCATACCATAAAGTACAATTTGATTTATTAGATAATACAGAAATACACAGTACTGTATAGACTTTTGTGAAGGGGGGCCTAGCAGAAGCATGCAGAGAACTCATGATTTACTTTAGATTCCTCACAATATTACTGTTCTGCAGGCAACATTACACCACAGTGAAATCCTAAAATGAAAGCCATGGCCTTGTTTATGGCCAGCCCAAATAAAGGGGTTGTTTGAGACAATTACACACAGTAGCACTATCCAAGGGAAAGGTAGGCGAGTTATTCTATAAAAATGATAGAACCCCAACGTCTTTTGTTAAGTCCGACTGTTAAGAATTCAATGCTTTACAAATAAATGTGCTGTGAGCATGTGGTAGTGAAGGAGTTAAGAATACATGGCTTAGACACTTAAGCTTTAAACACCTGTTGTATCCGGTGCATGTGACCAATACAATGTCTTTATATGAATCAACCCTTTTCTGGGTAATTTGGTTCAATTTCTGCTGTCATTACCAAATGGGGAACATTGTCATGAACACACCAACCCAATGCAAGAGGTCTCTTGATGGATATCCAACACACGCACAGTATAGAAGTCCTACTGTGCCAGATCAAACTTTCAGGGAGTGAAGTGAATTTAAAAATATTACACGGAATCCCTTTTTTTTTAACAAGCAATAAACATTCATTTATCTTTCAGTACAAGTTCATCTGGCTTCCTTACTCATATCCTCAAACTATTAGATGGACAAAACATAGCAGGATTCTTTGATACATCTAAATGTCTTGAGGTGATATTGTAGTACATGCAAGTCAAATAATCAATGATCTCCAATGTATTCTTAATCACATTAATACAACAATGTTCAACCAAGATTAAGCTGCAGGAAATATTTTTCTAGGTATTGTTTTACAACAATTAAAAGCAATACATCAATGTCTAAAGAGTTTCCATAGAATCACCCTAAGAACCCCAGTCACATCAGCCAATGAGTGATAAAGCATTTTACCCACAGATAACTTTAACTACCAGCATTTAAAACTGACTAGAGAAATGAGCTGAAACATTCAAATGCAAATAGTCCACGGTGCATTACATTTTTGGAAAAGTCTGTATTAAGTAGATCAAAATGTAGAAGCTTTTTCTTCTCCAAAGCCAACCATTCTTTGACTTTAACTGCCTGTTGAGATTCCTTGAACAACCCATGTTGAAAAAAGTGCTATGTTGCTGAACTAGCTTTTCTGATGCCAGGGACTGAACTTTTTGTACAGTTCTTGCTATTGGTAATGATCATAACCCTCATTGCCAAAACCATATTCATTCTGATCCAAAAATTCCATCTTCCATCCATGCCCAGTGATCATTTGTCAATGATTTGACCGTTCTGTCCAAGGGACATGAAACCAACAGGAAGAGTACTCAACCAGTTCCTTGGAAACAAAGTCAAACTCAAAAGTAGGATACAACCATGATGAGCCAACTGATTTTTCACACTATTCATAATTTCCACTGAGACGTGACACCTACACTTAAGCGGACCAGGATGCCTTCTCTATTCCCTAGTAGAGGTGAGTGGTTATGTTTTATCCACTGTTAGAGAAACGTCAGAAGGTGCTCAAGAAATTATGTGCCAGAAACTCCATGAAACTAGTGACAGTGTTGGTGAATCAGATAATGTTCAATGTGGACAGATTTTACAGAAATACTAATTATGTCATTGCCCCCCTCAAATGACTTGAGGTTGCAAGAGTATTGGTGACTAGTGATGCAGCCGGAACAAAACTATACATGTGAAATGAAATACAAAATATCAAGTAGAGAGAATCATTTTTTTGCAAGAGAAACAAGCCAGACTATATTTTCAAAAACAATTTACCGTTAATTAACATCCAGGCCTGTCGCACAAAAAGATGCACTGAAAATTTGAAAAGGAATATTGTCAACAGTGATCCTGACCAGTTAAAAATCCACCCTTCAGAAGTCAATTAGTTAGTTCTACGGATTATCCATTCCCAGGGTTGGGTAGTTTACTTTCTAAATGTAATCTGTTAGTTACTAGTTACCTGTCAAATTGTAACAGTAACTTTTGGATTACCCAAACTCTAACAATCTGATTAAATTCCATTACTGTCCCTTTATTAAGAGGCATTAGAAGACAATGTATGTTACCAATTGAACCACATCTATTGCAGGAAAAATCAATGATAATGCCTCTAGCTGGCCATGGATGTTACATTTTACTTTATGGGTTGGTTATGTAGGCTTCTTCTAACCCATTGCTTTCTACCACATATAATAATGATTCAATTATATCTTTACATTTAAAAAAACGAACTATCAGAATTCCAGTCAATCCAATAAATGTTATACCCCTTGATCTTCAAGAATAGGATTTGGGAATATGGAAGTATAGATTAGCCACATTGTTTTACCTGAGCATGACCCCAAAACTAAGGATTTATTAGCCAGCCCTACTCTGTTTTTTTATGACTTTGTTGTCATGGAGGACTGATTGGGCTCATTGAGTTGAGTTGAAAAATACATGCTGCGCTCATGGAATGGCATGCTTTGAGCTCTACTGAAAAATGATATTTACATGTGAAAAATGAATGCCATTTGCTATAGGCCTATTGTGTACCTTTTTGTTGGTGACACTGATAGCTTGATAATATGCAGCTGTTTAAAGGGCAAATCCACAGATGAAAAAATAACATAACGGACACCCCGCCTGTGTTTTGGTTAAAAAAAACTGAGGGATGGGCCTGGAGAAATATAACCACACTCAGATTAATAGACAGAGCGATCGATGCAAGGACTGACCATCCAATATATAAAAAAATGTAACGATGTTGAGGCTATACATTTACAAACATCGGACTTAAACAAGCTCATATTTTGGATACTCATGGAGACAATTGAACTAAGCTCATGAGCCATTTTTAAGTTATATTCTTCAAGAATCAATGGAATCAAAGTCCAAACATGGATGTAGCAACTACAGATTTCCCCATCAAGTCTATCAAAAGTGTGCAAGTTTGAGCATGTGTCAATTGGGACTTTTTAAATGTAGTTTTAAAATCAGCAGCATGAATTAGATTGAGCAATAAAATATCCACTTTTATAACATTGGCTTGGATCCGCGCTACGCAGCTTTTGCAAGAGCACATTTTTTCACTGGCTGTCCATTGGTTTCAAAAACAATGATTGATAGGCAGCTTAAACTAATTGAATTCAACTTTTATTGGATTCAAATACACATTTAGATTTGTGAACAGACATCCGCAACCACACTCCGTAAGGCATAAATAGCTTAATGAGAGAGCAGGAGTGATTCACATCAATGATCTATGTAGATATATGAAGTGATTTCCGTATCGCCGGACTACACCACTGTTGTCATCCTTACCTCCGAGCGTTTAGTGGAGTGTGGTGTCAGGAAAATAACCTCACACTCAACGTCAACAAAACAAAGGAGATGATGGTGGACTTCAGGAAACAGCAGAGGGAGCACCCCCCTATCCACATCGATGGGACAATAGTGGAGAGGGTGGTAAGTTAAGTTCCTAGGCGTACACATCACGGACAAATTGGTCCACCCACACAGACAGCGTCTGCACAACGCATCACCGGGGGCAAACTACCTGCCCTCCAGGACACCTACACCACCCGATGTCACAGGAAGGCCATAAAGAGCCTTCCTGTGAAGGACTACCTGACATGATGACTCCTTGCTGTCCCCAGTCCACCTGACCGTGCTGCTGCTCCAGTTTCAACTGTTCTGCCTTATTATTATTCGACCATGCTGGTCATTTATGAACATTTGAACGTCTTGGCCATGTTCTGTTATAATCTCCACCCGGCACAGCCAGAAGAGGACTGGCCACCCCACATATGCTCTCTCTAATTCTCTCTTTCTTTCTTTCTCTCTCTCGGAGGACCTGAGCCCTAGGACCATGCCCCAGGACTACCTGACATGATGACTCCTTGCTGTCCCCAGTCCACCTGACCGTGCTGCTGCTCCAGTTTCAACTGTTCTGCCTTATTATTATTCGACCATGCTGGTCATTTATGAACATTTGAACGTCTTGGCCATGTTCTGTTATAATCTCCACCCGGCACAGCCAGAAGAGGACTGGCCACCCCACATATGCTCTCTCTAATTCTCTCTTTCTTTCTCTCTCTCGGAGGACCTGAGCCCTAGGACCATGCCCCAGGACTACCTGACATGATGACTCCTTGCTGTCCCCAGTCCACCTGGCCGTGCTGCTGCTCCAGTTTCAACTGTTCTGCCTTATTATTATTCGACCATGCTGGTCATTTATGAACATTTGAACATCTTGGCCATGTTCTGTTATAATCTCCACCCGGCACAGCCAGAAGAGGACTGGCCACCCCACATATGCTCTCTCTAATTCTCTCTTTCTTTCTCTCTCTCGGAGGACCTGAGCCCTAGGACCATGCCCCAGGACTACCTGACATGATGACTCCTTGCTGTCCCCAGTCCACCTGACCGTGCTGCTGCTTCAGTTTCAACTGTTCTGCCTTATTATTATTCGACCATGCTGGTCATTTATGAACATTTGAACATCTTGGCCATGTTCTGTTATAATCTCCACCCGGCACAGCCAGAAGAGGACTGGCCACCCCACATAGCCTGGTTCCTCTCTAGGTTTCTTCCTAGGTTTTGGCCTTTCTAGGGAGTTTTTCCTAGCCACCATGCTTCTACACCTACATTGCTTGCTGTTTGAGGTTTTAGGCTGGGTTTCTGTACAGCACTTTGAGATATCAGCTGATGTACGAAGGGCTATAAAAATACATTTGATTTGATTTGATTTAACGCAAAAAGTGTTAAATCCAAAATATATTTGAGCGTTTTCATAGTAGCCACCCTTCACCTTGATTACAGCTTTGCACACTTGGCAGTGGTTTGTGTTGTTAAACGTTAATGTGGAATTTCTTTGCTTCCTAATGCATTTGAGCCAATCAGTTGTGTTGTGACAAGATACGTGTGGTATACAGAAAATAGCCCTATTTGGTAAAAAAAAACAAGTCCATATTATGGCAAGAACAGCTCAAATAAGCAAATTGAAACGACAGTGCTGCATTAGATGACCTGGCCTTCAACCCAATTGAGGTAGTTTGGGATGAGTTGAAGGAAAAGCAGCCAACAAGTGCTCAGCATATATGGGAACTCCTTCAAGACTGATGGAAAAGCATTCCAGATGAAGCTGGTTGAGAGAATGCCAAGAGTGTGCAAAGATTTCATCAAGGCAAAGGGTGGCTACGTTGAAGAATTTCAAATATAAAATATATTTTAATTTGTTCAACACTTTTGGTTACTACATGATTCCATGTGTGTTATTTCATAGTTTTGATGTCTTCACTATTATTCTACAATGTAGAAAATAGTAAAAACAAAGAAAAACCCTTGAATGAGTAGGTGTGTCCAAACTTTTGACTAGTAGTGTATATGTGTAAACATAGACACGTATATACATAGTTTTTTAAATTTAAACTAGGCAAGTCCGTTAAGAACAAATTCTTATTTTACAATGACGGCCTACTGGCCTCAACTATAATGGCATTCCAAGAAATGAATCCAAATAACTTCACAGATCTTCATTGTAAAGGGTTTAAACACTGTTTCCCATGCTTGTTCAATGAACCATAAACAATTCATGAACATGCACCTGTGGAACGGTCCACTAACAGCTTACAGACGGTAGGCAATTAAGGTCACAGTTATGAAAACTTAGGACACTAAAAGAGGCCTTTCTACTGACTCTGAAAATCCTCAAAAGGCATGAGGACTGCAGATGTGGCAAGGGCAATAAATTGCAATGTCCTTAATGTGAGGCACATAAGACAGCACTACAGGGAGACAGGACGGACAGTTGATCGTCCTCACAGTGGCAGACCACGTGTAACAACACCTGCACAGGATCGGTACATCCGAACATCACACCTGCGGGAAAGGTACAGGATGGCAACAACAACTGCCCGAGTTACACCAGGAATGCATAATCCCTCTAACAGTGCTCAGACTCTCCGCAATAGGCTGAGAGGGCCAGGACTGAGGACTTGTAGGCCTGTTGTAAGGCAGGTCCTCACCAGACAGCACGGGCAACAACGTCGCCTATGGGCACAAACCCACCGTCGCTGGACCAGACAGGACTGGCAAAAAGTGCTCGTCTTCACTGACAAGTCGTGGTTTTGTCTCACTAGGGGTGGTCGGATGTGCATTTATCAAAATGAGCGTTACACCAAGGCCTGTACTCTGGAGCAGGATCGATTTGGAGGTGGAGGGTCTGTCATGGGGCGGTGTGTTACAGCATCAGACTGCCTGCAATGACAAGCTCAATCTCAACGCTGTGCGTTACAGGGAAGACCTCCTCCTCCCTCATGTGGTACCCTTCCTGCAGGCTCATCCTAACATGACCCTCCAGCATGACAATGCCACCAGCCATACTGCTTGTTCTGTGCATGATTTCCTGCAAGACAGGAATGTCAGTGTTCTGCCAGTGCCAGCGAAGAGCCCGGATCTCAATCCCATTGAGCATGTCTGGGACCTGTTGGATCGGAGGGTGAGGGCTACAGCCATTCCTCCCAGAAATGTCTGGGAACTTATAGGTGCCTTGGTGGAAGAGTGGGGTAATATCTCACAGCAAGAACGGGCAAATCTGGTGCAGTCCATGAGGAGATGCACTGCAGTACTTAATGCAGCTGGTGGCCACACCAGATACTGACTTACTTTTGATTTTGACCCCCGCCTTTGTTCAGGAACACATTATTCAATTTCTGTGGAACTTGTTCAGTTTGTCTCAGTTGTTGAATCTTATGTTCATACAAATATTTACATGTTAAGTTTGCTGAAAATAAATGCAGTTGATTGTGAGAGGATATTTTTTTTGTTGTTGCTGGGTTTACATACAGTTTATTAGGTACACCCCTCAGTTTATTAAGTACACCCCTCTGTTTATTAAGTACACCCCTCTAGTACCAGGTCAGACCCCCCCTTTGCCCCCAGAACAGCCAGAATTCTTTGGGGCATGGAAACATTGCTCAATTAATATCAAAGATACCTAACATGTGCCAGGAAAATATTCCCTACACCAGTGGTTCCCAAACTTTTTATAGTCCCGTACCCCTTCAAACATTCAACCTCCAGCTGCGTACCCCCTCTAGCACCAGGGTCAGTGCACTCTCAAATAATACTTTTTGCTATCATTGTAAGCCTGTCACACACACACACACACACACACACACACACACACACACACACACACACACACACACACACACACACACACACACACACACACACACACACACACACACACACACACACACACACACACACACACACACACACACACACACACACACACACACTATATGATACATTTATTAAACATAAGAATGGGTGTGAGTTGTCACAACCCGGTTCGTGGGAAGTGACAAACAGCTCTTATAGGACCAGGGCACAAATAATAATTTTGCTCTTTATTTAACCATCTTACATATAAACCATTTTTTGTTCATTGAAAATTGTGAATAACTCGCCACAGGTTAATGAGAAGGGTGTGCTTGAAAGGATGCACATAACTGCAATGTTGGGTTGTATTGGAGTCTCAGTCTTAAATCATTTTCCACAGTCTGTGCCTGTACTTAGTTTCATGCTAGTGAGGGCCAGAAATCCAGTCTCACATAGGTACGTGGTTGCAAAGGGCATCAGTGTCTTAACAGCACGATTTGCCAAGGCAGGATACTCTGAGCGCAGCCCAATCCAGAAATCTGGCAGTAGCTTCTGATTAAATTCAATTTTCACAGAACCGCTTGTTGCAATTTTGACGAGGCTCTCTTGTTCAAATATCGGTAAGTGGACTGGAGACAGGGCATGAAAGGAATAACTAATCCAGTTGTTTGTCATCCGTTCAGGAAAGTACCTGGGTAATTGCACACCCAACTCACTCAGGTGCTTCGCTATATCACATTTGGCATTGTCCGTAAGCTTGAGTTAATTTGCACACAAAACATACAATGATGATAAAACATGTGTTGTCCTTGTTAATGCAGAGAAGGGCACCAACTTCAATTTTGTCCCGCACATTGAATATTGTTGGAGAGTCACCCAGATAGGCCAGTCGTGTGAGCAACTCATCATGCAAGCGGTCAGACAATTGAAAATTATGGTCAGTAAAGAAAACTTAAAGCTCATCTCTCAATTTAAAAAAACATGTCAATACTTTGCCCCTTGATAACCAGCTCAGTTCTGTATGTAGTAAAAAGCACTACATGGTTGCTGCCCAAATCATTGCATAATACAGAAAATACACAAGAGTTCAGGGGCCTTGCTCTTTTATGCTGTCAGGCATTCCCTTGGCAGCAAGAGCCTCTCGGTAGATGCTGCAGTGTACCCAAGTGGCATTGGGAGCAACTGCTTGCACGCACGTTACCACTCCCCTATGTCTCCCTGTCATGGCTTTTGTGTCATCAGTACAGATAAACATAAGAATGGGTGTAATAGTACTTCCGGGTTGGAGCGAGCGGTCGCATCCGCACTTCGGTCCGCAGGTAGTATAACTTTTCATTACATTTCATTACATTTCATTATAGTACAACGGTTTGATTTGTCTAATCTTAGCAATTTCTTCTTAGCTAGCTACATAGCCGTCTTTGTATCAAAGATAATTGCGTAATTATCGTATTTCGTCGTCCTAACGTAGTCTACACTGCTATCTGCCCAGCAGCTAGCCAGCTAGCAAACGTCCACCGTCTACCGAATAGCAGCACTGTAGAAACTATTACACTCAACTGAACGACTTGATTAGTGTAGTGTTAGCTAGCTACATAGTTGTCTTTGCTGTCTTCGTATCCAAGATAATTGTGTAGTTTAGAGTGTGTAGTTTTAGAATGATTATCTTAATTTACCTAGGTTAGCTAGCCAGCTATTTGTCGTCCTTAACGTAGGAGACACTGCTAGCTAGCCAACAGCTAGCCAACGTCTACCTAATAGAACTTCCGCACTCAACAACCCGGTCGCATTTCGCTTCGCTCCACAGGTAGTATCACATTTTCATTTCATTTCATTACAGTACAACGGTTTGATTTGTTTGATCGTAGCTAGCTACATAGCTAGCTACATAGCCGTCTTTGTATCAAAGATAATTGTGTAGTCTAGAGCGATTTTCTAGGTTAGCTAGCCAGCTATTGTCATTCTTTTAACACAACGTAACGTAATCAACACTGCTAGCTAGCCAGCTAGCCCCCGAATAGCAGCACTGTAGAAACTATTACACTCAACGGAACGACTTGATTAGTGTAGTGTCAACAACGCAGCCACTGCCAGCTAGCCTACAAAGTCAACAACGCAGCCACTGCCAGCTAGCCTACTTCAGCAGTACTGTATCATTTTAATAATTTTAGTCAATAAGATTCTTGCTACGTAAGCTTAACTTTCTGAACATTCGAGACGTGTAGTCCACTTGTCATTCCAATCTCCTTTGCATTAGCGTAGCCTCTTCTGTCGCCTGTCAACTATGTGTCTGTCTATCCCTGTTCTCTCCTCTCTGCACAGACCATACAAACGCTCCACACCGCGTGGCCGCGGCCACCCTAATCTGGTGGTCCCAGCGCGCACGACCCACGTGGAGTTCCAGGTCTCCGGTAGCCTCTGGAACTGCCGATCTGCGGCCAACAAGGCAGAGTTCATCTCAGCCTATGCCTCCCTCCAGTCCCTCGACTTCTTGGCACTGACGGAAACATGGATCACCACAGATAACACTGCTACTCCTACTGCTCTCTCTTCGTCCGCCCACGTGTTCTCGCACACCCGAGAGCTTCTGGTCAGCGGGGTGGTGGCACCGGGATCCTCATCTCTCCCAAGTGGTCATTCTCTCTTTCTCCCCTTACCCATCTGTCTATCGCCTCCTTTGAATTCCATGCTGTCACAGTTACCAGCCCTTTCAAGCTTAACATCCTTATCATTTATCGCCTTCCAGGTTCCCTCGGAGAGTTCATCAATGAGCTTGATGCCTTGATAAGCTCCTTTCCTGAGGACGGCTCACCTCTCACAGTTCTGGGCGACTTTAACCTCCCCACGTCTACCTTTGACTCATTCCTCTCTGCCTCCTTCTTTCCACTCCTCTCCTCTTTTGACCTCACCCTCTCACCTTCCCCCTACTCACAAGGCAGGCAATACGCTCGACCTCATCTTTACTAGATGCTGTTCTTCCACTAACCTCATTGCAACTCCCCTCCAAGTCTCCGACCACTACCTTGTATCCTTTTCCCTCTCGCTCTCATCCAACACTTCCCACACTGCCCCTACTCGGATGGTATCGCGCCGTCCCAACCTTCGCTCTCTCTCCCCCGCTACTCTCTCCTCTTCCATCCTATCATCTCTTCCCTCTGCTCAAACCTTCTCCAACCTATCTCCTGATTCTGCCTCCTCAACCCTCCTCTCCTCCCTTTCTGCATCCTTTGACTCTCTATGTCCCCTATCCTCCAGGCCGGCTCGGTCCTCCCCTCCCGCTCCGTGGCTCGACGACTCATTGCGAGCTCACAGAACAGGGCTCCGGGCAGCCGAGCGGAAATGGAGGAAAACTACCGCCTCCCTGCGGACCTGGCATCCTTTCACTCCCTCCTCTCTACATTTTCCTCTTCTGTCTCTGCTGCTAAAGCCACTTTCTACCACTCTAAATTCCAAGCATCTGCCTCTAACCCTAGGAAGCTCTTTGCCACCTTCTCCTCCCTCCTGAATCCTCCTCCCCCTCCCCCCTCCTCCCTCTCTGCAGATGACTTCGTCAACCATTTTGAAAAGAAGGTCGACGACATCCGATCCTCGTTTGCTAAGTCAAACGACACCGCTGGTTCTGCTCACACTGCCCTACCCCGTGCTCTGACCTCTTTCTCCCCTCTCTCTCCAGATGAAATCTCGCGTCTTGTGACGGCCGGCCGCCCAACAACCTGCCCGCTTGACCCTATCCCCTCCTCTCTTCTCCAGACCATTTCCGGAGACCTTCTCCCTTACCTCACCTCGCTCATCAACTCATCCCTGACCGCTGGCTACGTCCCTTCCGTCTTCAAGAGAGCGAGAGTTGCACCCTTCTGAAAAAACCTACACTCGATCCCTCCGATGTCAACAACTACAGACCAGTATCCCTTCTTTCTTTTCTCTCCAAAACTCTTGAACGTGCCGTCCTTGGCCAGCTCTCCCGCTATCTCTCTCAGAATGACCTTCTTGATCCAAATCAGTCAGGTTTCAAGACTAGTCATTCAACTGAGACTGCTTCTTCTCTGTATCACGGAGGCGCTCCGCACTGCTAAAGCTAACTCTCTCTCCTCTGCTCTCATCCTTCTAGACCTATCGGCTGCCTTCGATACTGTGAACCATCAGATCCTCCTCTCCACCCTCTCCGAGTTGGGCATCTCCGGCGCGGCCCACGCTTGGATTGCGTCCTACCTGACAGGTCGCTCCTACCAGGTGGCGTGGCGAGAATCTGTCTCCTCACCACGTGCTCTCACCACTGGTGTCCCCAGGGCTCTGTTCTAGGCCCTCTCCTATTCTCGCTATACACCAAGTCACTTGGCTCTGTCATAACCTCACATGGTCTCTCCTATCATTGCTATGCAGACGACACACAATTAATCTTCTCCTTTCCCCTTCTGATGACCAGGTGGCGAATCGCATCTCTGCATGTCTGGCAGACATATCAGTGTGGATGACGGATCACCACCTCAAGCTGAACCTCGGCAAGACGGAGCTGCTCTTCCTCCCGGGGAAGGGCTGCCCGTTCCATGATCTCGCCATCACGGTTGACAACTCCATTGTGTCCTCCTCCCAGAGCGCTAAGAACCTTGGCGTGATCCTGGACAACACCCTGTCGTTCTCAACTAACATCAAGGCGGTGGCCCGTTCCTGTAGGTTCATGCTCTACAACATCCGCAGAGTACGACCCTGCCTCACACAGGATGCGGCGCAGGTCCTAATCCAGGCACTTGTCATCTCCCGTCTGGATTACTGCAACTCGCTGTTGGCTGGGCTCCCTGCCTGTGCCATTAAACCCCTACAACTCATCCAGAACGCCGCAGCCCGTCTGGTGTTCAACCTTCCCAAGTTCTCTCACGTCACCCCGCTCCTCCGCTCTCTCCACTGGCTTCCAGTTGAAGCTCGCATCCGCTACAAGACCATGGTGCTTGCCTACGGAGCTGTGAGGGGAACGGCACCTCAGTACCTCCAGGCTCTGATCAGGCCCTACACTCAAACAAGGGCACTGCGTTCATCCACCTCTGGCCTGCTCGCCTCCCTACCACTGAGGAAGTACAGTTCCCGCTCAGCCCAGTCAAAACTGTTCGCTGCTCTGGCCCCCCAATGGTGGAACAAACTCCCTCACGACGCCAGGACAGCGGAGTCAATCACCACCTTCCGGAGACACCTGAAACCCCACCTCTTTAAGGAATACCTAGGATAGGATAAAGTAATCCTTCTCACCCCCCTTAAAAGATTTAGATGCACTATTGTAAAGTGGCTGTTCCACTGGATGTCATAAGGTGAATGCACCAATTTGTAAGTCGCTCTGGATAAGAGCGTCTGCTAAATGACTTAAATGTAAATGTAAATGTAGATACCAACACATTTTGACCACCAAAGTCCATTTGATGTCACAAAGCTGCCCAGTACTTTAAAATGATCCTCCCCTGTTGTCCTGGTTTCCAGTGGTTTGCAGAAGAGGATGTCTTCCTTAATGGAACCCCCATAAATATAACAGACATATACCAGGAGCTGTGCAAGGCCCGCCACTTCTGTTGACACATCCAGCTGTAAAACATAAAATTCACTGGCTTGTATGCGAAGCAGTAATTGTTTCAAAACATCTCCTGCCATGTCACTGATGCGTCGAGAAACAGTGTTGTTTGATGAAGACATTGTCTGTATCGTTTTTTGGGGGCCTTTTCCCCAGCATTGTCCCAGCCATATCTGCGGTAGCAGGAAGAATGAAGTCCTTCACAATAGTATGGTGCTTGACTGTCCTAGCCACACGGTAGCTCACCATATAAGACACTTCTAGCCCCTACTTATTAATGGTATCTGTTGCTTTTATACATGTCTTACTACTCGAAAGTCGTCTTAATTCTCGCTCAAAAAACTCCTGAATCTTATTTTTGAAATTGCCATGTTTTGTTTCTAAATGTCTGCTCAAGAGTGGAGGTTTCATCTAGTTGTGAGATAGCCAGTGTGTTATATGTGCGAAGGTACTGAGGAAAGGCACTACTCCCAATATAAGTGAACCCCAAATCAATGTAGTCATCATATTTGCGCATCTTTGATGGTTCAACGACACTGTCTGTTGTTCGGTGCTTTCCGGGGTAAGGTGGCAGTAGCTCTTCGGCTTCATCAGATTCACAACTGTCAGTGTCCATGCTAGCTGGGCTAACAACAAATGTAGAATTACTGATGCTAGCATTGGATGTGCTCGTGGAAGCAGAACAACTTGTGTAGTCGCCAGGTGCACTACTGTTGGTAGTGGTAGCAGTACTACCTGTAGAACTGGTATGTGTCTCTATGGACACCGGCCTTATTTATTTTAGCCATTAATCCATTTTCGAGCAAACGGAATGAGCAGCAGCTACATTTGGCTACATACGGACCGTTGTGGAATTCCCGTGAGTGTAACGGTTCATGTGATTGGATGTTAATTTTTTGACTAGGCTACCTGCATTTGACAATGTGTTATTTCGCTGAACACTAGATGGTTTAATTTTACATTTGGCAGTGAAGCGAGGCTACTCAGGCGAGAAAAAAACCTCACCCAAACGTATAGTCCTGTTCGAAAATGTAAATGGACTGTTTGAAAATGTGAAGAAGAAAATAATCTACATTAAAAAAAAAACATTTCATTCACTTTTATTTGCTGTACCCCGGATGGCTTTGCGCATATCCCAGTTTGGGAATACCTGCCCTACACCATTACACCAGCAGCCTGTACCGTTGACACCAGGCGGGATGGGGCCATGGTTTCATGCTGCTTATGTCAAATCTTGCATGACGTATCAGGGACCGGGATTCGTTGGACACGGCAATGTTTTCCATTCCTCAATTGTCCAGTGATCGCGTGCCTACTGGAGCTGCTGCGTCTTGTTTTTAGCTGATAGGAGTGGAACCCGGTGTGGTGGTCTGCTGCAATAGCCCATCCGTGACAAGGACCGACGAGTTGTGCGTTCCGAGATGCCGTCTGCACACCACTGTTGAACTGCGCCGTTATTTCCCTGTTCGTGGGGGGAAAGCCCAGGCTAACAGTTTGAGATACTGTAATGGGTGCGCCTGGCGATCATCACGCTCAAAGTCGCATTGGTCAGTCATTTAGCTCATTCGAACATTCCATCGGACAGTAACTGAATGAATGCCCCGATACCCGCTGCCTGCTTTATATAGATAGCCACGGCCACATGACTCAGTCTGTAGGAGTGAACCATTTTTGTGAAAGGGTGGTTTACCTAATACTGTGTATATTCTGTTTACATTATTATGTACACATATTTCTATGAATCTCCTTCATTAAGTCTTTGCCATAGGCCCAACAGGATGAAAAGGAACTACAAAAGCATGGAGAGAGAAAGAAAGAGTAAACCCAAGGGTGTGTGAGTGAGAAAAAGTGGGAGCATTTTATTAACCACTTGCAGACATGGCAGAAATTTTGTGGATCCATTTGTTCCCATTACCTGAAAGAAGTTGGGAGTTCAGGGTTCCAACTGCGGCCCACAGGCCAAATTTGGCCTGCGGTGATTATATTTGTTGGAAATAAAATACTATAAAAATGCCAACAAATAAGCTCCAAGTGATTTTAATTTTTGAAATATATTCCAAAGTATTCCGACACAGAGAGATCTATGTGATGGTATAAAAACTTAAGCAAGGTTTTAAATGATTGTTTTAGTCAAATATCTGTTTAGGCTTCTTGTGGTCAATTTGCCGTCTACAATTATTTGTAATTATGTTCCGACCTCCTGACCATCCACTCAAGAAAAAAATTGTCCCGTGGCTGAATCAAGTTGATGATCCCTGTTGTAGAAGAAAGTGCCTTAGAAGGCTACAATGTCCAATATCTACAGTAAAAACACAGGACAGTTAAACAGATAAACAGGCAGGAATTGCCACTCTGCAGGAAACAGTCATTTAGTTATTTGCAACCTCTTAGTAGTAGTGTTCACTCCTGCCTTGGTATGCTCCAAATCCTCCTGTACAAACAATGTATTTTTTCATCCTCCACCTTGGATTTAGTCTTTATTTAAAAACACCCACACCGCTCTTATCCATCCTGAGCCCTTCCATTGGGGGTAGGAGAATTTCATTAGGCCAGTGAGATAGAGTGGAAGGAGGGGGAATGCAGTTTCTTCAGCCATGGGTATCATGTCTCTGGGAGCTGGCTGATGTCAGTTAAATTGGTGTTGTTGAGGATGGCTCGGATACGGTCGAGAGAGTCAGTCTGTCTGATCCGCTCCAACTGGACCTGAGGAGAAGAGTGTGATTGCATGATTGAATTTACCAGATAACCTAGAACCCTCAAACTCAACTGTGGATCTCTAAGCTAGTTCTACTGTGTTTTTTCCATTGTTCCCCTCTAATCAGGGACAGATTTAGAACTTGGACAACAGGTGGGTGGAATTAATTATCAGGTAGAACGGAAAACCAGCAGGTTCCAGGCCTCGTATACCCTAGATCTAGAAATACACATACAGCCATGTAGGTTACATCTCACATATCAGGGGCAGCACATCAGAGATAGGGTAAAATAAGCCACTATCAAATAGTGTTAAAAGCACCAATGAGGTGCTGTATATGGTTGCCGGGGAGGAATATGGTTGCCATGGTAAGAGGTGTACTTTAGCAGTTGGAGTACCATTGCCATAGTAACACCACGATCATGCGGACCTATCAAATGTAAGGTCAGACAAGGTAAAGATCAGTTTTTGTCAAATACAAAGTTATGTCAGATCTACATCAAAAATCCTGATCAAATACTTTTACAAGTAAGTAAGTGCTTATCTATTTCTAGGGGAAGGCATGCATTGCTTACCAATGGAAGCGGAATGGTCGTACATAACCTATAATACATCATTGGAGGTGTATTTGCTGTCCTATATCTATGAATGTTAAACACTCCAGTCTGAAGACAAAAAAACTTAAGTAACCAGTTTGCGATCTCAAACTGGTTGCCATGGTAACCATGCGGCATTGCGGTCCGTACCTGGAGGTTCTGGGAGAGCTTGACAAAGTCCCTCTGCACCTGCTCACTGACGTCCAGCTCCGTCTGCAAGCGCTGTGCTTTGTCCTTCTCATCCAAAGCCTGAGCCTCCAGGGAAGTCTGCCCCCCCACACACAGAGACACACACAGTATCACTACTCCCACAGGATGTTGAGACTTATCACAGATAGGTGAGAAAGGAACAGCAGTGGACAGTTTTAACCTCTGACCTTGGTTGTGGTGAGATCTCTGAGCTGCTCCTCCAGACTGCTCTTCAGACCCTGGACACTCGCTAATGTCTTGCTCTTCTCTGCCAAGCTGCTCTCCAGCTGGGAAATTAGCACATCAATCAGGCTTATTAATAACTACTGGCACAAATAGTCTAGTACCAAACTTGAAGTCCTCCTGACTTCAGTCTGGGGATGCTGCTAGATGTCAGCACGATGCGTCGATAATGAAAGGGGCTGTGCCTTAGTGGTTCTCCTCGGTCTTTCTCACTCAAACATCCACATGGACATCCACACAGTCCCCGAGATCCGCCTCCCTCCATTACAAGTGTTGGATTTTCAAATCCAACCCCCCAGGAAAAAAAAACATTTGATTGGTTAATCAATGCGTCCACTCTCGAAAAGAGTGGAATATGGAATTATAACGGCCACCTGTCCAGACCAGTGGGGCACCGATCCTCTTGCTGTGTCACGTGGTCTGCACGCCAACAAGGCTACAAACAGTCTGCATTGCAAAACAATGTTAAGCCAGTGGCCTCCAACCCTGGTCCTGGTAGAGTTAGGTGCACAGGCTTTTGTTCCAGCTCAGAACTCAAACGTCAAATTCAACTAAACATCAAGACCTTCGTTAATTCAGTTGTGTACATATAAGGCTAGAGCCAAAGCCTACACACCTTGTAGCTCTACACATCTATGGTCAGTGACCACTGATATTGGCCAGGAGTTATTCACATTGACACATTGGTGATGGTAAATAAAAATCACTCACACCTACATTTGTTCACCTTATTCCACACATTTCAAAACAGTAACTACTACTCTAACAAGCCAGTGATTTTAGGCCTAAACTGGGATTATGTTATTGAAGTCAGCCACTCAAGGAAATCTGACTTCACATGCAGACTCCCTACAGTTAATTTACCTGTTCTTTCTCATCTTTCACGCGCTCCAGCTCGGTTTTCAGACTCGAGAATGACGCTGGCGGAAGGAGAGAAAAGAGAAAGAAGGCTTATTACAGTGCCATTATGATGGTAAATCAGAACATCAACCTCAGAAATGACTCATCACTCATGAATAATGAATTAGCACGGTTTGCCAAGGGGAGTGATGTGTGGGCTACTAAGCAAGCAAACAGTGCTCCTCCAAACTATTCGACTGACACAAAGAGCAATCAAGGAAGTGTTGATAACTTGGGCCAGAATTCAGCCATTGCAGAACATGGGTTTTCTGCACGGCACTTTAAGCAGTGCATTTCATTTGAACATTTCTGAAAACAAAATAGACAAAAACAAAGCTGTGATGCCACATGAATGGTATTACTAGCAGTGAGGCATGTTATTCTATCATACCCATGCTGACTAAGAAGAGCGATGTCAATGGCTAAGACATTGAGCAAGGTACTTAACCCGAATCGCACCTGTAAGTCGCTTTGGATAAGAGCATCTGCCAAATGACTAAAATGTATGTGCTGTGACATCCATAATCCTAAATTCCTATACCAATTTGGCATGCCACATGTTCAAAAACATTACTGCAGCGAGTGAGTCTCTGTGTCCTACAGTCATTAGTCCAACATTTACAGCATTAACACACACAAACAGCCTCAGTAGGTTCGTCAGACAGTGTTTTTCGTACCTTCCAAGATGTCTGAACAATCACCAACCGAGAAAAAAGGACAGGAGAAAAAGACAGGTTTGAGAGGGTACAAAGGAAAGGAGGGGGAAAAACATCTTCAGAAAATGTGAAAGCCTGGGTCTTTTATGAAGTTCAAAGGAAAAGCAGAGTTCAGTTGCGCTGAAGAGTTCATTATGGGACCGTGAAGCTGAACACTTGCCCAGCACGTTTTATCCCTTAACTCTACTCAAATGTGTACTAATGACACAACTACGTCATACAAGTTTGAGCTAACGGTGATATTTAGCATCTTCGGCTCTTGGAAAATGCAACTTCAAAGATTTTCTTTATTGCTCGTATTCACTCTCTGCTCCTACAGTTTCCTCATTGGGTGTCCAGACATATCAACTCAGAGCCATAGATAAAAATTACACCTGCCCAGTAAATACAAATCAAAATTTAACTTTTGGTAAATCTGGCACATGAATCAATATATATATCTTGATTAATGAGCATGAAGATTATAGCGCAACTAAGTAACTTTTCATGAATGCCAAATATACATCCATGGTTCTTCTCACCCTTCTCTGACCTATCCTTGTGTCAAGCCTCGGGAATGGGAAGGGGAGCCTCACCTTTCTCCTCCTTGTAGCCCTCTATCTCCATCTGTAGTGTGTCCTCCAGGTTCTCTTTGAAGCACTGCTCTGCCTGGAGCTGCTCCTTCAGGAACAGGATCTCCGCCTTCAGCTTCTCTTCTAGGTGGTCTGCAGCCGTGCGCACCGCAACTATGTCCTCCCGCAATTGCAGCACCAGTGGTTGTAGTTCCTAGAGGGCAGCAGAAATAGTTGCACGTACCAATTTAAGTGAGTCACACTAGGTATAAATGGTGAAAGAATTACCTGATGGGCATGTAAATAGCTCGATGGTGTGAACCAGAGATGGTAGTCTGCTTCTGAGGACTGTGCATGTGGAGAAGTGTATGGTGATGATTTACTCATACATTTCAGTTGCTTCCACCCCTTTTATACTGGTTACTCTGTTCTTCCAAGATTTTTGTTTTCTTAATTTACTCCAACGTATTCCTATTTCTATTCCTAATTTTAAAAGCTATTTTAAGTAATTGAATACTGCAATATGAGTTTATATGGGATGAAAAAAAAAGAATCAGTTAGGTGGTTACGAGGGTTTAGCTACGGCACTTTCAAGGTTTGGATTCAATCTAAAGACTTGTTCATGTCAAAGCGGTCAAGAAATACACTATAGAATCTTTAACATCCCTGAAGGGCCCTAGTATGCTGTCCCCTGTCAGTTCATCAAACAAAGTCAGTGATATATTACCTGGTCAGACAAGTGGATTGTTTCAGTTCTGAAAGACAGATTCTGTGCAGGTCTGCTAACATTACTAGACCTTTACAATTCCAGGAGAAGTATTTAACATCTCAGGAACCACATCAACATGACGCTCCTATAATGTGTGCAGAATCAGTGCATCTGGAACGCAACCAAAGTCTTAGAATATGACAAAGCTAAATCTAGGCTTAAAATATACACTACATTATCTATCTTGGATTTACCTCTTGAATATTACTGTGGTTTTCTTCTTTGTCAATGCTAAGAAAGCATGGTATGTAAGCATTGGGGGGAAAATTAAGAGCCTGGATGGTTCTTGCAATGAACTCATGTTTATTATTCAGATGTCAAGAGACATTCTGTAAATCTATGAATGTGTGTGACAAAATACATACAAAACAAATCGAGGGCTATGGTTTACAGTATTGAGATGCGCCTGAGAGCAATTCTCAAAACGGTGGCTGTGAATGATTGTCTCATACTTGCACCGTGGTGGGTAGTTTGAAGTCCTCCTGCTGCTGGAGAGATAAGTGGAGTCGGTGTTTGCCTGTTAGGCTGTCGTTGTCCCTCTGCAGTCTGCTCAGTTCGTCTGCCACCTGCTCCCTAGACTGCATCAGCACTGCCTGGTTATGGCAAAACAGCACTCCATCAAATCATGTCATCACCCTCTTTCCTCCTGATGATTCAATGTACTGTAAAATGGAACTGCCGACCACAGTCTTCAGGTGTGATTCACTGGCAAATAGAGGCCAAACGTCTGCCATCTGGCAGAACACTCCATCACATTTCCACCAGCTCTATCTCTTTGGCAGGAGAAACATCCTCCTTAATTCCAGAAAAAAGCCAGTTGCATCACTAAATCAAAGGCACATGCAGTGATGGAATGTCCAAATGCTTTGGCTGCCATCTTTTTTTACAGTCTTTCTGGAATATATAGACATTATTAAGACACTGGAGGGCCAAACAAAGGCTATATTGAGAAGGTCTAGTAGAGACGTGCTGCTCACCATCTGTTCCTGTGTGTTCCTCTTGGCCTGACTGAAGGCCTCCTGTAGTGTGTTGAGCAGCAACTCCGACTCGTGGACTCTCTGCATGAGAGCAGCGACCTGAGACACAAAGAAAGAAATCAGCATGCTCCAAGGGATAACTGAGCAAACACACAATCTACAGAAAAGGAATGATGTATGCTGATTTATCCACATTCCAACAGGGAGCATTGTACATTCTTTGAAGATTATAACTAACTACTCAAACAAAGTAAGAGCTATGCATAAAGATTACTTTACGCTTTTTGCATAAGAACTCTGAATTGTGCGTATGTGTGTGTAATCAGGACAGACCTTGGCAGTGGTTTCCTCGTTTCCCTTTTTCACAGTGTCCTCCAGCTCCTGTTTTTCACTCAGGATTCTCTCCAGCTGGTCGTTGGCCTGCCGCAGCATCACCTGGAGCTTCTTTACCTGAGAAGTACCAGCGAAATGAATGGGAGAGATCGGCACCAGTTAACACACTAAATTAGATGGTGCAAATATTTTCTATTCATTTAGGATTCTTGTCGACATATTTATTCGAATTCATATAGCCACACAACATATGCATTTGAATATGGAAAGACTAAAGATCACATCTATCTATAATAAAGGACTTTGATTTTGAGATTTACCTTCCCTTTAAGTATCCTTGGCATTTAGTAAAGATTTCAGAAAGTCCAACTGTAATGGAGTATCTCAGGGAGGGAGTTACCTGATCACGTGTCTCTGCCTCCTGGCCCTGGATGACTTGCAGCTGTTTCTCGTAGTTGGAGCACATGTCACACCGCCGGCCCAACTTCCTCCCTGCGTTCTTCACCTAGTGACAGACGGCCAAGAAACCACTTAGGAGGAATACCACATGGTAAATACGTCTAGGAGAAAGATGTATATAGAAACTTTGGGCTGTCCATGAGTGCAGACTAAACTGTACACATTTCATAGCAGTGTGAAGATTGTTTACTTTATTCTACAGTACCATTTCAACACTTAGCCTACGATGTATTTCTCCGTTAGCCGGTAATAGCCGGCTTTTGGCCGATAAAAAAATTGAAGAACTGATTAATCAAATCGGCGCCAGACAAATTGTCCGGGAGACAAAATAATGATTTTTTGCCTATTCATTGATGGAAATACATTTTGACTGGTCATGCTTATCGGACTATAGATTAATTGCAGAATTTAGGGGAATGAAATTGGCACGTGTGCAGCATACACATGGTACCTTTGAGCATAAAATCTGTCAGACAGCGCAAGACCTGCTGCTGCATCTCAAACAGCAAATATTTTTACTACACATGAGTCAAGTCTTACCTTGCTTCAAAGCAGCCTAGCCAAAATCAGAACATATCCATGAAAGCAATAATTTTATATAAACTTTCTTTCATTGTCCAGTAGCCCAAAGCACAATCCTAGTCATATTAGCAACCCATGCCGGTTGTTGCATATTAGATCTCCCCTCTAAATTTCAAATAGATATTTTTCTCTGTCACAAACCACTCACATGTGCAGTTGGCTTTTGAGAGTTTTCCAGCTAATTGCATTATGGAACGAACATTTGCGCCGTAGCCTACAGTCTTGTGCACTTATGTGAAAAAAATGTTTTTGGGATTGTGGGTGAACAGGGAGTACAGGTGGGGGACTAAGTACACACCCCTGAGGGGCCCCAGTGTTGAGGGTCAGCGTGGAGGACGTATTGTTGCCTACCCTCAACACCTGGGGGCAGCCTGTTAGAAAGTACAGGATCCAGTTGCAGAGGGAGGTGTTTAATCCCAGGGTCCTCAGATTAGTGATGAGTTTAGAGGGAACAATGGTGTTGAACGCTGAGCCGTAGTCAATGAACAGCATTCTCACATAGGTGTTCCTTTTGTCTAGGTGGGTATGTTCTGTTAATATAAATTACCATAATCTAAATGGGATTTCTGTCATTCTGAGCACTGTGAGTGGACGCCCTACTCAGGTTAAGCATCCAATGCATATGGTCCGGTAAATTTCTCAAATACCCGGTCAATTAAAACACTGCCTGTCAAATACCCGGCACCACATTTTCCTAACGGAAACCCTGCTTGGTAATAAGTGGTACCTAGTGGTGATTTTGAACCAATGTGATTATGGAATTACAAGCCAACAACTGTTACCATGTAAACAAGGTTTAGAGTACAATATCGAACTGGAAAACAAAGCCCAACGAAAATATCATAAAATTTAAATGAACCAAAACACTATGAAAACTGTCTGACCTCTTGCTGTAGCAGGTTCCACTCCTGGTCGCTGACCAACCGGTAGCCTGATGGGGAAAGGAAGGCGGTGTCGGGGGCGTGAGAAATGCTGGACATCAGCGAGGCCGTCTCCTCCTGCTCCGGTGTCATGGCCTTGATGGCCTTCTCCTGGTCCTGGATCATATCAAATTATTTAAATGACTCAAATTATTACTTAAAACTGCATGTAAAAAAAAAACTATACATTTTACAGACGCAATAAATGAAAGTATAATAAAGGTTGATTTAAGACCTTGGTGAGGAGGAAGTGGCCGGCCGTCAGCTGGATGGAGCTGACCGATAGTGTGTCCCCAAAGCCCGCCAGGCCCTCAGAGGCCCCGCAGTCCGCCCCCACCAGGGGCCCAAAGTCGGACTCGTCCAGATGGCTGGCCGATTTAGCCTTATGGTTGTGGCCCCCCAGGCCCTGGAGACCGGGAGAGGAACCCAGGCTGTCTGTGGACTGGACCCTCCGCAGGCAGTCTTTGTAGGAGTCCAAGGGGCCCCCTGCCACCAGGTCTGTGTCTAAGGAGTACATGGAGCCGTGGGCACTGTGGTGCTGGAGGAGAAAAGAGGGAGTAAGTGAGTGGTTGTAATGACGAGAGGTAGATGAGTAGCACCTCAGGCTGCATTTACACTGGAAGCCCAATTCAGATCTTTTGCATATCTGATTACTATCTGAACTATTCCCTAATGTGTAAACAGCAAAAAAAGCACATGGAATCTGATCTTGACTTCCACCTACATACACTACATGACCAAAAGTATGTGGACATCTGCACGTCGAACATCTCATTCTAAAATCATGGGCATGAATATGGAGTTGGTCCCCCCTTTCCTACTATAACAGCCTCCACTCTTATAGGAAGGCTTTTCACTAGATGTTGGAATATTGCTGCAGGGACTTGCTTCCAGTCAGTCACATGAGCATTAGTGAGGTCGTGGCACTGATGTTGGGAGATTAGGCCTGGCTCGCAGTTGGCATTCTGTGCAGGCTAGTCAAGTTCTTCCACAACGATCGACAAACCATTTCTGTATCGTCATGCTGAAACAGGAAAGGGCCTTCCCCAAACTGTTGCCACAAAGTTGGAAGCACAGAATCTTCTAGAATATCATTGTATGCTGTAGCGTTAATATGTCCCCTCACTGAAACTAAAGGGCCTAGCCCAAACCATGAAAAACAGTCCCAGACCATTATTCCTCCATCATTCCAGAGAATGCGTTTCCACTGCTCCAGAGTCCAATGGCGGTGAGCTTTATACCACTCCAGCCGACACTTGGCATTGTGCATGATGCTCATAGGCGTGTGTGGCTGCTCGGCTATGGAAAGCCATTTCATGAAGCACCCGACGAACAGTTCTTGTGCTGACATTGCTTCCAGAGGCAGTTTGGAAGTCTGTAGTGTGATGCAACCAATGATTATTTACGCGCTTCAGCAGTCCCATTCTGTGAGCTTGTGTGGCGTAACACTTCACAGCTGAGCCGTTAGTGCTCCTTGAGGTTTCCAGTGGACTAATCCATTGTGGAGGCCTGGGGATGGCACAGTCCATCACAATTAAGACAAGTGCTACTAAAATTGTATATGGTTATATTACATAATTGCAATGGTGCCACACTAATAAAATTACTATTTAATAACAAATGCGCTTTCCCCTGTTTGATAGTGGTTGCTGTCCGCGGTTCTGAAGCGCCTTTTCCTAGACCATGTTGCGATGTGCCTAACAGCAAAGTTAAGCAGCATATTGGTGTTGAGAAAAATGAGGTGGAGGCAGCAGTGGAGAAGAAACCGCAACTTAAGTCTGCAATCAATAGCCTAACTTAAATGTGCCTGGCTTTATGACTCATCAATACATCTACAGAAGTAAGACAGATCCTGCTTCTGTTGGCTGTTTGAGTGTTTGTTTAATAGCCTACGGATTCAGTGAGCACCAAGCCTCATGCAATGACCTATCAAGTAAATAATATCACAAAATTGGCTGTTTTTGATCTTTGATTTTCTGCAATAAAGGCTTTACTTTTTCTCTCATTAGAACAGCCTCTAGTATTATTTATAATTCATCTAGTATTGCTTACACTGTTCCAAATGGTCTGAAAAATAACACTCTTTTCTTGATCTCATTATTACTATTAATAATATTTTTAATATTTTTAGTAATGTCATTATCATTAGTAGGCTAAGGATAGCAGCCTTTTATAACCACCATTGAGCTGTAGGCCTAAGAGCACATCCTGTTTAGTCTTAATACCATAACTTACCTAGGCCTATATTTCAATATCCCCAGAGATATTAGATCAGATTCAAGTCCGGGCTCTGGCTGGGCCACTCAGACATTCAGAGACTTGTACCGAAACCACTCCTGCGTTGTCTTGGCTGTGTGCTTAGGGTCGTTGTCCTGTTAGATAATGAACCTTCGCCCCAGTCTGAGGTCCTGAGCTCTCTGGAGCATGTTTTCATCAAGGATCTCCCTGTACTTTGCTCTGTTCATCTTTTCCTCAAACCTGACTAGTCTCCAAGTCCCTGCACTGAAAAACATCCCACAACATGATGCTGCCACCATGGTTCACTGTAGGAATGGTGCCAGGTTTCCTCCAGATGTGACGCTTGGCATTCAGACCAAAGAGTTCAGTCTTAGTTTCATCAGAGTTCTTTAGGTGCCTTTTGGCAAACTCCAAGCGGGCTGTCATGTGCCTTTTACTGAGGAGTGGCTTCGTCTGGCCTGAAAGGACTGATTGGTGGAGTACTGCAGAGATGGTTGTCCTTCTGGAAGTTTCTCCCATCTCCACAGAGGAACTCTAGAGCTCTGTCAGAGTGACCATCGAGTTCTTGGTCACCTCCCTGACCACCTCGCTGTCCAAAGCCAGCTCTAGGAAGAATCTTGGTGGTTCCAAACTTCTTCCATTTAAGGATGGTGGAGACCACTGTGTTCTTGGGGACCTCCAATGCTGCAGAAATGTTTTTGTACCATTCCGAGATCTGTGCCTCGCCAAAATCCTGTCGTCTCGGACAATTCCTTCGTCCTCATGACTTGGTTTTTTAACTGAAATGCACTGTCAACTGTAGAACCTTAGGAGTGTGCCTTTCCAAATCATGTTTAATCAATTGAATTTACCACAGGTGGACTCCAATCAAGTTGTGGAAACATCAAGGATGATCAATGGAAACAGGATGCACCTAAGCTCAATTTCGAGTCTCATAGCCAATGGTCTGAATACTTATGTAAATAAAGTGTGTATTTAATACATTGGCAAAAATGTCTAAAACACCCATTTTCGTTTTGTCACTACGGGGTATGTGTGTAACAGTGGCGCAGCAACCTAAGGCGCTGCATCTCAGTGCAAGAGGAGTCACTATAGTACCTGGTTTGAATCCAGGCTGTATCACATCCGGCCATGATTGGGAGTCCCATAGGGAGGCGCACATTGGCCCAGCGTCGTCCGGGTTTAGCCGTCATTGTAAATAAGATTTTTTTCTTAATTGACTTGCCTAGTTAAAAGTTCCATGTAAAGAAATATATTGATGAGGACATTATTTTTTAAATCCATTTTAGAATAAGGCTAACTTAACATGTGGAAAAAGTCAAGTGGTCTGAATACTTTCCGAATGCATTGTATATAGGCTACTGTATCAATTAATCATTCATGAAAAGCAATCAAGCATTTTAGTTGAAATAAAGTGAGCCTTGACCAATTAGCTTAAATAATAAATAAACAGTTCTATTTCTGAAATTGCATTAATGAATACGACTGTTTAGTCTTTGCTGTAATAAAGGCTTAGCAAAAAACCTTACAACAGACTCTCTGGTAACCTTATATTGGATTTATTTTTGTTTACATTGTTCCAAACAGTCAGAAAAAGTATATTGTAATCTATACAGCACCTGTTGCTGGACAGTCAGAAAAATATATAGGATATAGAAAAATTACAATTTTGGTTCTTCGGGTGGTTGTGTAAACACAGAAATCGAGAAGAGGGAGAGAAAAAGTGCTTGTGGGGATGTGCTGTGGTTGAGCGATGGCAAAACTGCAGTGTCAAGATTGGAAATTAAAGGTGTATTGTCAGCAGAGAAGTGCTTTTAACGTGCTTTAGACCAATTTCTTGAATACTTATGTCAGGAATTCTCCAAGCCACTTAAGGAGATAGCATTTCAGACCACAATTGACCATGCTTGTCACAGAGGATTAGGTGGAAAAGTGAACATTCTACCGTCACAGAGAAGTCATTGTGAAGACGTGGAGTTAATATCCTGAGTTTATGGCCACTCCTGTCCTCAGTTCTCTCTCTTTGTACATCATCACACAACAGACGTCAGAGTGTGCAACAGAACGTACTATCTATACTCGGTTTGTTGTTTTAATGAAACAGTTCATCAAATAGTTTAAAATCATAGCTCAAGTTTTTATTGCTACAGATTCCGCAACACGGTTAGCTTTCATGGCTGGGACTGCAAGTTTGTGCGCCGGATTACTGTTAACACTGGAACCGCCATAATCAAACGACAATGGCCTCTGACCTTTGTAAATAAATAAAAAATATCCCCCCCAAAAAGCAATATGTCCTTCACCTTCCCTGACTTTTTCTAAATGTTTGTATTTTACAATGTGATTTCAAAATTCTGACAAATGAGCAAACAGAAAAGTATTGAGCATTTTTCACACCTATTCCCAACTTAAAACGCCCAGACAATGCACAGTCTCATATTGGCACTATTGAGTGGCACATATTGGCACTAATTTGACCGTGTGCCTTGCAGGTTGATACCATTCTCTTTTACTTCGTAAAAATACAGTAAATAAAACAGTCCCATAAAAATAACTATTACGAATAAAATGTATTGTAAGGGCCTCCCGGGTGGTGCAGTGGTTAAGGGCGCTGTACTGCAGCACCAGCTGTGCCACCAGAGACTCTGGGATCACGCCCAGGCTCTGTCGTAACCGGCCGCGACCGGGAGGTCCGTGGGGCGACGCACAATTGGCCTAGCGTTGTCCGGGTTAGGGATTGTTTGGCCGGTAGGGAAATCCTTGTCTCATCGCGCACCAGCGACTCCTGTGGCGGGCCGGGCACAGTGCGCGCTAACAAAGGTTGCCAGGTGCACGGTGTTCCTCCGACACATTGGTGCTGCTGGCTTCCGGGTTGGATGGCACTGTGTTAAGAAGCAGTGCGGCTTGGTTGGGTTGTGTATCCGAGGACGCATGACTTTCAACCTTAGTCTCTCCAAAGCCCGTACGGGAGTTGTAGCGATGAGACAAAATAGTAGCTACTAAAACAATTGGATAGAAAAAGGGGTCAAATTCTAAAAAGAAAATATATATATATATATTGTAAAGGAAACTAAAACATGCTACGTGTTGCAGTAGGCCTTTAGAATATTGCTAAAAATATCCTTGACTCTATCCAAGTTGATTAGCAGGAAACAAACAATGTGTAATCTGATGAGTGACAATATTATTATTTGTCAAATTGTACATGAAGAGATGGGTGCATTTTGTAATTGACAGACGCAGGGAAAATATCATCACTTCATCAAATCGTCCTTCAGAGTCAGATGCAGGTAAAAGATTGTGATTTCTATATAGTATCAGACGGAGCACATTCTGCCGTTTCTGACACTTAACTTTGTCAAATAATTCTCACAATTCAAGAGGTGCAACCATTTCCAAAACCCACTTGCTGTCCATGCCTTCAGCACATGAACACTTGCGAGGCCTCATTGCTCTGGCTACATAGCAAAAAACTAGTAACAAACTTAAAATAGCTTATTTTTTGTCCCCTCAGGAGTCAAATCAGAGACAGAGTACAACATACAGAACATACAAAGTTCACAATGGCAAGCTGAACCAAATTAATGGATGCACTGACAGCATTGCAAATGTTGCAGACACACCAAGACAGTCGTGAAGAGAGCACGACAAATTCCCCCTCAGGAAACTAAAAAGATTTGGCATGGGTCCTGAGATCCTCAAAAGGTTCTACAGCTGCAACATTGAGAGCATGACTGGTTGCATCACTGCCTGGTACGGCAATTGCTCAGCCTCCGGCAAGCAAGGCACTACAGAGGGTAGTGCGTACGGCCCAGTACATCACTGGGGCTAAGCTGCCTGCCATCCAGGACCTCTAGCCAGGCGGTGTCAGAGGAAGGCTCTAAAAATTGTCAAAGACCCCAGCCACCCCAGTCATAGACTGTTCTCTCTACTACTGCATGGCAAGCGGTACCGGAGTGCAAAGTCTAGGACAAAAAGGCTTCAACAGTTTTTACCCCCAAGCCATAAGACTCCTGAAGAGGTAATCAAATGGCTACCCAAACTACACTGCTCAAAAAAATAAAAGGGAACAATTAAACACAATGTAACTCCAAGTCAATCACACTTCTGTGAAATCAAACTGTCCACTTAGGAAGCAACATTGATTGACAATAAATTTCACATGCTGTTGTGCAAATGGAATAGACAACAAGGTGGAAATTATAGGCAATTAGCAAGACACCCCCAATAAAGGAGTGGTTCTGCAGGTGGGGACCACAGACCACTTCTCAGTTCCTATGCTTCCTGGCTGATGTTTTGGTCACTTTTGAATGCTGGCGGTGCTTTCACTCTAGGTGGTAGCATGAGACGGAGTCTACAACCCACACAAGTGGCTCAGGTAGTGCAGCTCATCCAGGATGGCACATCAATGCGAGCTGTGTTAAGAAGGTTTGCTGTGTCTGTCAGCGTAGTGTCCAGAGCATGGAGGCGCTACCAGGAGACAGGCAAATACATCAGGAGACGTGGAGGAGGCCGTAGGAGGACAACAACCCAGCAGCAGGACCGCTACCTCCGCCTTTGTGCAAGGAGGAGCAGAAGGAGCACTGCCGGAGGCCTGCAAAATGACCTCCAGCAGGCCACAAATGTACATGTGTCTGCTCAAACGGTCAGAAACAGACTCCATGAGGGTGGTATGAGGGCTCGACGTCCACAGGTGGGGGTTGTGCTTACAGCCCAACACCGTGCAGGACATTTGGCATTGGCCAGAGAACACCAAGACTGGCAAATTCGCCACTGGCGCCCTGTGCTCTTCACAGATGAAAGCAGGTTCACACTGAGCACATGTGACAGACGTGACAGAGTCTGGAGACGCCGTGGAGAACGTTCTGCTGCCTGCAACATCCTCCAGCATGACCGGTTTGGCGGTGGGTCAGTCATGGTGTGGGGTGGCATTTCTTTGGGGGGGCCGCACAGACCTCCATGTGCTCGCCAGAGGTAGCCTGACTGCCATTAGGTACCGAGATGAGATCCTCAGACCCCTTGTGAGACCATATGCTGGTGCGTTTGGCCCTGGGTTCCTCCTAATGCAAGACAATGCTAGACCTCATGTGGCTGGAGTGTGTCAGCAGTTCCCAAGAGGAAGGCATTTATGCTATGGACTGGCCCGCCTGTTCCCCAGACCTGAATCCAATTGAGCACATCTGGGACATCATGTCTCGCTCCATCCACCAACGCCACGTTGCACCACAGACTATCCAGGAGTTGGCTCAGGCGTTGTAGGGAGGTTATACAGGCACGTGGAGGCCACACATACTACTGAGCCTCATTTTGACTTGTTTTAAGGATATTACATCAAAGTTGGATCAGCCTGTAGTGTGGTTTTCCACTTTAATTTTGAGTGCGACTCCAAATCCAGACCTCCATGGGTTGATAAATTTGATTTCCATTCATAATTTGTGTGATTTTGTTGTCAGCACATTCAACTATGTAAAGAAAAAATTTAATAAGAATATTTAATTCATTCAGATCTAGGATGTGTTATTTTAGTGTTCCCTTTATTTCTTTGAGCAGTGTATTTGCATTGTGTTGAGTCAGATAGAGGATCGGATATTGAGCTTGAAATCAACGTTGTTGATGAGTCATCATCATCCGATTCTGACTTCAACTGCCACTGTGAGACAGGAGTCTGGGAGGGATGGCACGGTTTGGGTGGAAAGTGTGACAAGAGCGCAGCACATTCTTACAGAGAGTAGGCCTTACACCTCACGCAAAGACGCAAATTGCCAGTGCACTCACCATGTTTTTGATTATGTGACATGCAGATGTTGCAGCACATTGGAGATTGTGCCGTCGTTAATGCGCACAGAAAAGGAAACCGTACCTAGGACATGTCTATGAATGAACTCAAAGCATTTATTACACTCTTGTATGTCCGTAGAGCATACAGCGGAAAGAGCATGGATGTGGAGTCATTTTGGTCTGATAGGTATAGGGTGGGCTTTTTCCAGAGACCATGCCACACAACTGCTTAAAGACAGATTATGCAACACTTGTGTCACGATGACATCACCAATACGCGTGCAGACAGACAAGTTTGTTGCCGTCTCAGACACCTTGAAAAGTTGTGACGGATTTCTTTGCTTCTTACAAGCCAGGAGAGAACGTAACGGTTGATGAACAACTGTTCTCAACAAAAGCTCAGTGCCGTTTTACGGGAAAGATTCAACCATGCCAGCGGGTGAGTGAGTGACAGACTGTGGTTTTAAAACTCGGAGCCTTACAAAATGGGCAAAGGCAGAAAGGTGACCATGGACAACTTCTTCACATCAATTTCCCTGGCAGACAAGTTGATTGCAAAACATACCAGCGGAGCTGTACTGTACATCACTGAGAGAGATCAACACTTATGGTGTACAGATATATAATGAACTAAAGTGTTTGGATCCTCAGCACCTTGCATCCCACTGTTGCCATCTGCCATATACAGATAGTCTTTCCATTTGCCAAACACCAAATATTATCTCCTTTTATTACATTAATATTATTCTATATAAATATAACCTATATTATATTCTATGCAATAGGTTGGTGTGGATGCAGTCGACGAGATGGCAAGACTGTACTCTGTAAAAGAAGATACTAGCCGCTGGCCTGTAGCAGTGTTCTACAAAGTGCTCGACATGGCTGTTATCAACGCGCACGTTGTACAAGCAATGCCTTGACAAGACAGTCAGCTGGAGACTTCATCATGGATCTGGCATGTGAGCTTCGTGAGAACCACATGAACACCAAGAAAGAAACTACAGCCGCCAAGCAGGCAGCAGGTCCTGCTCTCCCTCTTCCCCAAGCACCACAGCTACCGCTCTAGAAAAAGACGAAAATGTCACGTCGGCAGGTGCACACGTCGGCAGCCCCGAAGCTGTGTGCCGACTGTGGACCCGAAGCATAAAGAGAAGACGAGATTGAAACATGCATAAGGGCCGGTGTATAAGGGCACAATACAGTGTCTGATAAAAAAAGTCATTTGTTGATTGTATCTTGTCATTAATATATCTTTATGAAATTCATTCTTTACAATTGTCAATGCACTGGTACTTTTGTTCAGGAATACAGCAAATCATTTCACTTGCGCACTTGGCTGGTTATATTATCATCTTTTTAGTTTCTACTTCATCAAAATAAGCTGTAACAGGCCTTTAATGAATTACAATATCTCTATTACTAATCAAATCTACAAATAAAGTTGATCAAAGGGCCTCCCGAGTGGCACAGTGGTCTAAGGCAGACTGCTACGCAGTGCTAGCTGTGCCACTAGAGATTCTGGGTTTGAGTCCAGGCTCTGCCGCGACCGGGAGACCCACATGGCGGCGCACGATTGGCCCAGCGTAGTCCGGGTTAGGGGAGGGTTTGGCCGGCAGTGATGTACTTGTCCCATCGCGCACAAGGGACTCCTGTGGCGGGCCGGCCGCAGTGTACGCCGACACGGTCGCCAGGTGCACGGTGTTTCCTCCGACACATTGGTGCAGCTGGCTTCCGGGTTAAGTGGGCATTGTGTCAAGAAGCAGTGCAGCTTGGTTGGGTTGTGTTTCGGAGGACGCACGGTTACATTACATTTACATTTAAGTCATTTAGCAGACGCTCTTATCCAGAGCGACTTACAAATTGGTGCGTTCACCTTAAGACATCCAGTGGAACAGCCACTTTACAATAGTGCATCTAAATCTTTTAAGGGGGGGGGGGGGGGGTGAGAAGGATTACTTTATCCTATCCTAGGTATTCCTGAAAGAGGTGGGGTTTCAGGTGTCTCCGGAAGGTGGTGATTGACTCCGCTGTCCTGGCGTCGTGAGGGAGTTTGTTCCACCATTGGGGGGCCAGAGCAGCGAACAGTTTTGACTGGGCTGCGCGGGAACTGTACTTCCTCAGTGGTAGGGAGGCGAGCAGGCCAGAGGTGGATGAACGCAGTGCCCTTGTTTGGGTCTAGGGCCTGATCAGAGCCTGGAGGTACTGAGGCACAGGCAGGGAGCCCAGCCAACAGCGAGTTGCAGTAATCCAGACGGGAGATGACAAGTGCCTGGATTAGGACCTGCGCCGCTTCCTGTGTGAGGCAGGGTCGTACTCTGCGGATGTTGTAGAGCATGAACCTACAGGAACGGGCCACCGCCTTGATGTTAGTTGAGAACGACAGGGTGTTGTCCAGGATCACGCCAAGGTTCTTAGCGCTCTGGGAGGACACAATGGAGTTGTCAACCGTGATGGCGAGATCATGGAACGGGCAGTCCTTCCCCGGGAGGAAGAGCAGCTCCGTCTTGCCGAGGTTCAGCTTGAGGTGGTGATCCGTCATCCACACTGATATGTCTGCCAGACATGCAGAGATGCGATTCGCCACCTGGTCATCAGAAGGGGGAAAGGAGAAGATTAATTGTGTGTCGTCTGCATAGCAATGATAGGAGAGACCATGTGAGGTTATGACAGAGCCAAGTGACTTGGTGTATAGCGAGAATAGGAGAGGGCCTAGAACAGAGCCCTGGGGGACGCCAGTGGTGAGAGCGCGTGGTGAGGAGACAGCAGTGCGGAGCGCCTCCGTGATACAGAGAAGAGCAGTCTCAGTTGAATGACTAGTCTTGAAACCTGACTGATTTGGATCAAGAAGGTCATTCTGAGAGAGATAGCGGGAGAGCTGGCCAAGGACGGCACGTTCAAGAGTTTTGGAGAGAAAAGAAAGAAGGGATACTGGTCTGTAGTTGTTGACATCGGAGGGATCGAGTGTAGGTTTTTTCAGAAGGGGTGCAACTCTCGCTCTCTTGAAGACGGAAGGGACGTAGCCAGCGGTCAGGGATGAGTTGATGAGCGAGGTGAGGTAAGGGAGAAGGTCTCCGGAAATGGTCTGGAGAAGAGAGGAGGGGATAGGGTCAAGCGGGCAGGTTGTTGGGCGGCCGGCCGTCACAAGACGCGAGATTTCATCTGGAGAGAGAGGGGAGAAAGAGGTCAGAGCACAGGGTAGGGCAGTGTGAGCAGAACCAGCGGTGTCGTTTGACTTAGCAAACGAGGATCGGATGTCGTCGACCTTCTTTTCAAAATGGTTGACGAAGTCATCTGCAGAGAGGGAGGAGGGGGAGGGGGAGGAGGATTCAGGAGGGAGGAGAAGGTGGCAAAGAGCTTCCTAGGGTTAGAGGCAGATGCTTGGAATTTAGAGTGGTAGAAAGTGGCTTTAGCAGCAGAGACAGAAGAGGAAAATGTAGAGAGGAGGGAGTGAAAGGATGCCAGGTCCGCAGGGAGGCGAGTTTTCCTCCATTTCCGCTCGGCTGCCCGGAGCCCTGTTCTGTGAGCTCGCAATGAGTCGTCGAGCCACGGAGCGGGAGGGGAGGACCGAGCCGGCCTGGAGGATAGGGGACATAGAGAGTCAAAGGATGCAGAAAGGGAGGAGAGGAGGGTTGAGGAGGCAGAATCAGGAGATAGGTTGGAGAAGGATTGAGCAGAGGGAAGAGATGATAGGATGGAAGAGGAGAGAGTAGCGGGGGAGAGAGAGCGAAGGTTGGGACGGCGCGATACCATCCGAGTAGGGGCAGTGTGGGAAGTGTTGGATGAGAGCGAGAGGGAAAAGGATACAAGGTAGTGGTCGGAGACTTGGAGGGAGTTGCAATGAGGTTAGTGGAAGAACAGCATCTAGTAAAGATGAGGTCGAGCGTATTGCCTGCCTTGTGAGTAGGGGGGGGAAGGTGAGAGGGTGAGGTCAAAGAGGAGAGGAGTGGAAAGAAGGAGGCAGAGAGGAATGAGTCAAAGGTAGACGTGGGGAGGTTAAAGTCGCCCAGAACTGTGAGAGGTGAGCCGTCCTCAGGAAAGGAGCTTATCAAGGCATCAAGCTCATTGATGAACTCTCCGAGGGAACCTGGAGGGCGATAAATGATAAGGATGTTAAGCTTGAAAGGGCTGGTAACTGTGACAGCATGGAATTCAAAGGAGGCGATAGACAGATGGGTAAGGGGAGAAAGAGAGAATGACCACTTGGGAGAGATGAGGATCCCGGTGCCACCACCCCGCTGACCAGAAACTCTCGGGGTGTGCGAGAACATGTGGGCGGACAAAGAGAGAGCAGTAGGAGTAGCAGTGTTATCTGTGGTGATCCATGTTTCCGTCAGTGCCAAGAAGTCGAGGACTGAGGGAGGCATAGGCTGAGATGAACTCTGCCTTGTTGGCCGCAGATCGGCAGTTCCAGAGGCTACCGGAGACCTGGAACTCCACGTGGGTCGTGCGCGCTGGGACCACCAGATTAGGGTGGCCGCGGCCACGCGGTGTGGAGCGTTTGTATGGTCTGTGCAGAGAGGAGAGAACAGGGATAGACAGACACATAGTTGACAGGCTACAGAAGAGGCTACGCTAATGCAAAGGAGATTGGAATGACAAGTGGACTACACGTCTCGAATGTTCAGAAAGTTAAGCTTACGTAGCAAGAATCTTATTGACTAAAATGATTAAAATGATACAGTACTGCTGAAGTAGGCTAGCTGGCAGTGGCTGCGTTGTTGACTTTGTAGGCTAGCTGGCAGTGGCTGCGTTGTTGGCACTACACTAATCAAGTCGTTCCGTTGAGTGTGATAGTTTCTACAGTGCTGCTATTCGGGGGTAGCTGGCTAGCTAGCAGTGTTGATTACGTTACGTTGCGTTAAAAGAACGACAATAGATGGCTAGCTAACCTAGAAAATCGCTCTAGACTACACAATTATCTTTGATACAAAGACGGCTATGTAGCTAGCTATGTAGCTAGCTACGATCAAACAAATCAAGCCGTTGTACTGTAATGAAATGAAATGAAAATGTGATACTACCTGTGGAGCGAATGCGACCGGGTTGTTGAGTGAGGAAGTTCTATTCGGTAGACGTTGGCTAGCTGTTGGCTAGCTAGCAGTGTCTCCTACGTTAAGGACGACAAATAGCTGGCTAGCTAACCTCGGTAAATTAAGATAATCACTCTAAGACTACACACTCTAAACTACACAATTATCTTGGATACGAAGACAGCAAAGACAACTATGTAGCTAGCTAACACTACACTAATCAAGTCGTTCAGTTGAGTGTAATAGTTTTTACAGTGCTGCTATTCGGAAGACGGTGGACGTTTGCTAGCTGGCTAGCTGCTGGGCAGATAGCAGTGTAGACTACGTTAGGACGACGAAATACGATAATTACGCAATTATCTTTGATACAAAGACGGCTATGTAGCTAGCTAAGAAGAAATTGCTAAGATTAGACAAATCAAACCGTTGTACTATAATGAAATGTAATGAAATGTAATGAAAAGTTATACTACGTGCAGACCGAAGCGCTCGGATGCGACCGCTCGCTCCAACCCGGAAGTGATTCTCAACCTTCGCCTCTATCGAGTCCATACGGGAGTTGCAACGATGAGACAATTGGATACCACGAAACTGGGGATAAAAAGGAATTAAAAATAATAAAATAAATAAAGTTGATCAAATGGATTACACAAATGTTTTTTGTGTAAGGGAAACAAACATGTGTTATAGGCCTAGGTTTTTTCTAGGACTTAGAACTACACAAAACCTATCTATATATTTCCACAAATTTTCCTTTATTCATCCTTTACAATACAGACTATCAAGCGTGTTTGTGCACCTTGCTAGTTGATATGCATCTGATGCATATGCTAAAGGAGACGCCCAGCAACGTTCTCTAGCGGGTACTTATATGCTGAAAGGCCAGGCAGTTCTAGTGTTAAGTAGCAGTTAGCTGCTAGCATTCATAAAAAACTGAGCAAGCTAACGCTAGCAGTGCTAGCCCACCGGTGTTTGTTATCCACAGCTGGGCACAAATGCTTTAGGTGTGAGATGATTTCCACACAATCACAAGGTGAAGAACTGACAAATTAACAAGGATTTGTCTGCCCTAAATGCACCACCAAGAGGCTTAGAGGAAGAGATCCTCCGGCTGCGAGAAAAGGATAATCTGCTTTCTAAGTACACCGAACTCGCTGTAGCCCAAGCAAACCCAATCGCAGTTATAAATGCCTCCTATTGCAAAGCTGTCGATGAGTCGGGCGGCAGTGATCAGTCCCAAGCCAACAGACAGATGTCAACCTCAATTTTGCAGCCCATGGGAGACTGGACACTCGCAAGGCGTAGGAGATCGGGGAGGCAGTCTGGCCACCCTTCATCTACCCGATCCAGCTATCAAACAGCTTTGGCCCACTTGAGACGGACCTACCAGCCCCGGGAGTCAGCATGGATCCTGGGAGTATACCACCAGCCGGCGGCCTCCCTGTGGCACCCTCCCTCACGGCCACCACAGTTCTGTCTTGAGTCTGTGACCTGCTGAAGGGTTTCGGACCATCTTCCGACACCATCTGCTGTTGCGGGTGCGAAAAGTCTGGCTGGCTTGGCTCGAAGCCTTCATCCGCCCTGCCCGAGGCAGTCTCATCCTGCTCCCCCTCTTCCTTCTCCATTGGATTCCATCACAACCACCATCATTGTGGGCATCTTGATGGTGAGAGATTTTGGCCTGCCTACAGTCTGTGTTGACGGACCAAGAGCCACTGACACCCAGGAGCCCGTGTCCATGACATCAACTCCCTCCTGCCCAAGGTTCTGGCCAACCTCTCCAATATTGACACCATCGTCAATCACATACACTACCAGTCAAAAGCTTGGACACAACTACTCATTCAAGGGTTTTTCTTTATTTTTACATTGTAGAATAATAGTGAAGACATTAAAACTATGAAATAGCACCTTGTCCTGTTGAAAAACAAATGATAATCCCACTAAACGCAAACTAGATGGGATGGTTTATCGCTGCAGAATGCTGTGGTAGCATGCTGGTTAAGTGTGCCTTGAATTCTAAATAAATCACAGACAGCATCACCAGCAAAGCACCCCACACCTCCTCATCCATGCTTCACGGTGGGAACCACACATGTGGAGATCATCCATTCACCTACTCTGCATCTCAAAGACACAGCGGTTGGAAACGGAAATCTCAAATTTAGACTCATCGGACCAAAGTACAGATGTCCACAAGTCTAATGTCCATTGCTTGCGTTTCTTGGCACAAGCAAGTCTCTTCTTATTGGTGTACTTTAGTAGTGGTTTCTATGCAGCAATTCGACCATGAAGGACTAATTCACTCAGTCTCGTCTGAACCGTTGATGTTGAGATGTGTCTGTTATTTGAACTCTGAAGCATTTTTTGGGGGCTGCAATTTCTGAGGCTGGTAACTAATGAACTTATCCTCTGCAGCAGATGTAACTCTGGTTCTTCCTTTCCTGTGGCAGTCCTCATGAGAACTAGTTTCATCATAGAGCTTGATGTTTTTTTGCGACTGCACTTGAAGAAACGTTCAAAGTTAATGAAATGTTCCACATTAAGACATAAGTCAGTCAAAGTAATAATGCACAGTCATTTCTCTTTGCTTATTTGAGCTGTTCTTGCCATAATATTTACCAAATAGGGCTATCTGTATACCACCCCTACCTTGTCACAACACAACAGATTGGCTCAAACGCATTAAGGAAAGAAATTCCACAAATTAACTTTTACGAAGGCACACCCCACTCTTGATAAAAATGAAACTGATTCCAGGCGACTACTTCATGTAGCTGTACCAAAACATTCACAGGCTATTTTATCAAAAGTGGGGTTAGATGTTTATCAACTTTAAAAGCAGAATTACTTTCTCATTGTTTCTCAACTGCAGTGTATGATATATACTGAACAAAAATATAAATGCAACATGTAAAGTGTTGGTCCCATGTTTCATGAGCTGAAATAAAAGATCCCAGAAATGTTCAATACGCACAAAAAGCTTTTCTCAAATTGAGCACAAATATGTTTCCATCCCTGTTAGTGAGCATTTATCCTTTGCCAAGATAACCCATCTACCTGACAGGTGTGGCATATCAAGAAGCTGATTAAACTCCAAGATCATTACACAGGTGCACCTTGTGCTGGGGACAATAAAAGGCCACTAAAATGTGCAATTGTGACACAACTCCAATGCCACAGATGTTTCAAGATTTGAGGGAGCGTGCAATTGGCATGCTGACTGCAGGAATGTCCACCAGAGTTGTTGCCAGAGAAATTAATGTTAATTTCTCTACCATAAACCGCCTCCAACGTCGTTTTAGAGAATTTGGCAGTATGTCCAACCGGCCTCACAACCACAGACCGCGTGTATGGTGTTGTGTGGGCGAGTGGTTTGCGGATGTCAACGTTGTGAACAGAGTGCCCCATGGTGGAGGTGGGGTTATAGTATGGGCAGGCATAAACTACAGACAACAAACACAATTGCATTTTATCGATGGACTTTTGAATGCACAGAGATACCGTGACGAGATCCTAAGGCACGTTGTCGTGCCATTCATCCACTGCCATTACCTCATGTTGTACCATGATTATGCACAGCCCCATGTCGTAAGGATCTGTATACAATTCCTGAAAGCTGAAAATGTCCCAGTTCTTCCATGTCCTGCATACTTACCAGATATGTCACACATTGAGCATGTGTAGGATGCTCTGGATCGACGTGTATGACAGCGCATTCCAGTTCCCGACAATATCCAGCCACTTCGCACAGCCATTGAAGAGGAGTGGGACAACATTCCACAGGCCACAATCAACAGCCTAATCAACTCTATGCAAAGGAGATGTGTCACACTGCATGAGGCAAATCGTGGTCACACCAGATACATGTTTTTTTAAAGCTATCCACCTGTGACCAAGAGATGCATATCTATATTCCCAGTCATGTGAAATCCATAGATTAAATTGATTTCCTTATATGAACTGTAACTCAGGAAAATCTTTGAAATTGTTGCGTTTACATTTCTGTTCAGTATACCATTTTGTAGCCAGTCTACTTTTATACAATGTAAAAAACACTATTTAAAATGTTGTTGCATAGGACGGAATCCAGGTGGTGGGTCACATATACAATATGAACGAGAATGTTTTATGGAGCGGTTGACCTCAGAGAATCGTGTGTGTGTGTCTGGGGTAATGTGCTCTCGGTAAGGTGTTGGTAATGTCATATCCCTACCTCTTCAGTACTGAGCCCAAGAAATGAGTCTTCTAAAGGTTCGGTTTCTGTCCCGTCCTCCTCGTTTTGCTCCTTAGCCTGGATGATACTTTCATTATCATCCTCCTCCTGGGGGGAAGCAAACAATGTCAATAAATAGTCTTGAGCATGTAAATACGACTTGTAAACAATGTTACACTTTGACAGGGTATTTCTACCTTATCAACTGGCTTGCATTCCCATAAGCGCACAATATCCTGTTGATAAATGTCAGTACACTGTCAAGCTGACACGGTATTTACTCTATTTCTCATGTACCGTCTGATTCACCCTTGCACGGTCAAACACCCCCCCCACACACACACACCCCCCTCTGACTCTGGGTGTGAGTTAAACCTGGGATGATAAACCGAAAATGACATACAACAACATTGCCTTCCTCTTACTGAAGCATTTATTGTACATCTGATAAGTCACAGCATTCTGGGAGTATATCATTTATTTCTTACCTCTTAATATGGAGTTCATGGCACTGTGACAGAGAAGTCCGTCACAGGCCCCAGGCAGCATTTGGTACACTAACACGCACACACACGCTCATCACGCCTCCCTGCTCCATTATCAGCTACGTTAATAATGTGGGTCGACACATAAGTTAACGTCCCTATCTTAGTACATACATTTCACACTTAACTCCCATCAATAACCCGGTTATGGTATAAAGAATATACAGATAAGCATTCATGTTTAATGTAAGCAATGTTTATTATACTCAATGTTATGGATGAGCACTTTGTTGGTTTGGTTCTGTTCCCTCTCTCCATCACTGTAGCTTCCGGGTATGCTGGATAAGGACCAGAGCTAAGGGAATCGGGCTGACTTTGTAGTGCCTGTCCCGAATGGCTCGTTAATGTAAATGGCCATATTAAAAGACACCATGTCAGTAGGGATATGATTTTGTAAATGTTATATTGGGATATTGTTTCATAAAAAATATGTTGCAATGTATATACTTTAGTATGTTTAGTTGAATGGAAAATGTTGGTTTGAATAGGTAACTGCTTAATTAATTAGTGTTAATTGTTCTGATGGGAGGGGCTACCCCTACAAAAGGAGCCTCTCTTTCAGTTCATTGAGGAAGGCATTTTGGATTGAGCTGTGGATGGGGCAGCATTGTTTTAAACTGTCCCCATCAGGTATACTTTTGATGGCAGTACTGTTGTTTTTCTTCTGGAATCACTATGTAAATAAACACCCTTGCCAGAATAACTTTTGCGGCTCCGCCATCTTTTTAATTTGATAGAGGTTAGGTTTTCCAGTTTAGCCTTCTGGCCTACTCTACGTGACATATGGTGGCAGCGGTGGGATGGCGCACCGCAAATCAGTGAATTCATCCCTCCTCTCAAGGCAGGTGAAAAGTTGCTGGAAAAGGGCTACCATGGTTGTGTGTGGTTCTGGTACCCCAACTGCTCCTTCAGTCAGCTGGTCTTTTATGACTATCTGCTGGTTCAACTGGTAGCTCAAACGGTTATGGTTGTGTTTGGCCCCTTGGTCGGGCTCCTAGTTCCTCATACTTTACCTCTCCTTCACCAGACGATTCCATGGTGTTCCACCCCGTTTCAACTTCAGGTACCTTTCCTATGTCACGTAGAGTAGGCCAGAAGGCTAAACTGGAAAACCTAACCTCTATCAAAAATAAAAAGATGGCGGAGCCGCAAAAGTTATTCTGTGCAAGGGTGTTTATTTACATAGTGAATAAACACCCTTGGAGTGGAGCAGAGACAAACGTGCCATTTGCAGTTAATAGGACTACATCTAATTTATTTATAAATCCCAAGCATCAGTAGTTGTCACAAAGTGCTTACACAGAAACCCAGCGTAAAACCCCAAAGAGCAAGCAATGCATTAGCATGGTGGCTAGGAAAAACGACCTACATCAAGTAGCCTAGGTCTAGCGCTGGAAAGTTGTTGTAGGACATGAGTTTACATTTACTGATAATCAATCAATATAGCAGCAATATTGGATTCAGAGTTAGCAATCTAGCTAAGTGTTTTGAGGTGGGGAATAATATAGTGGCAAGAAAAAGTATGTGAACCCTTTGGAATTACCTGGATTTCTGCATAAATGTGTCATTTGTCACAACAATAGACAGTGTGTTTACAATAATTTGTGTGTTAGATTATTTTTGTCTATGTTTAAACATTCACACAAAAGTATGTGAACCCTTAGGCTACTAACTTTTCCAAAAGCTAATTGGAGTCAGGGGTCAGCTAACCTGGAGTCCAATCAATAAGACGAGATTGGAGATGTTGGTTAGAGCTGCCCTGCCCTATAAAACACTCACAAAATTTGAATTTGCTATTCACAAGAAGCATTGCCTGATGTGAACCATGCCTCAAACAAAAGAGATCTCAGAAGATCTAAGAATTGTTGATTTGTATAAAGCTGGAAAGGGTTACAAAAATATCTCAAAGCCTTGATGTTCATCAGTCCACAGTAAGACATATGGTCTATAAATGGAGAAAGCTCAGCACTGTTGCTACTCTCCCTAGGAGTGGCTGTCCTGCAAAGATGACTGCAAAAGCACAGCGGAGAATGCTCAATGAGGTTAAGAAGAATCCTAGCGTGTCAGCTAGACTTACAGAAATCTCTGAAACATGCTAACATCTCTGACAAGTCTACGATACGTAAAACACTAAACAAGAATGGTGTTTTATGGGAGGATCCCACGGAAGATGCCACTGCTGTCCAAAAAAAACATTGCTGCATGTCTGAAGTTAGCGAAAGAGCACCCGGATGTTCCACAGCGCTACTGGCAAAATATTCTGTGGACAGATTAAACTAAAGTTGAATTGTTTGGAAGGAACACAATACTATGTGTGGAGAAAAAAAGGCACAGCACACCAACATCAAAACCAACTGTAAAGTATGGTGTATGGAGCATCATGGTTGGGGCTGCTTTAGGGCCTGGACAGCTTGCTATCATTAACGGAAAAATGAATTCCCAAGTTTATCAAGACATTTTGCAGGAGAATGTAAGGCTATCTGTCCGCCAAAGTGGGTGATGCAACAGGACAACGACCCAAAACACAGAAGGAAATCAACAACAGAATGGCTTCACCAGAAGAAAATACGCTTTCTGGACTGGCCCAGTCAGAGTCCTGACCTCAACCCAATTTAAAATGCTGTATCATGACCTTGAGCGGTTCACACCAGACATCCTAAGAATACTGCTCCAGACATCCTAAGAATACTGCTCAACTGGAACAGTTTTGTAAAGAGGAATGGTCCAAAATTCCTCCTGACTGTTTGGTTGAGTTTATTGCTGCCTAAGGTGGGTAACCAGTTATTAAATCCAAGGGTTCACATACTTTTTACACCCTACACTGTGAAAGTTTACACAGTATGTTCAATAAAGACATGAAAACATATTGTTTGTGCGTTATTAGTTTAAGCACACTGTGTAAATATTGTTGTGACTTAGAGGAAGGTCAGATCAAATGTTATAACCAATTTATGTAGAAATCCAGATAATTCCAACAGGTTCACATACTTTTTCTTGCCACTGTAGCTTACTTTATTTAACCTAGTTAAGTCCATTAAGAACTTCTTATTTACAATGATGGCCTACTTGGCGAGGCCAATTGTGTGCCGCCTTATGGGACTCTCAATCACGGCAGGATGTGATACAGCCTGGATTCAAACCAGGAACTGTAGTGATACCTCTTGCACTAAGATGCAGTGCCTTAGACCACTGCGCCACTCGGGAGCAAGATGTCGGCAAATTCTCTGAAGATCCAAAAATAAATCTGATATTTCTGGATTTTATTTTGCCAGGTTGCCCATCAAAATGTAAAATCATGCATTCCCTGGATGTTAGATGAAATTGCTTACTTTTTCAACATAGGCTACCATCAGTTCTTACTTGGCACTGAAAGCATTTTGTCTAGAGCCCTGCCGCTAATGTAAAGTAACTGTCCATTAAGACATTTTGTTTTATCGTTGTATTTGTAATCAAGCAAAATAGTTACATTCATCACAATATGACTAAGTCCATATCACCCAGCTCTAGCACTTCTGTAAAAAATAATGGTAATTTATCGTTAGTGTGCGTACCTGGTCCCTCTTCTTGATCTCCTCCACCTGGCGGAGCTGCTCGGAGGAGAGCACGTTTTCGATCCTCTGCATGTCCCTCATCAGCAGCCTCTGGGACTCCAGGAACTGGTCGTTGGCCCGCTGCCACGTGTGCTTCAGCTGGTTGTGCTGCTGCCGCTCCAGCTCCAGTAGGTGACAAACTAAGAAAATATGGCATTTAGAAAAGGGGGTGGGGGAGATTGAGAGAAGTGGAGGTAAAGAGAAAGAATACTGTGCTGTACTCTTGTATTGAAGACTCTCACATATTCTTTCCTAAAGTTTTACAGCATGCATTTGAATAAAGCTTTACAAGTGAGTCACCTTCATGGAGCTCTTTACGTAGTTTCTCTGCATCCTCCTGCAGGACAGACTTCTGAGTGTTGAGCACCGCCACGTACATCTCCAGGTCTGTGCGGCAGGATTTCTCTGCTTCCAGGACATGATTGAGCTCCTTTACCTACAGAATGAAAATTTGTCATCTAACTCATGACATATTTCAACTGTAAGACATTTTTTGAAATTTTTTCCCCCCTCTGTATCACTTCAGACAGTTTTCCCTATAAATGTCATAAATAATCAACACAAAAACATGTTCCTTTGCAAAGGATATAACCCATACCTCAATTGACATTTTGGACAGATAACATTGTTTTGTTAATAAAATTAGCATCATGGAGTTTTTGTATTGTAAAAGTCTAACTTCCACAGCATCCATTTTCCTTTCCAGTCCCCGTTGACTAACCTTTGAGGCTTCCAGCTCCTTTACCCTGTCCTCTGCCATTGTCAGCTTGGCTTTCAGAGCTGCCATCTCTTGCTCCATGGGCATCACCACCGACCGCAGCTTCTCTGCACCTTCCTGAGCCTTGGGGGGAAAAAATACATTCAAATCAAGTCCAACTCTATTGACCTTGAATCAAAACAGACAAATAAGTCGAATCTAAAACAAAAGTGCTCAATTCCATTTAAATTCAGTCAATTCAGGAAGTAATCTAAAATTATAATTCTCGTCAACGCTTCTCTATAAGGAAATTGTTTTGGAATTGGTATTTCTGTTTCCTTCCTGAATTGAAATGGAATTGACCCCAACCCTGACAAAAGGAAACATGTACTCTGATGTCCCCCCCCCCAGGTGTGAAACCAGCCTACCTTTTTCATGTCGTTCTCCAAGTTCTCTTCCTCCTGTCCACCCTCTGAGAGCCGGTGTCTCAGCTCGCCCATCTCCCTCTCCACCGCCTCCCTGTACTGGTTCCATTGAGCACGCTCCTGCTCCAGGCGCTGGTGGAACTGCACCTCGTACTCACGCACTGTGTCTGGGGGGGGGAGCATTGACTGGTACTGTGTTGAAACTGATCCTCAGTGTAAAGCGTAGCAGTTCATTTGCAACCAGGCTTATCACTGCTTAACTCTTCAACTCAACTTATTTAGCCACAGAATTGTAATCCTATTCTATTTTAATGTCTGCGTGTCAGGCTAAGATGATACGTCATCAAGGCTGTAACAGAATGAATGACTGCCTTTTATGAAGGCCTAGACTAGACTAAATGTTACATGGGTTACAGTTTTTCTGAAAGCCTTCCAACATTGTCACCAACTAGATACTGAATGGCTAAATGAAAGCCAGAGGAGGCAAAGTAGAGTTCGCCTAGCTACCTTTCATGATGGCCTGTAGGGAGGTCACCTCCTCCTGCCACTGTCCCTTGACCTGGTCAACGGCCTCCTGCTTGGTGCTCTCTGACACAGTGGCCACTGCCTTGATGTTCTCCATGTCTGCCTGGGCCTGTTCCAGCTGGGCCTGGACACGACTCAGCTCCGAATGGGCTCCCTCCAGAGACGCTGCCTGGCTTTTCAGCTCCTCTGGGGAAGAAAATTGAGGAACTGAGGAAAATACAAGAGAGTTACCCCATGATAAGGCCGGATATGTTCCAGGAGACCAGGGCACGGGCGCCGAAGACGTGGATGTCGATTAAGGCAACCCGACGCACCTCTCTGAATCAGAGGGGTTGAATTAAATGCGGAAGACATTTCAGTTGTACAACTGACTAGGTATCCCCCTTGCCCTCTCCCATATTCATGAAGCTTACAATTAGTTGGGAGTTTACAATTAGCAAAATGGCATGATAGTCAACATCCCTAGTTCAATGATCTTGTAAAAAATAAAAAAAATTAAGTGACGTGAAATCACAATTCAGATATGGTCCTGCATATGACCGCTAGGGGGAAATACAGTTCTGACTACCGACCAAATAGTGCTCACCTCCATTGCAAAGGCTGTGGGGATGGCAGTCCAAGAAGGAGTGTGTGGCTAAGATGCACATCTCTCTCCAAACAAGTGGTGCACATTCATTGTTTCATAACATGCGAATTGTTTGCGTTTGACTGTTAATGTCTATCAATTTACCATTACATAACGGTAAATATAATACTGGTGATATACATTATTTCCTATCACTTCTAATAGTGTTTGGTTACGGTAATTTCTGTTAATGCATGCAATATATTATTATTCGTCATTTATTCATTCTCATTCTCAGAGTTGACATGTAGTTTGCAGAGTGCACAACCTATGCTACACTTGTGAGAAACAAGTTTTGGGTTATTTCATTCCATTTACGAGCTGTCAATTTAGTTAATGTCTTTTGTTTGGTGCGCTCGCTCCTGTCAATGTTGAATAAGGACACGCACCTGATTACGCATAGAAGTAGGCCTATAGGCTACCTGGCCTGCACGCAAAAGTAGGCATATAAAATGTTCTCATTAGAGGATCTGATAGTATTTCTGATTGGCTTAACGCACCACGACTAATGAGCTGTGGAGCTTTCTTCCCCGCAAACAGCAAGAAAACAAAGTCTATTTTTACATCCATTGAGAATGTCAATATTTCTTCAATGTATTTGAAAAATCTTTCGATACCCACTCTGCGAGAAAGGAAAAAATGTCATGCTCTGATCCAGTGGAAACTTATCCCTTGAGCAAATAGCCTACAGCTGTGTCTGTCCCGAGCTCACTGGAGCTGGAAATTCTGAGGGCCCAGAATATTTTATACAATGTTGCAATTTTGTTAGCACAAGCTTCAGGCCAGACCCAAGTTGAAAGAAAGTTTCAAGTTTGGCTACGCATGGCGTGTCTGCAACAATGTGATTCATAGGATTATTTTATTAAAATCTGAATATTTTATACCTGCAGACTGCAATGTTTTTATTTGTTGCCTTTATGTAGGCTATTTTTAAATAGTTGGCATTAAGTTACTTTTTAGGTTTGTATCATTTTAATTTGGATTGAATTTTGATTAACCACATGACAATGATTGAGATACAGTACCTAAACTTTATTTAAATTAAACTGTTCCACAAAAATGTGCATATGAATACCATAATGGCACGCAGATCAGTAGAAATGTTTTCAACATGAGAAAGGTTGCCACCTCCTCGCCTAGCCTACTACCTCCTCGCCTAGCCTAGCCTACTACCTCCTCGCCTAGCCTCGCCTAGCACCTCCTCGCCTACTACCTCCTCGCCTAGCCTCGCCTAGCACCTCCTCGCCTAGCACCTCCTCGCCTAGCCTACTACCTCCTCGCCTAGCCTACTACCTCCTCGCCTAGCCTCTCGCCTAGCCTACTACCTCCTCGCCTAGCCTACTACCTCCTCGCCTAGCCTACTACCTCCTCGCCTAGCCTACTACCTCCTCGCCTAGCCTACTACCTCCTCGCCTAGCCTACTACCTCCTCGCCTAGCCTACTACCAGCAACTTCAGAAGAGCAGAATCTGCTGAAAGCCAGCGGGAGAAGGAAGGTTGAGTCGGGTTAAGTTTTTTTTTTTTTTCTACCGTGGATGCAGTGGATTGAGAAGCAACCCATGCAAAAAAATATATATCTCTAGCTTAAAAGACAGCTTTTGATGGGGATGTTTTTATTATGTTAGACGTCTGCAGGGAAATGGAAATTGTAGGCTAAGGGGTGTTTCAATTAAGTTTTTTTTCTAAATGTTAATGATCCCTAATTCAGGTCACACCCCTACATTGAACAGTCACCTTCTTTGGACATGTAGAGCTCTTTGAACTTGGCCCGTTTCTGGTTGAACTCAGACTCCAGTTGTTGTTTGAGCTTGAAGAACTCTGCTCTCTCCTGCTCCAGGGCTGCCATTCGCTGCTGGAGCACCACTAAGGAAGAGGACAAAACAAGAACACTAAAGAAACTTCCAGAAATAAAAAGGTATTTCTCTTTACAACCAGCAGCCTGAAAGAGGGGATGTTATTTATTTTAAGGGGGAATCTGGTCAAAAAAAGTATTGCCCAGGCAGGACTGAGTGGGGGAGGTAATTTGGTCTTCACTTCAACAATAAGCACGGTTGGTGTTTTTTATAGCATACAATAAATGGAGGTCTAACTGGTGGACAAAGAGCAAATCAATCTCACTAATTGTAGTGCATCAAAAAGGATGACACCTGTGCAGTACAAAATACAAAGCAGCATTCTAGGGGCAAGATCTATTAATGACTGTATTGGCATACTGACAGTGTCAGCAAAAGGTTTAACCATTAAGACACGCAAACTAAACAAAGATCTATGACATGAGCCTACCAAAGAACAAACTCGAGGTTTTCCAAGTTGTTCAGAGGTTCAAGTTTATACATAAAACAACATGGGGTGCCTGAAAAGTAACTTCCCCGGTGTCCAACATAATGGTTATATAGCCTACTTCTTAGTCAATTTCCAGCGCAGAATGTACACTAGTTGCAAGTTCCAATCTTTGTTGATTTGGGGCTTAAGGCCTACTTGAAGTATAGGCCCATCTGTCCACTAGCTTTAGGCTACATACTGTACAGTTTTTCCCCATTCTTAATAATGCATAGCCTAACTCACTACTCAAAAAGACAACAAACCAATCTCAGTCGTTATGGAGAGCATAAACGTAGGTTTCCTAATAAATCAGTATTACTTGGAAAGCATGCCTGAATGTTAAATAAAATTGCATTTGAACTTATTGCACATGCGCAAATTCATGTAAACATCGGCATTGTCATGACACATTTCATTATCTCCTTTGCCAGATTTGGTGTAACTAGTTAAGAGAAAAATAATCCTTTCAATTCAATCATAGGCTCAATGTATAAAGACATGTTGGCTTACAATTTATCTGTGGAGTGTGGCTAACGTTACTAGCTTGCTAGTAAACTAAACTAGTCTGGAGCAAAACGTCATACATTGGCCCGTCCCCAAACCGTTACCTGTATAACTTTAGGGCTAGACGCTACATTTTGCAAACCAGGGCAGGGGATGGAGAACTAAATGACTGAATATTCATGTGTCAATAAAAACTGTTTTCAAAAACGTTTGCTACATGTACAAATATAACCACCACTATCCAACTTCCACTCCGTCGAATAACTCGCATACTGTCAAGCGCTGCAAAACAATGACAGCTAGCTAGCTAACGTAGTTAGCATCAACACAGTTCGACTATGTAGTTAAGCGTCGTTTGTGGCTAAAATAGATCCAGACAGGTGGGTCAGCAATCATATGCCATTCTTATCGCGCAAAATGTAACGATACATGTATTTTCTAACAAAGTATGCACATCTAGTTTGATGCCCGTGAAGCTCGCTATGTAATATATACATCCATTGTGAACCGTGAAATAATGGCCAAGTATAGGTAAGGTTGGTGACACGTCGGGTGATGGTGCTAGCTAAACCGAAGATTCACAGGCCGCTTATAGTATCTGGATTAGCTCGAAACGTCACCACATCATATACTTCCAAAAAAGAACAAGCTTTACCGTCGTGCTGGGGCTGCCGGGCGGATTCCGTGGCCTGTTCGGCCATGGTTTCCAGGGAGGTGGAAATGCTATGACCAGCTTGGTGTAGGAGAAAACTAGATAGAAGTGTCCAAGAAAACAGGCTGCCTGCTACATGGAAGGCAACATAATTGGAGAAACAGCTCTTTTTCTTCTTCGGCGGTTGGCATACAACGTTATGGTGCATTACTGCCACCTACTGCACTGCAGTGTGTGCCAGCGACAGTGTGAAACTAAATCCTACTAGCCAGCCCTGTTTCTCTTTAAAAAAATATTTGCGACTGTATCGAATGAAGTTCTACTCTATATACTATTTTCAACATACTCAATATAAAATTGACTGTATCTCCTCCCTTATACTAGATCTCAGCCTCTCTCTTTAACTCTCATACTGCCCACACGGTATCAATACATGCCCCACTGTCTCTGTTTCCTTGCAATAATCACATTCCTGTTGGATGCTTTCCTATCACATTTAAAGTCTTATTCATTTTACATTTACATTATAGTATTTAGCAGACACTCTTATCCAGAGCGACTTACAGTTAGTGCATTCATCTTAAGATAGCTAGGTGGGACAACCACATATAACAGGCGTAGAAAGTAAATGTTCTTCCTCAGTAACATAGCTATCAGTAGAGTCAGAGCTAGAATTGGGGGGAGGGGGGGGGGTGCAAGTCCTGGTTAATTTTATTATTTATTTTCGAGGTGATGAGGATTAAACCCCACCACTTTAAGGAAACCTAGGATAGGATAAAGTAATCCTTCTCCCCCCCCCCCCCTTAAAATATTTAGATGCACTATTGTAAAGTGGCTGTTCCACTGGATGTCATAAGGTGAAAGCACCAATTTGTAAGTCGCTCTGGATAAGAGCGTCTGCTAAATGACTTAAATGTTAAATGTAAATGTAAAATTATTTAAGATATTGTTTGGGCACCCCTACAATTGACATACACAACTTTATCCACCAAAACTACACAATCCTATGTCCCATGCCTTCCAGCACACTTCCCACATCTTGGAATCTCCTTCCTATATACTGCTGCAACATGACCATGGAACAATGCAGTGGATACGGCACAAAAGCTCTAACAGGATAACTAATATATCCTTACATTACTTTGTTGGGTAGAGACTGACTCAACACTCAAAGGGACTGACAGTGACTCCTCTGTTTCACCACACTCCCCACCAAATGGCAGGCATCACAAACACACGGAATCTTCAACTTCAATTGCTCCATCTACATAATGAATGCTACCCCAGAAAACACTCCTTTCAATTGTGCCCTGTTCCTAAGAGCAAAACAAGAAATTTATATTGATCTACCTACTGTACTGGATTGTGAGGCTCCTGTGTTTCCGCCAATTACGTATATAAACCCTGGATTGCTGATGCTATGTATTGGCCATTGAGAGGCTTCGAAGCCACCGGTCGACCATATTGGCACTCCCGAGTATGAGCAGTCCTCCATAGGAATGAATGGAATTCTACAATATTTCAATTAAATGTTTCAAGGACACAATTAAATTAATTGTAGTATTTTGTTCTTGTAGTGGGGACAGTAACATTAGAACCTAAATAAATAAATAACTTTAAGGAAAGAAATATATTTTCATGTTTTACTCACATAATATAATTTAAAGTATGCATTATGGTGTCTGTGATATAATACATGTGTCAAAGGCAAATGTAGACATTAATAAATGCATTTCTAAATATTTGTAGTACAAGATTACCAAAATGGCTGTGCAGTGGGTTAAATACAGCAGCCCCTGTCAGTCATTCGGAGTTAATACACATCATTGGTTTCCACCTACTGTTCTGGAGTGTGAATTCCTCACACTTCATGACACGAAAGAGAAGGGCAAAAGGATGGGGAAAAGGGAAGAAAAATTGCCCTACCAACTAACCCTACACCCATTAAAACCTCACCACTATTCCACTACTTGGCCCTATCTGATCCAACATCAGGCCAGCAGCCAGAACATCGTTTAACACACCTTGTAACTCCTCTGCAGTAAAATCTCGTACACCCAAGTACTTCCCTGCCACCACAACATTTATTTTCTGTGATTTACGTTCTATTTCTGTGGTACAGTCAATAACCGTGGCTATGAACGGTAAGAAGCCAACCTTAAAGAAACACAGTATTCCTATCACTCTATATTGGCCACGGCCTACTCACAGGGAGCTTCTTAGGATCCCTCGCCCTGGACCCATCTTCCTTTATTACTCTCTTGATTGCCTCAGCAAAGGACACCTTCTGTTCTACTCTGATCCTGGCAACCTCGACCTGCCTTTCTTTCATCAGACACTTCTGATCTCCAGCACCATGGTTTCCCCTGCAGTTAACACACACAGCTTTTTCCCTCAACACTACACATTCCTTTGTCTCATGCCCTCGTGTACACTTCACATATAAAAATCTCCCTCCAACACACTGCTGCAACATCAAATCAAATCAAATCAAATCAAATTTATTTATATAGCCCTTCGTACATCAGCTGATATCTCAAAGTGCTGTACAGAAACCCAGCCTAAAACCCCAAACAGCAAACAATGCAGGTGTAAAAGCACGGTGGCTAGGAAAAACTCCCTAGAAAGGCCAAAACCTAGGAAGAAACCTAGAGAGGAACCAGGCTATGTGGGGTGGCCAGTCCTCTTCTGGCTGTGCCGGGTAGAGATTATAACAGAACATGACCAAGATGTTCAAATGTTCATAAATGACCAGCATGGTCGAATAATAATAAGGCAGAACAGTTGAAACTGGAGCAGCAGCACAGTCAGGTGGACTGGGGACAGCAAGGAGTCATCATGTCAGGTAGTCCTGGGGCACGGTCCTAGGGCTCAGGTCCTCCGAGAGAGAGAGAAAGAAAGAGAGAATTAGAGAGAGCATATGTGGGGTGGCCAGTCCTCTTCTGGCTGTGCCGGGTGGAGATTATAACAGAACGTGGCCAAGATGTTCAAATGTTCATAAATGACCAGCATGGTTGAATAATAGTAAGGCAGAACAGTTGAAACTGGAGCAGCAGCATGGCCAGGTGGACTGGGGACAGCAAGGAGTCATCATGTCAGGTAGTCCTGGGACATGGTCCTAGGGCCCAGGCCAGTTGAAACTGGAGCAGCAGCATGGCCAGGTGGACTGGGGACAGCAAGGAGTCATCATGTCAGGTAGTCCTGGGGCATGGTCCTAGGGCTCAGGTCCTCCGAGAGAGAGAAAGAAAGAGAGAAGGAGAGAATTAGAGAACGCACACTTAGATTCACACAGGACACCGAATAGGACAGGAGAAGTACTCCAGATATAACAAACTGACCCTAGCCCCCGACACATAAACTAATGCAGCATAAATACTGGAGGCTGAGACAGGAGGGGTCAGGAGACACTGTGGCCCCAACCCGAGGACACCCCGGACAGGGCCAAACAGGAAGGATATAACCCCACCCACTTTGCCAAAGCACAGCCCCCACACCACTAGAGGGATATCTTCAACCACCAACTTACCATCCTGAGACAAGGCCGAGTATAGCCCACAAAGATCTCCGCCACGGCACAACCCAAGGGGGAGGCGCCAACCCAGACAGGCCGACCACAACAGTGAATCAACCCACCCAGGTGACGCCCCCCCCAGGGACGGCATGAGAGAGCCCCAGTAAGCCAGTGACTCAGCCCCGTAACAGGGTAGAGGCAGAGAATCCCAGTGGAAAGAGGGGAATCGGCCAGGCAGAGACAGCAAGGGCGGTTCGTTGCTCCAGAGCCTTTCCGTTCACCTTCCCACTCCTGGGCCAGACTACACTCAATCATATGACCCACTGAAGAGATGAGTCTTCAGTAAAGACTTAAAGGTTGAGACCGAGTTTGCGTCTCTGACATGGGTAGGCAGACCGTTCCATAAAAATGGAGCTCTATAGGAGAAAGCCCTGCCTCCAGCTGTTTGCTTAGAAATTCTAGGGACAATTAGGAGGCCTGCGTCTTGTGACCGTAGCGTACGTGTAGGTATGTACGGCAGGACCAAATCAGAGAGATAGGTAGGAGCAAGCCCATGTAATGCTTTGTAGGTTAGCAGTAAAACCTTGAAATCAGCCCTTGCTTTGACAGGAAGCCAGTGTAGAGAGGCTAGCACTGGAGTAATATGATCAAATTTTTGGTTCTAGTCAGGATTCTAGCAGCCGTATTCAGCACTAACTGAAGTTTATTTAGTGCTTTATCCGGGTAGCCGGAAAATAGAGCATTGCAGTAGTCTAACCTAGAAGTGACAAAAGCATGGATTAATTTTTCTGCATCATTTTTGGACAGAAAGTTTCTGATTTTTGCAATGTTACGTAGATGGAAAAAAGCTGTCCTCGAAATGGTCTTGATATGTTCTTCAAAAGAGAGATCAGGGTCCAGAGTAACGCCGAGGTCCTTCACAGTTTTATTTGAGACGACTGTACAACCATTAAGATTAATTGTCAGATTCAACAGAAGATCTCTTTGTTTCTTGGGACCTAGAACAAGCATCTCTGTTTTGTCCGAGTTTAATAGTAGAAAGTTTGCAGCCATCCACTTCCTTATGTCTGAAACACATGCTTCTAGCGAGGGCAATTTTGGGGCTTCACCATGTTTCATTGAAATGTACAGCTGTGTGTCATCCGCATAGCAGTGAAAGTTTACATTATGTTTTCGAATAACATCCCCAAGAGGTAAAATATATAGTGAAAACAATAGTGGTCCTAAAACAGAACCTTGAGGAACACCGAAATTTACAGTTGATTTGTCAGAGGACAAACCATTCACAGAGACAAACTGATATCTTTCCGACAGATAAGATCTAAACCAGGCCAGAACATGTCCGTGTAGACCAATTTGGGTTTCCAATCTCTCCAAAAGAATGTGGTGATCGATGGTATCAAAAGCAGCACTAAGGTCTAGGAGCACGAGGACAGATGCAGAGCCTCGGTCCGTTGCCATTAAAATGTCATTTACCACCTTCACAAGTGCCGTCTCAGTGCTATGATGGGGTCTAAAACCAGACTGAAGCATTTCGTATACATTGTTTGTCTTCAGGAAGGCAGTGAGTTGCTGCGCAACAGCCTTCTCTAAAATTTTTGAGAGGAATGGAAGATTCGATATAGGCCGATAGTTTTTTATATTTTCTGGGTCAAGGTTTGGCTTTTTCAAGAGAGGCTTTATTACTGCCACTTTTAGTGAGTTTGGTACACATCCAGTGGATAGAGAGCCGTTTATTATGTTCAACATAGGAGGGCCAAGCACAGGAAGCAGCTCTTTCAGTAGTTTAGTTGGAATAGGGTCCAGTATGCAGCTTGAAGGTTTAGAGGCCATGATTATTTTCATCATTGTGTCAAGAGATATAGTACTAAAAGACTTGAGCGTCTCTCTTGATCCTAGGTCCTGGCAGAGTTGTGCAGACTCAGGACAACTGAGGTTTGGAGGAATACGCAGGTTTAAAGAGGAGTCCGTAATTTGCTTTCTAATAATCATAATCTTTTCCTCAAAGAAGTTCATGAATTTATCACTGCTAAAGTGAAAGTCATCCTCTCTTGGGGAATGCTGCTTTTTAGTTAGCTTTGCGACAGTATCAAAAAGGAATTTCGGATTGTTCTTATTTTCCTCAATTAAGTTAGAAAAATAGGATGATCGAGCAGCAGTAAGGGCTCTTCGGTACTGCACGGTACCGTCCTTCCAAGCTAGTCGGAAGACTTCCAGTTTGGTGTGGCGCCATTTCCGTTCCAATTTTCTGGAAGCAAGCTTGCTGACCATAAGTTTGGCACTTAAAACGCTGTAATGGGTTTGGTACAAAGGTTCTCACAGGATAACTGGATAACGGACACAGTAATGGCGCCGAAAGAGTTGGCCGCGGTTTTACGATCCTGTAACCAATTGTGCCATTGTGTATGTTCTTTCGCATTATTTGTAACTTATTTTGTACATAATGTTTCTGCCACCATGGCTTATGACTGAAAAGAGCTTCTTGATATCAGGGCAGTGATTACTCCCCCGTACTGGAGGAATTATTTTCTTCAACGAGTCGGACGGGAAGGATTTACTCCAGACACAATGAACGACGGTCCGGGTGCCCTGTAAGGATCCATCGCCGAGAGGGTAATCTACCTTCACCATCGGTACTATTAGCCAACGTACAATAAATCAATAATAAAATAGACGAACTACAAGCACGTATATCCTACCAACGGGACATTAAAAACTGTAATATCTTATGTTTCACCGAGTCATGGCTGAACAATGACAATATTAACATACAGCTGGCGGGTTGTAAGCTTTTTCGGCAGGATAGAACAGCAGCCTCTGGTAAGACAAGGGGCGGTGGCCTATATATATTTGTAAACAACAGCTGGTGCACGAAATCTAAGGAAGCCTCGAGGTTTTACTCTACCTCAGGTGAGCATCTCCTGATAAGCTGAAGACCACACTGTTTACCAAGAGAGTTATCATCTGTTACGAATCCCTTTTGGCCCGACAGTCTAGGGGGGATGGTAATGAGACCCGTAACATAACTCATGCAAATTATTATTGTGACAAAGTAAAAGTGTGAACGAAATAACCACGACAACAGAAATCTACCGTCAAACTCCAGGTTTATTTATAAACACACGGTAATGGGGGGAGCAGGAAAAGGGGCTGAGCTGGACCCAAGGAAAGAAACAATAAGTATTCAAAAACACCCCTAAGCTAGACTAGCCTACTTTAACAACAGCTAACTAACTAACCAAAAATACAGTGGGTGGTCCGCCCAGTTCTAACTAGTGTATTTAACAAAGTTCACCTACGGGTAGTGTATGCCCATGGGCGACTTGTCTTAGTTTCCCCCTTTTCCCACCAGCAACAAACAAACACCATAACCAAAAACAATACTCACAGGTGATGACAAAGTGCTATGAGGTGCTTAAACAAAAGAGAGGTTACGACACAAAGCGAGAGTGAAACACAGAGACCTACAGACATGGCATTTACAGAGAGATTGCGCTAGAGATTGAGCTCTAGAACAAACAAATGATGGGGTTTTTAAACCATGGGGAAGGAACTGTGATAGGATAGGAAGTAGGAGGAGGTGTGTCTTCTGATTGATGATTGATTGTTGACTGATTGGGGAGTGATGATTTTCACCTGTGAGGGGAGAAGGAGAGAAAAGAAACACACACACAGGATACACACATACAGGATAACTGTATCCGTAACATCATCTATATTTTTCAGAGCTGTACATATACCACTGCAGACCGATGCTGGCACTAAGACCGCACTCAATGAGCTGTATACGGCATTAAGCAAACAGGAAAACGCTCATCCAGGGGCAGCGCTCCTAGTGACCGGGGATGTTAATGCAGGGAAACTCAAATCAGTTATACCACATTTCTATCAGCATGTTACATGTGCAACCAGAGGGGAAAAAAACTCTAGACCACCTTTACTCCACACACAGAGACGCGTACAAAGCTCTCCCTTGCCCTCCATTTGGCAAATCTGACCAGAATTTGCACCAAGGACTCGGTCAATAAGAAAGTTGACAGATGAAGCAGCTACAGATGAAGCTACAGCTACTGTTTGCTAGTACAAACTGGAATGTGTTCCGGGATTCTTCCAATGGCATTCAGGAGTACACCACATTAGTCACTGGCTTCATCAATAAGAGCATCGATGACGTCGTCCCCACAGTGACCGTACGTACATACTCCAACCAGAAGCCATGGATTACAGGCAACATCCGCACTGAGCTAAAGGGTAGATCTGTCGCTTTCAAGGAGCTGTACTCTTACCCAAAGCTTATAAGAAATTACGCTATGCCCTCTGACGAACCATCAAACAGACAAAGCGTCAACACAGGACTAAGATTGAATCGTACTACACCGGCTCCGACACTCATTGGATATGGCAGGGCTTGCAAACTAATACAGACTACAAAGGGAAGCACAGCCATGAGCTGCCCAGTGACACAAGCCTCCCAGAGGAGCGAAATTACTTCTATGCTCGATTCGAGGCAAGTAACACTGAAACATGCATGAGAGCACCAGCTGTTCCGGACGACTGTGTGATCACGCTCTCCGTAAGACCTTTAAACAGGTCAACATTTACAAGGCCACAGGGTCAGACAGATTACCAGGACGTGTGCTCCGAGCATGTGCTGATAAACTGGCAAGTGTCCTCAGTGACATTTTCAACCTGTCCCTGAGTCTGTAATACCAACATGTTTCAAGCAGACCACCATAGTCCCTGTGCCCAAGAACACTATGGTAACCTGCCTAAATGACTGCCGACCTGTAGCACTCACGTCTGTAGCCATGAAGTGCTTTGAAAGGCTGGTCATGGCTCACATCAACACCATTATACCAGAAACCTAGATCCACTGCAGTTTGAATACCAACCCAACAGGTCCACAGATGATGCAATCTCTATTGCACTCAACACTGCCCTTTCCCACCTGGACAAAAGGAAAACGTTAGAATGCTGTTCATTGACTACAGCTCAGCGTTCAACACCATAGTGCCCACAAACCTCATCACTAAGCTAAGGACCCTGGGACTAAACACCTCCCTCTGCAAGTAGATCCTGAAAATCCTGACAGGCCACCCCCAGGTGGTAAGGGTAGGTAACAACACATCCGCCACTCTGAGCCTCAACATGGGGGCCCCTCAGGGGTGCATGCTCAGTCCCCTCCTGTACTCCCTGTTCACTCATGACTGCATGGCCAGGCATGAATCCAACACCATCATCAAGTTTGCCGATGACAGAACAGTGGTAGGCCTGATCACCAATGAGAAAGCCTATAGGGAGGAGGTCAGAGACCTGGTTGTGGGGTGCCAGGACAACAACCTCTCCCTCAACTTGATCAAGACAAAGGAGATGATTGTGGGCTACAGGAAAAGGAGGACAGAGCACGCCCCCATTCTCATCGACGAGGCTGTATTGGAGCAGGTTGAGAGCTTCAAGTTCCTTGGTGTCCACATCACTAACAAACTATCATGGTCCAAACACACTAAGACAGTCGTGAAGAGGGCACAACAAAGCCTATTCTCCCCCAGGAGACAGAAAAGATTTGGCATGGGTCCTCAGGTCCTCAAAATGTTCTACAATTGCACCATCGAGAGCATCCTGACTGGTTGCATTACTGCCTGGTATGGCAACTGCTTGGATTCCGACATCACTGGGGCCCAGCTTCCTGCTGTCCAGGACCTCTATATCAGGCGGTGTCAGAGGAAGGCCTAAAAAATTGTCGAAGACTCCAGCCACCCTAGTCAAAAACTGTTATCTCTGCTACTGCAAAAGGCTTCTAAACAGCTTCTATCCCCAAGCCATAAGACTCCTGAACAGTTAATCAAAGGGCTACCCAGACCCCTCTTTTACGCTGCTGCTACTCTGTTTATAGTCCCTTTAACTCTACCTACATGTACATATTACCTCAATTATCTCAACTAACCGGTGCCCCCACACATTGCCAAGCTTGTTTCAAAACAGCAGGACAGACCGTCTTCTCTGTTTCACCACACGCTCCACCGGGCCTGAATCGCATCAAACAGTTCGTCCTCCTCAACACTTAACGCCACTCCAGTGATCAGGAATCAAGAGGATAGAATTATGGTCAGATTTGCCAAATGGAGGGCAAGGGAGAGCTTTGTATGCGTCCCTGTGTGTGGAGTAAAGGTGGTCTAGAGTTTGTTTCCCCCCTGGTTGCACATGTGACATGCTTGTAGAAATGAGGTCAAACAGATTTAAGTTTGCCTGCATTAACGTCCCCGGGCCTCTAGGAGCGCCGCTTCTGGATGAGCATTTTCTTGTTTGGTTATGGCCTTATACAGCTCGTTGCGTGCAGTCATAGTTCCAGATTTGGTTTGTGGTGGTGAATAGACGGCTACAAATAATATAGATAAGAACTCTCTTGGTAGATAGTGTGGTCTACAGCGTATCATCAGGTACTCTACCTCAGGCAAGCAATACCTTGAGACTTCTTTAATATTCGACATCGCACACCAGCAGTTATTGACAAACAAACACACAGCCCCGCCCCTCGTCTTACCAGACGTAGCTGCTCTGTCCTGCCGATGCACGAAAAACCCAGCCAGCTCTATATCATCTGTGTCATCGTTCAACCACGACTCTGTGATACATTACAGTTTTTAATGTCCCGTTGGTAGGGTAGTCTTGGCCGTAGATCATTGAGTTTGTTTTCCAGTGGTTGCACTTTGGCAAATAGAACCGATGGTAGTGCCGAATTACTCACTCGTCTCCGAATCCTCACAGGGCACCCTGATCTTCTCCCTCTGTTCTTCCACCTTTTCCTCACACAAATGACATGGAATTGGGCCTGATCTCCGGAAAGCAGTATTTCCTTTACGTCAGACTCATTAATGAAAAAATCTTTGTCCACTTCGAGGTGAGTAATCTGTGTTCTGATGTCTAGAAGCTGTTTTCGGACATAAGAGATGGTAGCAGCAACTTTATGTACAAAAACAGTTACAAACAATGTGAAAAAACAAACAAAATAGCACAGTTGGTTAGTAGCCTGTAAAATGGCAGCCATCCCCTCCAGCACCATTTTCACCTTTTTTTATATATAGTGTGCTTTCTGAATCATTCATAGCAACTAGCGAACAAATCAGATCATATTGACAACCATTCTCTTGATGACCCTACCTTAGTGGATCCATACATTGATTCTATTAATTGACTATAGCTCAGCATTCAGTGCCTCTTCAACCTCAGGAGACTGAAGAAATGTGTCTTGTCACCTAAAACCCTCACAAACTTTTATAGATGCATAATTGAGAGCATCTGGTCGGACTGGCATCTATCACCGCCTGGTATGGCAACTGCACCACCCACAACTGTAATGCTCTCCAGAGGGTGGTGCGGTCTGCACATCGCATCCCCAGGGGCAAACTACATGCCCGCCAGGACACCTACAGCACCCGATGTCACAAGAAGGCCAAAAGAATGATCAAGGACAACAACCACCCGAGCCACTGCATATTCACCCCGCTACCATCCAGAAATCGAGGTCAGTACAGGTGCATCAAAGCTGGGACCGAGAGACTGTTAAACAGGCATCACTAACACAGAGAGGCTGCTGGCTACATACAGACTTGAAATCATTGGCCACTTTAGTAAATGGATCACTAGTCACTTTAATAATGCCACTTTAATAATGTTTACATATCTTGCATCACTCATCTCATACATATGTACTGTATTTTATACCATCCATTGCATCTTGCCTATGCCGCTCTGTCATTGCGCATCCATGTATTTATATGTGTATATTCTTATTTCATTCCTTTACTTAGATTTGTGTGTATTAGGTAGTTGTTGTGAAATTGTTAGATTACATTTTAGATATTGCTGCACTGTCAGAACTAAATGCACAAGCAATAACATCTGCTAACCATGTGTATGTGACCAATACAATATGATTTGATTTGATTAGATGACCGTTAGTTGACTCTGTGGCTCATGGTCAAACTGATGATCAATGCCGTGGAACGAGTCATCGGCATGGGGATCTCTATTGACAAATGATACATCTGAGTATGTTGGCAAGAACGATAATAAGTCAACAAAAAAACTGCAGCTTGTAAACGGTCAAAGACCTCCATGTTATTGGACTGATCAAACCAGAGACATGCACAGAAGCTGTCTGATAGCCTGTCTTACTCCCGGCTGAAATAAACATACTTGAGTTTGACTATTCCGATTCGCAACTTTCCAACACGAGGTTGCAGCAGCATTGCTTAGTAACCACGACACATGGTAGACCTTATCGGTCCTTTTATTCATTTTCCCTTTATCACACACACACACACACTGCATGCAGCAGAGTGATGGGTGTGGGTAGTTCCTTTAATATGACTGAGAGGAAATGAGTTGGCTGAAGCCTCAGACCTCAGAAGTGAATCATGATCCCATAAGAGTCTCCCTATCTTCTGTACACAGCTTAGAACTAAGAATATCATTGACCCACACAATCCTAGTTTTCAGCTGTTCGACTTTCCTTGTAAGGTAAGGCATGTGCCATCTATTTGAGAGGTGTATTCTATTGTCATAAGAACAAAGAAATACTTAATTGTCAGCAAAATATTTTCTTCTAGGCTATGGCGTACTATAAAACTGTGCTGACCATAGAACCTAATTGTTCAATAAATGCAATAGGCGATATTGTTATTGTTTGATTATAGTGTTGATAAAATAACTATGTTATTTTATAAGAATAACCATAACCTATGGAGGCAGGTTGGGGGTTTATTTTGTATGATAATTACTGTTGGTAGTTTACTACCATATAGGTCTTATTTATCATTAATTAATTTATTATTAATTTAAAATAGAATAAATAAATAACAATTTAACAACAGCCTACTCTGCAACAGCTTTTAATTATTGTGAATACGTAATCTCTCTCTCAGACTAGAACTTCTTAGAAAAAGTACATTGCTGGAAGTTATTTAGTTCTATTAAAAGGTATGCAGCTGTGAAAGGATGTTGTGCATGTTGTCTGATTAACATCGGTCATTTACATCAAACTCTGGTCACAGAGATAAGTGTGAATTAGTACCATTTACCAGCTGTGTCTGTGGCAAACACAGTTCATGGGAAATGTATGAACTTAACTTTCATTACAGCTAAGATATAAATGTAGTATTAGGTGCATGTAAAGGTGCTCAGGATTGAGCGTGACTGTCAAAAAAACAGAAGAATGAGATTTATTATGTAAAAATCAAATCCCTTTTCCCCTTTAGTTTAGTACAATTGTCTACACCGTTTTTATTGATCAATTATAGAGATAATAAAACAGTCTGCTTCAATGGAAAACAATGACAGTAATAAGTGGCATGTCAACACTGCTCTTATACAGTGTAGGCTAAAATAACCACAAGACTTGGCCAGTTCAGAAATGGGGAAGTAACATTTCATGGAGAAAAGGCAGAAATGCAGAACGATGTTGATGTAGGTGCCCATCAGTTATTTACTTGTATTAGGTCGTTCCACAAAGACATTTATTTATTTTTTAAATACCTTATTTTCATAAGTATTCAGACCCTTTGCTAGGAGACTTTAAATTGAGCTCAGGTGCGTTCTGTTTCCATTGATCATCCTTAGGAGGTTTCTACAACTTGGAGTCCACCTGTGGTAAATGCAATTGATTGTAATTGATTTGGAAAGGCACACCCCTGTCAATATAAAAGGTCCCACAGTTGACAGTGCATTTCAGGCAAAAACCAAGTCATGAGGTCGAAGGAATTGTCCGTAGAGGTCCGAGACAGGATTGTGTCGAGCCACAGATCTAGGAAAGGGTACAAAAACATTTTTGCAGCATTGAGTGGCCCAGCCAGAACCGGACTTGAACCCTGAAAATAGCTGTGCAGCGGCGCTCTCCATCCAACCTGACAGAGCATGAGAGGATCTACAGAGAAGAATGTGAGAAACTCCCCAGAAACAGGTGTGCCAAGCTTGTAGTGTCATACCCAAGAAGACTTGAGGCTCTAATTGCTGCTTAATGTGCTTCAACAAAGTACTGAGTAAAGCGTCTGAATAATTACAGTTGAACTTGGAAGTTTACATACACTTAGGTTGGAGTCATTAAAACTTGCTTTTCAACCACTCCACAAATTTCTTGGTAACAAACTGTAGTTTTGGCAAGTCGGTTAGCACATCTACTTTGTGCATGACACAAGTCATTTTTACAACAATTGTTTACAGACAGATTATTTCACTTAATCACAATTCCAGTGGGTCAGAAGTTAACATACACCAAGTTGACTGTGCCTTTAAAAAGCTTGGAAAATTCCAGAAAATTATGTAATGTCTTTAGAAGCTTCTGATAGGCTAATTGACATAATTGTTGTACCTGTGCCTGTGGATGTATTTCAAGGCCTATCTTCAAACTCAGTGCGTCTTTGCTTGACATCATGGGAAAATCAAAAGACCTCAGAAAAACATTGTAGACCTCCACAAGTCTGGTTCATCCTTGGGAGCAATTTCCAAATGCCTGATGGTGCCACGTTCATCTGTACAAACAATAGTACGCAAGTATAAACACCATGGGACCACGCAGCCATCATACAGCTCAGTAAGGAGACGCGTTCTGTCTCCTAGAGACGAATGTACTTTGGTGCGAAAAGTGTAAATCAATCCCAGAACAACAGCAAAGGACCTTGTGAAGATGCTGGAGGAAACAGGTACAAAATATCTATATCCACAGTAAAACGAGTCCTATATCGACATAACCTGAAAGGCCGCTCAGCAAGGAAGCCATTCCTTCAAAACCGCATAAAAAAGCCAGACTACGGTTTGTAACTGCACATGGGAACAAAGATCATACTTTTTGGAGAAATGTCCTCTGGTCTGATGAAACAAAAATATAACTGTTTGGCCATAATGACCATTGCTATGTTTGGAGGAAAAAGGGGGAAGCTTGCAAGCCAAAGAACACCATCCCAACCGTGAAGCACAGGGGTGGCAGCATCATGTTGTGGGGGTGCTTTGCTGCAGGAGGGACTGGTGCACTTCACAAAATAGATGGCATCATGAAGCAGGAAAATTGTGTATATATTGAAGAAACATCTCAAGACATCAGTCAAGTTAAAGCTTGGTCGCAAATGGGTCTTCCAAATGGACAATGACCCCAAGCATACTTCCAATGTTGTGGCAAAACGGCTTAAGGACAACAAAGTCAAGGTATTGGAGTGGCCATCACAAAGCCCTGACCTCAATCCTATGGAAAATGTGTGGGCAGAACTGAAAGATCATGTGCGAGCAAGGAGGCCTACAAACCTGACTCAGTTACATCAGCTCTGTCAGGAGGAATGGGCCAAGATTCATCCAACTTATTGTGGGAATCCTGTGGAAGACTGCCCGAAACATTTGACCCAAGTTAAACAATTTAAAGGCAGTGTTACCAAATACTAATTGAGTGTACATAAACTTCTGACCCACTGGGAATGTGATGAAAGAAAGAAAGCTGAAATAAATCACTCTACTATTATTCTGACATTTCACATTCTTTAAATAAAGTGGTGATCCTAACTGACCTAAGACAGGGAATGTTTACTAGGATTAAGTGTCAGGAATTGTGAAAAACTGAGTTTAAATATATTTGGCTAAGGTGTATGTAAACTTCCGACTTCAACTGTAGGTAAATGTGATATTTACATTTTTTATATTGAATTTTGGATTGAAATTTCAAAACAGTTTTTGCTTTATCATTATGGAGTGTTGTGTACTTTTTAGAATAAGACTAATGTAACAAAATGTGGAAAAAGTCAAGGGGTCTGAATATTTTTCAAATGCACTGTAATAGTCAATTCACATTAAACGCAAGTAACCTGGTTTTACTCTTTATGGCCATTTTCTGGTGTTTTGTGGTGGGAAACTGAGCACGTCGAGTATAACACATCAACCCTGTTACCCATAGACAGGCTAGACATTTTTTTTAAATTCTTTGTGTAGCGTGCATTCAATTGCCACTCCCTTTTGCACACAACAAGCTTTGATTCCCCGTCACAAGGGGTTTGATGGCTGATTTTAACATGAAATTGTCAACCCTGTTACAGTCAAACCTGTTTTATTTGGCACTTAGGGAAATTTGTTTTTTTATGAAGTTGAACATGTGTTAAAATTATGTGCAATCAAACATTTCTTTTTTAACAAGTTATACCTCTTGCAAAATCTTTCAAGAAGCCATTTCTATGGAATTTTGTGAGAGGTCATCATCAATTACTTACATGTATATTTGGGCTCTTTTGTGCACTGTGGACTAGATCACTCATGGAACCTTTACGGGATCTCTTCTGGCTGTGGGTGGTTCTTGGAATGATTTTTGTTTCCATGGTAATAGGTCTCATCTTCATTCTTATCAACCAGTGTATTTCCAAGAAAGGTAAGTATTTTCAATTACACTATTACATCAGAAGCATTATTGTGAGCGTTACAGATCCATTTCTCTACTTATATGAACTGTCTTTTCAAAGTATTGTATCAACTGTTATCTTTTCTACAGCTGCTGAACAATACAATACAAATACACCAAGTCGCACTACGCCTCAGTATTATGCCCAGTAAGTCTCTTGTACTATTTTCAGCTGATGTAGATGTAACCTACATTTCTATTGACACTTATAGTAGTTGAATTTGTTGCCTCATCATTCATTATCACAATTAAAACCACAAGTTTGGTCCTCTATTCCTAAAACCTTTGATTCAATTTATGGGAGTTGTTTTAAGCATTCTTAGTAGTCTAGGGAAGGGAGGGGTTTTGTAAAAAGTATTTTCCAAAGTGGAGATCTAATTTCTCAGGTTTCTCCCCCATCCAGAAGCAGCAAATATCATCTCAAAGATCTGGAGGATGATTTGCCTCCTTTACCACCCAGGACTCAGTTTCTCACATCCTGTCCCAGTAAGCATCAGATTTAATTTAATAAGCTTTGAAATGCAATCATAAGCACACATTGGGAGTAATATTACACAAGGATAAGCTGTTGTGTTGAAACATTCACAATAGGAACCTTTTAAGCCCACACAGTAACACTTTTTAGGCCCTGTACAACGTCAGCCTCAACTGTCAATAATGTGCGTCTTTGCTTTCCAGAGACTGAAAGCTATGAGAACCTTGTAGGGCTACCTGACTATGTGAAAGTAGATGACAATGCCCCTCCACCGTACCATCACACAGAGACACTGGTGTGTAAGGACAATGACGGCATTCCAGAGGACTACGATGACATCGGAGCAGACTGTCAGATCGAGGAGGACTATGATGATCTGGGATAAAGCCAGAGGCAACAGAGACTATACTAATACACTGTTGTTGTACATATGTAATGTATACTCCTACTAGCCAAAAATAGATGTTCTGCAGAAATACGACTATCCCTAAGCTGATACGGCTTCATGTTTAAATCATTTATTTGGCAATGCTTTACCAGTTTGCATAAGACTAAAGTATAGCTTTCTGGTATTTACCAAAAAGCTCTCTTGTAACAATGGACAATTTCTTACTTTTAAGAATTCAACACAATTTGTGTTTCAGGGTATACCATGTAACTGAAACTATTAGGCTGTAGTTAGCAGAAAAAATTCAAGCTGTGTAGTTTCAATTGAATATTGAACATAATATAATGGTGCACAGAAAATTAACAATCTTAGTGATTACCTAGTACCATATGATTGTCAATGGTGCTGGTTTTGCTAACTTTTTAAATCCCATACACCAAACCAGTTGTATCAGGAATCAACACAAGTGAAGTGGTATATTTAATCATTTTACTCAGTCTTTACATCTAAGTAGTAACCTCCGAGGCTTGCTGAGTTGACAAACCAGCATAGTTGTTAAAACCCTGTAGTTCTAGGAATCATCGATGTTAGATTGTGTTTACAACTGTGTACTTATGCTCTTAGCTCACTATGGATCATGAAGCAGCAGACCTTGCCATGTTTTATGAAACCAATAACTGTAAAAGGTTTCAAACAGATCAGATAGTGTAAGAATAGAAATGGGTGACTTTCCTTGTCCACCAGTGACTTAATTTAAGTTAAAGATTAGATCCTCTGGTTATTGACAATGAAACAAACAATAGGCATTTCAAAATCTGTATTGATTAAAATACAAATGTAAATCTATAAGCCCTGCCATAAAGGTAAAGAACTGCAAAAAAGTGAAGCGTATACTACTTACTGTATGTAACCGAAACTTAAAAAAAAAAAAGAGAAGCCGTTTAGTTTCAATTTGAATACTGAAGGGTTTGTTGCAGGAGTTTCAAAATGGCTAGTCTCTTGTCGAGCCTAGAAGCCTGGCATGCAACACAATGGTCGGTCAAATTGACTCCCCCTTCCATCCACACTGCAATGAGGGCAGTACTATAGAGTAACGTATGCTTGTTTGATTTGTCCACAGTACATGTTTTCTACAGTTGCAATAAACAATGTAAGTTACGTAAGCGTTCTCACATTGTTGATCCTAGTGCATCAAAGCACTCTTTTGGTACTGGAATCAAATGACTGAATACATTTCTAATTTCATTATGGAACTCCTTACAGAAAAACTTGCTTCAACTGATGCAACACTGCAGAAAATGTACAAAGAAAATATCTCCAGCATTATCTACATATGCCACACGTTTATTCTTTTTAAAAAGTAAAAGAAAACACTCAATCTGAATTCATTCAGATTTTTTTTCCACTGTTTCCCATCATTTGACAATATTGTTGAGCCTCATTTTTTCCCCACAGAGATAAAGCCAAATCTCAACGCAACCAAAGGTTAACCATCAAAAGTCACTTCCTGTTACGTCCACTCATGTGGTTTTAAAGTGACAGTCTGGCTTATTGAACAGTTTGAGGGAGATGTAAGTCACACAACAATCTCCGAAAAGCTCTGGTTGGAGATTGGCGTTTTCCATCCAGAACTAGAGAAACAAGTCGGAAAAAAAGACCAAGTTTGTCCCTCGGTCTCTCACTGAGGAAAAGTCCATTATAAAGTGATCCTGTGGTGGGGGGCTAGATTAACCCCCGAGGCGCTGTCCCTCTCCCCAGGCGAACCCCCCTGGACGCTCTTCGGGAAGAGGGTTGTAGTTGGCATCCTCCTCTGGAGTGTCAAACAGCATCTTACTGTGAGAGAGAGAATTACAGACAGGTGAAGGATCTACATACAGTGCATTCACAAAAATATTTAGACCCTTCGACTTTTTCCACATTTTGTTATGTTGCAGCCTTACTCTAAAATGGATTAAATTGTTTTCCTCATCAGTCCACACACACACACTACCCCATAATGACAAAGCAAAAAATATATATATTTTTATTAAAAAAACATACCTTATTTACATAAGTATTCAGACTCTTTGCTAAGAGACTCGAAATTAAGCTCAGGTGCATCCTGTTTCCATTGAGCATCCTTGAGATGTTTCTACAACTTGGAGTCCATCTGTGGTAAATTCAATTGATTGGACATGATACGGAAAGGCACACACCTGTCAATATAAAAAAGGTCCCACGGATGACAGTGCATGTCAGAGCAAAAACCAAGCCATGAGGTCGAAGGAATTGTCCGTAGACCTCCAAGACAGGATTGTGTCGAGACACAGATCCGGGGAAGGGTACCAAAACATTTCTGCAGTATTGAAGGTCCCCAAGAACACAGTGGCCTCCATCATTCTTAAATGGAATTAGTTTGCGACAACCAAGACTCTTCCAAGAGCTGGTTGCCCAGCCAAACTGAGAAATCGGGGGAGAAGGGCCTTGGTCAGGGAGGTGACTAAGAACCCGATGGTCACTCTGCCAGACCTCCAGAGTTCCTCTGTGGAGAAGGGAGAACAACCATCTCTGCAGCACTCCACCAATCAGGCCTTTAATGGTAGAGTGGCCAGACGGAAGACTCTCCTCAGTAAAATGCACATGACAGCCGGCTTGGAGTTTGCCAAATGGCACCTAAAGACTCTCAGACCACGAGAAACAAGATTCTCTGGTCTGATGAAAACAAAATTGAACTCCTTGCACACAGCCAAGACAATGCAGGAGTGGTTTCGGGACAAGTCTCTGAATGTCTGAGTGAACCTGGACTTGAACAATTCTGGAGAGAACTAAAAATAGCTGTGCAGCGACACTCCCCATCCAACCTAACAGAGCTTTAGAGAATCTGCATAGAAAAATGTGAGAAACTCCCCAAATACAAGTGTGCCAAGCTTATAGCGTAATACCCAAGAATCCTTGAGGCTGTAATCGCTGCCAAAGGTGCTTCAACAAAGTACTGAGTAAAGGGTCTGAATACTTATGTAAATGGTTCTTATTTTTTTTTGCACAAAAATCTAAACCTGTTTTTGCTTCGTCATTATGGGTTATTGTATGTAGATTGATGAGAAAAACAAAACAATTCAATCAATTTTAGAATAAGGCTGTAACAAAACATGGAAAAAGTCAAGGGGTCTGAATACTTTCCAAATGCACTGTATACCAAACAAAACAGTGCAATATGCTTAAGATACATACATACAGTTGAAGTCAGAAGTTTACATACACCTTAGCCAAATACATTTAATGTCAGCTTTTCACAATTCCTGACATTTAATCCTAGTAAAAATTATCCGTCTTAGGTCAGTTAGGATCACCACTTTATTTTAAGAATGTGAAATGTCAGAATAATAGTAGAGAGTGATTTATTTCAGCTTTTATATTGCTTTCATCACATTCCCAGTGGGTCAGAAGTTTACATACACTCAATTAGTATTTGGTAGCATTGCCTTTAAATTGTTTAACTTGGGTCAAACGTTTTGGGTAGCCTTCCACAAGCTTCCCACAATAAGTAGTGAATTTTGGCCCATTCCTCCTGACAGAGCTGGTGTAACCGAGTCAGGTGTGCTCACACACACTTTTTCAGTTCTGCCCACAAATTTTCTATGGGATTGAGGTCAGGGCTTTGTGAAGGCGACACCAATACCTTGACTTTGTTCTCCTTAAGCCATTTTGCCACAACTTTGGAAGTATGTTTGGGGTCATTGTCCATTTGGAAGACCCATTTGCGACCAAGCTTTAACTTCCTGACTGAGGTCTTGAGATGTTTCTTCAATATATCCACATCATTTTCCTTCCTCATGAAGCCATCTATTTTGTGAAGTGCACCAGTCCCTCCTGCATGATGCTGCCACCCCCGTGCTTCATGGTTGGGATGGTGTTCTTCGGCTTGCAAGCTTCCCTTTTTCCTCCAAACATAACAATGGTCATGATGGCCTAACAGTTCTATTTTTGTTTCATCAGACCAGAGGACATTTCTCCAAAAAGTACAATCTTTGTCCCCATGTGCAGTTGCAAACTGTAGCCTTGCTGAACGGCCTTTCAGGTTATGTTAATATAGGACTCGTTTTACTGTGGATATAGATACTTCTATTCCTGTTTCCTCCAGCATCTTCACAAGGTCCTTTGCGGTTGTTCTGGGATTGATTTGCACTTTTCACACCAAAATACGTTCATCTCTAGGAGACAGAACGAGTCTCCTTCCTGAGCGGTGTGACGGCTGCGTGGTCCCATGGTGTTTATACTTGCGTACTATTGTTTGTACAGATGAACTTGGTACCTTCAGGCATTTGGAAATTGCTCCCAAGGATGAACCAGACTTGTGGAGGTCTACCATTTTTATTGGCTGATTTCCCCATGATGTCAAGCAAAGAGGCACTGAGTTTGAAGGTAGGCCTTGAAATACCTCACAGGTACACCTCCAATTGACTCAAATGATGTTCAGAAGCTTCTAAAGCCATGACAACATTTTCTGGAATTTTCCAAGCTGTTTAAAGGCACAGTCAACTTAGTGTATGTAAACTTCTGACCCACTGGAAATGTGATACAGTGAATTATAAATTAAATAACCTGTCTGTAAACAATTGTTGGAAAAATTACTTAGGACATCTACTTTGTGCATGACACAACTGACTTGCCAAAACTATAGTTTGTTAACAAGAAATTTGTGGAGTGGTTGAAAAACGAGTTTTAATGACTCCAACTAAGTGTATGTAAACTTCCAACTTCAACTGTACATACATTCTTTACTCATCTGATAAATGGATGGTATATTTCTACTTTCATTAAGAGTTATTGATATGCCCTTCCTTTTCTGGAATAATACCAATCAGCATAGACAACATTGTCATGACCACTCGCAAGGACAGCATACCTTCAGAACACCATGTCAAAACATTGGTTACAACATTGTTAATGTTGGCAATTTCCATATATTAGTAACTATTGTTAACTCTGTATCAAGCTTACTGCTATTTGTTTGTGCCCCCCATCTCTCCAGCAACATCATCTCTCAGCAGACTCGTAGGGTAAACACTGCAGTTTCTATCATAAGACAAATTCATTATTGGACTGTGCTAGAACCATACCAAACTTACAGAAAAAATGGAGTCTTGAGCCATCTGCCACCACCTGGCTGGTTTGGGAACACATCTTCCAGAAAGAAGTACACATGACCCACAGCGATACCTTAGGGAAGGGAACACAGCATTGACCCAACTAGTCACCACTCCTCAATGGTCAATAAGGCAACAACATTGTTGATCTTCAAGTCCTTAGCAAATTTCTGTAATGCATCAATGTTATTATGGTGGTTAGAGCGACTGGTACCTAGTAAATCCACAATGATGGAGTTGCCCAGCAGCAGAGAGAATCCCATGAGCACCCAAGGGAGAAAGGGTGCCTGAAAGTTCAGCAGGCCAAAGAAGTTCATGCGAACATTGGGGTTACGCCTGCTCCACACGTACACCAGCATGATGGTGAAGGCTTGGCCCAAGAACACCAGACTCACAAAGGTGCCAAATATCTTTGTGCTTACTGAGAAAAAAAGTAATTGGTGGATTGAATTGTGGCATACAGCATTATTCGAGTTGATTTACCCTAACTTAGGAAAGGGGATACCTAGTCAGTTGCACAACTGAATGCATTCAACCAAGATGTGTATTCTGCATTTACCCCAACCCCTCTGAATCAGAGCGGTGCGGGGGGCTGAACTGAAGTCGGCGGCATAAGGGTTGATTTCCCCCCCTTGTCGGCTTGAGGATTCGAACCAGTGACCATTCGGTTACTGGCGCAAAGCTCTTAATCTCTAGGCTACCTGTTGCCAACTGCAGACAATCAACCAATTGATTCTCAGGTTTGACAACTAGCCTAACCATAAATAAATAAATATATATATATTCAGGTGGCAAGGAATGTGACTGTTGCGTAAGAGCTTCTCATTAAGGCACCTGTGGATAACATAGGCCTACATATTTCCTGTACACACATACAGCATTATACAACAGCAGGCCTTAGTAAGAGCTCAATCAGAAGCTTGCTAAGAATATGTCAAATACAGGCACATTAAGTCTATGTGGTGCTGAACATGTCTCGACTCCTGCGGTATCAACTAAGACCATGAAAGTAACAGTGTTACAAGGATACAGTCATCAGAAGGCCACCGAAGAGGAACATAAAGACAAAGTCAGCGGTGCGGCCCCTGAAAGAGCCCTCCTCCAGCATACGACAGTATCGGTACCTGGAAGCCAACGGTTAAGGTAATCTGGCAAGGGCAAAGCAAATACTAAACCTAGAATTCACTATGATTAGACAGTTGTCATGATTAAAAATAAATTAAACATGGCTCGCCTCGCTAAAGACAAGTATTTTATGAGTCGCATAGTGCTTCCAATCAAAGGGACACAAAATATACATTTCACAAGTACACTCAGGGCAAGACATGTGCAACAGAAAAAGGATACAAAAAAATCATATTGAAAAGGAAGTTGAAGCCAACTGGACCAAAAAATAGAAAGTTGGTTATGAGTCTCCATACCTACAAGACAGAACAGAGAAATCAGTCAACCTTGCATCTCAGTTTTTTTGTAACTGCTACACGTATACACAGCAGGCCTAAGATTAAAAACTCTAAAATATATATTTTTATATTTTAAATATTATTATATCATACAGTAGCTAAATGACAAATTGCACGTACTCACCTGATAATTCCTTAGTATCAAATCAGGATTGAAGTATAGTTGGAAAGGTGTGATGAGTTCTAATTGCTGAGGGTGAGAGCAAAGAAAGTGTCTTCATTAGAACAAATAGTTCACCTGTTCTACCTGATGATTAATATTTTGTCAGAAAACGCTAAGTCAAGTCTTGACAGTCTTTTAAACAGCAACTCTTTAACTAAGGTAAACGGTAGCTTTCGAAAACCCTTCTCTCCGTAGGGTTTTCAGCGGTTATCGTCGCCCACGGCAGGCCAATTCCGACGCTGTGTTTTAACGTCCATAATCATCGCTTGCGAAACGGGTTTTTGAAACACACGGTCCTCATCTTTGACTGGGGCAGCAGGGTAGCCTAGTGGTTAGAGCGTTGGGGTAGTAATGTATTTATTTATTTTTTTATTTTTCAAATTCTTATTTTCAATGACTGCCTAGGAATAGTGCCTGTTCAGAGGCAGAACAGATGTTTACCTTGTCATCTCGGGGATTTGATCTTGCAACTTTTCGGTTACTAGTCCACCACTCTAACCATCAGGCTACCCTGCCGCCTCAAGTAGTAACCGAAAGGTTGCAAGTTCCCGAGCTGACAAGGTACCAATCTGTCGTTCTGCCCCTGAACAAGGCAGTTAACCCATTGTTCCTAGGCCGTCATTGAAAATAAGAATTTGTTCTTAACTGACTTGCCTAGTTAAATAAAGGTAAAATAAAAAAAAATAAAAAAAATCTTTCATATCAGCGAGAAAGAATCTTTCAAATAAAAAAGATACAGCAATGTTCTCTCTCCGTGGGGAAGCACGATATAGGGAAAACTAGAAAGTTGAAGTTCTGTTAGTTAACACTATATACATTTCCATTTGCTGTGGTAATTGTGATCGAATCAACACAATAGACACTTTCAATGCAACATACTGAAACAAAACAAACTATGCAAGAGACTTTGTTGAAGGCACAACGCAAATGCATCCAACAAGTTTGTAGAGTCACAAGCTAGATGTGCTAGAAATATGGGACCAAATACTAAACTTTTGACTACTTTAGCATACGTAAGTGAATTTGCCCCTATACTTTTTGGTCTATGAACAGAAAGTGCTGTAATTTTGAAACAGTTCAACCGATATGGATGAAATTACCCTCAAATGAAAGCTGACAGTCTGCACTTCAATCCAAAGAGTTTGAATACAGAGCCAAAATAACAAACAAAAAAATAGTCATTGTCCCAATACTTTTGAAGCTCATTAAATATGATTTGGCATGGCACACTGTCTTAAGAGCTATTGAAGATTGTATAAATACATTTATTTTTAACAGCCTGAATATATCATTTTTCATATAGTGGTGTAGAGTACTTACAAAAAAAGTATCTTTACATATCTGTACTTTACTCTTTATATTTGACAACTTTTACTTCACTACATTCCTAAAGAAAGTAATGTACTTTTTATTCCATACATTTCCCTGAAACACAAAAGTACTCATCACACAATGAATGCTTAGCAGGACATGAAAATAGTCCAATTTACACACTTATCAAGAGAACATCCCTGGTCATCCCTACTGCCTCTGATCTGGCAGAATCACTAAATACAAATGCTTAATTTGTAAATGATGTCTAAGTGTTGGTGTGCACCTGGCTATACGTAAAAAATAAAATTAAATGGTGCCTTCTGGTTTGCTCAATATAAGGAATTCGAAATGATTTGATACTTAAGTATATTTAGAAATTGCATTTACTTATGATACTTAAGTATATTTAAAACCAAATACTTTTACTCAAGTAGTATTTTACTGGGTGACTTTTACTTGAGTCATTTTCTATTAAGGCATCTTTACTTTCACTCAAGTATGGCAATTGGGTACTTTTCCACCTAAGAACTAGTTAAAATAATCGAAAATAGCAGCCTAGAGTGTATTAGAGCCTGATTAAACAGTCCACTAGGAGGAGAGATCTGACTTGCTCATTAACATGGATATCTTGCTAGCTAGATGTATGCTACGTTCAAAACAACTGGGAACTCAGAAAAATAGAAGTCCATTTTTATTTTAAATGTAAGATTTATTGAACTCGGAAAGTCTTATTTACAATGACCCCGGCCAAACCTGGACGACGATTGGCCAATTGTGCACCGCCCTAAAGGACTCCCAACCACGGCCGGATGTGATACAGCCTGGATTCGAACCCCTCTTGCACTGAGATGCAGTGCCTTAGACCGCTGCGCCACTCGTGAGCCATTCAAATCATGTTAGTAATATTCAGGTCGGTAATTATAGAAAGAGGCCCGAGTTTGTGTCGGAATTCCGAGTTGAATATCATTAAAAAAATATCTCTGTCGGAGCTCTTTTTTCGCGAGTTCCAAGTTGTTTTGAACGCACAGAAGTCGGAGATCTTCGAGTTCCCAGTTGTTTTGATTGCGGCAGTAAACCGCACAAAAAAACAACAATGTAAACGTTACGAGATGCACTTGTGCTCACAGATAATCATACATTGAGAAGTTTCGCTACCAGCTGCATAGTCAATTTAGCTAGCTACTGACCATTGCACACATTTGGTCAATTCGATCAAGGTCGGTGACAGCCTAACTACAGTCAATAACAATTATTTGGCGACACAAACACAGCTGTCTAACACTCTAGCTAATTGATGTGCACTACCGTACTGTCTTTAGCACTTCTGTTTTGTCAGAGACGCGCTAGCTAAAAGCAGCAAGCTAGTGAGTTAGCAGACTGACATCCACAGCTAAACGCCTGACCCTGTCTCCATTGCCGACAAGAACATGTTTCAGATTAAATTCTACTATCTTACCACGGCAGCGGTGGTGAGGACGCAGGCAGTTGTGTATGCCCGAGTTACAACAGGAATCTGTAAATATTCCTGCTGAAAAGTCTGGTAAGCCATTTTGGACTAACTGAAGGCTTCCGGCACATTCTTGACACGTCATCACATGGTGAGAAAATGCCGCGTTCAAAACAACTGGGAACTCGTCAAATCATGACGTCACTGACCTTCAGGTCGGAAATTCGGAGCTCTAGAAAGAGGCCTGAGTTCCCGAGTTAGAATTCCGAGTTGGGTGAACGTTCAAATCGATTTTTCCGAGTCGGAGCTCGTTTTTTTTCCGAGAGCAAAGTTGATTTGAACTCTCGGAAGTCGGAGATGTCCAAGTTGTTATGAACGCGGCATAAAGGGGAGTTGCTGTGAGTTTTTATGATCTGTCATTGGTTTGTCAGTCCACGTTCTTTTTGTGTGAGCCAATGGTGTGAGCGAACCACAAACCTGTCAATCACATAGTCGATGAAACGATGGCATTTTTTGATTGGTCCGCGTATGCCTCTAAAGCAAATAGGATGAAGGGGAGTGAGGTTTTGACAAGATGGGAACGGATTTTCATCCGTCACGAGGTTAGATATTTCAAATATATTCAGTATGTCAACAAAGTTAACATACATTGCGTTGTCCCGTAATCACCTTTAATCTACATCTTATACTTATATTTTGTGTGTGTGTTTTCTTCAATATGGCAATGAATAAGGGCAGATAACTGCGCATATTACTTTATTTATGAAGTATTCCACTAAATGAAAGAATTTGACCAATGACAGCTGACAGTATTTACTCTTCCATCTCCGTTACATCTTCCTCACTTTGAAGTCTGGGATGTACACCATGTGATTTTATTTGCCATATGCCTTTTTCAACACCTTTTTTCACCCTTTCTCTCAGTTTCCTTTCATTATATTTCCTCGCAACATCCACCAGGTGGGCCTTTTCCTCACTTGTTCCTTACTCAAATCAAATCAAATCACATTTTATTTGTCACATACACATGGTTAGCAGATGTTAATGCAAGTGTAGCGAAATGCTTGTGCTTCTAGTTCGGACAATGCAGTAATAACCAACAAGTAATCTAGCTAACAATTCCAAAACTACTACCTTATAGACACAAGTGTAAGGGGATAAGAATATGTACATAAAGATATATGAGTGAGTGATGGTACAGAGCGGCATAGGCAAGATACAGTAGATGGTATTGAGTGCAGTATATACATATGAGATGAGTATGTAAACAAAGTGGCATAGTTAAAGTGGCTAGTGATACATGTATTACATAAAGATGCAGTAGATGATATAGAGTACAGTATATACATATGAGATTAATAATGTAGGGTATGTAAACATTATATTAGGTAGCATTGTTTAAAGTGGCTAGTGATATATTTTACATTTCCCATCAATTCCCATTATTAAAGTGGCTGGAGTTGAGTCAGTGTGTTGGCAGCAGCCACTCAATGTTAGTGGTGGCTGTTTAACAGTCTGATGGCCTTGAGATAGAAGCTGTTTTTCAGTCTCTCGGTCCCAGCTTTGATGCACCTGTACTGACCTCGCCTTCTGGATGATAGCGGGGTGAACAGGCAGTGGCTCGGGTGGTTGTTGTCCTTGATGATCTTTATGGCCTTCCTGTGACATCGGGTGGTGTAGGTGTCCTGGAGGGCAGGTAGTTTGCCCCCGGTGATGCGTTGTGCAGACCTCACTACCCTCTGGAGAGCCTTACGGTTGTGGGCGGAGCAGTTGCTGTACCAGGCGGTGATACAGCCCGACAGGATGATCTCGATTGTGCATCTGTAGAAGTTTGTGAGTGCTTTTGGTGACAAGCCAAATTTCTTCAGCCTCCTGAGGTTGAAGAGGCGCTGCTGCGCCTTCTTCACGATGCTGTCTGTGTGGGTGGACCAATTCAGTTTGTCTGTGATGTGTACGCCGAGGAACTTAAAACTTACTACCCTCTCCACTACTGTTCCATCAATGTGGATAGGGGGGTGTTCCCTCTGCTGTTTCCTGAAGTCCACAATCATCTCCTTAGTTTTGTTGACGTTGAGTGTGAGGTTATTTTCCTGACACCACACTCCGAGGGCCCTCACCTCCTCCCTGTAGGCCGTCTCGTCGTTGTTGGTAATCAAGCCTACCACTGTTGTGTCGTCCGCAAACTTGATGATTGAGTTGGAGGTGTGCGTGGCCACGCAGTCGTGGGTGAACAGGGAGTACAGGAGAGGGCTCAGAACGCACCCTTGTGGGGCCCCAGTGTTGAGGATCAGCGGGGTGGAAATGTTGTTGCCTACCCTCACCACCTGGGGGCGGCCCGTCAGGAAGTCCAGTACCCAGTTGCACAGGGCGGGGTCGAGACCCAGGGTCTCGAGCTTGATGATAAGCTTGGAGGGCACTATGGTGTTAAATGCCGAGCTGTAGTCGATGAACAGCATTCTCACATAGGTATTCCTCTTGTCCAAATGGTTTAGGGCAGTGTGCAGTGTGGTTGAGATTGCATCGTCTGTGGACCTATTTGGGCGGTAAGCAAATTGGAGTGGGTCTAGGGTGTCAGGTAGGGTGGAGGTGATATGGTCCTTGACTAGTCTCTCAAAGCACTTCATGATGACGGAAGTGAGTGCTACGGGGCGGTAGTCGTTTAGCTCAGTTACCTTAGCTTTCTTGGGAACAGGAACAATGGTGGCCCTCTTGAAGCATGTGGGAACAACAGACTGGGATAGGGATTGATTGAATATGTCCTTAAACACACCAGCCAGCTGGTCTGCGCATGCTCTGAGGGCGCGGCTGGGGATGCCGTCTGGGCCTGCAGCCTTGCGGGGGTTGACACGTTTAAATGTTTTCCTCACGTCGGCTGCAGTGAAGGAGAGTCCGCATGTTTTAGTTGCGGGCCGTGTCAATGGCACTGTATTGTCCTCAAAGCGGGCACTCTATTCTGTTCTAGCTCTGAGTAGCTCTTTTACTTTGTTATTCTCCAACATCTCTCTTTCCTCTCCTGCTTCGCCCTGACTCTCTTAGCACTTATAATTTCCATACCTTTACAATGATGCATCTGAAAGAGAAAGCCCATGTAAGACAGTGATATGCGATATTATTATTACTCATTCGCTAGCATGAAGTCAATTAAATCTATTGAATCCTATGTATGACACTTAATTGACATTCCTGAACCTCAGGACATTCTGCAGCTGGTACAGCTTTATTTCTGGCTCCTTCATCCCCTTCTCGATTTCGCTCTTCTCTTTTGCCCACTTCTCTTCTTTCTTCCTTTGCATTTTCTCCATTTCACTATTCTTTCTCTCCCACTCCCTGTAAACTCCCATCACTTCCTCTTGTCCATGCAGGAACATAATCTTAATCTTCTCTCTTTCCAGAGCCTCTATCGCTCTCTCCTCTCTCAGCTCAATTATCCACTCCTCTGTTGCATGCATGCTACTCTTAGGATGGATTGCACCAACAAGGATTAACTCTTAAAAAGGTTTATCTATTAATCTTGTTGCAACTAACTTTAAACCTAGTTTAAACAAAGTTTAATTTGGACTTTAAACCAAGATAAAATGTAATCTTGTTGCCCTATAATGTTGTAAAATTCAACCAGCCAGCAAACTAATTTGACAACAAAGTGCAACTCACTGACCAGTGCATGTTTATTTCCATAGAATTCGAACATATTGCTATGGGGAATCCATTATGACATGTGTCACTAATCATAGTTTAGTGATTTAACTTTAGATTAACTAATACAGGTTTAAAATTAAGTGGTGCAACACATCAGATTAATTATAAACCTATATTTACAAAATCTAGATTAGGTCTAATCAAAAATTAATTACAATTTGGTGCAACCCACCCACAATCTCCTCCTCCTTCATCCATCTTTTACCCTGTTAATCCCAGAGGTTTCGAAGGCCAGCCTTGGACCATCTCCCCCTGTCCTCCTTTCAGGCTACTTGGGTCTGATTCCTCTCCTTGGCCTGCTTTGGACAAAGCTGACTCCAAACCATGCCGTATGAGGTTCCTTCCATTCTTCTCTCACACCTCCACCCTTTTCATTTTCAGCAAACAGCCTTTTGTCCACTGTCACCTTCCCTTACTTAGCCAAGGACATTGTGTTCTCCATCTTCACATTTGCTATCTTGACCTCCATATTTTGTCTGTCTGCCACTGCCCTTTCTCACTGTTTCTCAAACACCTCTCTCTCTCCAGCTTCCATTGGTTTCAGTGTACCTCGTTAGAAGTCTCATTCTCAGTAGCTCTTCTATTTGCTTTTGGCATTCTTGTTCTTGTTCCTTCCTCATCTTGTTGACTTTCTCCAACAACTCTCTCTACTTTCATTTAGAAAGTTTGCATAGAACATAAACTCAGCAAAAAAATAAAAGTCCTCTCACTGTCAACTGCGTTTATTTTCAGCTAACTTAACATGTGTAAATATTTGTTTGACAATGACAAGATTCAACAACTGAGGCATAAACTGGACAAATCCACAGACATGTGACTAACAGAAATTGAATAATGTGTCCCTGAACAAAGGGGGGTCAAAATCAAAAGTAACAGTCAGTATCTGGTGTGGCCACCAGCTGCATTAAGTACTGCAGTGCATCTCCTCCTCATGGACTGCACCAGATTTGCCAGTTCTTCCTGTGAGATGGTACCCAACTCTTCCACAATGGCACCTGCAAGTTCCCAGACATTTCTGGGGGGAATGGCCCTAGCACTCACCCTCCGATCCAACAGGTCCCAGACGTGCTCAATGGGATTGAGATCAGGGCTGGCCATGGCAGAACACTGACATTTCTGTCTTGCAGGAAATCATGCACAGAAAGAGCAGTATGGCTAGTGGCATTGCCATGCTGGAGGGTCATGTCAGGATGAGCCTGCAGGAAGGGTACCACATGAGGGAGGAGGATGTCTTCCCTGTAACTCACAGCTTTGAGATTGCCTGCAAGGACAACAAGCTCAGTCCGATGATGGTGTGACACACCACCCCTGACCATGACGGACCCTCCACCTCCAAATCGATCCCGTTCCAGAGTACAGGCCTCGGTGTAATGCTCATTCCTTCGACGATAAACGCAAATCCGACCATCACCCCTGGTGAGACAAAACCGTGACTTGTCAGTGAAGAGCACTTTTTGCCTGTCCTGTCTGGTCTGCAACGGTGAGTTTGTTGCTGGTGATGATGTCTGGTGAGGACCTTCCTTACAACAGGCCTACAAGCCCTCAGTCCAGCCTCTCTCAGACTATTGCGGACATTTTGAGCACTGATGGAGGGATTGTGCATTCCTGGTGTAACTCGGGCAGTTGTTGTTGCCATCCTGTACCTGTACCGCAGGTGTGATGTTCAGATGTACCGATACTGTGCAGGTGTTGTTACACGTGATCTGCCACTGTGAGGACGATCAGCTGTCCGTCCTGTCTCCCTGTAGTACTGTCTTAGGCATCTCACAGTACGGACATTGCAATGTATTGCCCTGGCCACATCTGCAGTTCTCATGCCTCCTTGCAGTATGCTTAAGGCACGTTCACGCAGTTGAGCAGGGACCCTGGACATCTTTCTTTTTGTGTTTTTCAGAGTCATTGGAAAGGCTTCTTTAGTGTCCTAAGTTTACATAACTGTGACCTTAATTGCCTACCACCTGAAAGCTGTTAGTGTCTTAACGACCGTTCCACAGATGCATGATCATTAATTAATTGATTAATTAATTTATTTATTTATTTCCAAGATGGCATAGCAGTTCAGACGTCTTTTGTCCTCGTCTTGTCGTGTCCCATATATATATATATATATTTACAACTTTTTTTCACATACATTTTTTTGTTTTTCCATAAACTCATCTTCAAAACACTCTCCTGCAACCGCCTCACCAATTTATATTTATAAAAAAGTATTATTTACCTCAAATCTGTAATCCTCCAAGAAGCTAGCCAGAAACTCCAAGAAGCTAGCCAGAAACTAGCCAGAAGCTAGCCAGAAGCTAATCCAGAAGCTAATCAGAAGCTAATCAGAAGCTAGTTCAGAAGCTAGTTAGCTTCTTTACTGGCAAATCGTTAGTATTCAGCTAACCACGATTTGTGGTCATCAGCTATCCTTTAGCTCGAAAATCTTTCGCCAGTTTTGTACGGCGCAGCGCGGCTCGGAACTGAACATACCGGACCAATTTTTCTCTTCGTGTCCCTGGATTTCAACCGCTAACTCTGGACATTCATACCTGGATCTCACAGCTAGCTAGCTGCTATCCGCGTGACTATCGGCTTTTGTCGATTCCGGAGCAAACATCAATTATTCCGGAGCTAGCCAGCTGAAGAGTTCCATCAATCACTCCTGGGCTACAATCACCTATCCGGACCCGTTTTACTGCCTACGCGGAGCCCCAACGGGCCTTCACAACTGGACTGCTGATGTTATCTACCCGAAGGAGTTATCCGGCTGGCTCCTCCGTCGCGACGTTACCTGAACGCCCATCTGCGGCCTGCTAACCGGTAGCTGTCTTATCGGCTGCTATCTGAATAGACAATCGGACAATTTATTTATTTATTTTTATTATTATTATTATTATTTTTCTTCTTGGGCCTCTATAACTATATCTATTGTTTCGTCGTTGTTGTTGTTGTTGTGTGATTTGGATTAATCCCCTCTACCACACGGAACCCCACTAATCTACTGACGGAACGCAAGAGGTGGCTAATAACAGACCTCGATCCTATGCTAGCTTGCTACCGATGGCCTGGCTAGCTGTCTAAATCGCCGTGACCCCCAACCAACCTCTCCACTCACTGGACCCTTTTGATCACTCGACTAAGCATGCCTCTCCTTAATGTCAATATGCCTTGTCCATTGCTGTTCTGGTTAGTGTTTATTGGCTTATTTCACTGTAGAGCCTCTAGTCCTGCTCACTATACCTTATCCAACCTATTAGTTCCACCACCCACACATGCAATGACATCTCCTGGTTTCAATGATGTTTCTAGAGACAATATCTCTCTCTTCATCACTCAATACCTAGGTTTACCTCCACTGTATTCACATCCTACCATACCTTTGTCTGTACATTATACCTTGATGCTATTTTATCGCCCCCAGAAACCTCCTTTTACTCTCTGTTCCAGACGTTCTAGACGACCAATTCTTATTGCTTTTAGCCGCACCCTTATTCTACTCCTCCTCTGTTCCTCTGGCGATGTAGAGGTGAATCCAGGCCCTGCAGTGCCTAGCTCCACTCCTATTCCCCAGGCGCTCTCTTTTGACGACTTCTGTAACCGTAATAGCCTTGGTTTCATGCATGTTAACATTAGAAGCCTCCTCCCTAAGTATGTTCTATTCACTGCTTTAGCACAATCTGCCAATCCGGATGTTCTAGCTGTGTCTGAATCCTGGCTTAGGAAGACCACCAAAAATTATGAAATTTTAATTCCAAACTACAACATTTTCAGACAACATAGAACTGCTAAAGGGGGAGGTGTTGCAATCTACTGCAAAGATAGCCTGCAGAGTTCTGTCCTACTATCCAGGTCTGTACCCAAACAATTTGAACTTCTACTTTTAAAAATCCACCTCTCTAAAAACAAGTCTCTCACCGTTGCCGCCTGCTATAGACCACCCTCTGCCCCCAGCTGTGCTCTGGACACCATATGTGAACTGATTGCCCCCCATCGATCTTCAGAGCTTGTGCTGCTAGGCGACCTAAACTGGAACATGCTTAACACCCCAGCCATCCTACAATCTAAGCTTGATGCCCTCAATCTCACACAAATGATCAATGAACCTACCAGGTACCTCCCCAAAGCCTTAAACACGGGCACCCTCATAGATATCATCCTAACCAACTTGCCCTCTAAATACACCTCTGCTGTCTTCAACCAAGATCTCAGCGATCACTGCCTCATTGTCTGCATCCGTAATGGGTCAGCGGTCAAACAACCTCCACTCATCACTGTCAAACGCTCCCTGAAACACTTCAGCGAGCAGGACTTTCTAATCGACCTGGCCGGGGTATCCTGGAAGGATATTGATCTCATTCCGTCAGTAGAGCATGCATGTTTAAAAAAATATATATATATGCCTTCCTAACCATCTTAAATAAGCATGCCCCATTCAAGCAATTTAGAACCAGGAACAGATATAGCCCTTGGTTCTCCCCAGACCTGACTGCCCTTAACCAACACAAAAACATCCTATGGCGTTCTGCATTAGTATCGAACAGCCCCCGTGATATGCAGCTGTTCGGGGAAGCTAGAAACCATGATACACAGGCAGTTAGAAAAGCCAAGGCTAGCTTTTTCAAGCAGAAATTTGCTTCCTGCAACACTAACTCAAAAAAGTTCTGGGACACTGTAAAGTCCATGGAGAATAAGAACACCTCCTCCCAGCTGCCCACTGCACTGAAGATAGGAAACACTGTCACCACTGATAAATCCACTATAATGGAGAATTTCAATAAGCATTTTTCTACGGCTGGCCATGCTTTCCACCTGGCTACTCCTACCCCGGTCAACAGCACTGCACCCCCCACAGCAACTCGCCCAAGCCTTCCCCATTTCCCCTTCTCCCAAATCCAGTCAGCTGATGTTCTGAAAGAGCTGCAAAATCTGGACCCCTACAAATCATCCGGGTTAGACAATCTGGACCCTTTCTTTCTAAAATGATCTGCTCGAAATTGTTGCCACCCCTATTACTAGCCTGTTCAACCTCTCTTTCGTGTCGTCTGAGATTCCCAAAGATTGGAAAGCAGCTGCGGTCATCCCCCTCTTCAAAGGGGGGGACACTCTTGACCCATACTGCTACAGACCTATATCTATCCTACCATGCCTTTCTAAGGTCTTCGAAAGCCAAGTCAACAAACAGATTACCGACCATTTCGAATCTCACCATACCTTCTCTGCTATGCAATCTGGTTTCAGAGCTGGTCATGGGTGCACCTCAGCCACGCTCAAGGTCCTAAACGATATCTTAACCGCCATCGATAAGAAACATTACTGTGCAGCCGTATTCATTGATCTGGCCAAGGCTTTCGACTCTGTCAATCACCACATCCTCATCGGCAGACTCGACAGCCTTGGTTTCTCAAATGTTTGCCTCGCCTGGTTCACCAACTACTTCTCTGATAGAGTTCAGTGTGTCAAATCGGAGGGTCTGCTGTCCGGACCCCTGGCAGTCTCTATGGGGGTGCCACAGGGTTCAATTCTTGGACCGACTCTCTTCTCTGTATACATCAATGAGGTCGCTCTTGCTGCTGGTGAGTCTCTGATCCACCTCTATGCAGACGACACCATTCTGTATACTTCTGGCCCTTCTTTGGACACTGTGTTAACAACCCTCCAGTCAAGCTTCAATGCCATACAACTCTCCTTCCGTGGCCTCCAATTGCTCTTAAATACAAGTAAAACTAAATGCATGCTCTTCAACCAATCGCTACCTGCACCTACCCACCTGTCCAACATCACTACTCTGGTCAGGTCTGACTTAGAATACGTGGACAACTACAAATACTTAGGTGTCTGGTTAGACTGTAAACTCTCCTTCCAGACCCATATCAAACATCTCCAATCCAAAGTTAAATCTAGAATTGGTTTCCTATTTCGTAACAAAGCATCCTTCACTCATGCTGCCAAACATACCCTTGTAAAACAGACCATCCTACCAATCCTCGCCTTTGGCGATGTCATTTACAAAATAGCCTCCAATACCCTACTCAACAAATTGGATGCAGTCTATCACAGTGCAATCCGTTTTGTCACCAAAGCCCCATATACTACCCACCATTGCGACCTGTACGCTCTCGTTGGCTGGCCCTCGCTTCATACTCGTCGCCTAACCCACTGGCTCCATGTCATCTACAAGACCCAGCTAGGTAAAGTCCCCCCTTATCTCAGCTCGCTGGTCACCATAGCATCTCCCACCTGTAGCACATGCTCCAGCAGGTATATCTCTCTAGTCACCCCCAAAACCAATTCTTTCTTTGGCCGCCTCTCCTTCCAGTTCTCTGCTGCCAATGACTGGAACGAACTACAAAAATCTCCTGAACTGGAAACACTTATCTCCCTCACTAGCTTTAAGCACCAACTGTCAGAGCAGCTCACAGATTACTGCACCTGTACATAGCCCACCTATAATTTAGCCCAAACAACTACCTCTTTCCCTACTGTATTTAATTAATTAATTTATTTTGCTCCTTTGCACCCCATTATTTTTATTTCTACTTTGCACATTCTTCCATTGCAAATCTACCATTCCAGTGTTTTACTTGCTATATTGTAATTACTTTGCCACCATGGCCTTTTTTGCCTTTACCTCCCTTATCTCACCTCATTTGCTCACATCGTATATAGACTTGTTTATACTGTATTATTGACTGTATGTTTGTTTTACTCTATGTGTAACTCTGTGTCGTTGTATGTGTTGAACTGCTTTGCTTTATCTTGGCCAGGTCGCAATTGTAAATGAGAACTTGTTCTCAACTTGCCTACCTGGTTAAATAAAGGTGAAATAAAATAAAATAAAATTGTTTATGGGGTCATTGAACATTCATGGGAAAGAGTATTTAAACTCTTTACAATGAAGATCTGTGAAGTTATTTGGATTTTTACTAATTATCTTTGAAAGACATGCCACAGGGTGCGTTTCCATTTCACTATCTTAAATTGATGAAAACAGCTGGACATAACGACTTGAAAACTTTGCAAAACCTATTGTTAAATAAAAATGTGCTGTTACGTGATTTCATTACCTATTTAGCGAAGTTGCGCATTACTAAATTGGCGACAGTCTGTGGGCCCTCCCACCTATCTGTTTCATCTCTCAGGCAGCCACCATCGATAGAATGTAATCTTTGACTAATATTTGCCAAATTTTAATAATTATCATGTGCCATTTTGTTTCCACTGTCTGTACCATTGTGGAACTTGCACTCCTGGATATCTGAAATAATTGGATGGTGAAACTTGCAAGCCAACCAGAAAAGCAAGGCAAAGCAATTCAGGCCTTCTTGAAAGTCAGGACGATCCTTGTCCTGCAAAGAAATATTATTTGTATCATTGAAAAAAAATATTTTGCAAGACCTGAGCATTAAGGAATTAATTATGGAATGGAGCCTTATAGTTTTGCGGTGACGTCACGTACCTTAAAACATTATTTGTCAATCATCTATTCCTTTGTCGCAATAAAGAAAGTTCTAAAGAAGAAAAATACACCCCTGTCGAACAGATCTTTAGAAAGTTTATCCTATATCTGCCGTTTCCATTAGACATGTCACAATTATTTTTTGTGATGTTGTCGACTTTGATGCTACAGTGCATTCGGAAAGTATTCAGACCCCTTCTATTTTCCCACATTTTGTTATGTTACAGCCTTATTCTAAAATTGTTTAAAAAAATTCCTCATCAAGCCCATAATGATAGAGTGAATGTAACGGCGTTCTTCGTTTGTGGAAAGAGAGTCGGACCGAAATGCAGCGTGTAGGTTACTCATGTTACTTTAATGAAGAAAAACGTGATACAAGAAATAACTGTGAGAATACAAAACAACAAACGGAACATGACACTAATTACAGCCTATCTGGTGACTACAACACAGAGACAGGACAATCACTCACGAAATACAACGCGAACTCAAGCTACCTAAATACGGTTCCCAATCAGAGACAAAGAGAAGCACCTGACTCATTGAGAACCGCCTCAGGCAGCCAAACCTATACCACATCCCTAATCAGCCGCAATCCCAAATAATACAAACCCCAATACGAAACACAACACATGTCACACCCTGGCCTACCCAAACTATTAACAAAACACAAAATACAATGACCAAGGCATGACAGTGAAAAACGTTTTTTTTGTTTTAATGTTTTGCAAATGTATATAAATAATATTTTTTAAGTTTTCAGACCCTTTGCTATGTGACTCAAAATTGAACTGCATCCTGTTTCCTTTGATAATCCTTGAGATGTTTCTACAACTTGATTGGAGTCCACCTGTGGTAAATCCAATTGATTGGATATGATTTGGAAAGTCACAAACCTGTCTATATGAGATCCAATCCATAGATTATATAAAATAACATGTAGAGGGAGGGCATAGTGGTAGATGCCAAAAGGCTGTTCAGTAATAATGTTGTGATTGTGGAAGGGGGGACACAGTGCAGCACTTGGTGGATTTCAGGTGCAGAAAGAGACTAGAGAGACCCAAATATATAAAATCCTGCATAATGTCTCTTATGAACACCGGTGTGCCACAGGGCTGTGTGCTGAGCCCCCTCCTGTACTCCCTCTTCACCTACGACACGGTTCCAACACCATCGTCAAGTTCGCAGACGACGCCACGGTGGTAGGTCTGATCAGTGACAATGACTGTCAGCTTACAGGGAGGAGGTCAGGCACCTGGCTGCATGGTGCGCTGACAACAACATGGCCCTCAATGCAAAGAAAACCAAGGAGATCATTGTGGATTACAGGAAGTCTAAAAGCTGCAGCCACGCAGTGTGTGCCCAGCTCCAAATTCCTGGGTGTTTACATCTCCGATGATCTCTCCTGGACCCGCAACACCTCAACCCTGGTCAAAATGGTGCAGCAGCGCCTGTACTTTTTGAGTAGGCTGAAGAAGGCCCTCCTGTCTCCCAAGATCCTGGTGAACTTTTACCGCTGCACAGTCGAAAGCATTCTGACTAACTGCGCCACAGTGTGGTTTGGCGGATGCACCGTGGCCGACCGGAAGGCCCTGTAATGGGTGGTGAAAACCTCCCAGCACATCACTGGTGCCCAGCTCCCTGCCATCATAGACCTCCAGCGCAAGCAGTGTCTGCGTAGGGTGCGCGGCATCATCAGGGACCCTTCACATCCATGCCACAAACTGTTTGCCCTCCTACCATCAGGCAGGTGGTACAGCTTCCCGCACTAGAAGGCTCAAGAAAAAAAAATCCCAGCTACTGTAACCCTGCTGAACTCTGTGACACGGTACTAGCTATATCCACCCACCCACCGCTTAGTAATACCTCTCAGGAACCTTGTTGCACTACTGTCTTTGCACTCTTCACGGTACTACTGGACTACTGGACTTAAGGACATTATTCAGTTGTACATGTACATGTCTACCTCGGCAACCTCATTGCTGCTTTCCCTGCATTTCAGTTGCATGCCTTCTTGCACTTTCAATTTGCCTTCATTGCACATTTAGACTTGCCATTTGTCCTTACCATTTGCCTTCATTGCACATTTAGACTTGCCATTTGTCCTTACCATTTGCCTTCATTGCATATTTATACATCCCACTTAATAACATACATTGTTCTTAATTATTTTACTTGTACATTTTTTTGTACTCTTTTATTTGCACTTCTGGTTAGATGCTAACAGCATTTCGTTGTCCTGTACTTGAATCTAATCTAAATCTAATCTTATGCAGAGGCTGCAAGGCAGATTGGTGGAACTATTAGGCAGAATGATGGAGATAATAGGGTTACTCTAAGTAAGCATTTCACAATAAGGTCTACACCAGTTGTATTCGGGCACATGTGACAAATACAATTTGATTTGATTTACTGCTGGAATAAGTGGACCTACTGTAGGACATGTTGCTTATGTTGGTCCAGACACGGATACGAGACCTGCTCAGAAGTCTTGCGCACACAAATCTGTTGTTTCAAAGCACACCTTAATAGTTAATCAGAATGACTTTATAACCTTCATTGGAAAGGTTATCAACCTGGCTGTGTTTGTGGAAAGAAGAACTGCCAAGTTGAAGATCATTGTGGAAGCAGCAACAGAGTTTTTAGGAGTAACAGATGTTACTGTCGCCATGATTGTTGATATGTTGACCCCTAATCATAATAATGATGGAATGTCTCAGTATGATGATAATTAGAGTTATGGTTTTTGTTATCCTTCAGTGGAATGCCAGAAGCCTTATTGCTGACGGTCAGGAGTTTAAGAAGTATGTAATAGATTTAGATGTGATATGTGTTCAAGAAACATGGCTTAGACCACACCTTGATTTTATTATTCCTGGTTATTGTTCAATCAGATCTGATAGATCAATTGGACAGGGTGGTGGTTGTGCTACGTTCATAAGAGAAGGTCTTGTATATCTTAATATAACTGTCCCATCTGAATATTAATGTAATATTAAGTTACACAGATTTTACCATGCTTGTCGTCAACCATCTGTAGTGATGTTTGATGAAATATAAGGAGAATTGCGCTCTAGAAAGATATGTTGTGGCAACTTTAATACACATAATAGTTTATGGTACTATCTTGGAAGATAAGATGGAAACAAGAGCATTAGCATGTCTTAACGATGGATGTGGTACAAGAGTTGATGTTGTTCGAGGGGTTTACATCCTGCCTGGACCTCACAATGGCTTCTAACTGTGTGAATGGAATGGAATGAATGATTTTACTGTTGGAAGTGATCATTTCCCTATTTTGTGTACCATGAACTGTAATGTTACTATTCCAGGTGGACCAGTCAGAAGACTTTCATGAAGCAGACTGGGAAATGTTTGGTGATCATTGCTTAAAAATGTGTTGGACAGTTGTCTTTAGAAAGGTCGGTTGATGTATGTGCTACCTCTGTGACCTCTCTGATTTTGAGTGCTGCAAATTTATATGTACCAGTGAGTAAAGTAGGTGAGAAAAGGAAGGTGGTTCCATGGTGGACTGAAGAGTGCACTACGGCTATTCGAGAAAGAAATAGGGCTTACAGTGTGTTGCGTAAAAATATGACTACTGAGAATCTACTTGATTTCCAAAGGAAGAGAGCTTTAGTATGTAGGGTCATTAAGTCTGTAATAGAGAAATGCATGGAGACAGTTCTGCTCTACAATAGGCAGGGGTACTGAGCTGGGGGATGTATGGTCTATATTGAAGAAGATGACTGGAAAAAGCAAGTTCACTCGAATTCCAGTTTTGGTTGTGGGTCAAAAAATGGCCTTAGCTGATAAAGAAAAAGCTGACTTGTTGGGGAAGACATTTGCTAGGGTACATACTGGGGTTATTTTGGATAAAGTCGGAAGTTTACAAACACCTTAGCCAAATACATTTAAACTCAGTTTTTCACAATTCCTGACATTTAATCCTAGTAAACATTCCCTGTCTTAGGTCAGTTAGGATCACCACTTTCTTTTAAGAATGTGAAATGTAAGAATAATAGTAGAGAGAATGATTTATTTCAGCTTTTATTTCTTTCATCACATTCCCAGTGGGTCAGAAGTTTATGGACACTCAATTCGTATTTGGTAACACTGCCTTTAAATTGTTTAACTTGGGTAAAACGGTTCGGGTAGCCTTCCACAAGCTTCCGACAATAAGTTGGGTTAATTTTGGCCCATTTCTCCTGACAGAGCTGATGTAACTAAGTCGGGTTTGTAGGCCTCCTTGCTCGCACATGCTTTTTCAGTTCTGCCCACAAATGTTCTATAGCATTGAGGTCAGGACTTTGTGATGGTCACTCCAATACTTAACTTTGTTGTCCTTAAGCCATTTTGCCACAACTTTGGATGTATGCTTGGGGTCATTGTCCATTTGGAAGACCCATTTGCAACCAAGTTTTAACCTCCTGACTGATGTCTTGAGATGTTGCTTCAACATATCCACATCACTTTCCTACCTCATGATGCCATCTGTTTTGTGAAATGCCTCCTGCAGCAAAGCACCCCCACAACATGATGCTGCCACCCCTACAACATGATGCTGCCACCCCTGTGCTTCACGGTTGGGATGGTGTTCTTCGGCTTGCAAGCCTCCCCCTTTTTCCTCCAAACATAACGATGGTCATTATGCTCAAACAGTTCTATTTTTGTTTCATCAGATCAAAGGACATGTCTCCAAAAAATATGATCTTTCTTTTGATTTTCCTGTGATGTCAAGCAAACAGGCACTGAGTTTGAAGGTAGGCCTTGAAATACCTCCACAGGTACACCTCCAATTGACTCAAATGATGTCAGTTAGCCTATCAGAAGCTTTGAAAGCCATGACCTCATTTTCTGGAATTTTCCAAGCTGTTTAAAGGCACAGTCAACTTAGTGTATTTAAACTTCTGACCCACTGGTATTGTGATACAGTGAATTATAAGTGAAATAATCTGTCTGTAAACAATTGTTGGAAAAATTACTTGTGTTGTGCACAAAGTACATGTCTTAACCGACTTGCCAAAACGATAGTATGTTAACAAGAAATGGTGGTGTGGTTGAAAAACGAGTTTTAATGACTCCAACCTAAGTGTACGTAAACTTCCAACTGTATATAAGCAACACAGGTGTGAGATTTTAAATGCTCATGTTAATGTGTATAAGAAAAGGGATAGTGTTGACTCTTCTTTTGATGCTGATTTTACCATACATGAGATGTGTTCAGTCTTAATAGGCTGTGGATATACAGCCCCAGGTCATGATCAGTTGTGCTATGTAATGTTTAAGCATCTACATGATGAGGTCATACATGTTCTCCTAGGATTATTTAATATGATTTGGAGTTTGGGGGTTATAACTTCTTGTTGGAAATGTGCAGTAATATGACCTTTTGTAAAGCCTGGTAAGGACCCTTCATGTGCTGATAGTTATAGACCAATAGCACTGACCTCTAAGTTGTGTAAACTAGTGGAAAAGATGATAGTAAATAGATCGTAATTGCTACTGTCTATTTTAACATTGAAAAAGGCTTATGACACTATGTGCAGAGAAGGCCTACTGATTAAGATGGAAAGACTTGGCATTGGTGGGACATTAAATAACTTGGTTTTGGCCTTGTGATTAACATTTTTATGTTTGTGTTTTTCTAATAAACAATTTCTGTGTTCTGTTTGTTCTTGTCTGTAAAACCATTTCTGTGTTCATGCAAGTGACTGATTGAATGAGTCCTCACTATCAGTGTCTGCAATTTGGCAGTACGCTCAGAACCTTGTTTAGAGAAAGGGATATCTCAGTTTCAAGGTCTCAGTTTAGAGAGAAGAAGACTCGTGAGGTCTGTCACGTGCATGACAGAGTATTGGTGGTCACATGAATGAAGAAAACATTCATTGGAGTGGCAGCGTAGCCTAGTGGTTAGATCGAATCCCCGAGCTGACAAGGTACAAATCTGTCGTTCTGCCCCTGAACAGGGAAGTTAACCCACTGTTCCTAGGCCGTCATTGAAAATAAGAATTTGTTCTTAACTGACTTGCATAGTAAAATAAAAATTAATGATGAATAAGCTAAATTATGCAAATATAACTTGTCATATAACTGCCCCGTTAGAGCTAACTTTATGCATCTACGTTTGACTGTGACCTCTCCAGCTTGCTGACAATAAAGAGTGATTCATTTAAGATTGACTTTGAGAATTTCCACAACATTTTGGTATTAACGAACAGGATGATTGATTCTGCCTGTGGAGCTTTCCAGTGGGGGTCTGCGAGGAAAACCGGTGGCGCATTTTAAGGAAAATTCCCGGCTGACCAAAAGATGACGAGACCCACCCAGACCAGACCCTTACTGTCAAACTTGCCCAAGTTGGACTGTGACCTCTCCAGCTTGCTGACAAAGAGTGATTAATTTAAGATTTACTTCGAGTGACACAGATAATATACAGTTGGCTGGATTTTCCGTGCATCAGCAGGACAGAACAGCTACGTCTGGTAAGACGTGTCAAAAATAGCTGGTGCGCGATGTCTAATATTAAAGAAGTCTCAAGGTATTGCTTGCCTGAGGTAGAGTACCTCATAATAAGCTGTAGACCACACTATCTACCAAGAGAGTTCTCATCTATATTTTTCGTAGCTGTCTATTTACCATCACAAACCGACGCTGACACTAAGAGCTGTATAAGGCCATAAACAAACAAGGAAATGTTCATCCGGAAACTTCTATCAGCATGTCACATGTGCAACCAGAGGAAAAAAAAACTCTAGACGACCTTTACTACACACAGAGACTCATACAAAGCTCTCCCTCGCCCTCCATTTGGCAAATCTGATCATAATTATATCCTCCTGATTCCCACTTACAAGCAAAAACTAAAGCAGGAAGTACCAGTGACTCGCTCAATGTGGAAGTGGTCAGATGACGCGGATGCTGCAATACAGGACTGTTTTGAAGGCACAGACTGGAATATGTTCCGGGATTCATCCAATGGCATTGAGGAGTATACCATCTCAGTCACCGGCTTCATCAATAAGTGCATCGACGACGTCGTCCCCACAGTGACCGTACATACATATCCCAACCAGTAGCCATGGATTGCAGGCAACATCCGGACCGAGCTAAAGGCTACAGCTGCTGCTTTCAAGAGCAGAACTCTAATCCGGACGCTTATAAGAAATTCCGCTATGCCCTCAGATGAACCATCAAACAGGCAAAGCGTCAATACAGGACTAAGATTGAATCCTACTACACCGGCTCTGATGCTCGTCGGATGTGGCAGGGCTTGCAAACTATTACAGACTACAAAGGGAAACCCAGTCGCGAGCTGCCCAGCGACACGAGCCTACCAAACAAGCTATATACCTTTTATGCTCTCTTCGAGGCAAGCAACACAGAAGCATGCATGAGAGCACCAGCTGTTCCCGACAACTGCTCTTCGTTGCCGATGTGAGCAAGACCTTAAAACAGGTCAACATTCACAAGGCTGCGAGGCCAGAAGGATTACCAGGGTGTGTACTCAGAGCATTCGCAGACCAACTGGCAAGTGTCTTCACTGACATTTTCAACCTCTCTTTGACCGAGTCTGTAATACCTACATGTTTCAAGCAGGCCACCATAGTCCCTGTGCCCAAGAAAGTCAATCAATCAAATGTATTTATGAAGCCCTTTTTACATCAGCCGATGTCATAAAGTGCTATACAGAAACCCAGCCTAAAACCCAAAACAGCAAACAATGCCGATATAGAAGCACGGTGGCTAGGAAAAACTCCCTAGAAAGCCAGGAACCCAGAAATAGGGGTGGCCAGTCCTCTTCTAGCTGTGCAGGGTGGAAATTATAACAGTACATGACCAAGATGTTCAAACATTCATAGATGACCAGCAGGGTCAAATAATAATAATCACAGTGGTTGTAGAGGGTGCAACAGGTCAGCACCTCAGGCGTAAATGTCAGTTGGCTTTTCATAGCCGATCATTCAGAGTTAGAGACAGCAGGTGCGGTAGAGAGAGAGAGTCGAAAACAGCAGGTCCGGGAAAATGTAGCACGTCCGGTGAACAAGTGAGGGTTCCATAACCGTAGGCAAAACAGTTGAAACTGGAACAGCAGCACGACCAGGTGGACTGGGGACAGCAAGGAGTCATCAGGCCAGGCAGTCCTGAGGCATGGTCCTAGGGCTCAGGTCCTCCAAGAGAAAGAGAGAGAGAGAGAAAGAGAGAGAATTAGAGGGAGCACACTTAGATTCACACAGGACACTGGATAAGACAGGAGAAATACTCCAGATATAATAGACTGACCCTAGCCCCCCGACACATAAACTATTGCAGCATAATTACTGGAAGCTGAGACAGGAGGGGTCGGGAGACACTGTCGCCTCGTCCGACTGTAACCCCAGACAGGGCCAACCATGCAGGTGTCATGACGTTGCCCTCTTTGAGTACAGCGAGCACCATCCCCCGCTCTCTGCTTCTACAACCAGACTGCTGTGGGCAGGGTGAGGTCGTAAATCCTAAGGAAGACCCTGCCTCATGGACACACAGTTATAGAGAGTAGTTTTTCATAGAGACAAAGGAAATCCTTCCACCTCACAGAACTTGAGGTACGAACAAGTTTCATGTTCCGGAGAAAGTGTAAAAGATCGGTGAAGGATCCAGCTACGAACTGGTGCGTTTGTCACAACTTGGGAAGCTCAAGAGAGACTGTGTGGCCACATTACCATAACGCTGTTTATATAATAGCCTCAGATATGAGGTTTACATCTAATTGTTGTATAAGATGAATGAGTGAGGATGATACTGTTTGTATAATGGTGTAATATGATTGTGGACTGTTTAATGAAGAAAAATTCCCTTTTGATTTGAACTAAATCAGAGGACCGCCCCTGAGCCCAGTTAGGGTCAGACATCCTGGGACAGCCCTTTTCTGCCATTCGGAATAAAGCCCAACTTTGAGAAATTATCAGGAGACCATGTTTTTCTCCATTAGGAGGGGGACTAAAGGTTGCAGACCATTGCTGAATCTTTCAACCATACCACGTGGTTAAACTCTTAGACTATCGATACCGACAGAATAAGAACAAGTATGTGATACTAATTACTAGTCTGCAGCTAGGAATTCGGCGAAGAACGACAACCGCCGAAGCATCCATCCTATAACGAATGTCACTTTGAACTATCCCCTCTCACCAAGACAGAGAGAGAGAGGGAGAGAGACGGACAATTCTACAAAAGAAAGACTTTTCACCAGCGATCAAGATGACACACTGAGCGTAAATATATATATATTGATTGCAATTGTTCCCGAATGAGTGAGTGTTCATGTGTAAGGGATTAGCATTTTAATTGTTATAATTAACTCTGTAGTGACTTCTTAGTCAACCCCCACTCCTTTTGTCAAACAAGCCGCCATTCCGGTTCAGCCCACTAGGGCACATTCTATCATTTCATGTAACCATATTTACTGTTTGTTTATGCATTTCTGTGAATTACTTAGTTAGTAAAAAAAATAAATGATTTAAGACAATTGATGAATGGATGACTCATAGTGAAGACTGGATTCGTGCAGATAACCAACAATTTACGACGTTTGGAATGAGACAAACGTGAGGTAAAATAAATAAATCATTAATCAGAAGACTATTGATCAGATATGAAAATATCTGAAAGGTTATATTGGGAAATTATAACTTTGTAATCTGAATACTTTCCTTGGTGCCCCTATTTCCTAGTTAATTACAGTTACACGATTAATTACTTTGATCGCGTTATACTAATTACAGGGAATCTTTGATAAAACTATGTCTTCAATTTAATGATAGTAAAGACACAACACAGAATATAATCCCACCCACTTTGCCAAAGCACAGCCCCCACACCACTAGAGGGATATCTTCAACCACCAATTTACTACCCTGAGACATGACCGAGTATAGCACACGAAGATCTTCCCCACGGCACAAACCCGATGGGGGCCAACCCGGACAGGAAGATCACGTCAGTGCCTCAACCCACTCAAGTGACGCACCCCTCCTAGGGACGGCATGGAAGAGCAACAGTAAGCCAGTGACTCAGCTCCCGTAAAAAGGTTAGAGAAAGAGAATACCAGTGGAGAGAGGGGAACCGGCCAGGCAGAGACAGCAAGGGCGGTTCCTCGCTCCAGTGCCTTTCCGTTCACTTTCACACCCCAGGGCCAGACTACACTCATTCATGGGACCTACTGAAGAGATGAGCCTTCAATAAAGACTTAAAGGTCAAGATCGTGTCTGCATCTCTCACATGGAGAGGCAGACCATTCCATAAAAATGTAGATATATATAGGAGAAAGCCCTGCCTCCAGCTGTTTGCTTAGAAATTCTAGGGACAATAAGGAGGCCTGTGTCTTGTGACCGTAGCATACGTCTAGGTATGTAGGGCAAGACCAAATCGGAAAGATAGGTACTGTAGGAGCAAGCCCATGTAATGCTTTGTAGGTTAGCAGTAAAACCTTGAAATCAGCCCTTGCCTTAACAGGAAGCCAGTGGCTAGCACTGGAGTAATATGATCAAATTTTTGGGTTCTAGTCAATATTCTAGCAGCCGTGTTTAGCACTAATTAAGTTTGTTTATTTAGTGCTTTATCTGGGTAGCCGGAAAGTAGACCATTGCTGTAGTCTAATCTAGAAGTGACAAAAGCATGGATGAATTTTTCTGCATCATTTTTGGACAGAAAGTTTCAGATTTTTGCATTGTTATGTAGATTGAAAAAAGCTGTCCTTGAAACAGCCTTGATATGTTCGTCAAAAGAGAGATCTGGGTCCAGAGTAACGCCAAGGTCCTTCATGAATTGTCAGATCCAACAGAAGATCTCTTTGTTTCTTGGGACCTTGAACTAGCATCCACTTCCTTATGTCTGAAACTCCAGGGAGGGCAATTTCGGCACTTCACCATGTTTCATTGAAATGTACAGCTGTGTATCGTCCACATACCAGTGAAAGTTCACCAAGAGGTAAAATATATAGTGAAAACAGTAGTGGTCCTTAAACGGAACCTTCGAAGACCGAAATTTACAGTTGATTTGTCAGAGAACAAACCATCCAGCGAGACAAACTGATATCTTTCCGACAGATAAGATCTAAACCAGGCCAGAACTTGTCCGTGTAGACAGTAGGTGGTGGCATGTACCTTTAACTTTGGTTTGTGGACCGCCATTACATCATAGAAGAAGAAGTGCATGTCAGAGCAAAAACCAAGCCATGAGGTCGAAGGAATTGTCTGTAGAACTCCGAGACAGGATTCTTAAATGGAATAAGTTTGGAACCTCCAAGTCTCTTCCCGGCAACACTGAGCAATCGGGGGAGAAGGGCCTTGGTCAGGGAGGTGACTAAGAACCCAATTGTCACTCTGCCAGAGCTCCAGAGTTCCTTTGTGGAGATGGGAGAACCTTCCAGAAGGACAACCATCTCTAAAGCACAACAAATCAGTCCTTTATGGTAGAGGGGCCAGACGGAAGCCACTCCTCACCAAAAGGCTAGGTGCCTAAGGACTCTTACCATGGGAAGCAAGATTCTCTGGTCTGATGAAACCAAGATTGAACTCTTTGGCCTGAATGACAAGCTTCATGTCTGGACGAAACCTGGCACCATCCCTACGGTGAAGCATGGCGGTGGCAGCATCATGCTGTGGGAATGTTTTTCAGAGGAAGGTAAGACTAGTCAGTATCGAGGGAAAGATGGACGGAGCAAACCATCAAACCTGACAGGGCTTGAGAGGATCTGCAGAGAAGAATGGAAGAAACTCCCCAATACAGGTTTGCCAAGCTTGTCGCGTCATACCCAAGAAGACTCGAGGATGTAATCGCTGTCAAAGGTGCTTCAACAAAGTAGTGAGTAAAGGGTCTGAATACTTATGTAAATGTGATATTTCTGCTTTTTTAAAATTTGCAATTTTACTATAGGGTATTCTGTGTAGATTGATGAGGGGGAAAAACATTTAATCAATTTTAGAATAAGGCTGTAACATAACAAAATGTGGAAAACGTCAAGGAGTATAAATGCTTTCTGAATGCACTGTAATTAGTGTTTTCGAATCTGAGAGTAAATATAGGCAAACATATACAGTGGGGGGGGGAAGTATTTAGTCAGCCACCAATTGTGCAAGTTCTCCCACTTAAAAAGATGAGAGTGGCCTCTAATTTTCATCATAGGTACACTTCAACTATGACAGACAAAATGAGGGGAAAAAATCCAGAAAATCACATTGTAGGATTTTTAATGAATTTATTTGCAAATTATGGTGGAAAATAAGTATTTGGTCACCTACAAACAAGCAAGATTTCTGGCTCTCACAGACCTGTAACTTCTTCTTTAAGAGGCTCCTCTGTCCTCCACTCGTTACCTGTATTAATGGCACCTGTTTGAACTTGTTATCAGTATAAAAGACACCTGTCCACAACCTCAAACAGTCACACTCCAAACTCCACTATGGCCAAGACCAAAGAGTTGTCAAAGGACACCAGAAACAAAATTGTAGACCTGCACCAGGCTGGGAAGACTGAATCTGCAATAGGTAAGCAGCTTGGTTTGAAGAAATCAACTGTGGGAGCAATTATTAGGAAATGGAAGACATACAAGACCACTGATAATTTACATTTACATTTAAGTCATTTAGCAGACGCTCTTATCCAGAGCGACTTACAAATTGGTGCTTTCACCTTATGACATCCAGTGGAACAGCCACTTTACAATAGTGCATCTAAGTCTTTTAAGGGGGTGAGAAGGATTACTTTATCCTATCCTAGGTATTCCTTAAAGAGGTGGGGTTTCAGGTGTCTCCGGAAGGTGGTGATTGACTCCGCTGTCCTGGCGTCGTGAGGGAGTTTGTTCCACCATTGGGGGGCCAGAGCAGCGAACAGTTTTGACTGGGCTGAGCGGGAACTGTACTTCCTCAGTGGTAGGGAGGCGAGCAGGCCAGAGGTGGATGAACGCAGTGCCCTTGTTTGGGTGTAGGGCCTGATCAGAGCCTGGAGGTACTGAGGTGCCGTTCCCCTCACAGCTCCGTAGGCAAGCACCATGGTCTTGTAGCGGATGCGAGCTTCAACTGGAAGCCAGTGGAGAGAGCGGAGGAGCGGGGTGACGTGAGAGAACTTGGGAAGGTTGAACACCAGACGGGCTGCGGCGTTCTGGATGAGTTGTAGGGGTTTAGTGGCACAGGCAGGGAGCCCAGCCAACAGCGAGTTGCAGTAATCCAGACGGGAGATGACAAGTGCCTGGATTAGGACCTGTGCCGCTTCCTGTGTGAGGCAGGGTCGTACTCTGCGGATGTTGTAGAGCATGAACCTACAGGAACGGGCCACCGCCTTGATGTTAGTTGAGAACGACAGGGTGTTGTCCAGGATCACGCCAAGGTTCTTAGCGCTCTGGGAGGAGGACACGATGGAGTTGTCAACCGTGATGGCGAGATCATGGAACGGGCAGTCCTTCCCCGGGAGGAAGAGCAGCTCCGTCTTGCCGAGGTTCAGCTTGAGGTGGTGATCCGTCATCCACACTGATATGTCTGCCAGACATGCAGAGATGCGATTCGCCACCTGGTCATCAGAGGGGGGAAAGGAGAAGATTAATTGTGTGTCGTCTGCATAGCAATGATAGGAGAGACCATGTGAGGTTATGACAGAGCCAAGTGACTTGGTGTATAGCGAGAATAGGAGAGGGCCTAGAACAGAGCCCTGGGGGACACCAGTGGTGAGAGCGCGTGGTGAGGAGACAGATTCTCGCCACGCCACCTGGTAGGAGCGACCTGTCAGGTAGGACGCAATCCAAGCATGGGCCGCGCCGGAGATGCCCAACTCGGAGAGGGTGGAGAGGAGGATCTGATGGTTCACAGTATCGAAGGCAGCCGATAGGTCTAGAAGGATGAGAGCAGAGGAGAGAGAGTTAGCTTTAGCAGTGCGGAGTGCCTCCGTGATACAGAGAAGAGCAGTCTCAGTTGAATGACTAGTCTTGAAACCTGACTGATTTGGATCAAGAAGGTCATTCTGAGAGAGATAGCGGGAGAGCTGGCCAAGGACGGCACGTTCAAGAGTTTTGGAGAGAAAAGAAAGAAGGGATACTGGTCTGTAGTTGTTGACATCGGAGGGATCGAGTGTAGGTTTTTTCAGAAGGGGTGCAACTCTCGCTCTCTTGAAGACGGGAGGGACGTAGCCAGCGGTCAGGGATGAGTTGATGAGCGAGGTGAGGTAAGGGAGAAGGTCACCGGAAATGGTCTGGAGAAGAGAGGAGGGATAGGGTCAAGCGGGCAGGTTGTTGGGCGGCCGGCCGTCACAAGACGCGAGATGTCATCTGGAGAGAGAGGGGAGAAAGAGGTCAGAGCACAGGGTAGGGCAGTGTGAGCAGAACCAGCGGTGTCGTTTGACTTAGCAAACGAGGATCGGATGTCGTCGACCTTCTTTTCAAAATGGTTGACGAAGTCATCTGCAGAGAGGGAGGAGGGGGGGGAGGATTCAGGAGGGAGGAGAAGGTGGCAAAGAGCTTCCTAGGGTTAGAGGCAGATGCTTGGACTTTAGAGTGGTAGAAAGTGGCTTTAGCAGCAGAGACAGAAGAGGAAAATGTAGAGAGGAGGGAGTGAAAGGATGCCAGGTCCGCAGGGAGGCGAGTTTTCCTCCATTTCCGCTCGGCTGCCCGGAGCCCTGTTCTGTGAGCTCGCAATGAGTCGTCGAGCCACGGAGCGGGAGGGGAGGACCGAGCCGGCCTGGAGGATAGGGGACATAGAGAATCAAGAGATGCAGAAAGGGAGGAGAGGAGGGTTGAGGAGGCAGAATCAGGAGATAGGTTGGAGAAGGTTTGAGAAACATCATGCTTTGGGGCTGTTTTTCTGCAAAGGGACCAGGACGACTGATCCGTGTAAAGGAAAGAATGAATGGGGCCATGTATCTAGTGATTTTGAGTGAAAACCTCCTTCCATCAGCAAGGGCATTGAAGATGAAACGTGGCTTGGTCTTTCAGCATGACAATGATCCCAAACACACCGCCCGGGCAACGAAGTTGTGGCTTCGTAAGAAGCATTTCAAGGTCCTGGAGTGGCCTAGCCAGTCTCCAGATCTCAACCCCATAGACAATCTTTGGAGGGAGTTTAAAGTCCGTGTTGCCCAGCAACAGCCCCAAAACATCACTGCTCTAGAGGAGATCTGCATGGAGGAATGGGCCAAAATACCAGCAACAGTGTGTGAAAACCTTGTGAAGACTTACAGAAAATGTTTGACCTCTGTCATTGTCAACAAAGGGTATATAACAAAGTATTGAGATAAACTTTTGTTATTGACCAAATACTTATTTTCCACCATAATTTGCAAATAAATTCATTAAAAATCCTACAATGTGATTTTCTGGATTTTTTTTCTCATTTTGTCTGTCATAGTTGAAGTGTACCTATGATGGCAAAGACAGGCCTCTCTCATCTTTTTAAGTGGGAGAACTTCCACAATTGATGGCTGACTAAATACTTTTTTGTCCCACTGTAGATAAAAGTCACCTTGTCCGAGAGATTTACAGTTATCAAACCGTCACCCCAGGGTAAGCCTACACAAACACAGCCCTTATTTTAAATGTTTCTTAAAATCCCCTATGGGACAAGGGAATGTTTGAAAAAGTAATGGAACAATTTCCCTGTTTGACCTCTAGGTTTCATGGGTATTATGACTCATACTGTGGTACTACACAGAACAAAAATATAAACGCAACATGTAAATCGTTGGTCCCATGTTTCATGAGTTGAATTATAAGATACCAGAAATGTTCCATATGCACAAAAAGCTTATTTTTCTCCAATTTTGTGCACAAATTTGTTTACATCCCTGTTAGTGAACATTTCTCCTTTGCCAAGATAACCCATCCACAAGTCAGGTGTCGCATATCAAGAAGCTGATTAAAGAGCATGATCATTACACAGGTGCACCTTGTACTGGGGACAACAAAAGGCAACTTTAAAATGCACAGTTGTGTCACACAACACAATGCCATAGATGTCTCAAGTTTTGAGGGAGTGTGCAATTGGCATGCTTGACTGCAGGAATGTCCACCTGAGCTGTTGGCAGAGAATTTAATGTTAATTTCTCTACCATAAGCAGCCTCCAACATCGTTTTAGAGAATTTGGCAGTATGTCCAACTGGCCTTACAACCGCAGACCATGTGTATGGCATCGTGTGGGCAAGCGGGTTGCTGATGTCAACATTGTGAACAGAGTGCCCCATGGTGGGGGGGGTGGGGTTGTTATGGGCAGGCATAAGCTACGGACAACGAACGCAATTGCATTTTATAGATTGGCAGTTTGAATGCACAAAAATACCACGAAGCCAATTGTGAAGCCCATTTTTTTTAAAGGTATCTGTAGCCAATAGATGCATATCTGTATTCCCAGTCATGTGAAATCCATAGATTTGGGCATAATGAATTATTAGAATTTACTTTTTTCCTCATATGAACTATTACTCAGTAAAATTGTTGCATGTTGCATTTATATTTTTGTTCAGTATATATTGTCACCTCTCTGCATTGATATGTGGAGAAATGTATTCGTCATTTTTCATTCTGTGTGAATCTTTTTTCTTACATTTTTACAAGTCTGAATATTCCAGATTTCAAACTTCAGTTACCCTCAGGCTACCTGGTATAATCTAGTTAATACTAGTGAGTAGGCCTACTTTTCTACTGATACATAAACACTTTTAGCTACATATTATTTTCTTACTCAACTGTTGGCCGGATTCAGTCTTACCTCTCCTCCATGATTTTCGTCCAATTTTGAAGAGTTAAAAAAGTACAGGATAATGGTTATTTATTTGGTTCTATAGTTCTAGCCTTATTGTTGCGTCATAATGACATGGATATTTTAGAACGATACAATATTATTAACGTTAGTGATGTTATGTCTAGACAAGAGCCATACCTAGCCTTCTATTTAGAAATTCGAAGCTAAGTATTTTTAAAAAATCAGTTTTTGTCATTCTAGCTGCCCAATATGCGGTCTCAATTCTCAGTTATAAATGTTACAAAGGCAGCCAAAGAAATGTGGTCTATTTCAAATAGTTACAAAATAAAACTAAAATTGTACTTTAATGCCTTTTAATTGATGGTGTGAAAATGTTGATATGGTTCGTCGTTGGGCTTCTTGGGTCGCCTCAATGGTACTTGTGCCTTGTGGTCCACAAAGCCCGTCTCTTCCTGGTTCATCCACGGAGTTCTAGGTTCAACCAACGAAGTGTTATGTGCTCCGCCAGAAAAGTAGACGGCGATACTGTGCATGCAACATCTTGTAGTACCAGCTGACGACTACAGACAAAAAGGGCGCGGGAAATTTGGAAATGGCGGAGTACATAACCAGTGAGGGTAAGGGGCAAAATAATATGAAAATTATTAATTCTTTACGAATAGACATTCCAGTATATGTAAATAGTTTGTTTGACATGTTCGTCTAAATGGTTGCCTATCCATTAACGCCAATAGTATGTGTTTCGCACTAAAAATGCATTCCTCGACGCGTCCGTAGTCATCGTAATAGACTGTGTAGCCAGCTACGGTTAACTAATTAGCTAGTCCAAAGATATTGATCATTCATCTGACTCTACTAGCTAGCCTAGTTGTTTCTTAGGTCGGCAAGGTGTTTCAGAAGTGGCTTGCGTGATTAACTAGTAGATTGTAACGGCCTAATGTGATGTTTCATTAGCCGATACATGTTAGGTAGCTAATGTTTAGCGTAGCACAGGGACTTTTCAATATTTCCTCAATTCCCCACTTGGAAGACACCCAGTGTATTCTAAACGTGTCTAAGTGTCATGTCTAGTTGCAGGCTATTCGTTTGAATTTAGAAAATGCTCCGTAATTATATCAGTGCCCCCCCATGAAGTAACTTTGATACAAATGCTAGGTAGGTTTCCATTAACCCAGGTTTATTCGACAAAATACATGTAATTGCGACGTGTAATGGAAACGGCAGATGGGAGACATTTTCTAAACTAAAGATCGACATCAATTTTTATCTGTTCGACAGAGGGCGAACTTTCTTTATTGTGACAAATGAAGATGGAAACGGTGTTTTTGGAATATATTATGATTGCCGAATCATTTTGAATGTACGCGGGACACGTGATGTCACCTCTTAACTATTAAAATGCATATGTCTTGCAAAATGTATTTTTTAAGCTATAACAGATTGTTCTGATTTTCAAGAATGCCTGAATTGTTTCACCTTGCTTTTCTGTTTGGCTGGCAAGTTTGACCATCAAATTATTGCAGATCTACAGTAATGCAAGTTTCACCATGGTGATATGTTAGCCATGATAATTATTTAAGCAATAATGCCCAAGGGGGTATATGGCCTATATATAATGGCTAAGGGCTGCCCTTACATGCTGACCAGCCCGCGCGTGTGCCTCTGCTGTTGTGAGGCTGGTTGGACATACTTACAAATTCTCTAAAACAAACTTAACATTAAATTCTCTGGCAACAGCTCTAGTGGACATTCCTGCAGTCAGCGTGCCAATTGCATGCTCCCTTAACTTGAGATATCTGTGGTATTGTTGTTACAACTACACGTTTGATTGGCCTTTTATTTTCCCCAGCACAAGCTGTACTTGTGTACTGATCATGCTGTTTAATAAACTTTTTGATATACCACCCCTGTCAGGTGGATGTATTATTTTAGCAAAGGAGAAATGCTCAATAACAGGGATGTAAACAAATGTGTGCACAATTTGAGCGAAATGAGCTTTTTGAGCATATGGAAAATGTCTATTTCAAATCAAATTTTTCAAATCAAATTTTATTGGTCACATACACATGGTTAGCAGATGTTAATGCGAGTGTAGCGAAATGCTTGTGCTTCTAGTTCCGACCATGCAGTAATATCTAACAAGTAATCTAACAATTTCATAACAACTACCTTATACACACAAGTGTAAAGGAATGAATAAGAATATGTACATATAAATATATGGATGAGCGATGTCCGAACGGCATAGGCAAGGTGCAGTAGATGGTATAGAGTACAATATATACATACATATGAGATGAGAAATGTAGGGTATGTAAACATTATATAAAGTGGCATTGTTTAAAGTGGCTAGTGATACATTTATTACATCAAATTTTTAATTATTAAGTGGCTAGAGATTTGAGTCAGTATGTTGGCAGCAGCCACTCAATGTTAGTGATGGCTGTTTAACAGTCTGATGGCCTTGAGATAGAAGCTGTTTTTCAGTCTCTCGTTCCCAGCTTTGATGCACCGGTACTGACCTCGCCTTCTGGATGATTGCGGGATGAACAGGCAGTGGCTTGGGTTGTTGTTGTCCTTGATGATCTTTTTGGCCTTCCTGTGACATCGGGTGGTGTAGGTGTCCTGGAGGTCAGGTAGTTTGCCCCCGGTGATGCGTTGTGCAGACCTCACTACCCTCTGGAGAGCCTTACGGTTGTGGGCGGAGCAGTTGCCGTACCAGGCGGTGATACAGCCCGACAGGATGCTCTCGATTGTGCATCTGTAAAAGTTTGTGGATGTTTTTGGTGACAAGCCAAATTTCTTCAGCCTCCTGAGGTTGAAGAGGCGCTGTTGCGCCTTCTTCACCACGCTGTCTGTGTGGGTGGACAGTTTCAGTTTGTCTGTGATGTGTACGCCGAGGAACTTAAAACTTTCCACCTTCTCCAATGCTGTTTCGTCGATGTGGTTTGGGGGGGTGCTCCCTGTGCTGTTTCCTGAAGTCCACGATAATCTCCTTTGTTTTGTTGATGTTGAGTGTGAGGTTATTTTCCTGACACCACACTCCGAGGGCCCTCACCTCCGCCCTGTAGGCCGTCTCATCGTTGTTGGTAATCAAGCCTACCACTGTAGTGTCGTCTGCAAACTTGATGATTGAGTTGGAGGCGTGCATGGCCATGGCAGTCATGGGTGAACAGGGAGTACAGGAGAGGGCTGAGAACGCACCCTTTTGGGGCCCCAGTGTTGAGGCTCAGCGGGGTGGAGATGTGGTTTCCTACCCCTCCACCTGGGTCATTTCAGCTTATGAAACATGGCACCAACTCTTTTCATGTTGCAGTTGTATATTTTTGTTCAGTGTATTAACGCCCATCAGCCAGCTGGAACAGAGTAGTAGTCTGACTAGGTGATACTGTATTTTTAATAGCTATTGCATGACATATTTTGTGAAACAACATAGCTAGCTAGCTAGGTAGTTTTAACTACAGTACAGGAATGTTTGGTCAGTTGATTGTAGTTTTATTGCTATAAACCTGAGGTTAACTATAAAAAGTGATTATTGTTGTTATCCAACCAGATCATAATGTCTGAACACTTTTCTATTTATCAGCAACACATTTTACAACCAGAGGAAAGGAGAGAATGAGCCAGTTGTAAATGTTTTGACTGGTTAAATTTGTACAAAGCACATTAGAGCCAAGAGGAACTCGCACTGTACAGAACTTGGGCCCTATTTCCAATGTGGTCGTTGAAGGAATAGACAGACTGCAGGATTAACTAATATAAATACACTTCTCCATCCAGCGTTTGTACTGTCATGAAAAGTCATGGCATTTTAAAATAGTTTTCCAGGCCAAGAAACATTTTTGGGAAAATGATAAAATCTGAAAAGTCATGAAAAATAATTTTATAATTTCTGTTAATGTAGTTTTATTTAGGCACATTTTAAAAATATTTGATCAATCAAATAAAAAATATACATATCAGCCAGGATCAGCATGACACTTTAGTGTCTGTTTGCGCGCATCACTTGCATGTGATGCTCCCGAGTTGCGCAGCGGTCTAAGGCACTGCATCTCAGTGCTAGAGGCGTCACTACAGACACCCTGGTTCGAATCCAGGCTGTATCACAACCGGCCGTGATTGGGAGTCCCATAGGGCGGCGCACAATTGGCCCAGCGTTGTCCGGCTTTGGCCGGTGTAGGCCGTCATTGTAAATAAGAATTTGTTCTTAACTGGCTTGCCTAGTTACATTAAAAAATATATAATAGTAATTTATGCATGTGTGCGAGAAGAGTGGGCCTTTGCCCAAGGAGAGAGAGACAGTCGCACATTGACGTAGCCTATAAAATATTATAGAGAACAGACTAACTAGGTAGCCAATTCAAAAACATATATTGTACCCTATAGTTCGCTGTTGAGCTATTATTTGTATGCGTTGTTTTCGTCATGTCCCCCCAAAAATTCCACCGACACTTGCAAATAAGGCCATACAAAGTTGATTTGCTATTTTTGAACGATTTGCTTTTTCCATTAATAATTTAAAATATTATTTTTGACGAAACAAACGATTCACTTCGCCATTGCATTAGCTGGGATTTGGTTCAATCGCGGTGAATCGAATCATGTGAATTAAAATAATAATTTGTGAATCACGAACAGTTATTTTGGGAAAAAATATTTGATGTGGTGGCCTTTTGGGTTATGTGGCTTCAACTTGTTTTGTAGATACTAGCAGGGGGATCAAATGTATGGGAAATTGCAATTCAATAGATGCTAGTCAGCCTGCAATGTAAACACTTCTAAGGTATATTTGACTAAAGTTAAAGAGGTACATTTCCTGAAGAAAATATGTGGGCTTGCTTTAGCTGAATATAGCGATTTGTAGCTTACCATAGCCATTCGATCTTTGATATATTGAATGAGCTAATTCTTTAAAAAGGCACAAAACCTATTTTGTTGCAATCAAGGGTGGTCAACCATCCCCCAGGAGAGCTAATGGGTGTGCAGACTTTTATTCCAGTCCCCCCTCTAACAAACCACATTTTAGAAATTAGCTGCTCAACCGGACCTAGATAAACTATCTCAGATGTGTTTTAAGCAGGGCTTAATCAACAGCCTGCACACCCAGTAGCTCTCCACATGTTTTATACAGTTGCGTAACAGGTATTCTACTTTAAGTGCCTTGCACAACGACAGGAAATGGTGCATGGGATCAGAGAGCAGCCTTCCAGTGTCGATACCACATTACACTAACTGTTTTATGTACGTATAAAAAGGAAGCACCAATTGTTGGTAATGCCACCAACTGTTTGTCATGGAAATTTGGTTAAAAGTCAAGGAAATTCTATCTGCCAAAATATGTATGAACCCTGTGCATCCCAATGTAAAGACAATATTCTGCCTTCTTTTTTTCTAGAGGAGGCAACGTCTCCCTCCTCCCTCAAGCTGTACGAGGCACAGTTCTTTGGTTTCACCCCTCAGACCTGCATGGTGAGAGTATACAGTGCCTTTCAGGACTGCCTGAATGAATTGCTACTTGTCGTAGAAGCAGTGTTCGTGAGAAAACTAAGCGGAACTGAACCAAATGGAGAGCAACTACATTTAAGGGCAAGAGAATGCACCCAAAAGTTGCAGATATTCCTTCAGGAACGCTTCAAGCGTCTGTCTGGTCGCATGGAAACCGTTTTGGTCAACAACGTCCTCTCAGTCCCGCCTAATGTGTTGCTGCCTGACGACCAGCCACACAAAAAGTACCCTCAACGTTTAGAGGAGGTTCTTAAGCTGGAGTCTTCCCTGGCGGAGCTGCAACAAGCGTACCAAGTGGAGGTGTGTGCCAGGCAGGCCTTGCTGGCTGAACTGGAGGAGCAAAGAGAGGTCCAAGAGCAGCTGGATGGGATCCTGAGCTGGATTGGAGAACTACAGGCAGCATGGATGCAGGAGGGAATGGGCAGCTTTTACAACAGCTTCTGTGTGATGATGCAGTCGGTCAAGAAACTGCAGGCTGTCTTTGGAGAGATCAATAAGAAAAGCAAAAGACTGGATGAGGACTCGTCAGTGGGATGGACCCACATGGTGTAAAATACTGTTGTGAGATGGGTAGGTTGCAGGTGTGGCAAAATTCTGACTTGGAATAGCACCCTCTGTCAGACAAAAGACAAATAGAATTCTATGCCTTTGGATGTATTAACAATTATACAATTTATCAGACACAAGTCTTACAAACAAGAATGTGAGCAGTTTTTAAATCATAATTCATCTTTGGTTTGATATATTTACTTTTTGATGGATTACTATACTTTCAAAATATATTATCCACAATTTGAGTAGTAAGAGGCTCAAGCAGTTAGTCTTCTTTTTTTTATCTCCCAGTCTTAACTCTGGTTCTCTGGCATTCTTTATAAATGTATGTTCATTAATGAATGAACTTTGGAGCCATAGTCACCACAAGGGGGAAGCATTGGTTTGTTATTGCCATCTCAAATGTAAATTGACCAAGCAGTGCCATTGTACAGTGTGAATTATTTTTGATTCGTTGCCGTATTATCTTTTTGGCAAAATCATTAAATGTACAACACTTTAATAATTTTGAATAAATAAAAGTGTAATTGTGCAATTGCATCTGATTTAAATCAGGTATCATTTAAATCATTCCAATCCTTTCTCATCATGGTCTCTATGTCAGATGCAGTCTAGGCTTGTCTGTGATGTCTAATGCTGTATGATGTTGACTGATAAGTAGCTGGTTTGACAGTGGGCTGCTCTGACAGTATGGTCTTGGTGGGAGTCCCAGCAGTGATCATACAGTTGTGTGATGTCCATGGCTGGAACCCCAGGCTCCATATTCATAAAGGGTCCTTCCTGTTAATGGATACCGGGAATGTAATTACAGCCTATGTTTAAAAAATACAATAAAAACACATTTAATTGAATGTTGGCCTACATTTTACCAGCAGAGAGTACATTCAAATAGGTGTACAGATTTCCCCCCAAACAAGGCAATATGCACTGGACATCCAACATGTTGTTCTGGTTTCAGTATGTCGAGATGCACATTTACATGCATGCTCACAACCTAATTCTAAATTCATTGTATAATTATTTGAATCATTTGTTAGCCTGTTGTGGTGGATCCAGTCAGGTAACATCAAAGTAGCATAACATGTCTGTGAAGTCAGGTTCAAACCTTTTCATGCTCATAATTAAACATGAGACGTATGTCTGGTTTATTTTTATTTCTGAAGCCTGGGGATACTTTTATCTCAAACTCTTCATTCAAAGACTATCATGGACACTATTACTGACAGTTGTGACTGCTTTGCGTGATGTATTGTTGTGTCTCTACCTTCTTTGTGCTGTTGTCTGTGCCCAATAATGTTTGTACCGTGTTTTGTGCTGCTACCATGTTTTGTTGCTACCACGCTGTGTTGTCATGTGTTGCTGCCTTGCTATGTTGTTGTCTTAGGTCTCTCTTTATGTAGTGTTGTCTCTTGTGATGTGTTTTGTCCTCTTTTTAATTGTTTTTATTTTTATCTCAGCCCTCGTCCCCACAAAGGCCTTTTGACTTGCCTAGTTAAATAAAGTTAAAATAAAATAATACTTTCACATCTTAGTCTACTCTGCATATTAATGTTGTGGTTTATTATGTATAAATGTTCCACAGCCACCTCACAATTCCAAGACGTGTAAAGGCACTAAATATTTATCCGATGCAGTAGATGTGAGTATGCACAATGGAAACTTAGATCACAAAGAATTGGTACCATTTGAAAAATGTACAACATTTTTGCCAAATTTCCATACAACTATTGTGAATGTTATGGTACATAGAGTGTATTGTACAGTAGTTCTGCTCTCCCAAAAAGTGACATGTCTTAGATGTAGTGCTGCTGGAGGGCTAGCACTGAGCCTGAGCAGAATAAAAAGGATGAGGAAAGCAGTGAGGGGTCTGAATATGGGGGAGGGGAGGACTGGGTTAGCAGCCCCACCCTCTCGCTCTCTTTCATCTCTCTCTCCCGTTAACGCCAAAGCAGCGGGGGGGCACCCAAACGAGCCCAAGGACGCAGGGATGGAGCCTCTCATCAGTAGGGTGGAATGGGAAGACTGGACAGGCTGCCTACTGTAAGCCCACCTTTCTCTCTCGTTCCTTCTTCCTCTCTCTTCAATCCCCTTCTTTCCCATTCCCTCTTTGCATCTCCCCAATCCCCCTCTCTCCCTACCCTGCCTCTGTTACACCGGGGCTCAAGTCCGCTGATAAATAACTTATCTTTCTTTTTCCACCTTCTCACTCAGCCAGGACACGTTGCTGACAGGGCGGCAGAGTAGCAGCTATCCCTGAGTGGGCCCGAAATAGTGTTTCTGTCAGATAGGGAGCCAGTGAGTGAGGCAGGAGTGCAATGTTAATGAAGTTCAATCTGGGATGGGGTGATTAAGAAGGGTGGAGTGGGGGAAGAGAGACCCCATTAGTTTAGTGATAGAGTGAGAGCTCTTTCTCAGTGCAATGGGGGATACAGGGAGAATGCTGATTTGAGTATGTACAGGTTTGCTTGGTGCCCTTACTACTCTTGACCTGCACACAATGAAAAGAGTGACTCTTCAGGGGTGACATTTTAACATCCCAAGCTATAGTGCCACTATGATTGGTCTTGAATGTCATGATATGCAAGGAGGATAGTATGATCAATATGGTGGGAGTAGTCAGAGGTTTCTCTACGGTTGGCTAGGTCTTATGCTGATGTAGCTACAAAAATTTAAGCTCTATTTGCAGTTAAATTGCATAATGTGAATACTGACATAGTGAAGTAACTCAAATGTGATTCAGAAATCAAAATAAGGGAAAGAATTTGACTTCATTTGAGCAGTGGTATAAACTTAAGTGAAAACACTTTAAAGTACTACTTAAGATGTTTTTTTGGGGGGTGTCTGTACTTTACTATTTATATTTTTGACAATTGTTACTCCACTACATTCCTAAAGAAATTAATGTACTTTTGACTCCATACATTTTCCCGTGACACCCAAAAGTGCTCATTACATTTTCAGTGCTTAGCAGGAAAATTGTCCAATTCACACACTTACCAAGAGAACATCCCTTAACATCCCTACTGCCTTTGATCTGGCGGCTCACTAAACACAAATGCTTCGTTCGTAAATGATGTTGGAGTGTGCCCCCAGCTATCTGTAAATAAATAAAAAACATTGTGCCATCTGGTTTGCTTAATATAAGGAATTAGAAATGATTTATACTTTTGATACTTAAGTATATTTTAAACCAAATACTTTTAGACTTTCAATTTTACTTGAGTCATTTTCTATTAAGGTATCTTTACTTTTACTCAAGTATGAAAATTGGGTACTTTTTCCAGCACTGTTCAACAGCATGTTGAACAATTTACAATTGCGATTACAGAAGGACTGTAGTGTGAATATGCAAACATTTATATATATATATTTTTTAAATCAGGTAGTTCATATACTTTATGATCTCTTGTCCATTTCCATTGTGCTTCCATCTATTGGTAAGTCCTTTTAGAAAATGGGATGTTGAGATAAGATCATAAAGTGTATGAGTAATGGATGATCAATAGGGCTTGTGGAAAGTTCTCCTTGGGCTACATTTACATGGACAGATTATGCAGCCAATCAATGGAAAAAAGCTGCTCAATTATGCATACATAAATTGCTGGTTAAACAAAACTGGCTAAACAGTGACCCTATGGTCATATGTCCTTACATGAAGTTGTCAATAAGATTTAGGTTTTCATTGAGCATGGCTACTTTTAGCTAGTTATTTCCTAATTGAAATGTACACAATTTGGTCCCAATCAGGTTTACGGAGTGGCCTAGTTGAATTATAGACACATAAGACTCAAATATGCACATTTATATAAACAATATATTCTGTCCAATTCTTACATGGACATAAAAGGCACATCATAAAAACTCTGAGAGTACAGTATGTTTCAGTACGCTTGTGGCTGGCAGAACATGGATTAAAAAGAGAATTCATCTTTATTCAGCATGGCACATGGGGAATAACCCTGGCATGAGTTCCCCACACTCAAGCAATGATTACACATATTCAGGGTTTCTGTGGTTTCAACTACACACGTTCCTATAGCAACCAGAAAATGCAGGCAGCAGAAACTATGCTTGTTATTCACCTTAGGTGCTTTTAGTTTCTTCCAGACAGTCAAATAGCATTCTGAAGTAGCCAAGCGTAGCCTTCTTTCACCAGCTATGTGCCATTTTTGGTGGAGTTGAAACAAACATTTCTTCAATTAAATGAATAAAAGTCTAGCCATGTGCACTATAGATACTTTTGTATGTGGACACCCTTCAAATTAGTGGATTTGTCTTTTTCAGCCATACCCTTTACTGATAGGTGTATAAAATCGAGCACATAGCCATGCGATCTCCATAGATTGGCAGTAGAAGGGCCTTACTGAAGAGCTCAGTGACTTTCAACTTGGCACTGTCGTAGGATGCCACCTTTCCAACAAGTCAGTTTGTCAAATTTCTGCCCAGTTAGAGGTGCCCCTGTCAACTGTAAGTGCTGTCATTGTAAAGTGGAAACGTCTTGGAGCAACAACGGCTCAGCCGCGAAGTGGTAGGCCACACAAGCTCACAGAACGGGGCCGCTAAAGTGCGTAGCACGTAAAAATGTCTGTCCTCGGTTGCAACACTCACTACCAAGTTCCAAACTGCGCCTGAAAGCAACGTCAGCACAATAACTTTTCATCGTTCAAGCCTAAGATCACCATGCGCAATGCCAAGCGTCGGCTGGAGTGGTATAAAGCTAGCTGCCATTGGACTCTGGAGCAGTGGAAACACGTTCTCTGGAGTGATGAATCACGCTTCACCATCTGGCAGTCCGATGGACGAATCTGGGTTTGGTAGATGCCAGGAGAACGCTACCTGCCCGATTGTATAGTGCCAACTGTAAAGTTTGGTGGAGGAGGAATAATGGTCTGGTCCTGTTAGTTCGGGCTAGGCCCCTTAGATCCAGTGAAGGGAAATCTTAACGCTACAGCATACAATAACATTCTAGACCATTCTGTGCTTCCAATTTTGCAGCAACAGTTCGGGGAAGGTCCTTTCCTGTTTCAGCATGACAATGCTCCCATGCACAAAGCGAGGTGCGTACAGAAATGGTTTGTCCAGATCGGTGTGGAAGAACTTGACTGGCCTGCACAGAGCCCTAACCTCAACCCCATCGAACCCCTAATCACCCAACATCAGTGCCCGACCTCCGTAATGCTCTTGTGGCTGAATGGAAGCCAGTCCCCGCAGCAATGTCCCAACATCTAGTGGAAAGCCTTTTTATAGCAGCAAAGATGGGACCAACTCCATGTTAATGCCTATGATTTCGGAAGGAGTTGTTAGACGAGCAGATGTCCACATACTTTTGGTCATGTAGTGTATTTTGATATAGAATTAATTGATTCCACCATAGTTTTCCTTTTTTCTAAAGAAATTGCACATATGCCTACAATTACAGAACTGTATTGGGAATTTCTGTTGGCCACAAAACACATTTCTTCAATCCAGCGCTCCGTATGATCAATTACATTTATTTTCCTGTGCATCCCCTCCCAACGGCCTCCAAGCCTTTGTTCCTCCGTGGCTGCCCTTTGAGGACAGACTGTCATTGGATTGGGGTGGCCCTGGCCTGCTCTCCAGGGTGCTGAAAGGCCATTGCTCTCCTGCTGCTGCTCCGTTCTCTAGCCTCGTAATGGAACAAGGCTACTGGTTAACCTTCGCCTTCATATACCCTAGACACCACTGTTCCCATAGCTTTTCTATTTGTTTTTACTGGCCAGTTATTGAGCCTGAGCTTGTAATTACACTGATGTTCTACTCTGATCTATGTTTACTGCTAGGACAATAGAGACAAGGTGGTTTCTGCCTACCATTTAGATGTCCAGCTCACAGCTTGGGGATATTTCTCAACGGTCTCGGTTGAAAGAAAAGACTGGCACAAATACAAGCAAACTCTAGCAATTTCTTAGCAGCAGCTCAAGTATTCTGGAAAGCTAACAACACCATCACGTTTTAGGCTTTTGCCTCAAAGGGATTTTCTGTCTTCTGGGGCGGTGGTGACAAATTCCACATTTTCCTGAGTGTAAAATCAATTAAAACATACTTCAAATAACTGTGAAACCCCAATTTCAAGCTTGTAATTTTGGGGCAAAACATAAGGAAACATTTCAGACTTTTGTGAAGAAAAAAAAACTTAACACAAAGTATCAGGCGTGATTATAGAAAAATATTTATCAAGGATCTGAACCTTGATAAATAAACATTCTCATTATATAATTTTTTTGGAGCAATTAAAAATGGCAACATACTGCCTAAATTACAACATACAGTAGTTTCAATAAATAGTTAGCACCAATACTCCATGATGCATCGTGCTTGTAAACAGATACTATAGTTAGGGACGGTTTTCTACTTTGTAAGTAGGCTTATTTCCCATCATTTAATGGTGGATAACCTGGAACAGGGATTCCCAGCAGACAGAGGCTCATCCCTTGGCCTTTGGGGTGTGACCTGACCCAGTCAGAGAGTGGTGGGCAGTGAGGGGGAGGGACTGGCCCTGGTACAGCCTAGCAGACAGCTGGTGACAGATTGAATTATCCTGGCTGGCAGCCCACTAGAGTCAGGGAGAGGAGAAGACAAAAGCCCTCCTACGCACCCACCCGCTCTGCCTGGCCCGCAGTCTGGGAGTGGAGGAGGACCCCCCCCCAAGCTTCTCTCTGTCTATATGGAGCTCCATGGTTACCAACACTCCCAACACTTGACATTACGGACAGGCAATGGACAGCTAGAGATGGACATAGAATACAGTCTCTGAAGAGTGTACAAAACATAAAGGATACCATCCTAATATGAAGTTGCAAAAGGATGCTGGCCCATGTTGACTCCAAAGCTTCCCTCAGTTTTGTCAAGTTGGCTGGATGTTAGGGTGGCTGACCATTCTTGATACACATGGGAAACTGTGAAAAACCCAGCAGTGTTGCAGTTCTTGACACAAACCTGTGCGCCTGGCACTTACTACCATACCCCGTTCAAAGGCACTTAAATCTTTTCTCTTGCCCATTTACCCCCTGAATGGCACACACACACAATCCATGTCTCAAGGCTTAAAAATCCTTCTTTAACCTGTCTCCCCTTCATCTACACTGATTGAAGTGGATTTAACAGGTGACATCAATAAGAGATCATGGCTTTCACCTGGTCAGTCTATGTCATGGAAAGAAAAGGTGTCCTTAATGTTTTGTACACTGTGTACATTGAGGCGATAGAAAATTATGGTGAAGCAAATAGTCTGTTGGCAATTTTGAGGTCAGCATGAACTGATGGGACTTTTATTTTCAAAAGCACCAAAACCTTTCAATGAGAATGTGCAATTTGCACCTCACGACAAAACCCTCCAAAAAATTGCCTCATTATGAAAAGACGTGCATGTTTTTTCTTTATTCTACATAGGCAGCTATTAGGACACCTCAGACAATGGGCGAGGCATGAGTGGCTGGGTGAGGCAGCTGTCACAGCGGACGCGGGGAGTCGCGGCTCTCTTTCTCCTAGTTGTCACTCAGCCTGGAGGGTCCAGAGAGGGCTCCTGCTGGCCAATTATCCCCCCAGAACCAACTAAGGCCCGTAATGGCAGCCTTGCTGGCCCAGTGCCAGGTCAGGAGGGGAACAACGGCTGGTCCAGAGAGAGGTAGGGCAGAACAGGGCCACTCCCCGGCCTCAAGAGCAAGACGTCCCACTAAGGAAGGGGCCTTTACCCCCCTGCTGTTCCCTCATGTCCTTTCTCTTGTGCTGAAAGAGAAAAACATAAGGCCTGAATTCAATTTCCCAATGGTGTTTAAATGATAATACGGGGTAGTAATGACTGAGTGTGGGTGGCATTCAATCAATTATGTACGTTTTACTGTTTCATACTAGTTGATGTATAAAGTGTAAAGTCAATACAAACTTTTCTCAGATAGAATGCACTGCAGTGTAACCTGGATTCAAGCACTTTCAACCTAGGAACTCCTGTGTATTAAACTACTGTTCTTTACATTGAATAATAGACAGGGGAGCAGGTGACAGATCATTGTAGCCCACACCAGTCTCACAGTACTATTAAAATGACACAATGACAAATCAGAGCTCATACAGTGAATATGATTACCAAAACAGCAAAACACTTAAAACTGCATTGTTTGCATATTTTTTTTCCTTGGCCAAAAATATCTGGGGGTCACTGTGTGTGAGACATCCATCATCCAGATTTATGTCAATGAATAAAATGCATGTGAATAGTCTACCACCATGCCCTATGGCGTACACACACCATCTGCAGTGGTGTTAACATTTCAGTTTTGCTTAGTCCCCAATATGTGACAAATAAAGGTATGGTGAAGTGTTACTAATGTAGTCGCAATCCTAGATAAATTGAATCGATGTGTAAAATATAGATCTCTACAGAAGTCCAGAGAGGACATATGAATAAAAATAATATTCCCTCGTTATGTTGAGTTCACAACTTATTTATCTCATGATCACAAACATAACAATAGTTTTGTCGATATTAAAATCATTTTCTCATGATCACGACATAAAAGTTGTTTTGTTGAGATCCCGAGAAACTCTATAAATAAGAGTGGAGGGATTGATGATAGATTAACAGTATGGCTGAGGTGGCAGAGCCCATGGTGGATCAATGCATACATTTTTGTTGTTTGCTACACTAAGGGATGGTACATTTCATTCTAACCATGCTTTCATTTGTGTTTGGAGCTCATTATTAGTTTACAAGTTAGAATGTTAGCAATTTAATTGTCCCTTACCTTTGAGCTAAGAGACATTTAACACCTGATTGATAGCTGACAGGCAGCACGGTCTCCCAGGCTGTGTGCCACCCCGAAGACCACAGCAAGCAACATCACAGCTAACTTGGCTAGTCTTGTGGGCGAACTAGCTCGCTAGTTAGCTAGGTAGTCTTGTTAGCCAGTTATCTATGCTGATTGTTAGCTTGCATAACTGATATGTGTATAAATGTAAGGGACACTTCATGTTTTATGGATAATATTTACATTTACAGAGTGGGTGAGCTACATTCCCGACAGGCTGATCAGATTCAATAGCAGCCTCAGATTCAACAGAGAATGGTAAATCAAGATGCTGCCAGATTAGCAATCAGTCCATTATGTATATGATCAAGAGTGGGCGTGCTCTATTCCTGGCATGCTAATCAGATTCAATAGCAGCCTCAGAGGCTGATAAGTCAGTAGGCTGTCTGCAAGAAGCCTAACATAACACAAGTTGTTTTCATATCTAGTGATCATGAGATAAATCGTGATCTCCACATAACGAGGGAATTATATTTTTTATGAATATGTCCTCTCTGGACTTCTGTAGATTTCAGCTCGTTAGTTTTGATGAATAAATACACACTGGCAAGTACACATGAATAATATGGAACTATAGCCTACAAGGCATAGCCTGTTGCATGTTTATTTGATATGATACAAAAACATTGACAAGGGTAATGAATAGACAGCACGTGTATCTGAATAACTTTAAAAAAACATTCATAAGTACAAAACATAGAAAAATGCATGACCTTGTGCATCAAATCATAACACAAACTTAAGGTAGTGTAACATTTTGCCAGTATACATATACAGTATGGATGATAAACAGTTCCTTGAAATATATTAGAGAAACGTTAGTCTAGTTCACTCTGAATTTATTAGTTGTCAAACAAATGGGATTATTCCTCATCTTCACAATTTATACATTGTTATAGGCCTATAAGTCATTTCTAAGTTATCTATATAAAATATATGACAGTACAGGTGCAGCGCTCCTACAGTATGTGCCTGAAAGATGGAACTGGAAGTATTCAACATCTATTCAATTACAAATGTAATATTTTGTTCACTGTACAAGTCAGCACAGCAGCTTCGTAGCCAGTGCAATATAGTTAGTGCAACTGTGGAAAACCATCAAGGATATGTCCACATTATATAAACTAAAGGACCAAACGCCTAAAATGCAAGTTGCAATATGAATTAATTGAACTGGTGGAAGCAAAGTGTGAGCATCAGAAACCCTATGGGCTTATTTGGGTCAGAGCATGGATAGCAATGTACTGCACAGAGCCAACAAAACTCTACAGTCAGTGCTATTCTATAAAATTAATGTGAATCTGAATGTTCCACCCCACTAAATAGGCACCATACATACAGTACCATTTTTTACATGACAGTGGACAAGAGTTGTGTTTTATCAGCACAGCTATACACTGTGGAGGTCTATCATCACTCATTATCCTGAGTTTAAAGTCTTCCCCTTCAGTGTTCGTAGATCTAAAATGTACAAAAGAAATAAGTAATATGGCAGAAGCTCTTTTAAAGCCCATTGGAAGTCAAGCTGAAGCCATCCCCATTATGCTAACTGGGGTTGTTTTCAGACTGGCTGCATTTCTTTCTATGTATTTATCAGTGTCCCGCTCTTTAACTATGGGGGAGTGTCTGAAATGGTACCCCAAAGGGCACTACCAGTTCCCTCAGAGAAAGACATCCATGGTTTGTGTGATGGCCTGTCGGCAGAGGGGACAGCTGTGCTGCTGGGGGGGCTGCTGTAGCAAGATGGCCGAGCAGTGGCGACACAGGCACAGGTGGCGGCAGGGCAGCAGCAACACGTTCTTGACCCTGTCCTGACAGATTACGCACTTCTTCCTCTCCTCATGCTCCTTCAATAGACTGAGGAGGCCAGTGTCAACTGGAGGGGCCTGGCTGCCTTGGCCAGAGGCAGGCTGCTGCTTCACTGTAGTCCTTGTTGTAGACTGGTGGTGGTATTGGTCTGGGTCAAGGTTGAGGTCATCCCACCTACTGTCGAGGTGTTGAAGTGTTGAGTATAACTCCACTTGTTCTCTTCCAGTCTGTTCTGGGGGAAGAAGGGTACCTGTATGGTTAGTAGGAATACCTGGGGCCCTTGGATCCAGAACTAGGTGCCCCACTCCACCTTGGTCCACAGAAGTCTGTACTGTTCTGCCCCTTGGCTGTCTTGCTTGGGCCACCTGCCCCATAGCCTGTGGTCCAGCTCCATTGTCCTGAAGAGCTTGAGCTTGCTCCATGGCCAGCAGGTAAAGTCTATAGATGGTTCTCTGTAGACTTAGCATTCCTGGGATTGTGTTGACAAAGTGAAGACATTGCTGGGCCACATGACGAGGCAACTCTGGGTTGAGATATAGCAAGGTCAACGCAACAATGACTGCTGTTAAGAGCAAGCCATAGATGTTGAGCATGAATACTGTGATAAAGACATGACCGAGGGAGCCCAGAAACTCAAGAGCTAGTTGGCAGGGTGTCCAAAGCAGTACAGAGGTGCCCACCAGGCAGCTGTATAGGAAGGTGAGAAGTGTGAGGGCCAGCTCCAAGGCTTTATGCAGGGGGCCTGACACTGCCTCCCAGGCCCCTACCATTGCAGAGAAGCAGTTCTGGGTACCAATGAGAAGAATGTTGACGATAGTGTTGACAAAGTAGAGAACGAGGCTGAACGCAATGCTAAAACCGTCACAAGTCTGTTTAAGCACAGTATGTCCAGACAGGAATCCGCGGTGTAGCAGCTCTTTGGTGCGCCATGCAACATGAGAAGAGAGGTGGCCCACCATTTTGAAACTCTCGAACACCCCTCCTAAGGTCTGAAGCCATCCCTCCAGTAGATTGAAAGCTCCGTGTGCTGTGCTTGTGACCACCTCTGTTACAGTGAGGAAAGAGAACAGTGCACAGTTCCAGTATTCTAGTAAGATGGAGCCACTCGGGACCACTTGCAGGTCGTGCATTGATGAACCCATGTTGGAGAAAAGTCGGCCTAGCCAATTCACAAACCAGATGACCAAGTCTAGTAGAAGGCAAAAAGTGTCCAGGCATTTCCCAATAGCACAGGAAACAAAGTTCACTACATCCATATTAGTGTTCCCTACAGGAGACAAGAACGTGTTAAAGTTTGCCATTGAACTACATTTACGTTTAACACACTAGTTAGCTAGCATGCTATCAGTTAGGCTAAACAGCATAGTTAGCGAACTTTCAAGCTGTGCAACATTATTAAGTGGCTAGTTAAAGCTATTATTCCCGATTACCAATGACATAACACGAACTGAGATTAACAGAAATGTTAAAAATGACACATTGAAGAAAAAACACCTCTAGTATGCTATTTCTAATGCTAATGGAAACCCCACCCACTATCAGCTAGCTAGTTAGCAAGTTATGCTAGCTAGCTATAGCAGATAACATAGAAAACGGATCTCACCTTACATAGCGTATATAACACGCTAACCAATTGCTACCAATGGGATAATTGGATTGATATACACCCTGGTTGACACAATCAATAAAAATGTTTGCAGGCTCCAATCTAAAGACGCTGTCATTTTAGCCATCCATGTAAACACGACCAACCAGACAGGAAGATTAAATTTTGAGAAGCCTATCTAGACAAAATAATCGAACTCAGATCTTGTGATGGTGACTGCTTCAACTATGATGCCTGCGAAAGAAATAAGAACGACAAAGAATAAAATAACAATAAATACAAATATTATATTCTAACTATTAATGAAATTGTAACAGTAGTTCGTTTATCATGAATCATAGTGACCTTATACTCTTAATCATATATATTTTTTATCATACTGTCATGTCCATATTATCCTGTTTTTGCATGGACAGTGGAAACATATTTATACATATTTAGTGCCATTACAGTTTCTTTTCACATGTATTTTTCAATAGTTTCCCATGCTCTGGTGTTTCCTGGCTAGACAGTGGTCAACCGCAAAACTGTGAGATATTGCACACTCATGTCACCCCCTGTCATTCTGTGCTTTAAGAGACAATACAGGCCAAGTAATTTGATATATTTACATTTACATTTAAGTCATTTAGCAGACGCTCTTATCCAGAGCGACTTATTTACTTACCCACCTACTCACCTGAGGCAACACCATTCATGTAGTAACACCATTAACACCACTGTACTGTAGGATATCCCAAATATAAAGCCATAATCTCACTCAACAATTCACTAACGACTCTAGAATGAGAAAATGTATCTTGGGCAGATCCTAGTCCATGTTGTGAGACACTAACATGCTATTTCTAATAGACGTCTTGTATCTCATTATGAGTCAATAAATCCCTCAGCACCAATGTATGTTATCTGTGATTGATCTCGCCAGCAAGCTTGCCCTGAGGACAGTCATAATGGAACTGGCAAAAAAAAAATCACAAATTTGACTGCTTAACACCCATGTCCACCCCCATCCTGTCTGCTCAAGAACCGCAGCCAACCGTGGCCCTTATCAAATCATCGCACAACCTGAATATATGGCTTCTTTTGGAGGGTTGAAAAGCATAATCAGTCATGTTCCTTCATCCCAGCTGTGCGTGTGTGATGTTGTCTTAGAAGAGAGAGCTGTTTTGCACCCACCTCTGTGCTTTCCCCACTATTTATGTCATGCTACTCGACTTTCTAAAAATATGTGGTAGTGTACAGACTAACACGAGTCAGTCAACAAAAATGCCTCCATTTGGAGTCCAGAATAGGGTGTTACCCTCTTCAAATGACTTAAACCATACATCAAGCCCTCTTGCTCTTTAAGTGACATCATGGTATTCCATGGATGAGCCTCCAGGTTAACAGATAGGTAACCCAATGTCCACAGTTAGTCCTTTGTTATTTCCCAGACATTTCTCAGACAGCTGCAATCTCTCTAACTCTCTTTCACTCTCTCACTCCTCTCCCGTTTGTTGTTCTTGCCCATCTTATCACAGCTGCTGCTCTCCTTCAAGCCCAATGTGGAAAAATGGCATCAGACACCCTTCTCCTGCCAATTAGGACCCCCACTAAACACTCCTCATATAGGCCTTTGGAGCATTCAACACTTGTCCTTACTAATAGCACAATTGGATGCCTCCACTGTCTCACCCTGAAAGAGTTGTCCATGTTTAATGTTTAAGATGTTCTGAGAACAGGAAGGCTTTTCAAGACTCTGCTGGTGGAAGTGCACTGTCGGTATCCTAGGTTGATGTTTGATATAAACCCTTTCAATGTATCAAATAGGAAAGATAGTGGACATTCATAGATTGGTCAATAGAATAATGCCAATGATTCTAATGTAACAATTGGTTCCATAGACATAATAGAATGGGGGAATAGCACACTCAACTTATTGTTGCGATGATAAGTACATTTTCCCATACAGCCAAGGACACACAGAACAACATTGCCTATAGTCTATTCAGGCTAAATTATATCTTGATAGCCTAAATAGAGCACGCCTTCAGTTGGTAACTGAACAAATGAAAGAATAGCATTCATATTTTCTGGCACTCTGACAATTTTGAGGGTTGGGGGTTCTCTGCCTGTGAAAGTCCCCTTTACAAGAACAGCTGAGCTATAATTGCTTTCTTCGGTCGATGCTCATAGGCCATGCTCGGAGGTGAAATCTACTGAATTGGCTGCCCTTGTCCTGGGCTGGGTGTGGGGATAGGGAACTTATCAATGGTCTGTCAACGAAGTCTCGAGGCTAACCTGAAGCATACAATCACACCCTTGTTCTCAACTGAAAATGTTACAGAAACAATTTAACACAACGCATGTACATAACCTACAACAAACGGTTCATCTTTAATTAAGTAACAGCTTTATTATGAGGGATGGATATATTATTAATACCAACATTTTAAAATGCAAGGGTTGCCCATAGTTTATATAAGAAGTGACCATTCAAAGAGGCTTTTGATAGGGAACCTACAGTATGTGGTTGAATTTTTCACAGCATAAAAAAAGCATATTCCGACTCTTCGCCAAACCATCATGAGCTGAATTTCAATAAGCTACAACTGCTACCCTCACTATAATGTAAATAGAAAACTGACAAGAGCCAGAACTAGGAAATGGTATAATATGATAACATAGAAGTTATTGTAAAGTGTCTAGCCTTCTAATGATGATTAAGAGGTGCCCTGATCCTATTTTAACACACTATATTTCGCTCCAAGTGGCCACCTGGGTCCCACTTTGGCTCCACCCCTGTCCTCTACCCTACCCAGCATTGTGTCTGGGATTCAGCCTACGGTCCACCCCCTCTCTCCACCTCACCAACCAGACCTTGATGTGTCTGAGCTGAGGAACACCAAGGTGTTTAATTTGTTAATTATGTTGGGTCACCATGGCAACGGCTGTTATAAGGGGTCAGCGTAGATGTTAGAGTCCTCTTCAGCACAAGCCATGTCATTGTAACTGAGCAATGTGAAGACTAGCACCAGTCACCAGTCACTCCTCCCCTAAACACCCCAGAAACCCCCTTTCCACCCACCCGCACACACAAGAAGAATAAGAAGAAGAGACATGATAAGAAGAAACACTGTGCTGCCCTTTTTATTGACCTGTCTAAAGCATTCGACACTGTGTATCACTCATTACTTATTCAGAGGCTTTCATCAATTGGCACATTATACTTTATTATGGGTGATAGGTTCAGTACACATCATTGCATTTTCTATCAGAAAGTAGGCTGGCCCTCCTGGAAGTCTCGTAGATTGATGCATTACACTCTTTTTGTCTATAAAGCCTCTTGCATGAACTTCAGCCATAACTTACCTAATTGTTAACCTTCAGACGTATAATTAACCAGACTCAGGGACGGCTAACCCCGGAGTTCCCTTTAATCTTCGCAGAGTTAAGAAAATCTGCATCGTTATTGTAAATTCATTGTAAATAAAGGTGAAAGTGCAGATCAGACAATGGCTCAACGATTCAAAAGGCCCCCTCAGTTAGACCAGGCAATGGTCATTACAAATGTGTCATGGACTCTGATTTAAACTCAATTGCAACGAGTCAACCTCTAGATTAGACCTGTTTAGCCTATTGCTCTTGGCACAATCCTGCACCTGTGTCTGAACTCACCTCCATTAACAACAAGTAGTATTGTCAGAGCTTCCGTATAGAGAGAATGCTCCACTAGCTGAAAATCACCTTCTGACAATGTGGATTCACTTTGATCTTTGAATGTATCCTATGCCTCATGTTCTGGAATAATGGTGCCTATTAACAGAGTACTTCTGATGACTAGTCATGTGAATAAAACATAACCTAACTAATGATTATGGGCATTAAAAAACTACTGATTGTAATTTACTTTAATTAATCCCCAATCACAATCCTTGAAATGTCCTACTGTGGCATGAATATTTAGTTGCTTAACTCACTCAGACATTTAACATGAGTTTGAACTTGTCTTGACCTGGATGAATTCAGATTTTGGTTGAATAAGCTACAGGAAAACTAGCCACTATAACCAGAAAGAACTTAGTATCCTCAAGAGGGCATAATGTTGGTTACCATTCAGATTAAACACAACCTACCCACTGCGTCTCACACATTAGTGAAATGTTTGCTACAACTGAGATGAGAGAAATGTGTGATACCCTGAGGTGAATTTCAGTCCCGATACACACACTTTCATGGGAACAAGGATCATACAGCTTCAGCTAATGACATACATGATTAACTTTGATAATAAAGTCAGAACAACGAGAGGTCAAGGTCACTTTTTGTACACTATGACCTATAATTAAGATCTTTGGCGCCCAAAACCTTCAGCACAACCTTCAGAAATAACCTTACAGTATCTGAACTTGGGGGGATGAGGAAAAAGGACCTTGACATTGTCCTCAGCTCTTGCATGTCATCTTCGCTTTTGGCTCTGGCGAGTCTGACACCCCTGTGGAGGTACACTCTGTTCCCAATCTGTGTAACCAGACCTGCCAGTGCTAGCTCCCGCTCCAGGCAACAAGGAGGAGAATGCTCAGGATCATCATGTTAGCTCTGTATCACTAGCCTACATCAGCTGCCCCACACTGAATGTCATTGAACAATATGTGCCATTTTGGGTTAGGCTCTTTGCCGTACCTGGTGCTGTGGCGAATTTGATCCAGAGGCCTACAGCTGTGTTGTCTTTACAAGCTGTTGTGTTGTCTTGTAGAGTGCTGTTGTTTTATATTTGTTACAGTGGTGCTGAATGTAACAGCAAGGTGAAGAGGGGACCAAAGAGTAAAAATAAAAAGTTTGGTGGTGTAAAAGAGATACACTATTTTAATTTAAATGTACACCAACGTGCTTGAGTATGACCAAGTGCAGCTACACCCTATCACTAATTAATGAATTCACCATCAAATCAATCAACCCAGTGAAAAGTGAAAATATAATCAAAATATATACTTTTTTTAAGAACAGGCACATTAGGGTTCTCACTCACACAGTCATAGATATCATCTCATCAGCATTATCTAGCGACAGAACACCTCCCGCTGTGGTATAAGATGACTATTCAGGTGGGACCTGCATGGCCATGGAGGTGGTCTTTGTCTGAAGAATACACATTCCCAATGCTGCATCATTACCGTGAGTAAGTCCATACAGTGGGGGTCTTATTCAAGACAAACACCAACCATCAGAATCAAACATTGTAGGGGAGAAGATTCCTGTATTGATTGCAAGTTTTGGCAGGAGAGTAGCACCTTTAGCATGACTTTGATCCCAGCAGCTCTTCCCTCTTAATTCTCCATTCACTATTTCTCATGGTTGTTTTGAGTATGTGAAACAGATAGTTTTGTTAGGGATTTCCATCGTGACTGCAAACTGTACACACTTACAAATTAGGGTTCTTCAAGTGTTTTTTGGTAAGGGTGATGGTTCTTTGCAGTTTAGTGATAATTGAAATTTAGGGGTGGTGGCTCATTCAAATATTTTGGTAAGTTGTTTCCTCACATCTTTTTTTGTGCAAGCAAACCATGAATGAGAGCGTCAATTCCAATTGTTCTAATATGTTGTGTTGCAAAGTTATATATTAAATATGACCAAGGGCCAGTAGCCATGTCTTGTGAAATACTCATGTATGGTATAAATTAATGCTTTTCAATTCTCTCCACAAGGAACCCCGGCTGTTCTACATGTTGCACACCTGATTTAAATTGTCAATCAACCCAATAACGCCCAAGGACATTTTATAATATAATATGGCTAACAAAAATATTTTTAAAAAACTGTATGGTTCTTAAAAATTATCTACAAAGAACTTTTGAGATTGAGGTTTATTTATAGAACCCTTCTCCATAAAAGTTCTATAAAGACCCATAAAAATAGGTTCTATACAGCTCCAAAAGGGGTTGTAACCATAGAGGAACCATTTTTTATGCTATATAGAACCTTTATTATTAATGGTTCTTTATAGAACCTTAGGAAAGGGTTCTTTATAGCACTATAAAAGTTCCAAACTCTTTGGGGACGGCTGGGGACCCCCTTTTGTGATAGAAAATTCACCAGGGACCCCCTCAGAATCAGAACACAACTCGAGTTTTACTATGACTTCGGCAGTGCATTGCCGGACGAACCAAGTCTTGGGCCCTGCCCTGGGAAGAAACATTTTAAAGGTTCGGGCGACTGAATTCAAATGTGAGTTGGTTTCAGAGTGTGGTTTGATGTGGGTGACTCTTGTGTGTGTTTGCAGGTGGGTTGAGTTATACAAATTATTTTGCCAATTAGCTACAGCCGGCTGCTGTGCGACCATGGCAAAATTGGTTTGACTTTGGATAGCCTAACTCTGGGTCCAGTTAGGCAACTTTTAGCTATTTCATGAAATATTTTCAGTAATTGTAAATTAATTTCTGCAATTTACATTTGGTTTGAGTTTTTTAAATCATTGAAATTTGGAGATCTTGTCCCATGTACATTGTGTAATTTAATGATTGTCCCTAACTAGTCCCATAGGGGTATCCAATCATGAACCCACATTTACCACGGGCATTATGATTGGGTCCATGCAGCTACACTCCGAATTGATGATTACTTGTGTGCTGCCAGCTGTGGGCAGGTTTGAAACAACCCAAACTTAATTTGTGTTGGATGCAGTCACGACCAAAAGTCTCACAAAACTCCGTTTTGGGCGAGACTGACTTTATTTACACTTTGTAGTAAATTTTGACAGAAGAATAAATGTTTCTGATTCATATCGATGTCACATAGGCTGTTTTCTAAATGATTAGTTATTAGTTCTATGCCTCTTGGCATAGGGGGCAGCAGGTAGCCTAGTGGTTAGAGGGTTGGGCCAATAACTGAAAGCTTGCTAGATCAAATCCCTGAGCTGACAAAGTAAAAATCTGTCATTATGAACAAGGCAGTTAACCAGCTATTCCTATGCTGTCATTGTAAATAAGAATTTGTTCTTAAGTGACTTGCATAGTTAAATAAAAATTAGGAGAGAACATTTAGCTGGTGGGAGAAGCTATATGAGGACAGGCTCATTGTAAAGGCTGGAATGGAATAAAGGAAATGATGTCAAACATGGAAACCACATGTTTGTGATTTCATGAATTCCATTTCTGCCATTACATTTAGCCTGTCCTCCTATAGCTCCTCCCACCAGCCCAAACTGACTTCCTGCAATTCTAAACATTTTGCCAAGAGGCAGATAGAAAAATTGCTTAAATTACAGTGCATTTATGTTGTTGTTTTTTATATATAATTTGGGGGGAATACAAGAAGTATTAAGTTGAAAAATTGTTTGAGTATGTTTGCCATTTAGCAGATGCTCTTATCCAGAGCAACTAGGGTTAAGTACATAGCTCAAGGGCACATTGACAGATTTTTCACCTAGTCAGCTCAGGGATTCAAACCAGCAACCTTAAGGTTACTGGCGAAACACGCTTAACCGCTAGGCTACCTGCCACAGTAATGTGGATACCAATATCCATGTGAGCCTCCCAGGTCCATGTTGCCCAGGGTTAAGAACATAAATTGTAGATTAATAATATTGCATTGTATTGTATTGTATTACTCCCTCTAAACTTATTCCACAGAACCCTTGTCCAAAATTAATTAGTTTAATCTGTTGTTGTTGACAATGTTCTTTTTTTTATCATGTAAAAATAGCACCTCCTTGGACCCCAATTTGAGAACCCCTGCTTAATAGAATCTTTAAAAAAGTATCTATATAGTATCAAAATAGGATCCGCTATGGTTACAAGCCAAATAACCCTTATTCGGCACTATATAGAAGATTTTCTTTGTGTGTGTAATCAAAGTGAGTGACATGGGAAAAAAACATGGTATTCTGTGATCTTGATGATAGGGAATTGTGCAGGCAGCCACAGAAACCGGTCACACCTCAGAGCTCATCCTGATCCTCTGTTGGCTCATCTCTCTCCCTCTCATGTACTCCACATCATCAGCACCTGACCTCACCACAGTAAGCCCAATGGAAATGGATTCATCATATGACACTAGAGTGAGGAATAGAGATATCATGTGTTTTGTAAATGTGATGATTAGTCATAAAGGTGATAATTATTTGCAGGAAATGCATTACATTCATCTAGCAAGATAGTGAATTTTAAATAATGACTTTGTCACCCCTGATCTGTTTTACCTGTCTTTGTGATTGTCTCCTCTCCCCTCCGCCCATCTTCCCAATTATCCCTGGTGTACTTATACCTGCTTTCTCTGTTTGTCTGTTGCCAGTTCCTCTTGTTTGTCAAGCTTACCAGCATTTGTCCTGTCAGATCCTGTTTTTTCCCCAGCCTCTCCTTTTCTCACCCTCCTGGTTTTGACCCTGGCCTCGTCTGTCCTGTCTCTGTACCCGCCTGCCTGACCACTCTGCCTGACCCTGCCTGCCAACCGGTACCCGGTACCCTGCCCCATGTATTATTGACCCCTGCCTGCCTTGACCTGTCTCTTGCCTGCCCCTTAGACTATTAAACCATTGTTTATTCAACGTGTCCGCATCTGGGTCTTACCTTGATTCCTAATAGACTTTTTGATCTTATTCACCATTAACCATTTCCTTCTTCAAAAATATGTCCAAGAGACAGGATAGCACAAATACTGTAGTGAGATAGAAACTTCAGTTTATCTTTCATGTATTGTTGGCTGAGTTTCAATTTGGAGCTATTAGAATTTTGACATGTATATTGTGTAATTTACTGATGGTCCCTAACTAGCCCATAGAGATATCCAAAGTGAACCCGCATTACGATTGGGTCACATGCAGCTGTACTCTGAATTGATGATTACTTGTGTGCTGCCAGCTGTGTGCAGAATTGAAACATACCCAACCTTAATTTATGTTGTGATGCAGTCACGACCAAAAGTCTCACAAAACACAATTTTGTATGAAAATGACTTTATGACCAACATTCTCCTATTTACACTTTGCAGAATAAAATAAATTAGAATAAATTATTCTGACTCATATCGATGCCAACGGTAAACCCAACGGGAGTGGATTCATCATATGAAACTAGGGTGAGGAATACAGAACATCTGTTTTGTGAATGTGATGATTAGTCATAATGGTGATCATTCTGGTATTTGCAGAAAATGCATTATATTAATCTAACAAGATAGTGAATTTTCAAAAATGACTTTTCAATCTTATTCACCATTAACCATTTCTTTCTACAAAAATATGTCCAAGAAACAGAAAAGCATAAATATTATATTGACATAGAAACTTGTCAACCTCTTGTCAACCTGTCAGTTCTTGAATATTTAATTTATTGATTTGAGGTATCGGTCCAGTTGTACTTTTGAACCTCATTTTACTGGAGTGACAACCTTCTTCATCACAGTGATCTTGACTTGTTTATGAGACACTTGTACTTGAGTCTACAAAAACCACACTTGTCTTTCCAGCCCACAATCATTCTGGAAAAGTCAACTTGGAGACTTAACGAGAGTGTGCAGATCATCTGAACTGGCACCTGTCACCTGGTAAAATAATCAGTGTGTGTGTTAATGGTGTTTGACCATTAAATCCTCACTGTCACTCCCTCCTATCTCCCCCTCCCTCTCTTGTTTGCTCTCCGAAGACACAACAGTGTGAGAGACAGATGGGAAACTCTGATACAACATGGGGAGAGAGAGAGAGAGAGAGAGAGAGAGAGAGAGAGGTCAAAAAAGAGAGGGATAGATGGAAAGAGGGTGCAAGAGATAAAATTGATTTGAGATTGAGAAAATGACATTTCAACATGGAATCGTCTTTTTCTGCCTCTATCACAGGGAAAATAAGGGATTTCAGAGGGGGCCTGGGCTCTATGTCCACTTCAAAGGCCCTTTCTCGTTTGCTTCAGATTTGCCTTCACTGCTCTGTAGACTGTACCTTGGCCTCAAGGGACTGTGCTACACTCTGCCTTTTTGCCCTCTTTCTAAATCCACTGGCCAAGATTTGGTGCACTTGGCAGGGGTGGTTGCAGGGTGAATTGCTGCTGTGTACAGTGATGAGTGCTTTTGCATCTGCAGGTGCTGTGTACAGTGATGAGTGCTTTTGCATCTGTAGGTGAACAAACACACTCACACAGTGTGATGCATGCGGAGTGTGTGATGGATGTAGAAGGTGACCTTAACTACACTGAGAGTACCTTTGTCAGTGTAGACGGTACCTCTAGAGCCCATTTTGTAATGGTAAAGTAAAGTAAAAACTAGAGTAAAAGTAGAGTAAAAACTAAACGTTCTCTAATTGTTTACCATTATTTCTGATGTAGTCCTTCTGAGAAGTATAAATAAAGTATAAATATGATTTAGAAGTCTAAATATACAATAATTGAGGAGATTGAACGCTTTAATAAATCAAAAAGAAAATGTTTTGCTGAACAAGATATCCTGCACAGCATCAAATAAAGTAAAAACAGAACATACTGTGTCCTGTTACATCTATTGTTCAACATAGCTCTATTACCGCCACTGAAGACTGTTCTTCATTTCTGCCCAATGGGTTGATTTTCCCTCCATTTGTAACCCTATATTCCCCTGCAATGTGTCCCAGGCCAGGCTAGTAGTGATCTATAGACGGGGACCCAACCCCGCAGGACAGCTGGAGTGGGAGCCTTACTCTGGAGCCCCTCTCTGCTGCAGCTGTTAGCTGAGGTGACAGTCCAGTGATGAAAAAAACAGAGGTTGTTAACGACCTGCAAGCTGATCCGCCCCAGAGAAGCCCCTTTACTAGGGTGGAGAGTTGGGGTCACTACTATGTTTACAAGGACCCATTGGTGGACAATGTATTTCTTCCAATATTTGTCAAATGTACAGTATTTCTACCTATAGAGAGAACAAAGGATTATTTTAATGGAATAGAATGTGAATTGATTGATCCAATCCTTTTACGTCCTTGCATTTCATGATTAGATGATTATTCATGAGGTATATCATCATAGAAATGGTTTAGGGTTAATGTGCACAATAAATCACATTTTCTCATTTATCAAAGCTCCTAGTTACTTATACACACACCCCAATGTAAATATAGCCAAATGAGAGAATACCATTTTGGCCAAGAGGTGTTATTCCAGGCAATGATGATAGGCTTAGCGTCCCTACTGTTATAGATACATTTTCTCGCAAGAAAAGCAAACGTGTTACCGTTACCCACTAAATACAAGAGGAGGGGGGATGGAATTTGGAAATCAAAGTACAAAGTACTACAGTACTACAGTACAATAGACGACAAACCTTCTGCAACACGACTCCCTCCCTCCCTTTCCTTCACAGCCGTCCAGACTTGACTCGCTCTTTCTTTGTGCGCGCGGACCAAGTTGACTAACTACGTTTCATTTTGAAAGGACTGGATAAGACGGGAGGAACAGAATGGCTTTCCCAAAGAACTCGTTCATATTGGTGTTTCTTCTTGTTTGTTCCCTCAGATGGAATGGTAAGTAAGACAAATAACGTATGTTTTCTTTGTTTTAGATTTTGGGAAACTTTTCTCGCGGATTTAACGAATGTTTACAAGGGGTACCGTTTGAATGGGATGCACTTCGACTGAGTGAGGGATGCTGTAGCAGCCTAACCTTGGCTTTCGATATTTGGCTGTTTTTAATGTAAATTGAATTTATTTCGTTGCAGTCGCATTAAAACCTATATATATTTGACTCTTCTGCGAAGCTGTGGACAGTTATTTAGTAATAATAGGCTAGACACTTTTAGTTAAGTTGTTGTTGCTTATTTTAGGAGCAAGTGCAACTGTATAAAATGCAAATGTTGTAATGTGAACCGTTGGAGTCGCATGTTTTTGGGAAATGAAAAAGCGTCCCTTTCCCAAACTAGAAAAAACTTGACGTAGCCAGAGTTAACTGAACCTTTACTTTAGTTATACGCTTTTAATTGCAGTTGCTAAATTGGCACCATGGCCAGTGACTATGAAATCACGTTGTCAATCATCATGCACGTGTTAAATGTGGAATTATGGGTATTAAACCTTGTTGTGTTTTTGCATTATGAACATATTTTGCTCACCAATATTATCATATGATATTTGCTGGTTTTAAATGTCAGACAGCCCTCTCCAACGATCAAGAGGTTTAAATGGTTTAATTAGGAGTTGTTTTTCCAGAGCTATCAATGGCATACCTGTGTTTTTCATCTCTCGGGCAACCACGCGCCTTAAATATATATATATATAAGTACATATATATATATATATATATATATATATATATATATATATATATATATATGTGTGTGTGTGTTTAGAGCTGTGTTGTGTGTACTTTGCCAGCTTTGATAAAAAATCATAAGAAATTACAGGACAGTGAGTTTGTATTTGTGCATGCAAGTGTATGTATGTGTGCATGCACGCTCTAAGCGAAGATGGGTTGGGTTTGAGTGTTGCTTTTACTAAGTGCAGCTCACCTTAACAGTGTGTGTGAGTGCTCTTTTCATGGTCTGACCCTGCTGGTCACCAGACCCCCACAACCTTTCCTCCCCATCCACTAAATCCTCATGGTGTGCAGCTGCAAAATGCATATCCTGGTGTGCTGCTGCTAAATGCATATAGGGGAAACACTTCCACTGACACTCACCTGTTCATTAATCTACCTGAGTATGGTGTGGTCCTCCCTCTCATGCTTCTACATCTGCTTTGCTTGCTGTTTGGGGTTTTAGGCTGGGTTTCTGTATAGCACTTTGTGACATCGGCTGATGTAAAAAGGGCTTTATAAATACATTTGATTGATTCTCCCCCTCTCCCTCCACCACTTCACAACAGGACAACACTCACTCTGCTCTGGCCTTATCCTTAATTTAGCCTCCGAACACAGTTTTTTCCTCTTTTAACCTTGTCTTAATTGGGTCATCTCCACTTAATCCTCCTCGCCCCCCTGAGAGATGAGGTAAAGCTGTTTGTTTTTGGATTATTGACTAAAGATAGAAACCCTTGGCCCCTCTGGAGAACCTAAACAGGGACGGTTGTGAGTAGGATTCCCATCCTCATTTAGCATTTTTAATCTAACTACATTGTCCAATTTACAGTAGCTATTACAGTGAAAGAATACTATGCTATTGTTTGAGGAGAGTGCACAGTTATGAACTTGAAAATGTATCAATAAACCAATTAGGCCCATTTGGGTAGACTTGATACAACACTTTGAACAGAAATACAATGGCTCATTGGATCAGTCTAAAACGTTGCACATACACTGGTGCCATCTAGTGGCCGAAATCGAAATTGCACCTAAGCTGGAATAATACATTTGGACCTTTCTCTTGCATTTCAAAGATGATGGAATAAAATAAAATAAACACTTTTTTCTTTGTATTATCTTTTACCAGATCTAATGTGTCATATTCTCCTACATTAACTTCACATTTCCATAAACTTCAAAGTGTTTCCTTTCAAGTGGTATCAAGATTATGCATATCCTTGCTTCAGGTCCTGAGCTACAGGCAGTTAGATTTGGGTATGTAATTTTGGCGAAAATTGAAAAAAAGGGTTCGCTCCTTAATCAAGGTACTTGTATTACAAATTCTTAATAGAAGATAACTGCATTTCAATACAAGGAATTCAACAAAATTGGCCTACTGTGTGAATATTGAAAAATACAGGTTAAACAGAATTGATATCGAACATGCATGCCTAGTTTGTGCCTGCCTTTTAATGTAACTCAAAACATGAGGTAATTTCAGGACTAACAGTAACTGACACAAAATCTATAATCAGGCTCCTAAGGTAGGAGATTCTTTAATTAAATTTAGAGAACCAAATCATCAAAACAAAAAACAAGAAGGTAGTGCTCACTGAGCAGAGAAAACAGGCCTGGCTTTCTTTGAATGACACATAACCTGCCATTATTTGTATGGTTGCATTTTGGGTTGCATTTCTCTCCATATTTCTTGATGCAATTGTCCCAGTTCCGAATAGATTCTAATAATAATTTAGATGAAGGAAATAATGAACTTCAAATTAAGCCATCATTGGAATATGGAAGTACATTACTGGCCCCCATCATAGGAGCTTCAGTAGGCCTATGCCCACTCATTAAGCAGCCTGCTTCCTGCTTGATGGAGCAGCCCCTGACCTCTGCTGATGGAAGCACAATGGGATGCTGTTCCCCCTCAGAGACCATTCTTTGCACACTGCTAGGTTCGTCAACAATGGAGCACTGCTTCTCCTTACAGTTTAAAACCTTAGAATTATTATAGTCCTTTAAGTATGTATTTGGGACTGAACTCAAGAGGACCCAAAAAATGAAATTGAAGAAGGCATCTTAAAGGACGCTTTTAAAACAACAGAAGGAAATTCAATGGACCTTTTCAAAGGCTCTTTGGTGGAGGAAGATGTTCACTTCACATCTTCAATGATCTCCTTCTTCTAGAAAGAGGGGGGAGGGAGCGAGAGAGTTTTTTGAGACGGAATAACACTTTTCTTCATTTTGGCAGTCATTCTTTTAGTGAGGAAAGGAGCCCTCAGCCCTCCCTAAAATCCATTTGAACAGCTCCCCAGATTACACACTATTCATCATGAATGTAAACATTCATGGCATAGTAATACACAGCTGCTAGTGGTTCTCTGGCGTACATCTAGATAAGATATAATGTTATTAACCAGAGCCCCTGGCTGAGATATCGACATGTCACTTGCTGATGGGGGAACTCAGCATGCTCATTGGAGCAAAATGCAATTGAATGTTAATCGTCACTTCAGTCACCATATGATGTAATGTCATAGACATCCAACAGGGGGCAGCAACAGGATAATTCATTCTGGATGGTCTAAATCAGTGGTCACCAGCTGGTCATGCCAACTGGCATTCCTAGTCGATCACCAAACATTTTTGTAGAAAAGCCAACGATGAAGGGTTGCACACCTTTTTTGTGTGTTGCGCTGTTGGCGGTGCACTTCATTCAGAAGCCCTGTGCACCAGGTAGGCAAAGTGTTCCCATTTTAAACTATTTAATTTGTCTGAAAAGACAAACTCCGCCTTCCCGGTGGACCGGGAGATCTGTAGCTAAATGGAGTGTGCCTGCTGCACTGGCCAATCGATAGTTCAAATGACCATGCCCACCTGCAGCTTACACAGTTTTCATGACCCCGGCCACAACAAAGTTTGATACTAGCCTACGTGAGGTTTAATAACTTTTAAATCCATGACCAGTGAGAGTCTGTCAAAGAATACAGCAAAGAGGTGCAGTTTTTAGGAGGGAGTTCATGTCGTAAGTTTTATTCAGCACGGGTAACACTGTTTTTATTCAACACTATTACAAACATAAAACTTGCTTCTCTCTACTTCCACTTGCGCTGCAGCTGCATTGAATGAGTAGCCAAGTGTATCAATAGCCATGCGTTTTTATTATAATTAGCAGCTCGCATTGTCATGTCTATTTTAATATCGATATTTCATTTTCTCTGGTCATAGGAACAACATGAATATGTGCCTGAGACAGATGTGGTGCGACTAGAGTTTCGCCATCAGGTCAGTCTCTTCGGAGGAAAGGAAGAAGAGAGTAGGCAGGGACTGTGAGAGGCGGACCGTCTGCTGCTCTCTCCCTCCCTTTGCTGAGACTAATGCCGTGTTCAAGACAACCGGAAACTCGGAAATCTCCAACTTCAGTGCGTTCAAGACAACTGTGAACTCATATGCAGCAGTTTGGGCCGCCTGGCTTGTTGCGAACTGTGTGAAGACCATTTCTTTCTAACAAAACCGTAATTAATTTGCCAGAATTGCACATAATTATTACATTACATTGAAGGTTGTGCAATGTAACAGCAATATTTAGACTTAGGGATGCCACCCGTTAGATAAAATACAGAACGGTTCCGTATTTTACTGAAATAATTAACATTTTGTTTTCGAAATGATAGTTTCCGGATTTGACCATATTAATGACCTAAGGCTCGTATTTCTGTGTTTATTATATTATAATTAAGTCTATGATTTAATATTTGGTAGAGCAGTCTGACTGAGCGGTGGTAGGCAGCAGCAGGCTCGTAAGCATTCATTCAAACAGCACTTTCCTGCGTTTGCCAGCAGCTCTTCGCAATGCTTCAAGCATTGCACTGTTTATGACTACAAGCCTATCAACTCCCGAGATTAGGCTGGCAATACTATAGTGCCTATAAGAACATCCAATAGTCAAAGGTATATGAAATACAAATTGTATAGATAGAAATAGTCCTATAATAACTACTACCTAAAACTTCTTAACTGGGAATAGTGTATCCCTAATGTCCTTACACAGCTCTCTGGTCTTGGCCATTGTGGAGAGGTTGGAGTCTGTTTGATTGAGTGTGTGGACAGGTGTCTTTTATACAGGTAACGAGTTCAAACAGGTGCAGTTAATACTGGTAATGAGTGGAGAACCGATTGAAACGCTATTAGCATGCACCACCGCTAACTAGCTAGCCATTTCACATCGGTTACACTCACCCCCCTTTTGACCTCCTCCTTTTCTGCAGCAACCAGTGACCCGGGTCAACAGCATCAATGTAACAGTTTAGCTTTCGTCTGTCTCCTTGCCCCGGGCTCAAACCAGGGACCCTCTGCATACACAGACAACTGACACCCACGAAGCATCGTTACCCATCGCGCCATAAACGCCACGGCCCTTGCAGAGCAAGGGGAACAACTACTTCAGGTCTCAGAGCGAGTGACATCACCGATTGAAATGTTATTAGCGCACACCACCGCTAACTAGCTAGCCATTTCACATTTCACATCGGTTACACTTTCCTACAGAGGAGAAGCATAATCTATAAAATGAAGTCTTCTTTTTTGAGGCCAAGAGTGAAAGAACAGAAGTTTAGCTGAACAATGGTCTTCTAGCTCCAGCAGTCAGACACTTCTCAATGCCATGAGAACATACAATGCCAATAGGCACCTTTCTTGACTTTACCTATATTTTTTTCATGTCTCTTCCGTTACAGAAATGGGCAGCTGTGGAAATTTGGTGGACTTTCCGTGTGCTGTACAGAGGTAGCTGGGATGTGTGCTGCTGTGGGCCTCGTCCACACAACATTACTGCTTTAGCCTGAGTGACAGCTAGCCACGGCAGGCAAATATTCAAATATACTGACTCTTTGTGTTCATTAGAGAGAGGGTGCTGTCTGAGCCCATGGGCTTAAAACAGGGCCTTGAAATAGTACTGATACTGATGGAAATACTGACAAAAATGTACACCAAAAATGGTATTGGTCGCGAATATGCTCTTGAACTGATAGGCCTATTTGATATCGAGTAGATAATAGAATGTCTCAAAGCTTAAAGTCTTTTTGTTGGTGCACTCTGCACTAATCTACTTGCAGCACATCTCAGCAGACTTTTTTGGCCAAGCATCGCAGTTTACATTGCCAATTACTTTTTGCTTGGTGCTGGGACTTTACCAAACCATTAATTGAAACTTCCGGATCTTTTATTCTGATTGACCTCGGACGTCTACAGCCCTGACAGCTGCATTCAGGAGCTGAGACGACCATGACAACTCTCATTCTGGAGGCTCATTCATCAAGGCCAAGGAGCCATGGAGTTAGTCCCTGAGCCTTGCTGTGATAAGCCCCCTGAGCAATGATGAGGTGAGACAGGAGTACGGAGACTGAGGGAAGCCCCAAATCGGTCCACCCCCCTGCACCATTTGAAGTTGCCCGCTGAAGTGTGGACCAAAACAATGAGTAGGAGCTTCTAAGGGCCCCATGTTGCTCCACCTGGGCTTTGATTATAGAAGGGGGGTCATCCTAATCACAAATCCATCTAGACCTGTAGACAGGGGTCTAGAGGCTGTGTGCTGATCTGAAGACAAGATAGTCTTGAGTTGTTTGGTTTTACCTTCTCTATTGGACCTCTTGCACTTTAGAAGCATGATACTTTCGTTGTAAGCCCACCCACAAATGATTGTGGTTACATACCCATAGCTTTAGATTTTGGTTGAACGTCTTTGCCACACTATAAAAAAAATTAACCAGGCACAGACAGTATATCAAAGAGGCATCCAGCAGTCAGGGCACCCCGGCCTGAGCTGAGGGCTTAGCCATGCATACAGTATCTCCAGAATGTGGCTTATTGATTTTAGTGTGGGATTTCAGCTGCTCTTTATGAAGTGGTTAGATTTATCCCTGCCCTCTCGGAGGAAATTTCCTCAGCATTGACATATCGCATTCGTGCCATAAAACCGACAAGAAACTGCTTGAGATTTAACTGTTTTATTCAGGGCACCTCTTTCATGAGAATTAAATTTTAAAATTTTTATTGAACCTTTATTTAACTAGGCAAGTCAGTTAAGAACAAATTCTTATTTACATTGACGGCCTACCCCGGACAACGCTGGGCCAATTGTGCACCGCCCTATGAGACACCCAATCATGGCCAGATGTTACAACGGAAGTTTTAGCCTTGGAGTATCTAGCGCCTTGAAAAATACTGGTTGTTTATCAAAGTCAGACGGGGAGATCAACTATGATAATTGGGCGTGAGAGTGAATAACAATCATCCAAGTGCATCCAGGGCGTGAAGAATTTATCATTGACAGATACCAGGGCAGTCACTCTTTCAGGGCAAATATAGCACTCTGTAGAAAAACCACATAATGCATACTGCTCTTGCGAAAACATTTATTTTCTTGTTCATTTCAGGAAAAAAGCAGTAGGGTGCAAGTGCTTAGGACTTTCACACCTGGTTGGTGGTAGGAAAGGAAGTTTGTATACCAAAAGCTTTGCGTTCAGCTGTTTGCAAACATGTATTTGTATAGTTGACAAATGTCTTAGTAGGTTACACTGTGAATGATCTTTGCTTGTGGTTTTCTCAGGGCAGAGCCCTGACAAGCCCACAGCTGTGTTAATTACATTGGTATTAACGGTCTATTAGCATTGTAAATGTGTATAACAGTACATCGATGGTAGGCATTAGTCTGGTTCGCCTCATTTTTATGCCATTATAGCCATTAAAGCTAGTGCCTGAGCTCTCTTTGGGCAATATTAGCCATCTCGTCTGTACAGTATGTCCCCTCATATTGGAGTGCCCATCTGTGGGACACATGGCACTCTCTTGGGCAACTCTCTTGGGCCAGGATCTCGGCCCTGGCAGAGATCCCAATGATTCCAAAGGGACTCCGAGATCTTGCTGAAAAGCCCCCCATTGTTCTTCTTTTGCCCCAAGTCTCTCAAACACAGTTCAACAACCAGCAGCTGCACACACCTGGCACCCAATTCACAGACAATGCAGATTTTGGAGGGGGAATTGGCAGGGGAGGGGGGTACTACGCTGCTCAGGTTACACAGAAAACATACACCACAGTGGACCTCCCCCTCCAATCCTCCACCCCCTATCCTCTGCAGTCAAAAACATGTCCTCCCACACATCTCTCATGCCTAACCCCCCTCCCCTTGTTCCCACTTTCTACCCCCCTTGTCTTTGTTTGGCTGGTATCCCTGGTGGATTGAGCCTGAGGCTGCCAGGCCTCTGTGTTTCTGTTGCTGTAGTAAACAGTATTGATTAACATAGAAATACCCAAAGCAGAATAAGAGCACAAGTGGTTTTTAGATAAAGGGACAGACAGGGTGGAGGTGTGGGGCAATGTGCAGTCATGTCAAAGAGAGATTCATTGTTGATATGAATTGTAATTTAAATTCCTTTCATTTATTGAGTGTTTTCAAGGACATTTGTTTTCTACGTGGCACTTTGTGGTCGTCTTGGCCTGGGATTATTACTCCCTTCGTTTGTACTGTGAATAGGCAGCAGAGAGAAGGCTGATATCATGTCCAGATCGATTGATCAGAAGTTAAGAGCGTAGTCTGCGTGACAGACAGGCAGTCTAGAGTAACTTGGTATCGTGCACCTTTCCAAACAGTTTGAATAGATACATTTTTTTCTAATAATTGTCTTAGTCAGTTTAGAACTCCCCTATTTATACAAACATTTTTTGTTGTTGCTAAAACATCACTGGTGACTGAAGATAGAAGATATATAGGTAGGGGTTGTTTTCAGAACAGTCCCAGTAGTTATTTTGTTTTGTCCACAACTGACTTCCCTCAGCTTCTGTTACTGTATGTTAAACCATTAAAAAAAATATATTATTATAATTTTTTGTTGTTGAAATATAACCTTTATTTAACTTAGCAAGTCAGTTAAGAACAACTTCTTATTTACAATGACGGCCTACACCGGCCAGACCCGGATGACGCTGGGCCAATTGTGTGCCGCCCGTTGGGACTCCGGTTGTGATACAGCCTGGATATTGACAAATATTGCAAAATAATAATCAAATATTCATAAAACCTTAAATGTGTGACTCCAATGTTCTATGTAAGCATTGTCTCCCCAGAGTACATTTAATGTAAGTGCTGGGGGCATGCAGTAATACTGCCCAGTTTGATAGGTAAAAAACTACTCACAGTCACATGGGCTTAAAGCTTTAAGTATGCTGTGAGGGTGCTGGAATGTGAGCTTGACTTAGCTTCACCGATTGTCCTTAATGCTCAAGGGACACACTCTTGAGGGTTTGTGAAATTCGACCAAGGCAATGTGTCATAAGATAGAGGTTCTACTTTCCTCTTTGGTCTGGACTCTATTGTAATAGATATGATAATGTTTCGTCATAGAACAATGCAACTCCCAACCTTCTTCTCTGAATGCTCTCTCTGAACATACCCTTAAACCATATCCTTGTCTTGAGGAATGAGTCTTTGCTAACTCCTTTTGTTCTTGGGGTTATGTCAAGATACCAGTTTAACCAATGACTTACTTTTAATTTGGAATATGCTATCAGATTCGCAGAAAGTCTCCAAGACAAATTTGTGAGGAGTATGTTTTTTGTGTCTTTTTACCAAATTTCTTGGCTCAAATTGCAACAATAAAAAAATCCCCCTGAAAGAAAGAGCTTTTGTGTGCAAATTAACTGCTTTTTTGCACAATGGGCTCATTGCAGGTTTGAACTTCATGAATATTCTTTATCTGAATATAGCCCCGGCAGTGGTTTTCCTCAGTCCTGCTCTCCGGAGGCAGTTTTTCAAATAAACATTAGGAAACCAGCGGAACTCAAAGAGCTGGCCCAGTTTTTGCATGGTTTTCGATATTGCCAGCCAAACCAAACTAAGAATTCTATTCAACAAGGGTACTTTGAGTTGTCAAGAACTCCAGTGGAAAGAAGCTATGACACTGACTGTGCTACCTTGCTTCTTAGACGCTAGCTGGCTCCATTTTAAACCCTTGGCAGATTGATTCTTGGTGCAGGGCCTAAGCAGAGACAGGTGAATACGAGAAGCCAATTGGTGAAACACATGATGCTTTTTCTGGCACCATGCCAAATTCCTGCCACCAGCAGCTCTCATCCCAAACTTTCACATGTGCCTCACCTAATTAAAATGATTCCCGGATGAGTATGTAATGGCAGCTTTGGCAAAATGTCAGATAGGCATAAAGGCTGTGCATATGTACATAAATATTCATGTTTACACTGGCTCTTTGAGGAAAAGCGGCTGTTTCTGTATTTGTCCTCTTTCACTTTCGTACTGTCCTTACCATTGACAAAATTATTTGTGTTATGGTGTTTAGTGGGTGGCCCCTTAGGATTAATGGTGTGAAGGTACCTTCATTGGAATGTGACTGAGGGAAACTTAGCATCTGATATAGCTTAGTGACAGTATGTTTGGGGATAGGGTGTCAATTTATGAGATGTTCCATCAGTTTCTTTGGTGTCAGAGATGGAATTGGTCTGTTACAGGAAATGCTGCTTATAGTACATTCATTTCTGTCATCTGTAGAATGGGTTGTCTCAAAGTGACCACTTTGTCAGCATAGTGAATCGATTTTCCAAAGGAAAGAAAAACATTTGACATCCACCATGGTCAGATGCAAATGGGCCAAAGTGTTCCATAGTTCAATGTCTGCAATAGCTTTGCTTGTTCAAAGTAACTTTTATCCTTCTAGGCCATGATATTTGCTGTTAAGAAAGCACCATCAGAATAACTCTGGAATAGTGGAATAGTGCAATAAAAATCCTTAAACACTGGAAAGAGCTTTTGTAGAGGATCCACCCACCCTGATTCAGTTGGTGTGAGATCAAAGTTCACACTGTGGTCACTTTTCGGAGTTTTGTCAAGAGGCGAAGTGGTTCTCAGGGCTTTCTCTGGATTTGGCAGTGTCTCCATGCAGTTCTATGGATTGCACTTGCATGCCATGCAACAATGAGCAGAAAGTAAAAACCACACCGTGGTGGTTAAGTGTTAAGGTTGCCCTATGGCTACTTGACTAGCACACGTGCTGAGGCAGAGGGCAATGAGCATTGCGATAACAAAGGGCAAAATTAGGCTAAACAACTTTGTTTTCTGTGTTCCTATACCCACAGGAGGCTCATAGGGTAATTATTGAAGGACTGGCTGGACGGACGTTCTATGAGTTTCAGGGCATTTATTCATCCACCGTGTCATTGGCCCAGACACCCATGGGGCAGACCTCTTTGTTTAAGTGTGTCTCAAGGGGATCATGAGAGAGGACAGAGATGGGGGGGGGGACTATGTGTTGATGATCAAATAATGGAAGTAATCCAGAATATTACTGCACTCAGCAATTTGTTTGCATTATCTATAGAAGTCTGTCCCTAAAATCTGTGTGAGCATGTGTTTTCCATTTAGCATTTAGTGATATTTAGCAAGACGCGTTGATGAATGTGGGACAATGAACCCTCTTATCCTTCCAGTACAGCTGATTTTCCAAGGAGAACCGGAATCGTATATCTTATAATCAAATATGCATGAATTCATCCCACTCATCCTTGTGAAGTCATTTTAAAAAGACGAGCAGAAATACCATGATGCTTGGTATTGATGCTGTGATGCAGTGAAACAGACGCATAATGACAAAAAGGAAGCAAAGGAAAGAACGTAATAGGATGAGGAAAATCATTTCCTCTTTTCAGAATTTTGCCTCGCACACACACAGTCTCTCAGATGCAAATGATTAATTGAAAATCACAACACAGTTTCAGTAGCCAACTGCTTTCGGCAGCCAACCCTGGTTTCTCTGGGTTAGTCAGTTCAGAGCTCGTCCACAACCCTTCACTGATAATGTTTCCCAGTGTATTTCCAATTCCATTATGGAGTCCATGTCACTAAATGTTAGCTTTTAGAGAAGACTTTATGTAACCACATTAGTAACCACTTTAGTTTATGACAGGCTCTGTAATGTGTCATTTAGTGTGGCGAAATATATGTAGAGACAACTGTTCTGGGGTGCTTTCAGAGTGTCAGTGCACAAAACTACTACAAAACTCAGCCAGTTTGGAGTAAACTTGAGGGGACATTTGCTTTCCAAGTGTGTCTGTTTTTCTCGAGTTCCATTTAAGTTTAACGTCGTTTGAAGGGTCCAGGAAATGTGATAATTAACTGAGGCAGTCTGTGTTACCAGATTAGACCTAGACACAGAGGAGTAGCCTGGCAGTGACACATGGGTTTTGTTTAGCAGATGGAATTTAAAATATACTTGAGCACAAAGTTGCTTATGGATCTGAGGCACTTCTCTGTGGTACTTTTTGAAAACCAGTCATGTGGAAGTGGTAATGTGACCCAAGGCTCAACTCAGGTTTAAACCCTGAAATGTATCTTGCAGGAGATATGTACACCTGAAATTTGTCATAAAAACTCTGCTTATGTCCTAAATACATCATGGTACATTCAATGGCATATTTTAGAATGCAGAGACCAATAATATGTTGTCATCAAACACCTTGTATCCATTTGTCTTTAGCAATGCAAGCACTCCCTGCTTGGAAATACAATGCTTACAATCAGAACTGACAAAACAGCTGTTTGGTGTATTTGACCTCTGTGTATTTTTTAATTTGGAATGAAAATAGAACACAATGCTGCTTTAACAGCATAAGTAAAAAAATCTGTTTGCTCTTTTTTGGATTTAGAGGAGAGAGCAGCTCCTTGTAACTTATCTTTAGTTTCCTCCCAGCTGTCTCCCAGATTTCATATCTGGCTCGTCCTTCCTGACAACAGGACTTGAAGGGAGGTCTTGTTTTTCTGTGGCGGGTCACTGTGGGACTGTAGCACTTAATTACACACTAAAGCCCGCCTTGTCAAACTCATAAACAGCGAGTAAAATAGTCGCAATATAGAGACCCCTGATACAGTTGAAGTCGCAAGTTTACATACACCTTAGCCAAATACATTTAAACTCAGTTTTCACAATTCCTGACATTTAATCCTGGTAAAAATTCCCTTTCTTAGGTCAGTTAGGATCACCAAGTTATTTTAAGAATGTGAAATGTCAGAATAATAGTAGAGAGAATTATTTATTTCAGCTTTTATTTCTTTCATCACATTCCCAGTGGGTCAGAAGTTTACACTCAATTAGTATTTGGTAGCATTGCCTTTAAATTGTTTAACTTGGGTCAAATGTATTGGGTAGCCTTCCACAAGCTTCCTACAATAAGTTGGGTGAATTTTGGCCCATTCTTCCTGACAGAGCTAGTGTAACTGAGTCAGGTTAGTTAGCCTCCTTGCTCACACACACTTTTTCAGTTCTGCCCACATATTTTCTACGGGATTGAGGTCAGGGCTTTGTGATGGCCACTCCTGTACTTTGACTTTGTTGTCCTTAAGCCATTTTTCCACAACTTCAATATATCCACATAATTTTCCGTCTTCATGATGCCATCTATTTTGTGAAGTGCACCACTCCCTCCTGCAGTAAAGCACCCCCACAACATGATGCTGCCACCCCTGTGTTTCACGGTTGGGATGGTGTTCTTCGGTTTGCAAGCCTCCCCCTGTTTCCTCCAAACATAACGATGGTAATTATGGCCAAACAGTTCTATTTTAGTTTCATCAGACCAGAGGACATTCAGGCCTTTCAGGTTATGTCAATATAGGACTCGTTTTACTGTGGATATAGATATTTTGTACCTGTTTCCTCCAGCATATTCACATGGTCCTTTGCTGTTGTTCTGGGATTGATTTGCACTTTTAGCATCAAAGTACGTTAATCTCTAGGAGACAGAATGCGTCTCCTTCCTGAGCGGTATGATGGCTGCATGGTCCCATGGTGTTTATACTTGCGTACTATTGTTTGTACAGATGAACGTGGTACCTTCAGGCATTTGGAAATTGCTCCCAAGGATGAACCAGACTTGTGGAGGTCAACAACAAAAAATTCTGAGGTCTTGGCTGATTTCTTTTGATTTTCCCGTGATGTCAAGCAAAGAGGCACGGAGTTTGAAGGTAGGCCTTGAAATACATCCACAGATACACCTCCAATTGACTCAAATTATGTTCAGAAGCTTCTAAAGCCATGACATAATTTTCTGGAATTATCCAAGCTTTTTAAAGGCACAGTCAACTTAGTGTATGTAAACTTCTGACCCACTGGAATTGTGATACAGTGAATTATAAGGGAAATAATCTGTCTGTAAACAATTGTTGGAAAAATTACTTGCGTCATACACAAAGTAGATGTCCTGACCGACTTGCCAAAACTATAGTTTGTTCACAAGAAATTTGGGGAGTGGTTGAAAAATGAGTTTTAATGACTCCAACCTAAGTGTATGTAAACTACCGACTTCAGCTGTACATGTAGCCTACATTCAATAAGAGGTTGGCATGTCTACTTATCACTCTGTGATTACCCATTGGGCAAAAACTGGTTGAATCGACCTAGTTTCCACGTCATTTAAACAAAGAAATTACATTTGATAACGTTGAATCAACATGGAAAACTGTTTTGGATTTGCAAATAGTCGTCAACTTAATACTTCTTGACGCTACCCATCCCTGTCGCGGGATCATTTTCGTCAGCAACCGCTGAATAGCATTGCGCAACAGTCAAATAATATTACAAAAAAAATCATATTCATGAAATCACAAGTGCAATATTGCAAAACACAGCTTAGCCTTTTGTTAATCCACCTGTCGTCTCAGATTTTGAAATGATGCTTTACAGCAAAAGCAATCCAAGCGTTTGTGTAAGTCTATCGATAGCCTAGCATAGCATTATGTACACTTAGCATCAGGAAGCTTTGTCCCGAAAATCAGAAAACCAATCAAATGAACCATTTACCTTTGATGATCTTCGGAAGTTTTCACTCACGAGACTCCCAGTTACACAACAAATGTTATTTTTGTTCCATAATGATTCATTTATACCCAAAATACCTCTGTTTGTTTGTCGCGTTATGTTCAGAAATCCACAGGAAAGAGCGGTCACAACAACGCCCACTGAAGTTCAAAATAGTCTTCATAATGTCCACAGAAACATGTCAAACGTTTTTTATAATCATTCCTCAGGTATTTAAAAAATATATATTCAATAATATATCAACCGAGTGTTTAGGTTTTTCAATAACAGCGTGAGGAACAATGGCGGCTTTACTCTGTAGCGCAAAAACTCACTCTGAGAGCCCCCACCTATCCACTTACGCAATGTGATCTTTCACGCTCATTTTTCAAAATAAAAGCCTGAAAGTATGTCTAAAGACTGTTGACACCTTAGGGAAGCCAGAGAAAAAGGAATCTAGTTGATATCCCTTTAAATGGAGGATAGGCATGCATAGGAACAGAAGGGTTTCAAAATAAGAGGCACTCCCTGATTGGATTTTCCTCAGGGTTTCGCCTGCAATATCAGTTCTGTTATACTCACAGACAATATTTTGACAGTTTTGGAAACTTTAGAGTGTTTTCTATACTAATCTGTCAATTATACGCATATTCTAGCATCTGGTCCTGAGAAATAGGCCGTTTACTTTGGGACGTTATTTTTCCAAACATAAAAATAGTGCCCCCTAGCTTCAAGAGGTTAAGGGAATGTTGTATTTTTCCACCCAACTTTTAAACTAAAACCAATGACATTGTGAAATGTTTTGTTGATTTCATTTTGAATTCACATTAGGTAGTGAACGTTATTTAATAAGACCTCACTGAAATGAAAATGGATGGGCCTCCCTTCACCAAAATATATTTGACTTAAACCCTCCCTGGACACTTAAAAGAAAAGTAACCCTTCCCTATACACAAAATATACTGAACAAAAATATAAACGTAACATTTAAAGTGTTGGTCCCATGTTTCATGAGCTTAAATAAAAAATACCTGAATTTTTTCATATGCACAAAAAGCTTATTTCTCTCAAATTCTGTGCACAAATTTGTTTACATCCCTGTTAGTGAACATTTCTCCTTTGCCAAGATAATCCATCCACCTGACAGGTGTGGCATATCACGAAGATTATTAAACAGCATCATTACACAAGTGCACTTTGTGCTGGGGACAATAAAAGGCCACTCTAAAATGTGTGGTTTTGTCACACAACACAATTACATAGATGTCTCAAGTTTTGAGGGAGCATGCAATTGAGATACTGACTGCAGGAATGCCCACCAGAGCTGTTGCCAGATAATTTAATGTTAATTTCTCTACCATAAGCCGCCTCCGTCGTTTTAGAGAATTTGGCAGTACGTCCAACCGGCCTCACAACTGCAGACCACGTGTAACCACGCCAGCCCAGGACATCCACATCCGTCTTCTTCAACTGTGGGATTGTCTTTGACCAGCCACCCAGACAGCTGATGAAACTGATGAGTATGTTCTGTCTGTAATAAAGTGCTTTTGTGGGGGGAAACAAATTCTGATTGGCTGGGCCTGACTCCCCAGTGGGTGGACCTATGCCCTCCCAGGCTCACCCATGGCTGTGCCCCTGTTCAGTCAAGTGAAATTCATAGATTAGTGCCTAACTATTTTTTTTTCTCATTTTGTCTGTCATAGTTGAAGTGTACCTCTGATGAAAATGACAGGCCTCTCATCTTTTTAAGTGGGAGAACTTGCACAATTGGTGGCTGACTAAATACTTTTTTGCCCCACTGTATATGTGTTCATCTTATCATATTTCTCCAACAGCAAATCAGTGTGTCTTGTTTGCAATGAAACTGTCCCTGTTTGCAAATAATAAAATCTGAGACATCATTAGGAATCTGAGCATGGTACTTTCAAAAGTTAGATCTACCTTTCCACCCTAGACAGAGTAGGCCTACCAACGCAGAACAGTTAAGCTTTAACTGCTTGCTACTCTTCTTCCCTGGTTTAACTCAACGAGAGAAGACGGCCACGGAGGAGATGGCTGACATTTTACGTGCTCCTAACCGGTTGTGTTTTTATGTTTGTTTTTTTGCGTTGTTTATAACTTTTCTTAAACTTATTTTGTACACAATGGTGCTGCTACCGTCTCTTATGACCGAAAATAACTTCCGGACATCAGAACAGCGATTACTCACCACAAACTGGCAGAAGCTTTTTTTTTCCTTTAACGAGTCTGACGAGCTCGACGTGAACGACATACTGCTTTCCCAGGAACAGGCCAAAATCCCCGTAATTTGTGTGAAGAGACGACAGAGAAATGGAGGACAGAGGTCGAACTGCCTTCTGAGAATTCATAGGCAATCGAATAAACCCCCTGTGCCTTCCGTTCTACTAGCTAACGTGCAATCATTGGAAAATAAAATCGACGACATATGAGGAAGATTAAACTACCAACGGAACATTTAAAAACTGTAATATGTTATGGTTCACGGAGTCGTGGCTGAATGACAAAATTATCAACATACAGCTGGCTGGTTGTACGCTGTATCGGCATAATAGAACAGCTGCGTCTGGTAAGACAAGGGGTGGCGGACTATTCATATATGTTAAAAAACAGCTGGTGCACGATATCTAAGGAAGTATCGAGGATTTGCTCGCCTGAGGTAAGAGTATCTCATGATAAGCTGTAGACCACACTATCTACCGAGAGTTTTCATCTGTATTTTTCGTAGCTGTCTACATACCACAGACCGATGCTGGCACTAAGACCAAACTCAAGGAGCTGTATTCCGCCATAGGCAAATAGGAAAACGCTCATCCAGAGGCGGCACTCCTAGTGGCCGTGGACTTTAATGCAAGGAAACTTAAATCTGTTATACCACATTTCTATCAGCATGTTAAATGTGCATCCAGAGGGAAAGAAACTCTAGACCACCTTTACGCCACACACAGAGACGCATACAAAGCTCTCCCTCACCCTCCATTTGGCAAATTTGACCATAATTCTATCCTCCTTATTCCTGCTTACAAGCAAAAATTAATGCAGGAAGCACCATTGACTCGGTCAATAAATAAGCGGTCAGATGAAGCAGATGCGACAGGACTGTTTTGCTAGCACAGACTGGAATATGTTCTGGGATTCTTCCTATGGCATTGAGGAGTACACCACATCAGTCATTGGCTTCATCAATAACGGCATCAATGACGTCGTCCCCACAATGACCAAACGTACATCCCCCAACCAAAAGCCATGGATTACAGGCAACATCCGCACTGAGCTAAAGGCTAGAGCTGCCGCTTTCAAGGAGCAAGACTCTAACCTGGAAGTTTATAAGAAGTCCTGCAATGCCCTCTGATGAACTATCAAACCGGCAAAGTGTCAATACAGGACTAAGATCGAATCGTACTACACCGGCTCCGACACTCTTCGGATGTGGCAGGGCTTGCAAACCATTACCTACTACAAAGGGAAGCACAGCCGAGAGCTGCCCAGTGACACAAGCCTACCAGACGAGCTAAACTACTTCTATGCTCGCAGGGAGGCAAATAACACTGAAACATGCATGAGAGCACCAGCTGTTCCGAACGACTGTGTGATCACGCTCTCTGCAGCCGATGTAAGTAAGACCTTTAAACAGGTCAACATTCACAAGGATGCAGGGCCAGACGGATTACCAGGATGTGTACTGCGAGCATGCGCTGACCAACTGGCAAGTGTCTCTATCTGTCTGAGTCTGTAATACCAACATGTTTTAAGCAGACCACCATATTCCCTGTGTCCAAGAACAGTAAGGTAACCTGCCTAAATGACTACCGACCCGTAGCACTCACGTCTGTAGCCATGAAGTGCTTTGAAATGATGGTCATGTCTCACATCAACACCATTATCCCAGAAACCTTAGACCCACTCCAATGTGCATACCGCCCTAACAGATCCACAGATGATGCAATCTCTACTGCACTCCACACTGCCCTTTCCCACCTGGTCAAAAGGAACACCATTGTGAGAATGCTATTCATTGACTACAACTCAGCGTTCAACACCATAGTGCCCTCAAAGCTCATCAATAAGCTAAGGACCCTGGGACTAAACACCTCCCTTTGCAATTGGATCCTGGACTTCCTGACGGGCCACCCCTGGGTGGTAAGGGTAGGTAACAACACATCCGCCACACTGATCCTCAACACAGGGGCCCCTCAGGGGTGCGTTCTCTGTCCCCTCCTGTACCCCTGGAGTTCACTCATGACTGCACGGCCAGGCACTACTCCAACACCATCATTAAGTATGCCGATGACACAACAGTGGTAAGCCTGATCATAGACAACGACGAGGCAGCCTATAGGGAGGAGGTCAGAGACCTGGCCGTGTGGTGCCAGGACAACAACCTCTCCCTCAATGTGATCAAGACAAAGGAGATGATTGTAGACTACAGGAAAAAGAGGACTGAGAACACCCCCATTCTCATTGATGGGGCTGGAGCAGGTTGAGAGCTTCAAGTTCCTTGGTGTCCACATCACCAACAAACTAACATGGTCCAAACACACCAAGACAGTCGTGAAGAGGGCACGACAAAACCTTTTCCCGATCAGGAGACTGAAAAGATTTGGCATGGGTCCCTAGATCCTGAAAAGATCCTACAGCTGCACCATCAAGAGCATGGTTGCATCACTGCCTGGTATGGCAACTTCTCGGCTCCCTTCCACAAGGCACTACAGAGTGTAGTGCGTACGGCCCAGTACATCATTCAAATCAAATCACATCAAATTTTATTTGTCACATACACATGGTTAGCAGATGTTAATGCGAGTGTAGCGAAATGCTTGTGCTTCTAGTTCCGACAATGCAGTGATAACCAACAAGTAATCTAACTAACAATTCCAAAACTACTGTCTTATACACAGTGTAAGGGGATAAAGAATATGTACATAAGGATATATGAATGAGTGATGGTACAGAGCAGCATACAGTAGATGGTATCGAGTACAGTATATACATATGAGATGAGAATGTAGACAAAGTAAACAAAGTGGCATAGTTAAAGTGGCTAGTGATACATGTATTACATAAGGATGCAGTCGATGATGTAGAGTACAGTATATACGTATGCATATGAGATGAATAATGTAGGGTAAGTAACATTATATAAGGTAGCATTGTTTAAAGTGGCTAGTGATATATTTATTTTTAAATATAGTGATATATTTAACATTTCCCATCAATTCCCATTATTAAAGTGGCTGGAGTTGGGTCAGTGTCAATGACAGTGTGTTGGCAGCAGCCACTCAATGTTAGTGGTGGCTGTTTAACAGTCTGATGGCCTTGAGATAGAAGCTGTTTTTCAGTCTCTCGGTCCCAGCTTTGATGCACCTGTACTGACCTCGCCTTCTGGATGATAGCGGGGTGAACAGGCAGTGGTTCGGGTGGTTGATGTCCTTGATGATCTTTATGGCCTTCCTGTAACATCGGGTGGTGTGGGTGTCCTGGAGGGCAGGTAGTTTGCCCCCGGTGATGCGTTGTGCAGACCTCACTACCCTCTGGAGAGCCTTACGGTTGAGGGCGGAGCAGTTGCCGTACCAGGCGGTGATACAGCCCGCCAGGATGCTCTCGATTGTGCATCTGTAGAAGTTTGTGAGTGCTTTTGGTGACAAGCCAAATTTCTTCAGCCTCCTGAGGTTGAAGAGGCGCTGCTGCGCCTTCTTCACGACGCTGTCAGTGTGAGTGGACCAATTCAGTTTGTCTGTGATGTGTATGCCGAGGAACTTAAAACTTGCTACCCTCTCCACTACTGTTCCATCGATGTGGATAGGGGGTGTTCCCTCTGCTGTTTCCTGAAGTCCACAATCATCTCCTTAGTTTTGTTGACGTTGAGTGTGAGGTTATTTTCCTGACACCACACTCCGAGGGCCCTCACCTCCTCCCTGTAGGCCGTCTCGTCGTTGTTGGTAATCAAGCCTACCACTGTTGTGTCGTCCGCAAACTTGATGATTGAGTTGGAGGCGTGCGTGGCCACGCAGTCGTGGGTGAACAGGGAGTACAGGAGAGGGCTCAGAACGCACCCTTGTGGGGCCCCGTGTTGAGGATCAGCGGGGAGGAGATGTTGTTGCCTACCCTCACCACCTGGGGCGGCCCGTCAGGAAGTCCAGTACCCAGTTGCACAGGGCGGGGTCGAGACCCAGGGTCTCGAGCTTGATGACGAGCTTGGAGGGTACTATGGTGTTGAATGCCGAGCTGTAGTCGATGAACAGCATTCTCACATAGGTATTCCTCTTGTCTAGGTGGGTTAGGGCAGTGTGCAGTGTGGTTGAGATTGCATCGTCTGTGGACCTATTTGGGCGGTAAGCAAATTGGAGTGGGTTTAGGGTGTCAGGTAGGATGGAGGTGATATGGTCCTTGACTAGTCTCTCAAAGCACTTCATGATGACGGAAGTGAGTGCTACGGGGCGGTAGTCGTTTAGCTCAGTTACCTTAGCTTTCTTGGGAACAGGAACAATGGTGGCCCTCTTGAAGCATGTGGGAACAGCAGACTGGTATAGGGATTGATTGAATATGTCCGTAAACACACCGGCCAGCTGGTCTGCGCATGCTCTGAGGGCGCGGCTGGGGATGCCGTCTGGGCCTGCAGCCTTGCGAGGGTTAACACGTTTAAATATCTTACTCACCTCGGCTGCAGTGAAGGAGAGACCGCATGTTTTCGTTGCAGGCCGTGTCAGTGGCACTGTATTGTCCTCAAAGCGGGCAAAAAAGGGGGCCAAGCTTCCTGCCATCCAGGACCTCTATACCGGACGTTGTCAGAGGAAGGCCCTAAAATTGTCAAAGACTCCAGCCACCCTAGTCATAAGCGGTACCGGAGCGCCAAGTCTAGGTCCAAGAGGCTTCTAAACAGCTTTTTCCACCAAGCCATAAGACTCCTGAACATCTAATCAAGTGGCTACCCAGACTAATTGCATTGCCCCCCACCCTCTTTTATGCCGCTGTTACGCTCTGTTGTTATCTATGCAGAGTCACTTAAATAATTCTACCAGCATGTACACATATTACCTCACTTACCTCGACTAACCGGTGGCCACGCACATTGAATCTGTACCGGTAGCCCCTTTATATAGTCTCACTATTTTTATTTAACTGCTGTTCTTTAACTACTTGTTACTTTTATTTCTTATTCCTATTTTTTTAACTACATTGTTGGTTAGGGGCTTTAAGTAAGCATTTCACTGTAAGGTCTACACCTGTTGAATTCGGCGCATGAAACTAATAAAATGTGATTTGATTTGACAAGTGTTTCCCTATAAGGCGACTGGGTTTAAACATCTTCTGTTACACTGATAGTGAATAGCTTAATCAATTTATAGTGACAGAAGTCTATTTTTTGTTTCCTCAGCTATAGAAGGTTGTAGCTCAGCCTCTGAATGTCAAATAAACAAAATAATGATATTCCCATATGCATCTGAATCAAGTCTTTCCCATTTATTTTACAGCTTGTATCTAGCATAAAGCGTAGTGGACCAAAGTGCGGTTATTCATCACTTTATATAATCAGATCTGTTTCCTTTTCTTTAAAATCTTAAGATTTTTGCCATTTAAAAAAACAAATGGTAGGCCTATGGCATACTCTCTCATAACCGCTTAATTTGAGTCTTGTTTTTAACTCCGTAGCCCTTCACTGACATGGAGGTGTGGTATTTAAAGAGTACATGGTGGGTGGAGGAATTTACTGACAAATCTATGTACAGTTGAAGTCGGAAGTTTACATTTAACATTTACATTTAAGTCATTTAGCAGACGCTCTTATCCAGAGCGACTTACAAATTGGTGCGTTCACCTTAAGACATCCAGTGGAACAGCCACTTTACAATAGTGCATCTAAATCTTTTAAGGGGGGGGTGAGAAGGATTACTTTATCCTATCCTAGGTATTCCTTAAAGAGGTGGGGTTTCAGGTGTCTCCGGAAGGTGGTGATTGACTCCGCTGTCCTGGCGTCGTGAGGGAGTTTGTTCCACCATTGGGGGGCCAGAGCAGCGAACAGTTTTGACTGGGCTGAGCGGGAACTGTACTTCCTCAGTGGTAGGGAGGCGAGCAGGCCAGAGGTGGATGAACGTAGTGCCCTTGTTTGGGTGTAGGGCCTGATCAGAGCCTGGAGGTACTGAGGTGCCGTTCCCCTCACAGCTCCGTAGGCAAGCACCATGGTCTTGTAGCGGATGCGAGCTTCAACTGGAAGCCAGTGGAGAGAGCGGAGGAGCGGGGTGACGTGAGAGAACTTGGGAAGGTTGAACACCAGACGGGCTGCGGCGTTCTGGATGAGTTGTAGGGGTTTAATGGCACAGGCAGGGAGCCCAGCCAACAGCGAGTTGCAGTAATCCAGACAGTTTACATACACTTAGATTGGAATCATTAAAACTTGTTTTTCAACCACTCCATACATTTCTTGTTAACATACTATAGTTTTGGCAAGTTGGTTAGGACATCTACTTTGTGCATGACACAAGTTATTTTTCCAGTGGGTCAGAAGTTTACATACACTAAATTGACTGTGCCTTTAAACAGCTTGGAAAATTCCAGAAAATTATGTCATGGCTTTAGAAGCTTGTGAAAGGCTAATTGACATAATTTAAGTCAATTGGAGGTGTATCTGTGGATGTATTTCAAGGCCTACCTTCAAACTCAGTGCCTCTTTGCTTGACATCATGGGAAAATCAAAAGAAATCAGCCAAGACCCCAGAAATGCTTTTGTAGACCTCCACAAGTTTGGTTCATTCTTGGGAGCAATTTCCAAACGCCTGAAGGTGCCACTTTCATCTGTCCAAACAATAGAACGCAAGTATAAACACCATGGGACCACGTAGCCGTCACACCGATCAGGAAGGAGACACGTTCTGTCTCCTAGAGATGAATGTACTTTGGTGCTAAAAGTGCAAATCAATCCCAGAACAACAGCAAAGGACCTTGTGAAGATGCTGGGGGAAACAGGTACAAAGTATCTATATCCACAGTAAAATGAGTCCTATATAGACATAACCTGACAGGGCTCAGCAAGGAAGAAACCACTGCTCCAAAACCGCCATAAAAAAGCCAGTCTACGGTTTGCAACTCCACATGGGGACAAAGATCGTACTTTTTGGAGAAATGTCCTCTGGTCTGATGAAACAAAAATAGAACTGTTTGGCCATAATGACCATTGATATGTTTGGAGTAAAAATGCGGATGCTTGCAAGGTGAAGAACACCATCCCAACTGTGAATCACCGGGGTGGCAGCATCATGTTGTGGGGGAGCTTTGCTGCAGGAGGTGCACTTCACAAAATTGATGGCTCATGAGGACGAAAAATTACGTGTATATATTGAAGAAACATCTCAAGACATCAGTCAGGAAGTTAAAGCTTGGTCGCAAATGGGTCTTCCAAATGGATAATGACCCAAAAGCTTACTTCCAAAGTTGTGGCAAAATGGCTTAAGGACAACAAAGTCAAGGTATTGGAGTGGCCATCACAAAGCTCTGACCGCCATCCTATAGAAAATTTGTGGGCAGAACTGAAAAAGTGTGTGCGAGAAAGGAGGCCTACAAACCTGACTCAGTTACACCAGCTTTGTCGGGAGGAATGGGCCAAAATTCACCCAACTTATTTTGGGAAGCTTGTGGAAGGCTACCCAAAACGTTTGACCCAAGTTAAACCATTTAAAGGCAATGCTACCAAATACTAATTGAGTGTGTGTAAACTTCTGACCCACTGGGAATGTGATGAAAGAAATTAAAGCTGAAATAAATAATTCTCTCTACTATTATTCTGACATTTCACGTTCTTAAAATACATTCTTAAGATACATTCTAAGTGACCTAAGACAGGGAATTTTTACTAGGATTAAATGTCAGAAATGGTGAAAAACTGAGTTTAAATGTATTTGGCTAAGGTGTATGTAAACTTCCGACCTGAACTGTATATAGAAGGCTATATCCTAATTTCATCTGTCAAACATGTAGGCCTACCTATTATTTCTTAAATAGGAAGAAATAGGCTCCAACACAAAGCCCTCTTGTTGTTAGTAAAGTCAAATTAAATTGAAAAAGGTTTAAATGAATTATGCCTACTGGAATTTGCCTACTTTCAGCACCATGAGCTGTCAATTTAAGATTGATTGTGCATCGGCTGCTGCTTCAAGCTCCAGCACCACAGTGTAAGAATCTGGCTTATTGTGAGGTCAATAACTGATAAATACAACACGTGCAAGAAACATTATAGTAGTAGCAAGTTGACCTCTGGTCCTCCTTCTCATCTTCGCGCTCTCCTTCTCAAACTGAACAGAACATAGGCTATAGGCTAGTCCGCATGCAAGGTGGGGAATTTTTTTGGACTAGGCCTAATCAAACCATAGGCTTATACAGCACAGCCATTGGTTAGGCAGCACACAAAAATGTTTTTGATGAGCAAGAGCAGAGCAGGCCGGGGCTCATGGTTGGAGCATCCATTGCAGTGTGTAATGTAGCCTAGTTGTGTTTACACCATCCCAGCAGCTAACTTAGAAATATAACTTTGCTCAGTGCTTCTCCGAGCATGCACTTAGTAGCTTATACCCTATAGGTGACATTGATATTGGGTACCCAGTGGAGATTCAGAGACGAGGGGCAGCATCGAGCACACATCGATATACACTGAGTATACCGAATATAAGGAACACCGGATTCACCTGGTCAGTCTATGTGATGGAAAGAGCAGGTGTTCCTAATGTTTTGTAAACTCAGTGTATACCCTAATCAGCAACTAATTCTAAAACACTGAGAAATATTGAAATTTCATCAATTACAAATGACATGACCCTCCCCTGGACTAGATTTAAAAAATACTGAGTCCTCCCCTTGACTGAAATTGAAAAAACATGACCCTCCCCCATTTTCCTCCAGGTAACCATTCTGTCAATTTTGATCCATCCCTTAGTTGACAAGTCAACCAAAATGAAATACAAATAAGGACTTTGAAATGATGTCTATGCCCAATGGGTAGTGCCTGTTGCTGTTGCAGTTTGTCTAAATGTGGATGACGTATTAGTACTGTATGTCCTACGTGTATATTTTGAGCTTGGTCACACAAGTCATGCCCTCTTTGTTAGTATAGAGAATGTTATCAGTTAAAGCATCTTGTAATAATGTTAAAAAAAGAAAAATGATCATGTGGACTCTTAATGATGAATACATGGAACGAAGGCTACGCCTACTCCCTGGTATCTTGTGGTTTGTCTGTTGATATATCGCCCACTCAGCAGCGCCGCAGCAGTGGTTTGTTTAAGTGAAGCCACTCTTGCTGGTTATCATATTTATGGTTGATATATGTAACCCCTCACCCTTTCAGCTTTTACTCCCATCTTAGTGAAAACATAGCCCACAAAGCTCTCTCTGTTCCTTGTGAGGAATAAATAAAAAAACATACCTAGGAGAAACTGTCTTTAGTTAAAAAATATTCCTTGGCTCCTGGCTCTTAAGTCTCTGGTGTCTTTTCTGATTGAGTGGTCAGTAGCTTTGGCCGACTGCACACTGTCTTGTCATGCCTCATGTAGATAAATCATTTGGTTGGGTTTCGTTTGGTCAGTGGGCCACTGCCAAGGTTTCTCTCTGCACCTATAAATTCGCTGACAATGTTCTATTTGAACAGTGATGTGTATTCATGGATGCCAAGGGAAACAAGGCTTCCCAACAAAATGTACCAATAAAACAAATTGTCTCTCTGTGTTTCATAATTTTAAATTCGCAAGAGGCTGAATGTATCTCACAAGAGGAAGCATCTGAGCGAGCCAAACAGTGCCCCTCTGTTTTTCTATGTGTAGGTCGTATCTGATGCTGTCTGGTCCAAACGACTATGACATTGTTTCCCCCTGTAGCATTGAAGGCAAGGGAAGCCAGCGAATATCTGGCCTCCCTTGACAAAAAAAGTATTTAAAATGTACCTATCAGCAATGAGCTTAACTGAGCGAGCTCAACTGTGAATGGTCCTGGTGCACCAAAAGAAAGTGTCAAGGGATGTCAGTTTGGATTTGGCATCGCTCCTATCAAATCCCATTGAGAGCATACATCATTGACAGAAAAAGTTGAATTGTTCAATCTCGTTGTGTTTTTGTCTTCCGGTGGCTAGCTAATTGGCCCTTTTCTACAGTCATGGATGGAGATAGTGATTTGGACTTGTAGTTTTAGTTGATTCTCCGTACTGGCCTATGATTATAACAGCGATTCTGAACCAACCATTAATTAATACATTATTGTGCCTCTGGCCTGAGAGTATGAAAGTTCAATATGTAGCTAGATGTAGAAGGTAAATGTTAACTAGCTTAATGTTGCCCATGATTGGAAGTTAGGCTAGCGAGCAAACATTTTAGCCAGGTAGCCTAGGACAACAAAAAATACAAGCGTGTACTGTATGACAGAGTGATGAAAGAGTATGAGAGTATGAAAGAGAGTAGGATGGCATTGGTGTTTCTCTACAAATAAGGCTAGTCTACAAGTTTTTCTACTTGCACGAACGCACACACACACACACACGCACAGAAATCAGAACCATGGACAGCCACATCATATTTAGCTTACTTTGATTGTGCTAAATAGTTTTTGGTATCTTTTAGTTGTCACTATATTAGACTAAGCAGAGGTGATTTAATGATATTGAAATGTTGAATTTGAAATTGTGCTGGAATAGGTTAGGCAAATCCTGTTTTCTTTGCGACTCTTTGTAGTTTTAAATCAATGGTTGTTTAGTGGTCTGAAAATGTGGGAAACATTAACTTGCTTGTCCATGCTGTAGGTCATGTAACTGTCTGTTACTATACATGCAATATGCTTTGTGGACATCACCGGACAGAGGTTGCTATCCGGTTTTGTGATATAACAAAGGTGTGGTTGAATTTATTTAGCCACTGTATTTTCTTATTGTCTCTGCCTTTAGGCCTATATATCATGGTCGCAAGGCATATGAATTAACAGGTTATAGAGCAAACAATGTGATTATCACAACACATAGGTTGTAATATATAATATAGGTTGCTTGGCTTTCCCAGTGATTTCACCCACGCACCGCTACTGTATTTGAATGCAGCTGCGTTTAACCATTTATTCTATAGGCATGGTTGGAATGCTGCCTGATGCAAACCCTATCACAGAATATTGTTGTTATTGTGGATCCCACGAAATTACTGTTAAAGCAGCAAACTCCCCTTAACTGCACACCATCTCTGCTGCGTGTTAAGCGGTCCGTAGCCCTTCATCTGAAATGAATTTCCTCCCATTAAATGTTCTCATAAACGTTGTTTATATGCACATATTCATTAGGACAAAGACAGACCTGTCAGACAGAATGTGTCCATTTTGTTGTGATTGCTGGTGGGAAGAAATATTAGCTCAAAGTGTCATCCAACATTGCCTTTTATTACTTTTTTGTAATTCTTGGATAAAAATACCCATTGTCCTCGTAAACCTTGAAATATATGAATCTGCCACTGACATTCAAGATGTATCATTGGGAAATTATTATGCTGTGTTTCTGGTTCCTGTGAGGTTCCTTCTTGCAATTTTCAGATCAAGTTTCACTTCTAATAAGGTTATTGATTACACAGCAGGGTCAATCCACATCTTGGCATTGGTTTGTTCAGAAGTCATGAACTGGAATGGAGGTCATTATTGTCACATTACTCACCAGTAAGTCACCAATCAAGTACAGTATTTGTCTGCCCTCAAGCCAATACTTCATTATGATTCACTTTGCAATCCAAGAACTATAAGATAATCACTCCTTGAGTTGTATGAATAATAGGGTAGGTAGCTGTTCCTTCATCTGATTGTTGATTTATAGTCCTAGTGTGTTAGTTCAGAGTGCTTATCTTTGAAAGGGGTTACAGGGGGTTACAAGTCTATGGATGGCAATTCTCTAGATTAGTATTGAGGAGAGGGATTAGAGGTGAGTTGCCCCATATGGTCATTCTTATCTAATATGTAGCAATATTGATATAAACAGACCCCTCCCAAGTTCCATGATTATTAGCCACTTAATTATTGATGTTTCCTGAAGTGCTGCTCAGTCAGCCTCCGCTAATCCCAGTCACGTAAGGACCCTTAAGTGTAACCTACGTAGTCCACTGGGCTCAACTTTGTCCATTAGCAGAGGTAGCTAGCTATGTATGTTTGCTTACAAAATGAAGTAAGGCTAAGACTCTTTCACCCCAACCAGGGGCAACTGGTTTACAACTGTTGTATATCCAATGGAGAGTGCCAGCAGGTCTGTTAGAAAGCAGCTGACTCAGCACTTCCCCCTGCAGTGCTGGAGGAGTCATGGCACAGCGGGCTCTCCACTCCTACTGACTGGCATCTGCTCTCCCAGCGGACACCAGGAACTGTGATATTGACAAGCACATACAAACATACAAACACCGGGCACAGGGAGAACACCTAAGTAGCCAATTATAGTGAGGAGGGAAACAGCCGGGTCAATGTCTTACTGAGATAGATACCACACCACTGAGGGGAGCTCTGTTGTTACTCAGGAAGGAAGGGTTATTTTTGGCATCTTTGGGTAGCTAAATCACCCCCTCAAACAGATTAATTTAATTCATTGGACTGTCTTTCTTCAATGGCAATTCATCTTTGTAGTGTCATTTTGTTGGCTGCTAAGCTCCGTCAAAGTTTCATTAAATAGCTTTATTTGGTCATTGCCTGCTTGGAACTTGCTATAAACCACCTTTTCCCCATCACTTTTAGGGGCATTATTGGATTAAATATCTGTTGTCCTCGAAGGTTGAGGCCATTTGATGCCTTGAAGCGTTCTCTGCTGAGTTATCATTCTCATTATTCCTTTATGTCTTTATTTTACCACCCAACTGTAGTATCATTTAGGAAACATAAGTGACATAATAGCAATTGAGCTTGGAGAGAGGGTGTTAGGTACAAATACTATAACTCAATCTTCTGCTTTTAGGGTACAATACTATCAAATCACATCAAAAAATTCCATACCAATGACCCAAGCCTTTACCCATGACCAGGGCTCTAAAGTGCAATGAAATATTTTGTTGTGTGACCTGCAGTTTTAATTTGGGAGCACCAGTGAGACTCCCAAAAAATCCAATATACACTGAGTAGACAAAACAATTTTTCGATGACATAAACTGACCATGTGAATCCAGGTAAAAGCTATGATCCCTTATTGATGTCACCTGTTAAATCCACTTCAATCAGTGTTGATGAAGGGGAGGAGACAGGCTAAAGAATGATTTTCAAGCCTTGAGACAATTGAGACATGGATTGTGTATGTGTGCCATTCAGAGGGTGAATGGGCAAGACAAAATATTTAAGTGCCTTGGAACGGGGTATGGTAGTAGGTTCCAGGCACAACGGTTTGACTGTGTCAAGAACTGCAATGCTGCTGGGTTTTTCACGCTCAACCGTTTCCCGTGTGTATCAAGAATGGTCCACCACCCAAAGGACATCCAGCCAACTTGACAGAACTGTGGGAAGCATTGGAGTCAACATGGGCCAGCCTCCCTTTGGAATGCTTTCGACACCCTGTAGTCCATGCCCCCGACTAATTGACACTGTTCTGAGGGCAAAAGGGGGTGCATCTCAATATTAGGAAGGTGTTCCTAATGTTTTGTACACTCAGTGTATATACACTGTTGAGCGTGAAACCCAGCAGTGTTGCAGTTCTTGACACAGTCAAACTGGTGCGCATGGAACCTACTACCATACCCTGTTCAAAGGCACTTAAATATTTTGTCTTGCCCATTCACCCTCTGAATGGCACACATACACAATCCATGTCTCAATTGTCTGAAGGCTTAAAATCCTTCTTTAACCCGTCTCCTCCCTTTCATCTAAACTGATTGAAGTGGATTTAACAGGTGACATAAATAATTGATCATAGCTTTCACCTGGATTCACTTGGTCAGTCTGTCATGGAAAGAGCAGGTTTTCTTACTGTTTTGTACACTCAGTGTATATTTTTGTAATGATAATTGTTGTAATGATAAGTCTTTGCTGTACTGTTGTTTACCGAGCTCAGATTTGTTAGCGTCATGCTTGCACCATTACTACAGCAAAAACTGCTTGTTTCTAGTCCAAACAGTTCAAAAGATCAAGGCCTGATTGTTTTAATGATGCATCGTTCCTACAACGGCTGATAACATTAGGTTGTTAAGCAATATGAAATATAGAGGAAAAAATGACAGAAAGCGTACAATTGATTGAACATGAAATGGATTTCAATATTATTGAATTATAGGGCTATAGGCTTATGTAGCCTACTGTATTTATATTTTAATGCAGTCATCGGTTTTTATTTGAAGCATCTTTTAACCATTCTCTTGTTTGGAAAAGTAGCTGCTGCTTTTGCAACAGCTAAAGGGGATCCTAATATAATACCAAATACCAAAATAATTGCACAGACATTGGCAACTTTGTATTTGTAGTCATCTTCATTCTAATGTTACCTGCGGTCACAGATAGACAGACAAACATCTTGATTCTATGTTTAGCTGAGATATTCTGGGCAAATAAGCATCTAATGACGCACTTAGCTGTTCTACGAGTGGTCTGAGGGTTTTCATGGGCAACTTTAGTAACACCACTGCTGAAATTGTTTTATTTAGAGCCCATGACTCTTAAATACATTTTTATAAGGGTGTATTTTGTGATAGATCCATCTCTTGTCTTGCTCAACAGTGACTAACTTCCTGATGAAAACATTGGACATACAAACAAAGCATACCATAGGACCCCACATTACAACGCTTTGAGCCATTCAGTAGTAGTATAAAGGAATTTACCCAAATGCTCAACTGTGGAGAAAAATGAATGCTAGTGGGGAAGTATATTGGCTACTCTTCGATTTTCCCATATCAATGACTTTCCAGCTTGTTCTCTGGCTCGCCTCCAGTTCAGCAGGGCATCGACTGGGGCTGACAGTGGAATTGATGGGACAAAAATGAATTGGCAAGGAATCACAGAAACACTTCCTTGAATCAGTGCCCACTTTGCCTTGCCTCCAAAAGCTCCAATTTACAGTATATGAATTTTAACACTTCTACTTTAATATATTTTTTCCTGAAATGAGCATTCCACTTTTATCGTGCTGACTCAGTTGTATACTCTAGACTATGTGTACTACGTTTGCATATAATGTTCAGTTTTGTTCATACTGCACATTTTTTGGATGAAAGGGCTCGACTGGTCTAGACTTCAGGCTAAGAGAGTTAGCATATCACAGGGACTGCCTTGGATTGCTTCCTAATTGAATAACTTAATTTGGTGATAAAAGCCTCAAACATCTAAGAATATTTCACTATGCAGAAATTGCTCTGATTTGATCAAACTGAAAGGAGCATGGGAAAAAAACATAAAAGAATGTAGATCCATTGCGCTGCAGAGCTATTTTTGATAATAATAATAATAATAATAATACTTGTCATAGTTTCCAGGAACCCCCCATTGTCTCATGTCGGTATTAATCCGTATGATAACTCACAAATGCTCAAGGGATTTCTAAATAGAAGTTTGGCTATAATATCCTATCCTAACATTCAAAAATGTTACCAAGGTGACATTGTCCACTGAAGCCCCTTTCATCCTAAAAAGAGTCAGATAATGTTAACAAAAACCATAAACCTGTAGTTAACTTTGAACAAAAGTATTCACTACCTAATTATACATCTAGCTAAGGCATTTTGTGGTTGTAGAATCTGTATTTATGAACATTTAAATGTACACCAAAATTAGCTAGCTGGCTAGTGTCTGCTTGCTGAACCAGTCTCAAATCAATCCATATTAAATGAAAGGGATGCTAACAACTCCAGTTCACACACTCAATGCTGAATACTCCCTCTGGCTAGTTATAGATACATTCTGATTCTTAGAATAGTCCCAATATTTGGTGATGTGCATCAACAAGCTGGCAAACTATCTACCATAATGCTATTCAAACAAGCTAGCACTAGGCTGCTTGTTTGCTCAGCTGATCGAGCATGGTTAGCCGTAGTGAGTGTTTTTTTGAGTTTGGAACTAATGCAGGGGTCTCCATCAGGTCGATCGCAAGCCACCTGTAGCTCACAGCCCACCTATGAGTAGGTCGCCAAACAATTACCGAAAGTAGGCCTGTATGCAATGTTCCATCGCAAAATGCCATGCTATCCTAGCTACTAAAATATAAAACAACATTTGGGAAAAAATCTCACATTTTATAGGGCCCCCCTTAGAATTGTTTATGAACCATTATTTTACCAAGTATATTGACAGAACACACACTGCACAAATGACGCCATCTGAGGTCGGACAATGGGAACCCCAAATAAAGACATTGCTGTTGCTCTATGATGAAGAACAGTCGCTTAGTTATTCTTAAGGTCGACTAGGCCCACAGATGAAGGGGATAGTTGTGTATCTTTGAACTTGACGTTTCAAAGAGACGATAAAGCTCCTTAAATATCAAATCCTCCCCTTCCTCTCCCCTGATATTAGACACTGTTAAAAGATCACGAGTGAATCAAAGTGGTGTGTTGGTGTGCATACTGATTATCTGGTGCAATTGCTTGTGCTGAAGTGATTCATATACCAGCTTCAGTGCACACTTAAAAAGGAGCCCTTTCCCTCTTGAGAATTTTGGGATAGTGGCCCAAAGCTATTACATCCAATAATTCAATCTTGCTGCTATGTCTCTGATTCAGAATGCAGAAGACACATTTCAGTTGAATGTATTCAGTTGTACAACTGACTAGGTATCCCCCTTTCCCTTTAGAGCAGGACTTGCAGAACGGGAATCGGATCCTGACTTTTTCTCAGTTACCCATTCTTCCCATCATCACAATGCTTGACAAAATCACACACTGTTAATTACACAGATAGCCTTTGGTTGCTTGTTGAGGATATGTTGAGTTAGATAAAAGCACTTCCCTCCAAAAACATTGTGCTTTGCCTCCCCAAAGGCAATGTAGTGTAATCCTTCAAAAGTCTAACTCTTCAAACCAAAGACAGGCCACTTTAAAAGGCACTAGCTGTAAGTGTAAATCTGAAGAATAATAGGACCCGTACACTCAAACCAGGCTTCCTTTTCTTGCCACAGGGAACATAGACATTATGGATTACACCTTTAAACTGAGAGACTGATTAGTTCATGAGTTCAGTAGTATTGAATAGTGTTAATAAAGACTATCCCTTATCCTATGACAGCATAATGACATATTCAAACAGACCAGCAGCTATGTATTGTCTACAAAACAGTATGCTACATAAAGTTGCTCTTAAATCCAAGTTATAATAATAATAATACATTTAATTTGTAAAGCTTTTCTCACATCCAAGACGCAATTTAAAAAATAAATAATAATAAAAACAATCCAAAACACAGAACATAGAACACAGACAACAATCACAGGTGTCGTCAGATCCGGAGGACATGAGACCAGAATTAGGACAGAGAATCTGCAGCGCTAATAGTGTCTGGAAGTGCGTTCCATGGTGCGGCTATTATGGATTAAGCAAAGGCATATCCAGTTAAAAGCACCATAGCACCTGCTGTTGACATCCCAGTGGGGGACATTAACCAAGCCGGTTTCCGTGAAACTTCTGCAGAGAAACCTCTGAACAGATCCCTCTGAATGAGGGGGAAAGGAAGTGCAGGATTTATTATGGGCACAGGTGTGGCTGGTGTGGGAGAGCAAAATAAAAACTTGAGAGAGAGAGAGAACAGTGTCAGTCAGTGTGTGGTCCATTGCCTCTCCTCTACTTTCTCACCGTTGTTCCCCCTCTGCCCACCTCCACCCCCTCCTCCACCACTATCCATTAAATCACTTGACAAATGGCCAGGCGACAGGTGTCAATAGGAGAGTTCTCTGTCCCCAGCTGCGCCTGTCTTTAGCTTGGGAGTCTGAGAGATGTTCCCATTGTTGCAGCTGCCCATGTCAGTGTGAACCCCACCTCTCTATCTATCCCAGGACTACCTCGTCCTCTCTCCCAGCGCAGCGTGACATGGGCCACCCAGCGGACTGGAGCGGAAGCCATAATAGTAGCATCGTTCTAGATATTGGCATGGCGCTTAGTCAATACAACATAGTCTGGAGTTGTTGATATTATTTCCGCCACAGTGGATTTAGTTCCAGTCACAAGTTTAGATGTACAAAAGATATGAAAAGGAAAGCGCTTAACATTTTGATATGAAAGTCTGTGACTTGGAGTTATGAAAACAGTCTATGTCATTGAGCTTGACATTGTCTGACTGGTAGTGGATTAATTTGAGGTAAAGGAGGCTGTATTTTTGCTCCTGGAGTTGAGAATCTGTTTCAAGGGGGAACATGGGCAATTTCTTGTGAAAACAAAAGTGGTTATAGGACTTCCAAGTCCTGTCGTTTAGTACTAGGCTGTTTGAGGCTGCTGTAAACAGTGCTTAGGACGGAATCGGAGCAAAGAGTGCAATACACTGAGGGGTACGAGGAGAAAACCAAGTTGTTTTTTAACTTTCACCTTTGGCACTTGCTGGTGGGGAGAGAGGCTTGGGATTGGTAGGCTGCTGAAACAGCTCCAGGCAACAGGATTCACACAAACCTTTCCAGTGCCAAACCAAAATGTTAAATACTGAATTCTCCTGTCGAGCTTGACCTACTATTTCAGTCCAAATCAAGCCATTCAAAGCCCACACAGGCCCTGTCTCCCAAAACATTGTTTGGTGGCTTGAGGCTGTATACCTCTAAAACTGCCAATCTTAATTTAAACACGGAAAGAACTCACCTACTCACTGCATGTTCATAATCCTCAAGACCAGGCTTATCCAAAGCCCCATTAAAGAATTCCTGTAAAAGACAAGATTAGAATTCAGACTAGCCCAGGCTCTCATTAGCTGACAGCCGGGAGTTTGAGAATGGGGGGGTTTGGGGGTACTAGTCCCCCCCACCCCCTCATTAACGCTATGGTGCACCTGTGATCAATCTGCTATTCTCTTTGAGGTCATTAAACCCTTGTGGCGGGGTTTCATAGAACTGGAGATATGCTGCTGGTTGATCCTCGTTTCGGGTGTCTCTGACCGGGTGACAGCTTCCTGACGTCTGATCGATAGGATAAAAGGACGGGTGTATGCAGATTGGTCTTTGTTGTGTGACTGGTAGAAGCAGGCTGAGAGTTCTACCAGCACAAGAGGGATTGGTTGGTTGATGTAGCGTAGCAGCACACACACAGGCCGACAGCAGCCCACATCCAGAGGATGGGAATGTTGGAGACATGCCAGAGAGGCTGGAGTCAGATTATTGGCGAGGTCGTACTGGAAACCATAGCGCTCTTTATCTGGTTCATTTGATGGTTTTCAGTGTATTTCATGCTGAAAATACATAGAATACTTTGTCCAAAGTAAAGATAAAAGCCACCGAAGGCCAGTGGGTTTGATTCCTCAGCTCCTCCACCCTTTTCTCTCTCCTCTAGGACCTTTCTGAGAGTATCTATTACATTGGTAACCACAGGCCTGTGCACAGAGACAATGAGATCTTTTGTCAGGTTACTGTGAGGCTGCTGTCATGAGAGCTGACGTGAAGCAGGGATTCTATTTATAGGGTTGTAATAACGTCACATGCAAACGTCTGATATGCGTTGTATATTTGCCACGGGCCACCTGACCTTTCTGCTTTAATGTCAGTCAAGCTTGTCTGTCACTCCAAGTGATTTTAATTCTAGATAGAATATGAATCGCCTTAATCAGTTTAGGGTTGTCTACCTGGAAACGCATGTTAATGTCACTCTTGACTTCTGTACATTTTCCAGACCCTTTTTGGATCATTATGACCTAAGGCTAGATTTATGATCTCTGGAGAGACCGTGAAAATACATAAAATTGAGAGAAGCCAAAAAGACCAAGAAAACCAAGCTGGAAAATACAGGTAATTAATAGATGAATGAGAAAGAGAGTTCCAAATAGGCCTGGGCGGTATCCAGATTGTCATACCTTCATACCTGCCTTGTGCAATCCTGGGATATTTGGTAATACTGGCACTGGACACAGGGGGTGCTATTTTCAATCAAGTACATGTAAAATGTCATAGTGAATGCTAGCTAAATGCTAAGAAACACATGCAAACATTTTATACAGTCTCTGAAATAAACTATGTGCAGGACAGACAGACATCCCAGCTAATAAATTATTTTTTTCTTTTTTTTCCCACCTTTATTTAACCAGGTAGGCCAGTTGAGAACAAGTTCTCATTTACAACTGCGACCTGGCCAAGATAAAGCAAAGCAGTGCGACACAAACAACAGCACAGAGTTACACATTACACAATTTAAAGAAGTAACTACAAAATGTTACTAACAGTGTGCTGCACAGAAAAAAAAACTAATATTAGACAGCAAGGGCCGTCTGAGTGTGGTGTCAGGAAAACAACCTCTCACTCAATGTCATCAAAACAAAGGAGATGATCGTGGAAACAGCGTCGGCAGGACAGGACACTAGAGGAGAAGGTGAAAAGTTTTAAGTTCCTCGGCGTACACATCACAAACAGTGTTGTGAATAAGGCGCAACAGCACCTCTTCAACCTCAGGAGGCTGAAGAAATTTGTCTTGTCACATAAAACACTCACAAACTTTTACAGATGCACAATCGGGAGCATCTTGTCGGGCTGTATCACCGCCTGGCCCACAACTGTAAGGCTCTCCAGAGGGTAGTGCGGTCTGCCCAAAGCATTACTGGGGGCAAACTACCTGTCCTCCAGGACACCTACACTACCCAATGTCACAGGAAGGCCAAAAAGATCATCAAGGACAAAAACCACCCAAGCCACTGCCTGTTCACCCCGCTATCATCCAGAAGGCGAGGTCAGTACAGGTGCATCAAAGCTGGGACCAAGAGACTGAAAACAGCTTCTATCTGAAGGCCATCAGACTGTTAAACAGCCATCACTAACATTGAGTGGCTGCTGCCAACATACTGACTCAAATCTCTGGCCAGTTTAATAAATGTAATAAATTGATTTAATAAAGGTATAACTAGTCACTTTAAATAACGCCATTTTAATAATGTATACATATCCTACTTCATGTAGACATTCTGTACCATCTACTGCATCTTGCCTATGCTGCATGGCCATCGCTCATCCAGGTATTTATATGTACATATTCTTATTCATCCCTTTACATTTGTATGTTTAAGGTAGTTGTTGTGAATTTGTTAGATTACTTGTTAAAGACAAAGAATGCTGAGTTGCATCCAAAGAACACCATACCTACTGTGAAGCATGGGGGTGGAAACCTCATGCTTTGGGGCTGTTTTTCTGCAAAGGGACCAGGACGACTGATCCGTGTAAAGGAAAGAATGAATGGGGCCATGTATTGTGAGATTTTGAGTGAAAATCTCCTTCCATCAGCAAGGGCATTGAAGATGAAATGTGGCTGGGTCTTTCAGCGTGACAATGATCCCAAACACACCGCCCGGGCAACGAAGGAAGAAGCATGCTTCGTAAGAAGCATTTCAAGGTCCTGGAGTGGCCTAGCCAGTCTCCAGATCTCAACACCATAGAACATCTTTGGAGGGAGTTGAAAGTCTGTGTTGCCCAGCAACAGCCCCAAAACATCACTGCTCTAGAGGAGATCTGCATGGAGGAATGGGCCAAAATACCAGCAACATTGTGTGAAAACCTTGTGAAGACTTACAGAAAACGTTTGACCTCTGTCATTGCCAACAAAGGGTATATAACAAAGTATTGAGATAAACTTTTGTTATTGACCAAATACTTATTTTCCACCATAATTTGCAAATAAATTCATTAAAAATCCTACAATGTGATTTTCTGGATTTTTTTTCTCATTTTGTCTGTCATAGTTGATGGAAAATTACAGGCCTCATCTTTTTAAGTGGGAGAACTTGCACAATTGGTGGCTGACTAAATACTTTTTTGCCCCATTGTACATGTGATGTGAGTAATGTAAGATATGTAAACATTATTAAAGTGGCGTTATTTAAAGTTGCATTGTTTAAAGTGACTTGTGATCCATTTATTATAGTGGCCAGTGATTGGGTCTCAATGTAGGCAGCAGCCTCTCTGAGTTAGTGATTGCTGTTTTGCAGTCTGATGGACTTGAGATAGAAGCTGTTTTTCAGTCTCTTGATCCCAGCTTTGATGCACCTGTACTGACCTCGCCTTCTGGATGGTAGCAGTGTGAACAGGCACTGGTTATCTGCCACAACATACATATTGCACTATTTCATGCCTGGCTAGACATGGAGGGATTAGGCTATATCTCCCATTTAAATAGCTTTCATTTCTATTGCCACAGGTGATTTGTGTGTGTTGTCGTCAACGGTTGGCAGAGGCAGGGTGGGTCTGTTACCGTGGATAAGGAGGATGACGAGGAACAGCTGGAGCTTTAATGGAGCTCAGATGGGCCTGCAACCCAAGCTGATCCGCTTTGTCAGTGAGGGAGGTGCACAGAAGCTAATGTTGAGACTACCGTGATTAGCTTCTAATGCTATTGTCTGCGTATTAGGTGTATAATGACCGACTGTATGCAAGACCCTCCTCAAACAATCCATGCGACACTTCCCATTGTCTCAGTGCTATTGTCTGCAATGCCGCTGACTGTTAACAATGCAGCTTGGATTCAATGGGCAATGTTCCCTAAGAACGGGACAAATTGTAAATCTTCTTGGTACACCCCCCTCCATTGCCTCTGTGACAGCCCAGCAGTTTCGGGCCTCATTGCCTCATTACGGGCCCTGTCAACACGTCCAAATATCCAGTGGCGGTTTCCAGCCAGCAGACTGTGGTAACCATGGACAACACTCTGACTGAGTAGTCCACAGGTGAGGTATGCTGCTGTTGTATCTGTAAGTCTACACAGATAAGGCAGCCCATGTTGGCTTTGGAGTTAAATCACCCGATTAGTAGATTTTCTGTCCGCATGCTAATCGGATTAGCCCAAAAATGACGAGGCCCAAAGAGATGGAAACTTTGCCCCCTTCTCTCTACTCCTGTTCCCTCATGAGCTAAACCACCACAGCTCAGGAGATAAACAGCAAACAACCTTAGTGGTACGTGACAAATTCCCTGTAACCTCTGAGTTTGAGGTAGACAAACATTCTGGAGAGAAGCAGAGGCTAAGGTCTTACCAGGTGTGGGAACAATGGCGTGTGCGTCTTAGAGCTGACTGAATACAGCCTGGGGCCTCATGGCTCGGAGCGAGGGAAAGAGAGAGAGAGAGAAACCAGATGAGAGACTGGGAGAATTGACACAAATAAGCCCCAATAATCAGGGCCACAATGAGCAGGCTGGTTGCTTGGCGCTGTGGACATGATAAAGGAGGGGAAAAGCAGGCGGGCAAGCAGGCTGACAGTGGGGGTGGGAAAGCTCAATAGGACCAGCGGGATGTGACTGTGAGTTTAATAAGGGCTCTGTATGTGTGTGCGTGCATGCTTACGTGCGTGTGTGTGTGTGCGTGTCTGCATGCATGCATTTGTGTCTGATTTATAATGACAGATCTGAATATAGTAGTTTGAAAATACTTCCAGAAAGTGAAAATGGTAATGGCTTGTTGGCTTGGACGGACACACATACCCCCCTTACTTGACACATTGGAAAGAAATAACAAAAAAAACTGAGCAAACTAGAATGCTATTTTGGCTCTAAACAGAGAGTCCACAGTGGCAGAATACCTGACCACTGTGACTGACCCAACATTAAGGAAAGCTTTGTACAGACTCAGTGACCATAGCCTTGCTCTTGAGAGAGGCCGCCATAGGCAGACCTGGCTCACAAGAGAAGACAGGCTATGTGCACACTGCCCACAAAATGAGGTGGAAACTGAGCTGCACTTCCTAACCTCCTGCTAAATGTATGCCAATATTAGAGACACAGACCCACAAAGAATTCAAAAAACAAATCCAATTTCGATAAACTCATATCTTTTGGGTGAAATATCACAGTGTGCCATCACAGCAGCAAGATGTGTGGCCACAAGAAAAGGGCAACCAATGAAGAACAACTATTGTACAACCCATATTTATGTTGATTTATTTATTTATTTGTGTATTTATTTATTTGCACATTGTTACAACACTGTATATAGCCATAATATGACATTTTAAATGTCTCTATTCCTTTAGAATATTTGTGAGTGTAATGTTTACTGTTAATTTTGTTTCTCATTTTCTTCTGTTCATTGTTTTTTTAAACTTTTGTTTATAATCTATTTCACTTGCTTTGACAATGCAAACATATTTTCCATGCCAATAAATCCCTGAATTGAATTGAAAAGCTGACTCTGTGTACCAATTGCACCCCCTTACCACTACCAATGTCTGCTCTCCCCTTCCCCTCCACCCAGTCAGGGCTCCTTCTGCCAACATGGAGGAAACCCATTAATACTCCCCGGCTCCCTACCAGCACCAGTCCCCGCCTCCCACATGCTTCCGATTAAGAAGGAAGCCTCTCTCAATTCTCTCTACTTCTCTCCATGCTGAAGTGAAGATGGAGGCTAGAGAAGAGGGTTTGGGGTGAGATTGAGATAGGGGTAGACAGCGAAAGGGGGGGTTGAAATGGAGTGAGAGAAAAAGAAGAAGACGAGGGGGTGTAGATAGGAGGGGGGGCATGGTGGCCCCAGTGGACTAGGATCAGGCTAGATAAATGGATGGGGTGGGACGAGGGGAGAAAAACAGGCTGTCTTTGAGCCAGAAAGAGGGGGATGTGCGGGGTAGAGAGGGAGAGGAGAACAGAGTGGGGGTCATAGCTTACAAGTCAGTGTGGTGGATTGCTGTGGCACAAAGGGTGGTTCAAGTTTCAAGTTTATGTTTATTTTTCGTATGTACAGGATACACATGGTATGCACAGTCCAACGAAATGCTTACTTGCAGGTTCCCTCTCGATATTGCGAGAAAAATAAGAAATATTAAAAGATAAAAATTAAAATAAAAAAGTAGCTTTAGTATAAATACAGGAAGGCACTCAACAATTTACCATACAATATTTACATGTGTGTCGGTGAAGGGGGATTGAAGAGCAAGTATCTCTCCACCATGAATGAGAGGCTTAATTTGAGGCCTGTCTCCTTTTCTCTGGCTCAGACAGGGTATTACTATAGATAGAGATCTGTGTGGGGGCTACCTACTGGAGATCACAAGAAGAATGTGGTAACAAAACAACACGTACTGTAAGACTGTCTCAGAGAGTGTCTGTGTGGCTCAGCTCCAATGTAGTGGGAAGAGGCTTGAGAACAACGTTGCCAGATCATTTTGGAAAAGTGACCTTCAGACCAGACATGAGTGTGAAACATGATTATAACCCAATTAAATTACTATTGCATATTTGATTGTTACCTAAACTTACAAAACCCTGCAGTAGCAAACTATATAACTTTCAATTATTTGGTTATGGGTATCTGTGTGACCCTAAAGTTTAGACAGATCTGCCAAGAATAGTGCTAGATTCTACAACCTATTAAAAAAACGTTTTTATAATGCTGTTATACATCAAACAGGCTCTATCTTGTGTCTGGTGGTTCTCATGACAATGCTGAGTGGGCCAGTTTTAGGATAGTTTGTTGGCTCGGTCACGGGTTAACAGGGAACACTGCAGTAATTCTTCAGTCTGTGTGTAAAACAAGCCTTTTCTCTGTGCTGGCGGCTGGCGGGTGACACGCTGAAGAGCTGGACACTGCCCAGTGCTCCTGGAGGGACCAGGGTGGGCCCTGCTTCACACATTCCACACATTGTAACATCTCCCCTCTGCCAGCCAGCCACAGTGTCTAGTTCTCACACCGGTTAGAGCAGCCAAAACACAGGTCCCACTGATCCATAGATGATCCATCAGTTTGCAATGGAGTGAACATGCTGGCTTTCACACTGTGCCTGTGTGTCATTATAGTACTGGCACAATAGGGGTAATGAATTAAAGATTGTCTTTTTAAAACATAAAAATGTGAAGCCTATTTTTGGCCTGCCTTGCATGTTGTTGTGGTCCTTGGTGTGACAAGACACTGATGGTGGTGTTGTGTTTGTTCTTTGCAGCCTGGGCCAAGGTGGACATGACCATGGAGGAGAGTGTGGAGGTGTACCTGGGTGACATAGCAGACATCCCCTGCCAGTATGTCTTCAGTGAGCAGGCCAGAGCAGTCATGATCCAGTGGTTTGTGGTGAGTACTTCTGGACCATTTTCTGCACCCCCTCCTGACTCACCCAGCCACACTCACTCACTCACACACTCACTCACTCAGATGTGTGTATATAAGTAAGTGAGTGGAGCTGGAGCGGAGCGTGCCCAATTTGACTGGAGCGCAGAGCGAGATTCCCAAAGGTTGGAGTGTCGGACTCCTCGCTGCTTGAATTTCGCTCCAGTAGCGCTCACTTCAAGAGCTCAGGGAATGCCTCTATGACTCTACTGTCATAGAGTTCACTAAATATTTTCATAAAGAAACTGATCGAACTCACAGGTGCTAAAGCAAGGTGACTTACAAAGATGAGAACCAAGAGCAAGAGATGGATTGTGGTGATATAGTGTCCACAACTAAAGAATCATTGTGGAATCTGAAAAGACACATATCCCGAAAGCATGATGGTGTACTTACTACATGCATATGCTAAAAGAAAGGAACAATGTGGGTAGATAACTAAGTGTTTCATTGTAGCAAAGTATTCATAAATAAAAAAGCAGATCTTTAAACTTTTCATTAATTTTTGTTCTATTATCTATACAATAGGCCATAATTGATTTTGGCCCAATAGGCCTGGTATATTCCAATGTTCAAGGAGCTTTCCATTTTGATTGGGTTATTTTGCCTAAAAATCTTTATGCTTACCTATGTATACACTACCGTTCAAAAGTTTGAGGTCACTTAGAAATGTCATTGTTTTTTGAAAAAAAAGCAAAAAATGTCTGTCGAAATAACATAAAATATATCAGAAATACGGTGTTGTTAATGTTGTAAATGACTATTGTAGCTGAAAATGTCAGATTTTTTATGGAATATCTACATAGGCGTACAGAGACCCATTATCAGCAACCATCACTCCTGTGTTCCAATGGCACGTTGTGTTATCTAATCTAAGTTCATCATTTTGAAAGGCAAATTGAACATTGGAAAACCCTTTTGCAGTTATGTCAGCACAGCTGAAAACTGTTACTGATTAACGAATCAATAAAACTGGCCTTAGACCAGTTGAGTATCTGGAGCATCAGCATTTGTGAGTTCGATTACAGGCTCAAAATGGCCAGAAACAAAGATCTTTCTTCTGAAACTCGTCAGTCTATTCTTGTTCTGAGAAATGAAGGCTATTCCATGCGAGAAATTGCCAAGGAACTGAAGATCTCGTACAACACTGTGTACTACTCCCTTCACAGAACAGCGCAAACTGGCTTTAACCAAAATTGAAAGAGGATATATATACTGGGAGGCCCCGGTGCACAACTGAGCAAGAGGACAAGTACATTAGAGTGTCTAGTTTGAGAAACAGACGCCTCACAAGTCCTCAACTGGCAGCTTCATTAAATTGTACCCACATAACACCAGTCTCAACGTCAACAGTGAAGAGGTGACTCCGGAATGCTGGCCTTCTAGGCAGAGTTCCTCTGTCCAGTGTCTGTGTTCTTTTGCCCATGTTAATCTTTTCTTTTTATTGGCCAGTCTGAGATATGGCTTAGGCTACCTGTCTGGCTCCTGACCTATTTAGAGTGTTTATATGCTGTTTAATATGACATGTAGGCTATTTAAAATGATGTGCGCTTCTTACAATACACGCAGTCAGTCAGGAAAGCTAAGGCCAGCTTCTTCAGGCAGAAGTTTGCATCCTGTAGCTCCAACTCCAAAAAGTTCTGGGACACTGTGAAGTCCATGGAGAACAAGAGCACCTCCTCCCAGCTGCCCACTTCACTCAGGCTAGGTAACACGGTCACCACCGATAAATCCATGATTATCGAAAACTTCAACAAGCATTTCTCAACGGCTGGCCATGCCTTCCGCCTGGCTACTCCAACCTCGGCCAACAGCTCCCCCCCCGCAGCTACTCGCCCAAGCCTCTCCAGGTTCTCCTTTACCCAAATCCAGATAGCAGATGTTCTGAAAGAGCTGCAAAACCTGGACCCGTACAAATCAGCTGGGCTTGACAATCTGGACCCTCTATTTCTGAAACTATCCGCCGCCATTGTTGCAACCCCTATTACCAGCCTGTTCAACCTCTCTTTCATATTGTCTGAGATCCCCAAGGATTGGAAAGCTGCCGCAGTCATCTCCCTCTTCAAAGGGGAAGACACCCTGGACCCAAACTGTTACAGACCTATATCCATCCTGCCCTGCCTATCTAAGGTCTTCGAAAGCCAAGTCAACAAACAGGTCACTGACCATCTCGAATCCCACCGTACCTTCTCCGCTGTGCAATCTGGTTTCCGAGCCGGTCACGGGTGCACTTCAGCCACGCTCAAGGTACTAAACGATATCATAACCGCCATTGATAAAAGACAGTACTGTGCAGCCGTCTTCATCGACCTTGCCAAGGCTTTCGACTCTGTCAATCACCATATTCTTATCGGCAGACTCAGTAGCCTCGGTTTTTCGGATGACTGCCTTGCCTGGTTCACCAATTACTTTGCAGACAGAGTTCAGTGTGTCAAATCGGAGGGCATGCTGTCCGGTCCTCTGGCAGTCTCTATGGGGGTGCCACAGGGTTCAATCCTCGGGCCGACTCTTTTCTCTGTATATATCAATGATGTTGCTCTTGCTGCGGGCGATTCCCTGATCCACCTCTACGCAGACGACACCATTCTATATACTTCCGGCCCGTCCTTGGACACTGTGCTATCTAACCTCCAAACGAGCTTCAATGCCATACAACACTCCTTCCGTGGCCTCCAACTGCTCTTAAACGCTAGTAAAACCAAATGCATGCTTTTCAACCGTTCGCTGCCTGCACCCGCACGCCTGACCAGCATCACCACCCTGGATGGTTCCGACCTTGAATATGTGGACATCTATAAGTACCTAGGTGTCTGGCTAGACTGTAAACTCTCCTTCCAGACTCATATCAAACATCTCCAATCGAAAATCAAATCAAGAGTCGGCTTTCTATTCCGCAACAAAGCCTCCTTCACTCACGCCGCCAAACTTACCCTAGTAAAACTGACTATCCTACCGATCCTCGACTTCGGCGATGTCATCTACAAAATTGCTTCCAACACTCTACTCAGCAAACTGGATGCAGTTTATCACAGTGCCATCCGTTTTGTCACTAAAGCACCTTATACCACCCACCACTGCGACTTGTATGCTCTAGTCGATTGGCCCTCGCTACATATTCGTCGCCAGACCCACTGGCTCCAGGTCATCTACAAGTCCATGCTAGGTAAAGCTCCGCCTTATCTCAGTTCACTGGTCACGATGGCAACACCCATCCGTAGCACGCGCTCCAGCAGGTGTATCTAACTAATCATCCCTAAAGCCAACACCTCATTTGGCCGCCTTTCGTTCCAGTTCTCTGCTGCCTGTGACTGGAACGAATTGCAAAAATCGCTGAAGTTGGAGACTTTTATCTCCCTCACCAACTTCAAACATCTGCTATCTGAGCAGCTAACCGATCGCTGCAGCTATACATAGTCTATCAGTAAATAGCCCACCCATTTTTACCTACCTCATCCCCATAATGTTTTTATTTATTTACTTTTCTGCTCTTTTGCACACCAATATCTCTACCTGTACATGACCATCTGATCATTTATCACTCCAGTGTTAATCTGCAAAATTGTAATTATTCGCCTACCTCCTCATGCCTTTTGCACACAATGTATATAGACTCCCCTTTTTTTCTACTGTGTTATTGACTTAATTGTTTACTCCATGTGTAACTCTGTGTTGTCTGTTCACACTGCTATGCTTTATCTTGGCCAGGTCGCAGTTGCAAATGAGAACTTGTTCTCAACTAGCCTACCTGGTTAAATAAAGGTGAAAAATAAAAAAATATATAAAACAAATTACATTCACCTTTTCATGTTTATTCAAATACTTTTCATTCAAATCCATATGGTTTGGTTTCAATACTTCAAAACCAAATTGTAGGTTCAGGTAGTATGTTGGTTAAATTGTGCTTTTAATGAATTTGGAGCGGCAGTTTGTTTTCCTGTGAGTGCACAACAGTTTTAGGTGGAGCAGTTGGAAAGGACATGGAGCGCCGCGAGCACCTCTCCATGAGCGATGAAAGGGATTTCCAACTGGTCCACTCCGCTCACATGCTCTGACACGCATACACACACCAATTTATTTCTATGTGCGGTACACTCTATTTTTCACATTCAACCTAGTTCATCTTCTGGCACTTTCCTTCCCTACAGAGGAATCCCGGTAGCAGTAGCCGGGAGCGGATCTACTACGGTGACAACACACAGCAGATAGTGGATGATGGTACAGAATTTACGGGCCGTATCACAGTGTCCGACATTGGGGACCAGGAGGGCGTGCTGCTTACCATCCAGGACGTCCAGCTGACTGATGAGAGGGAGTTCTTCTGCCAAGTCAACGGCATGGCTGCAGGCAACGGAGAAGGCAAGACCCACCTCAGGGTGTTTGGTAAGACATTGCACTCTGCATCACTCTTCCTAGCCTGATGGTCCAGATCTGTTTGTGCTTGATCCAACTTCTCTCTCCTTGTTATTCAAATGATTGAGGATTTGGGTACAGCACAGTATGGGCACATACCCTGCCCATTACCAGGTGTTTCAGTGGTTATTGATAAAATGCGACTGAAATCCTCAGGATGGAATAGTTCTCATTCCCATGTCTCAAAACCATACATTGATAATGTTATTTTTTCCAGATCCTCCAGAGGCCTCAGTAATTGAAGGTGTCCATGCTGGAATCTCTGTGACTAATGAGCTGCCATCAAGGGTAGGCACTAGGCAGTCCACTTGAGTACATCTCACTTTATCTCTCAGTCCATGAAAGCAACATTGAACATTATAAAACTCTTTAAGGTATCTTATTCCCTCTATACAGATTGCATCGTGTGAGGCAAGGAACAGCTTCCCCAAACCCAACATCACCTGGTACCGTGACAGCAGCCCACTTACCCCCACACATGGCCGTGAGTAGCAAGAATACCAATGGACTATCTCACCAACGGACTATTTGTGAAAAACTAGTCAAGCAATTTTCTTGTTTTGACTTCATGTGGTGATACTCACAACAGTCACTGAAATACATGTTGTCGTTACATGAAGAAGTGTTTCCGGATGTCATCTATCTACCAGCCTGTGATAGCAGCTAAATCAGTGTTTTCCTCACCCCTCCCAGAGATCAATGTGGTAACACTGGTGACCCGTGAGTCCAGTGGCTTCTACACGGTCCAGAGTGAGCTGCAGTACAAAGTGGCCAAGGAGGACAAGGACGCCCTGTTCTCTTGTGAGGTCAGCTACTACGTTCCAGAAGGTGTGAGGACAGCCAAGTCCAAAGTCATCAACATCACTGTGCACTGTAAGAAACCTACCAACTGTCATATACCCCAGACGTGCTATCGCTAACCACACAACTTATGCTAACTCAGCATGCTAATACTTTTAGCATTATTGAGTTCAATTGAATGTATTGCTAACTAGAGCTAATGCTTCCTCGTTGTGATAAAGGCGCTCTCCAGTTGTTTTTATGAATTTCCCTACCATAAAACTAATAGGGTGTTTGCTGGTGTTTCTCTCTACAACACCCAAATTAAAGCCTATGCAATGATATCAGCCTATCTAAAACAAGTCAACAGGTTCTGGGTTGTCAAAGTAGTAAACCAACTAATCTAATCCAAACCCACCATCTTTGGCACTCTTTCAATTTTAGCCCACAATGTTTTCTCAATGTGTCTAGTGTTGTTTGAACAATTTAACATACCATGACAGTGATGACAAAACACAAACTTTGCTTTTGTCAGTGCTGAGTAAATGACTGGCTTGTAAAGCGGCGTAGCCTGGTGACTTCACCAGGCGTTGAATAGCCCCGTTGATGTATGGTTTTTGTCCCGCAGTCCCCACGACCATCATCGAGTTGTGGAAGGAATCTCCCCAGGGCCTGGTCAAAGAGGGGGACACTGTGGAGCTTCGTTGCCAAGGCGATGGCAACCCCCCGCCGCCCTTCACTTTCACCCGAGAACAAGTAAGAATGGCCCGCTTTTCTGCGTCTGCCTATTGAGTCGAGAGAACCATAAAACGAGGGGGGAAAAATGACACGCAGGAGACATCTGGAGAATGTTTTTGATATTCAGACTCAGGCCTCGGAGTAGAAGTGTAGGCCCTGTGAACGGGACCGCATAATGTTTGACCCTGTGGCTCTGGGGGAGATCTTTGTACCCCGTCGGGCAAGGTCTTTGACTGACTGGAGATCAAAATCCTCAGGATGGAATAGTTCTCATTCCCATGTCTCACACACAATACCTACAGTATGTTCAACTGACCACAATAACACATTTAAGGTTTCTCCTGTTGGGTCTTAAGACTGGGATGTGGAAAGAAGCATGATTTGGCCATTCAGAGCAGGGGTTCCCTAACGTAATGTAGCAGGCGTAAAATAAATGCCTGAGCGTGACACCCCACATTCTGGTCCTGACGAGAGGAAAAATCTGTCGGGTGAGGTTCAACCAATCCAGTAAATGTGGAGGAGTTAAGTTGGAGTGTTGCCTTGTCAATGTCCAAAACCATAAGTCGCGTCACAGAAAAGTCTATTAACAGGATCCTTGGGACACCCCAACTCTGACCTCACCCCATAGAGACCCACAGCGGATGTGTCATAATACCCATAAAACCTAGTGGTCAAATAGGGAAATGGTTCCAATCGTTTTCCCACTCTTCATTTTTCCCATAGGATTTTAGAGACACTTAAAATAAGGGCTGTGTTTTGTTTTAGGTTTACCCTGGAGTGATGTTTTGATAACCATGTAAATCTCTCTCGGACAAGGTGACTTTTATCAATGGATTCGGCTCTATTTACTCTCAGCTGACACCTTTACTGACAGGTATTGTGTCAATTTAAAACTTGCACAAGACCGTTCAAAGAATTGTCAGTTTAAAGAAATGTTGCCAATTTATAAATGACTAAATATAGCTAACATTAGATAGTTAATACAGAGATTCTTACTTTGACCTCGATTCGGCAGTCTCGTCCAGATCATCAAGGCATTTGTAGTTTTTTTAGGACGGCCACATAAAAATTGTCTCTACTTGTTTGCAACACTTACTACTGAGTTCCAAACTGCCTCTGCAAGCAACGTCAGCACAATAACTTTTTGTCGGGAGCTTCATGATATGGGTTTCCTTGGCCAAGCAGCCGCAAACAAGCCTAAATTCACCAAGCGTCGGCTGGAGGGGTGTAAAGCTACGGACATATTCAATCAATCCCTATCCCAGTCTGCTGTGCCCACATACTTCAAGATGGCCACCATTGTTCCTGTTCCCAAGAAAGCTAAGGTAACTGAACTAAATGTCTTTCGCTCCGTAGCGCTCACTTCCGTCATCATGAAGTGCTTTGAAAGACTAGTCAAGGATCATATCACCTCTACCTTACCTGCCACCCTAGACCCACTTCAATTTGCATACCGCCCCAATAGATCGCCAGACGATGCAATCGCCATCACTCTGCACACTGCCCTATCCCATCTGAACAAGAGGAATACCTATGTAAGAATGCTGTTCATTGACTATAGCTCAGCATTCAACACCATAGTACCCTCCAAGCTCATCATTAAGCTCGAGGCCCTGGGTCTGAACCCCGCCCTGTACAACTGGGTCATGGACTTCCTGACGGGCCGTCCCCAGGTGGTGAAGGTAGGAAACATCACCTCCACTCCGCTGATCCTCAACACTGGGGCCCCACAACGGTGCGTGCTCAGCCCCCTCCTGTACTCCTTGTTCACCCATGACTGTGTGGCCAAGCACGCCTCCAACCCAATCATCAAGTTTGCAGATGACACTACAGTGGTAGGCTTGATTACCAACAATGACGAGACAGCCTACAGGGAGGAGGTGAGGGCTCTGTGAGTGTGGTGCCTGAAAAACAACCTCTCACTCAACGTCAACAAAACAAAGGAGATGATCATGGACTTCAGAAAACAGCAGAGGAAGCACCCCCTATCCATATCGACTGGACAGCAGTGGAGAAGGTGGAAAGTTTTAAGTTTCTCTGCATACACATCATGGACAAAGTGAAATGGTCCACCCACACAGGAGGCTGAAGAAAAGTGCAAATCAATCCCAGAACAACAGCAAAATACCTTGTGAAGATGCTGGAGGAAACAGGTACAAAAATATCTATATCCACAGTAAAACAAATCTTATATTGACATAACCTGAAACCATAATGCTCAGCAAGGAAGAAGCCAATGCTCCAAACCGCCATACAAAGCCAGACTACGGTTTGCAACTCCACATGGGGACAAAGATCGTACTTTTTGGAGAAATGTCCTCTGGTCTGATGAAACAAAAATAGAACTGTTTGGCCATAATTACCATCGTTATGTTTGGAGGAAAAATAGGGAAGCTTACAACCCGAAGAACACCATCTCAACCGTGAAGCACGAGGTTGGCAGCATCATGTTATGGGGGTGCTTTGCTGCAGGAGGGTCTGGTGCACTTCACAAAATAAATGGCATCATGAAGACGGAAAATTATGTGTATATATTGAAGCAACATCTCAAGACATCAGTCAAGAAGTTACATTTTGGTCACAAATGAGTCTTCCAAATGGACAATGACCCCAAGCATACTTCCATAGTTGTGGCAAAATAGCTTAAGGACAACAAAGTCAAGGTATTAAGAGTGGCAATCACAAAGCCCTGACCTCATTCCTATAGAACTGAAAAAGTGTGTGCGAGCAAGGAGGCATACAAACCTGACTCAGTTACACCCGCTCTGTCAGGAGGAATGGGCCAAAATTCACCCAACTTATTGTGGGAAGCTTGTGGAAGGCTACCCAAAACGTTTAACCCAAGTTAAACAATTTAAAGACAATGCTACCAAATACTCATTGAGTGTATGTAAACTTCTGACCCACTGGGAATGTGATTAAAGAAATGAAAGCTGAAATAAATCATTCTCTCTACTATTTTTCTGACATTTCACATTCTTAAAATGAAGTGGTGATCCTAACTGACCTAAGACAGGGAATTTTTACTAGGATTAAATGACAGGAATTGGGAAAAACTGAGTGTAAATGTTTTTGGCTAAGGTGTATGTAAACTTCCGACTTCAACTGTACATGTATTTTAATTAAATGCATTTCAAAATAAAGATATTTTGTAGTATTTGATACATTTATCTTTATGGTATTTTGTAATTGTATTTTGTCATTTTTGCCCATCCCTTGGTGTGACAATGGGCTTGGTCGGTCGTCTGCACTGCTGAATTCTGCCCTGGCCCTGGGCAAGAACATTTTAGGCCCTCATCTTGGCAGCAGGGAGAATAACTATTTTTTTCAATGCACAAAAAATATCACCCCATGACCCACCTGGACCCCTGCTGTGACCCACCGGTGGGTCCCCACTGATGAACTTTTTATGGCTGCAGGTGCAGTATTGAGTAACTTGAATGAAAAGTTGCCCATTGTAAACGGCCAGTTCCTCAGTCTCAGTTGCTAATATATGCATAGTATTATTAGTATTGGATAGAAAACACTCTAAAGTTTCCAAAACTGTCAAAATATTGTCTGTGAGTATAACAGAACTGATATTGCAGGCGAAACCCTGAGGAAAATCAAAACAGGAAGTGGCTTCTATTTTGAAAAATGAGCCAGAACGATAACATCGCGTCAAGTGGTCACATGAGTTTTGCTCGCGCAACAGAGTTTGGACAGCCATTGTTTTCCCCTCTCCTGCTGTGAAAGACATTTGCGGTTGATATATTATCGATTATATATTTTAAAAACAACCTGAGGATTGATTATAAAAAAACGTTTGACATGTTTCTGTGGACATTATGGAAACTATTTGGAATTTTTGTCTGCATTGTGGTGACCACTCTTTCCTGTGGATTTCTGAACATAACGCGACAAACAAACAGAGGTATTTTGGATATAAAAATAATCTTTATGGAACAAAAGGAACATTTGTTGTGTAACTGGGAGTCTCGTGAGTGAAAACATCCGAAGATCATCAAAGGTAAACGATTCATTTGATTGCTTTTCTGATTTTCGTGACCAAGCTTCCTGATGCTAAGTGTACTTAATGTTTTGTCGTGCGATCGATAGACTTACACAAACGCTTGGATTGCTTTCGCTGAAAAGCATCATTTCAAAATCTGACACGACAGGTGGATTAACAAAAGGCTAAGCTGTGTTTTCCTATATTGCACTTGTGATTTCATGAATATAAATATTTGTAGTAATATTTATTGAATGTAGCGCTATGCTATTCAGCGGTTGTTGATGACACTTATCCCGATATCGGGATTGCAGCCATAGGGACACAGGAACATTTTAAAGGGTTTATATACTGTAGCTCCTGGTAACCAGACTAGTTAAGCTGTTGTTTGGGTGTGACTTAAAAGGTATAGTTCACCCCAAAATCTATGTTTGCCAAAGATTTCCATTCCATAAAAGTATCCAAAATGTAAATGTAGATCCATTAATATGACAGTGTAAACATGGTGTTGCCCCTCTCAGGAGCAGGAGACGGCGCTGGAGGCCAGCGATGACACTTTGGTGCTGAGGGAGGTGATCCGTGGGGACAGCGGGGTCTACCAGTGTCGTTCTCTGGACCTGGACACCTACGAGCAGGTCACGGGAGACATGCAGCTCACTATCCACTGTAAGTTAGCTAACACACACTGAAACATGCGCACGCACACGTACACTTGTATTTTCTTATGCTCTGTTTAGACTGGAAGTGGTTGAATTAGTTGCTTGACTGAGTTTACGCCATCAATTATTTTTTTACCCATGGCCCTTTGATTACCAAGATAGCTCTGCTGTTGTGTTCCAGTTGCTCACTGTCACTGCATCACTTCATTACTCATTAAGGTCATTTACATTTTCACCGTCGATTAACATGATTTGCAGTGATGTAATTCAAATTGAGAAGGCATTTGAATGGAAAAAGCTTGCATGGACCACACACCAGCATGGTACTTAGCAATGTCTTGTCCTCACATCATGTCTACTCTCTCCAGATCTGGATCCAGCTGTTGTGGTGCCCAAAGACTCAGAGATCTTGTTAAAAGGAGAGAGTCTGACTGCTACCTGCAACGCTCTGTCTTCCCTGGAAACTGCCACTGTCTGGTTCAAGGTACAGTATACCCCGTAATAAGCACTAACTTAGTGCTTTAAATGCAACACAGTTATTAGACTGACATAACAGATGACCATGTCACTTGCCGAATGTAGCTAATCAGGCATTGTCATTCAGTTATGTGGACTTAGTAATGTTCCCTCTTATATGTCTTATGTTTGTGTGTATAATTTTGTCTTTGTGTAGAATCGGCAGAAGGTTGGAAAAGGCCACATGCTGTTCCTGCAGGATGCCACCTATGACACGGCAGGAGAGTATGTATGTGAGGTGACTGTTTCTTCTCTGCCTGGACTGCACACCTCTGGCTCGGTCCACATCATCGTCCAGGGTGAGTCACCACGCCACCACATGTACTCTCTGTAACATACAGTCCATTTCTGGGGAACTCCCAGGGGGGTACACATTTTAGCTTTAGCCCAGCACTTTCACTACTTGGTGATTAGTTGTATCAGGTGTGATATGATAGGATAGAACAAAAACACATCCACCCTGGTTGTTCTACCAGAAACAATGGATTGAGAAACAATGAATTGAGTTTTTCAGATAAGATGTTTTCAAAAACGGTATTTTACTAGAGTCTATAATGTATATCTGTTTGTAACCCGTCTCCCAGGTGCTCCCCAGATGAAGGATGCTGACAGGGAGGTTGAAATGGATGAGGGAACTGGGAAGTGGGTGAACCTGAGCTGTGAGGCACATGCACACCCCCTGCCCACCATCTCCTGGACCGTGACTGGCAGCCAGGTAAAACAGGGCTTGGTAGTACAATGGGCAGTTTACATATGTGGGCATATTTACATTGCATGAATTTAGATTTTTTTTAATGCTATCTAATTTTCTTGGTTATGTCTGTTTCCGATGCACATTGGTGTGTGTGTGTGCTGTGTGTTAACAGAGCTGGCGCGAGGTGCTGACCAGAGCCACGGAGCACAGCACTATCAGCGTGGTGTCCGTCAAAGTGACCTCTGACATCACAGCCTTCTGCAACGCCACCAACGATATTGGCACAGAGACAAAGTCCTTCAGTATCAGAGCCAGTAAGCCACCCTGCCACATACACTACATAGGAATATATGGGCATTAGTGCTACGCGGGTTGACTCATTACCCGCAGTCCCCACAGTTATAAATCTGGGGCGGGCGGGTTTAGGGTCATGAAACATTGTGTGGATGAAGGGCAGGTTGAATAATGAGAAAACAATACATTAAAAATCCATAAATGTATCATTCTTGTGCAATTCATATCTATAGGCTATACTGAGGTTTTTCTTTCTTTCTTCTTATCTAGTGCATAGCCTAAGCCTCATCGTTAGGGCCTAACTGTAGAACAACAAATACCTGCCAATTGCCAAGGGCCAGAACAATAGTCTAATGTTTGGGAAAGATTTGGTGACGTGGTGAAAGAGGCTGATAGCAGTGTCACGTGTGATAATTGTGAGGCGCTATACAAATTCGACAGTCATAAGATGGGGACTTCAAAATGGCCCGTCAAAGGAACTGCATTAAATGGAATACTGGACACTACTGTAGGTCTATAGCCTCTCACATAGTCTAATATAATATGAACTCCTGCAGAATTAATAATTTCTTGCAGTAAAATTATACACCAAATTTACATTTTTACTCTTGAACAGGAGTGGAGAAATATGTTTTTTTTATTTCAGCATCTTGAGAGAACGAATTCACGTTTAGGGACCGTCTGTAAAGGTGCTATCTTTATCAGCATCATAAAAGATGATAGTATTTCAATCACATAAAATATGCATCCAAGTTGAACTGAAATCTTATCAAAAACATTTTGGGTCGTTTTAACAGCTTTTAAAGACTAACTTTCATTTTTTTTTTATTATAATTTGAAACCAGATGTTTTAGGCATAGTTATAGTGAAATATGTCAATTCTGGTCTTCATTTAGACAGTTTGTTGCAAAAGTGATACGCTATATATACAGAAACCCCTACACCCCTTCAATTTAGTGGATTTGGCTATTTCAGCCACATCCATTTCTGACATGTGTATAAAATTGTGCATACAGCCATGCAATCTCTATAGACAAACATTGGCAGTAGAATGGCCTTAATGAAGAGCTCAGTGACATTCAACTTGGCACCGTCATAGGATGCCACCTTTCCAACAAGTCAGTTCATGAAATTTCTGCCCTGCTAGAGCTGCTCCGGTCAAGTGCTGTTATTGTGAAGTGGAAACGTCTAGGAGCAACATCAGCTTAGCCGCAAAGTGGTAGGCCACACAAGCTTACAGAACGGGACTGCTGTAGCGCATAAAAGTTGTCTGTCCTCGGTTGTAACACTCACTACCGAGTTCCAAACTGCTTCTGGAAGCAGCTTCAGCACAATAACTGTTGGTCGGGAGCATAACGAAATGGGTTTCCATGATTTTGGAATGAGATGTTCGATGAGCAGGTATCCACATACTTTTTTGGGTCATGTAGTGTATACAGTTGAAATCTGAAGTTTACATACACCTTAGCCAAATACATTTAAACTCAGTTTTCACAATTTATTTCTGCTTTTATTTCTTTCATCACATTTCCAGTGGGTCAGAAGTTTACATACGCTCAATTACTATTTGGTAGCATTGCCTTTAAATTGTTTAACTTGGGTCAAACGTTTCGGGTAGCCTTCCACAAGCTTCCCACAATAAGTTGGGTGAATTTTGGCCCATTCCTCCTGACAGAGCTGGTGTAACTGAGTCAGGTTTGTAGGCCTCCTTGCTCGCACATGCTTTTTCAGTTCTGCCCACACATTTTCCATAGGATTGAGGTCAGGGCTTTGTGATGGCCACTCCAATACCTTGACTTTGTTGTCAAGGTATTAAGCCATTTTGCCACAACTTTGGAAGTATGCTTGGGGTCATTGTCCATTTGGAAGACCCATTTGTGACCAAGATTAACTTCCTGACGGATGTCTTGAGATGTTACTTCAATATATCCACATAATTTTCCTACCTCATGACGCTATCTATTTTGTGAAGTGCACCAGTCCCTCCTGCAGCAAAGCACTCCCACAACATGATGCCCCCCCCACGTGCTTCACGGTTGGGATGGTGTTCTTCGGCTTGCAAGCCTCCCCCTTTTTCCTCCAAACATAACAATGGCCAAACAGTTCTATTTTTGTTTCATCAGACCAGAGGACATTTCTCCAAAAAGTACAATCTTTGTCCCCATGTGCAGTTGCAAACCGTAGACTGGCTTTTTTATGGCGGTTTTGGAGCAGTGGCTTCTTCCTTGCTGAGCGGCCTTTCAGGTTATGTTGGTATAGTACTCGTTTTACTGTGGATATAGATATTTTTGCACCTGTTTCCTCCAGCATCTTCACAAAGTCCTTTGCTGTTGTTATGGGATTGATTTACACTTTTCGCACCAAAGTACGTTCATCTCTAGGAGACCGAACACGTCTCCTTCCTGAGCGGTATGAAGGCTGTGTGGTCCCATGGTGTTTATACTTGCGTACTATTGTTTGTCCAGATGAACGTGGTACCTTCAGGCGTTTGGAAATTGCTACCAATGATGAACCAGACTTGTGGAGGTATACAATTTTTTTCTGAGGTCTTGGCAGATTTCTTTTGATTTTACCATGATGTCAAGCAAAGAGGCACTGAGTTTGAAGGTAGGCCTTGAAATACATCCATAGGTACACCTCCAATTGACTCAAATGATGTCAGTTAGCCTATCAGAAGCTTCGAAAGCCATGACATAATTTTCTGGAATTTTCCAAGCTGTTTAAAGGCACAGTCAACTTAGTGTATTTAAACTTCTGACTCACTGAACTTGTGATACAGTGAATTATAAGTGAAATAATATGTCTGTAAACAATTGTAGGAAAAATTACTCGTGTCATGCACAAAGTAGATGTCCTAACCGATTTGCCAAAACTCTAGTTTTGTTTATGTGTTTATATTCATAGCTACATCAATCAGACTTAACAAGAAATAGATGACAATGGTGGTAATGTCAACTTGTATTTTTTCCCAACTGCTATGACTGATTGGTGGCACAGTCTGCTAAGACTGTTGCATCATAGTTCAGAAATTGCGAGTTCTAATCCTTTATTTGCAATATTTGTCCCATGCCCACGCACTTCTAATTCTGAAAAGTGAAAGCATTCCTGTGAAAGGGGTCACACCGGTCGTAGTTGTAGGTTTTTATACGGTACCCAAGACCAATCTGTGAGTTAATTTGACCATTGAAAAAAGAGCTACGGTGTAAAAATGCGGATTGAATTGAGCCCCTAATCTTAATTTTCAAGGTGATGATTGCACTTTTCTTCCCGACGCCGCAATAAATATGAGTCCACTTTTAAAATATTTGTTTTGCCCCACATGGGGGATTTAAACTTACCGCAAATAGCAGTAAATGGCAGGAACTCAGCACCTTATCACTGTGAGCTAACTGTCCAGATGTGTATTTCCTCGCAGTGAACATCATTTTATTATCAGAGCGTGACAGTGGACCTCTGGTAAGTATGCTTTAGTGAGAAAGTTTTGGGATCAAGGACAACTACGTTTACCCACTCCCAAAATGGATATTTATGAGCAATTTCCCACACCCACAATAAAAATACATTTTTATTTTAAACAGCTCACTAATGTATATTGTTGATGGGAAGGTCTTACATTTTAGTTGTTGTTTTGCTTGTTCACAGTTCCCATGGTCACTTCAACTGCGCCCTACTCACCCGGTAAGACAGCAATCTCACTAGTATTTTGTTCTTGCTGATCTCTGTTTCTCCTCATCTTTTTTTTAAAAGGAGAACAGGAGCATATTTTATCACTTTTATTTAGACAGTTGGAAGTAGTACAGAGAAGAAACAGCACAAATTTGTGGGATGGAATTCCTACCCATGTCACTATGGGTAACATGTGCTTTGGAGGCTTCAGCGCTACCACTGAACCACACTCCCACACTGTCTGTTCTTCTTCACCTTTAGATCACTCTTATCTAGTTGAGAAGAACTTTTAGATTTTTTTCATATGCTTTCTCTCAACTTTTGTTTGATTCTCTCTGAATGCACACCAACCCAGACAATGAAGGATAAGCCAACGAGGCAACTAAATAATTAATGATTTTCATACGGGCAAAGTGTTCGCTGGAACGAGTGGGAGGATTGGCTCTGCTCATTGCCTGCGGGTACATTTAAAATTCTGTCTGAAAGAGACAAATCTAACAGGAAAAAAAGAGCAAGACAACACTTATAGTGGTCGAGTTCCAAAATATAGTGGTCGAGTGCCAAAATCACTTATATTTACTTATTATTGGGGAAGTTAATGCACTGTCTCACTGTTTTATTGAGCTGTTGCAATAGAAATTCTCATAAACCCACACCCAGACTATTGTTTCCCTTTTAACGAGGGCTTACTGCATGGTTAAATATAGGAGTTAATTGCTCTGGTAGGTAGTAGCACTCTCTAATTTCCTCCTGGGGGGATTGCACTGAAATGTTGATGGCTCTGTCACAGGGGCAGGCCAGGGCTATTTCCCATCTCTCTCTGCCCAGTGTCTGGAGCACTCACTCACAAAGCAAGAGAGCTGAAGCTGGGAAGTTAATGTGTATATTCAAACCCATTTTACATTAAAAACCACACCAGCCTGTAGGGAACATACAGTAATTTGTACAATGTTCCGAACACAACAAATTAACTACATCTATTGTGCCATTATGTCAGAGAACCAGGAAATTGACATTTGATTTGTTTCCCAATCTGCTTCTTATGACTTGGCCATAATTCATTACCAATAGCTCCATACTCTACAACTGTTGTACAATCTGGATCCCAGGACTCCCTGGAAAACAGTGGCTGTTACTGAGTGGACTATCCTGGCTAGTGGCTACTATCCTCCACATCTTTTAAATGTTTTGTCCTACTATTACATCTATTTTAGTTGGTATTGCAAGAAGAGGATGGGCCACCCATCCCTGGCCACTATGCTTCTGAATTTGCTTCTGCCTTCTCTTTGGGGTCATGGCTGGGTTATTTACAGTAACCACTTTCTGACAACTGCTGATGTAAAAAGTTGTCACAACTGCTTTGACAACTGCTGATGTAGCAAATCTGAAAATGTTATTGTACGAGTCTGTCTAGGGATGTTTTCACTTGTTTTTTTTACACTAAGGGCACTCTCACATCATGAGTCATGGGTCATTGGTCACGTGTATAGGCAGCACAGGTGACCAGGAAGTGTTTACCCTTATCATGTCTGGATGATTCTCCATGGTCATTCTCCATTCTCCCAGTTTATCGGATCGGTGAACAGGTGTAAGCATTAACCTGAGCTTGCCCTCCCCTCCCCTCTGTCTGTCTGTCTGTCTATATAGCAGAGGGCAATGGTGTGATCATTGTGGTTATCATCCTCTGTATCCTTCTGCTGGCCATCCTGGGCAGTGTGCTCTACTTCCTCCACAAGAAGGGAAAGATCCCCTGTGGCCGCTCTGGCAAGCAGGAGATGTGAGTATTGCACTTTAACAACTGATCTAGGGACCGGTTTTGCGTCTAGTTCTATAACGTAGGTGCTACACATTTGTGGTGTGTTAGGGTAAATTACAATGTAAACCACCCTGAGTACTTGAACAAGTGTTATGTAAATGTATTCTATATGATCCTCCATAGATTAGTCTTTTTGCCTCTAAGAATGTGATACTGTCCTCACTAGAGAGGACTTTTGAGAGTTTGTGCTCTCCATCCACAGCACCAAGGAGAACCCCAACAAAGATGACATTGTGGTGGAGATGAAGACTAACACCAAGACCGAGGATGCCGGACTTCTGAAGGGCGTCAACGGTGACAAGAATGGCCCCAGCGACCAGGTAACTATGGATATGAAAGCTATACGCTAAACAGAATTAGCCTACTGTCTAATGTATTTCTTGAATCTGGCATGGCTCACCGAATTGACATTTTCTGGTGTTTTTTTCTCCGTGTGTGTTTTTCCCTGGAGTAAAGTACATGGATCTGAGGAAGTGACATATGCAGAGGGCCGAGCTCTGACGTGGCCAGCCGAAGTTCTTCGCCACCCCACCACATCCACCCACAATCCAAGGCTAGACTACTGGAAGTCTTGGAAAAATCAGCTTTCACAATCACTTTATAATTAGGACTCAATCAATCACTTTCCCCTCATTTCTTCTGTGTTCGGCAATATTCCCCATATCTGGCCAAAACCACACAGGAATACACACCACAGATTTTAAGGTGTATGATAGAGGTTTGTAGGATGTTTTGATTGCTCCGTTTGACTGTTTCTTCTTTTGTACCGTTTCCCCAAAGCCTTTTTGATTTGATTTGATTTAGCTGTTTTCAAGTGTACGATGACTTTCATTAATTGTGCGTTATAAACTTTATAAAGTGTATATATTATATATATTTCGTTATTTAAGATATTTTGACACATACCTTTCAGACTTCATGGTAGTATCTGTTTATGGTGTCATTTTGCTTTAGCTATTCATCCATGATCCATGTTTAGGCGTTCCAACATTGTCTTATGGAGGTGATTTGACCATAAATGTCACTCAAGTCAGGCCAAGGGTTCTCTCTTCATATCTTCACCCTCTTAGGGCTCTATTCAATCTGTAACTCTGAAGTGTTACAGATTCCACAATATAAATGTTAAGATAATTTCCGATTGAACCGACATAAGCAGCGTTTACCGTGAATGCAGTGTTTACCGTGAATGCAGTCTCCGCTAAAGCAAGAACATTGCCTTTAAATTACAATCATGCTGTAAAGCTGAATTTCCTCGATGTGGATTAAATAGAGCCCTCAGTTTCTTTTCTGATTGCTATGTCTTCTTAAGCACTATCAGTGGAAACTTAAAGGTACTACATGTAACAATTCAACAACGAACCGTCTCTTGTTGTCAAACTGACTGGGGTCAGCAAATCTGTTGTTGTCAAATGGACTGGTCCGTTGTTGAATTGACAATACAAGATTTGCTGGCTTCAGTCAATTTGACAACAAGAGATGGTCTGTCTTTTGATAGCCAATACGGCTGCACCATTTGAATGCAATTTTGTGGAGGCAGAATGTAAAACAAATTGAAATAAATATTGTGAAACTATCATTTCACTATAACTATACATATAATTAAGGACATTTTCTGAAATTACAATGGAAAAATATTACATATAGCCCTTTAAGTCCCCACAAGGAAACTCCCTGCCACGGGGGCAAGATGGATCTAAATCCTGTCTGTGTTGACATGTTCCAGCAGTCACACCACTGAATTACAGGACCCTCCTCTTCTACTCTAATCACCATTTACTTATCTTACATGTACACCCAGATGTAAGAAGTATGTGATCTGTGGCAGTATACATGACCTGTTGTCTCCCAAAGCTAATGCAAAGATGGTTCGTTTTGTGAATGGTCTACTATCAGTGGACCAGTTGCTGTTATGTTTTTTGTTTTTACTTTTCTTTTGGAAACCTACAGTAAATATACTGGTGTTCAAGACCTGATCCGATGAATAATCAGATTGTGTCTACAACTCTACATTCTTCAAAGCTCTGTTGTACACAATTATAACGCAATTATTTTCTATCCATTAATCATTCATGATATCAATATGATATTCATAATATGCTAATCTGTTGACATTGGACCAATTACCCATTGTAATGTTTAGAGAGACATACAAAATGTCACATTTTGTGGGTGTGTATATATGCACTATATTGGCTCACTAAAAGCTTTGACAGCTATACTCCATCATAAGACATAAGTTCTGGAGCTGCCTATCTGAAGAGAGAAAGCCTCAAGTAAATCAGGGAACGAGTGAGCTTGTCATGTCAGATAAGCAGTAGTGGCCCAATGCTTTGCCACCGTTAAGTAAATGGCGAAATGCCATGCTAACAGCCATTTAAATTTAGTCAGCAAAACTCGCCCATCCGGATGGGTCGTTCTCTTGTGAACTACTGTCAAGCTCTTTTACTGTTTGTAATCGTAGCATAAGAACCTTTGTAGCCATGGCCTTCAACTGTCTTTTTTTAAATGGCCTACTGTTTTATAATCGGCCGTGCCTGTGGAAATTTGTCTCATTTTGAAAATGTAAGATACACTGAATTTTTTTTCTTTTCTTATTTGCTCTGTGTATTTCTTTGTGTTTGGGTGAGCACCAAGCAGACCTGAAGGTCATTTTGTGTGTGATCCATTTTGGATGCTTATTGTAAGTTGTGTGCAGGGAAGAAGTTGTTGCTCTGATTTGTATCATTTACGGAATGGTGATATGTTAGAGTTCAATTTGTACAAATAGTGTATGTTGTGATCCTAACATTGCCTTCAAAGGTAATATTTTAGTGGTCATTGTAAGTGTTTAGTTGAAATGAAATACATTTTGTTCAGCCTGCTTTCATCCTGCCATTGGACTGCAGATAGTGGACCTTTGGTAGTAGTATGACAACTGTGTGCCTTTTTTGTTCAGTCTGGTTTAGTTGTGTTTTAGTGTAGTGTTTTGATGCTTATGGAAGGAAGAGGTTTGGACATGAGTGTTTTAGTTTCATTCATTTATGTCACCCAAAGACAGATCCCAACACAGGAGAATGAAAAACTTGTGGCCTAGATGTAAAAGAGGGTCACTGTTAGTCATAACATATCACTGGTGGTGTTTGCTATCTGGAACAGCTACTGGTGGACAAGAATGTTTGGACCAGCAGTTTACCATTGTTTTGTAATGTTTTGATTTTGCAATGTGTGTAAATTAAGTATAGTTCTTGTGATTTGATGCTTGCATTTTTTACAATTCTTTTTTGCAAGAAAATGCCAAATAAAAAAGTTAAATTTGATGTCGCTTTTTCATTGTCATCTTTATACAAAATATTTAAAAGAAAAGTTTACAGCAGAGAATTGAAAGTGCATTTCAGTGGCTAAGGAATGACTGAAAATACATTTAATTCACAACAGCTAAAATATGACTGACTATGCACCTCGACGGGGGAAAGGAGATAATTCTCCCCGCTAACCACTGTTATGCTGGCGTGAGTAGAACAGTAGCTCCAGATTTCCAGAGAGAGCATGCTTGGTGGGAGGAGGTTCAACAAAATAGTCTAGACATGTAGAAACAGCAGATTTCATTTGTATTTGAATGCCTTTACTGTTACCAGATTGGAAAATGTTATTTTCTAGAACTACATTATAAAAAACTATTTTTCCAGTACTACAATATTATTTAAATATTTTTCAATAAAATATACCAATCATCAAATTTTAAAGAAAATATGGTTTATTTTAAAATATTTAATGGCTGAGGCATGAACACATATGGCAACATAATGAATGCGGAGTATATTAAAATCAATAAATACAATATTTTATCTACACATGCAATAACAAGGCAAAGAAAAAAGCTATTTCTCTCCGTATGTAACGGTTAGGCGAACAATGAGTTATACCATACATACATTTTCACATTGGATCTTAGATCGAATGACAAAGTACCAACTGTATTACACTATACCAGTAAATTCTGCAACTATTGAGCACTGCATGTGGAGTCAGAGACCACAGCAATATCTTATGACAGAGTGCCCTCTTGTGGTGAGTCTACATATGAGTGACAGTAGAAAGCAGAGGGCTTACAAAGCACTACTTTGAACAATTTCAAGTCAATTTTCACAAATCATTTTACAAGGAGTGGCACTTAAGTTCATGATCAAGGAATTGCAGTCAACGTACATCACAATTTGAAAGAAGTTAAAACGGTATTGAGATCAAGAGAAACAAACCGATGCAGAAATATCATGGCCATTCTTTACAATGACCGTACAAGTATCTACTACTAATATGCGATTTAAACCTGTATTTTCAATGCTTTTGGCTTTAAATCCAACACATTTACAACTAACATTTCTGGAGTGTGAGTCCCCATACAACCTTGGCATATCACTACACATTGTTCAGTTTCTGTTGTGTACCTGAGTCAAGAGGACAATGACAAAAACTCCCTCTGTCCAACCGGGTTTCAAATTCAAAGGAAAGAAATGTCATTATTAATATATGAACAGATTCTCAATAATCTGTCGAAGCCACATCCCTGGGGAAGAAAAAGACTGCTAATCAAGGTAGGTACAAAGAAAACGCATTAACAAAGTTACATTTTTTTTTTGACACCTTACGATGGGGTCATGGTCTGTTTGTAACGTAACAAGAACGTTGTACAAGAGGAGGCAGCAAATCAAGTCTATGAGGTAGTGCCAATTAAGTACTTCACTGCACTAAATATCAAGGAGTGTAATATATATATATATAACTGTATATGACTTGGATCACTTTGTCTTCTCTGCCCAATCAATATGCTATTGTCTGGAAATGTTAATAGTATGGATATGAAAAAAATACAGATTAGGTTAGGAAAATTCTGATAGGGCACATATACTCCCTTAATTTTAAGTATGACATTTAAAAAAAGGATACTGTCACTTTAAAATATACAAGCTATTCACAGAATTAACAATAAGGCTTAACCATGAAACCACTACCACTGGTGGTATTAAAACAATTATAAAAAATAATTACAAATATGATAAATGTTAAATGTTAATCTGTCAATGTTAGCACTACATTGTACATTACTGTACATTTACTGTACATTCCAAGATTACGTACACATCAGACTGTTATATATTATAAGACCATCAATAAACCAGGAACTAAAGCAATTTGGAGATATTCTTACTTTAAAAAAATCATTACTTCATTTACTACAATACAGTGAAATGTATGACATGGAGCCCTGTAATACTGCAATGCAACTTCAAGATTCACATTCGTTAGCTTTAGCACAAACCACAGAATTAAACGCTTTAGTCTCCACCTGACGTATTTAGCTACAAAACGTATGTACGAGGGGAATCGTGAGTCAAGTACGCCCCGACGAGTTACTGCTGCTGCACAATAAGTCTCAAACTACTCCTTGCGAGACATTGCAGCTTAAGAACACAGTGTAAAGTTAGGCTTACTCTACGCTGTACCCAGAAACAAGGAAATGCTTAGATCCACACAATAAGACTGGAGGCAAGCGCAAACGACCATGCGAGGTTCAAAGGCTTGGCTGTACACAGGCCACATGAAGCATTCTCCCTCTCTCTTTAGATTCACTAGATGCCTGTGCATGGGACCAAGGTGAGCCCTCCCCTTACAATATACAGCGCTTCCAGACCTGTCACAACTAGCGCAGCAAAAATGCTATCCATTATGGCACAGAGGGTAAAGGATATAGGGTGTGGTGTTGCAGCTGCTACGTGAGGATGTGGGCCGTGGAGGGGATGGAAACAAACTCGCGCAGGATGTTCTTGGCCGTCTCCAGGTTGTTCTGGGCGATCATCAGGGCCTTCTGGATGTCCTGGAACGAATAGCCCTGGCTCATCAGACGCTCTATCTCCCCGTTGATGGGTAGTTCCGCACCAAGAACTGGAGAGGGCCCTCCGGATGCTGCTCTGGAGCCCGCTGATGGATTGACAGCAGCGGGCAGGGCCTCTGGGGTGAGAGGGCGGGGCTGCCGGTCTGAGTTGACCCGGCGGGGGAGGGGCTTAGGAGGGCGCTCGGGGTCCTGACCTGGTGCAAACATAGCTGAGAGAGGAGAGAGATGGTGTTTGATAACTATAACTCTGTTATAGCAAGAGAGTGAAAGGATTGAAAACACTAATGCTAAGCTACATACAGGGATCCATGGTAGACAGGCTGTCCATGGAGAGGCACCTGAAGGCAGCCGAGGTGCCGGTGACATCAGAGAGGGTGCGCCTGGCGGGGTCGGGGGAGCCTGGGGTCGGGGGTAGTCATAATCATACACATCCTTTGCCTCAATCTCCTCTACTGCGAGGTGCAGGGGAACCGCAGGGGGCGGAATGAGGTAGTCTGGATAGAAACCAGAGAATTCAGGTGTTAAAAAAAAGATTAAGTGATTTTAATACCCCAAATACAGAATATACATTTTCTATGTGCCGAGATGCATGATAACTGGCTTAACAGATAACCTGATCAATGGTGGGGATCAAAATGAACTGTTAGCCAATCGTGGCCACATTCATTGCGATAGTAGGTTTCTGGGCAGGTATAGAGAAGCAAAAGTTTTTTTTGTGATTCAAGCCCAAGTTAGATGATGGATTTCTGATTGTACAAAGGCATGACTTATGTAACTTGATGTGCAATCAGAAAGGTGAGAAAAGAGATCCTTAATTCATCTCTATGTACCGGACTCTGGGGGCTGCTGTGGCAGGGACAGGGCGGGCAGAGGCTCAGCAGCACTAGCCTGGGCCTTGATGTTACACATGGACTCATACACCTGAGGGTCCTCACAGTCCACATCACACACCACAGTTCTAGGAGAGAAGGAAGGTGAGAGAGAGAAACAGAGAGGGAGAGATGGCGGGCAGAGGGAGGGGCATCAGAAAAACAGTAGTCATGACCCTGTACTGATTTTAGAGATTTAAACCATTCAGGAAATACATACATATTTCTAGGATGGTACAATCATAATCCACTGGGCCACCTCGTAGTGACAGTCTTGAGTGCTCACCGTGAGTCGTGGTCAGTGGTTTGGGGCGGTGGTGGTACGACAGCCCCCGCCATGGCCCAGGAGGGTCCTCCTGAAGGGAGAGAGGTGGGGCTCATGTATTCGTTCTCCTCGTCACTTCCAGAAGACTTCTCACCAGTAGACACCCGTTGAGGTGTCCTAACAGACAGACACACAGTCAGACACTGAGGCAGGTAATACATATGACGCACTTGAATTCCTGATCAATCATACCATGAGACACAAACAAGGAATATAGCCAATCAGTTTTAGTTTAATCAGTTTATTAAGTACACAGCCCTGTTCACGAAAATGGTTCGCTCCTACAGACAGTGGTCACGTGGCTGTGGCTTGCTATATAAAGCAGGCGGACAGGCATCAAGGCATACAGTTACTGTTCGACAACGTTAGAATGTGCAAAACGAGTGACTTAAGCGACTACTTAGTGCCAGGCGCGCAGGTTCCAGTATCTCAGAAACGGATTTTCACGCACGACAGTGTCTAGGGTTTACCGAGAATGTTGCAACAAACAAAAAACATCCAGTCAGCGGCAGTCCTGTGGGTGGAAACAGATTTTTATTTATGTTTTATTTCACCTTTATTTAACCAGGTAGGCAAGTTGAGAACAAGTTCTCATTTACAATTGCGACCTGGCCAAGATAAAGCAAAGCAGTTCGACACATACAACGACACAGAGTTACACATGGAGTAAAACAAACATACAGTCAATAATACAGTAGAAACAAGTCTATATACGATGTGAGCAAATGAGGTGAGATAAGGGAGGTAAAGGCAAAAAAAGGCCAAGGTGGCAAAGTAAATACAATATAGCAAGTAAAACACTGGAATGGTAGATTTGCAGTGAATGAATGTGCAAAGTAGAAATAAATATAATGGGGTGCAAAGGAGCAAAATAAATAAATAAATAAAATAAATACAGTAGGGAAAGAGGTAGTTGTTTGGGCTAAATTATAGGTGGGCTATGTACAGGTGCAGTAATCTGTGAGCTGCTCTGACAGTTGGTGCTTAAAGCTAGTGAGGGAGATAAGTGTTTCCAGTTTCAGAGACTTTTGTAGTTTGTTCCAGTCATTGGCAGCAGAGAACTGGAAGGAGAGGCGGCAAAGAAAGAATTGGTTTTGGGGGGGACCAGAAAGATATACCTGCTGGAGCGCATGCTACAGGTGGGTGATGCTATGGTGACCAGCGAGCTGAGATAAGGGGGGACTTTACCTAGCAGGGTCTTGTAGATGACATGGAGCCAGTAGGTTTGGCGACGAGTATGAAGCGAGGGCCAGCCAACGAGAGCGTACAGGTCGCAATGGTGGGTAATATATGGGGCTTTGGTGACAAAACGGATTGCACTGTGATAGACTGCATCCAATTTTTTGAGTAGGGTATTGGAGGCTATTTTGTAAATGACATCGCCGAAGTCGAGGATTGGTAGGATGGTCAGTTTTACAAGGGTATGTTTGGCAGCATGAGTGAAGGATGCTTTGTTGCGAAATAGGAAGCCAATTCTAGATTTAACTTTGGATTGGAGATGTTTGATGTGGGTCTGGAAGGAGAGTTTACAGTCTAACCAGACACCTAGGTATTTGTAGTTGTCCACGTATTCTAAGTCAGAGCCGTCCAGAGTAGTGATGTTGGACAGGCGGGCAGGTGCAGGCAGCAATCGGTTGAAGAGCATGCATTTAGTTTTACTTGTATTTAAGAGCAATTGGAGGCCACGGAAGGAGAGTTGTATGGTATTGAAGCTTGCCTGGAGGGTTGTTAACACAGTGTCCAAAGAAGGGCCAGAAGTATACAGAATGGTGTAGTCTGCGTAGAGGTGGATCAGAGACTCACCAGCAGCAAGAGCGACATCATTGATGTATACAGAGAAGAGAGTCGGTCCAAGAATTGAACCCTGTGGCACCCCCATAGAGACTGCCAGAGGTCCGGACAGCAGACCCTCCGATTTGACACACTGAACTCTATCAGAGAAGTAGTTGGTGAACCAGGCGAGGCAATCATTTGACAAACCAAGGCTGTCGAGTCTGCCGATGAGGATGTGGTGATTGACTGAGTTGAAAGCCTTGGCCAGATCAATGAATACGGCTGCACAGTAATGTTTCTTATCGATGGCGGTTAAGATATCGTTTAGGACCTTGAGCGTGGCTGAGGTGCACCCATGACCAGCTCTGAAACCAGATAGCATAGCAGAGAAGGTATGGTGAGATTCAAAATGGTCGGTAATCTGTTTGTTGACTTGGCTTTCGAAGACCTTAGAAAGGCAGGATAGGATAGATATAAGTCTGTAGCAGTTTGGGTCAAGAGTGTCCCCCCCTTTGAATTGGGGGATGACCGCAGTTGCTTTCCAATCTTTGGGAATCTCAGACGACACGAAAGAGAGGTTGAACAGGCTAGTAATAGGGGTGGCAACAATTTCGAGCAGATCATTTTAGAAAGAAAGGGTCCAGATTGTCTAACCCGGCTGATTTGTAGGGGTCCAGATTTTGCAGCTCTTTCAGAACATCAGCTGACTGGATTTGGGAGAAGGGGAAATGGGGAAGGCTTGGGCGAGTTGCTGTGGGGGGTGCAGTGCTGTTGACCGGGGTAGGAGTAGCCAGGTGGAAAGCATGGCCAGCCGTAGAAAAATGCTTATTGAAATTCTCCATTATAGTGGTGACAGTGTTTCCTATCTTCAGTGCAGTGGGCAGCTGGGAGGAGGTGTTCTTATTCTCCATGGACTTTACAGTGTCCCAGAACTTTTTTGAGTTAGTGTTGCAGGAAGCAAATTTCTGCTTGAAAAAGCTAGCCTTGGCTTTTCTAACTGCCTGTGTATCATGGTTTCTAGCTTCCCCGAACAGCTGCTTATCACGGGGGCTGTTCGATACTAATGCAGAACGCCATAGGATGTTTTTGTGTTGGTTAAGGGCAGTCAGGTCTGGGGAGAACCAAGGGCTATATCTGTTCCTGGTTCTAAATTGCTTGAATGGGGCATGCTTATTTAAGATGGTTAGGAAGGCATATATATATATTTTTTTTAAACAGGCATCCTCTACTGACGGAATGAGATCAATATCCTTCCAGGATACCCCGGCCAGGTCGATTAGAAAGTCCTGCTCGCTGAAGTGTTTCAGGGAGCGTTTGACAGTGATGAGTGGAGGTTGTTTGACCGCTGACCCATTACGGATGCAGACAATGTGGCAGTGATCGCTGAGATCTTGGTTGAAGACAGCAGAGGTGTATTTAGAGGGCAAGTTGGTTAGGATGATATCTATGAGGGTGCCCGTGTTTAAGGCTTTGGGGAGGTACCTGGTAGGTTCATTGATAATTTGTGTGAGATTGAGGGCATCAAGCTTAGATTGTAGGATGGCTGGGGTGTTAAGCATGTTCCAGTTTAGGTCGCCTAGCAGCACAAGCTCTGAAGATCGATGGGGGGCAATCAGTTCACATATGGTGTCCAGAGCACAGCTGGGGGCAGAGGGTGGTCTATAGCAGGCGGCAACGGTGAGAGACTTGTTTTTAGAGAGGTGGATTTTTAAAAGTAGAAGTTCAAATTGTTTGGGTACAGACCTGGATAGTAGGACAGAACTCTGCAGGCTATCTTTGCAGTAGATTGCAACACCGCCCCATTGATGAGAGGTCGAAAGAGAATGGCAAGAACCATGCGTGTCACAAACTGACCAATAATGGAGCAGTATAACAGTGGTGTGCAGAACGGCATCTCAGAACGCACAACTCATCGATCTTTGTCTTGGATGGGCTATTGCAGCAGACGACCACACAGAGTTCCACTCCTGTCAGCTAAAAACAAGAAGACCCGGCATCAGTGAGGCCTCCCGAGTGGCGCAGTGCCACTAGAGATTCTGGGTTTGAGTACAGGCTCTGTCGAAGCCGGCTGCGACCGGGAGACCCATGGGGCCCATCGTCGTCGATGTTAGGGGAGGGTTTGGCCAGGAGGGATTTCCTTGTCCCATCGCGCACTAGCGACCCCTGTGGCAGGCCGGCCGCAGTGCACGCTGACACGATCACCAGGTGTACGGTGTTTCCGCCGACACATTGGCGCGGCTGGCTTCCAGGTTAAGTGGGCATTGTGTCAAGAAGCAGTGCGGCTTGGTTGGGTCGAGTTTTGGAGGACACATGGCTCTCAACCTCTCCCGAGTCCGTACGGGAGCTGCAGCGATGAGACAAGACTAACTACCAATTGGATAGCACGAAATTGGGGAGAAAAAAGGGCCAAAAAAAACAAGGACTGGAAAAAAATTCCTGGTCCGACAAATCCTGGTTCATGTTCCATCATGCTGATGGCAGAGTCAGGATTTGGCGTAAGCAGCATGAGTCCGTAGACCCATCCTGCCTGGTGGTGTACTGGTGTGGGGAATGTTTTCCTGGCACCTGAGCGACTAATCAAAATTTAACATCTACATTACATCCACACATATTTTATCCATATCTATACAAATGCCATACCTGATTGCCAAGGAGTAGATAGCATTGGTCGCTGCCAGTGGCTTTGCTCTGGGGATGCAGTCACTGTCACTGGGCCCGTTGGTCTGTGGCAGGGCCTTGGCAACAGGCCGGGGAACCATGTAGTTGGAGGCCCAGTTGGGCTCCGGAGGGGTGCATGGCAGGGGTCTCCTCTGGAGCCGGCCCTCTGTGGGTCCAAGGGGAGAGGGACGCTCGGGTGGGGGGAGGTGGGGGTAACTCTCGCAGGGCAGGAGGGAGAGGCAAAGGTTTGTCTCTGTGGAGGGCTGCAATCTGGGGAGAGCAGACATTAATATGACTGGATGCAATTTATAATTGTAAATTCATTTGAAGTCGTTCTGGATTAGAGTGTCTGCTAAATTAGTTAAATATAAATGTCACATGACATGCATGGTCACACACCATTATATACATAAGAAAACTTGAATTTGATTAAGTGATTGATGGATTAAGACCTCCACTTGCCTTGGGTGTGGCTCCTTGGCCCAGGGCCCCTGGGGAGCTGGGAGGCCTCGGCGGCACCAGGTCCAGCCGGGGGGGCACGGGGGGCAGTGGCGTCACAGGGGAGGGTGGACGCTCTACCTGAAAACACACAGGGGAGACATTAAAACAAACTAGAGGTCAGACTGTTTCTACAACTTATAGATAGAGGAGCTGTTTTTCTTGTTGTTGATTTACTGGGTGGTGTATCTGATTGGCGAATTCTGAAAACGACCAAATCTTTTATAGATTGCCTTTTCACATTGAGCACATAAGGAAACAATTATGTTGTGAGATGGTGTGTGTAGGAGAAAGAGAGAGAACATGACAAAGTCTGACTGATTCCAGATGGTGGCTGGGGGTGAGGAAGTCTTGCCTTGGTGCAGGCCAGCCTGCTCATGTTGAGGTGTGGGTCCTCCAGGCGCTCGTCATCGTCCTCATCGTTGCTCGGGGAGACTGACAGGGAGCCCCCTCCCTCCGCCCCGTAGGGTCCCTGGAAGCTGGCGAAGGAGGCCCCGCTGCCGTTGTTCTTGGGGCGGAAGGGGTCCACCACGATGGGCTCTGTGCCTTTAATCTCACAGCGGCAGAACGGACAGCCCTGCCCCTCCGACTCCTAAAGAGAGAAAAAAAAAAAAAAAATAAAGGAGAGGAAGAGGGGAGAGTAACAGTACAGGACCAAAATAGAGTAAATCCAGATCAAATGTATAAAATATGTGAGTGAAACAGACACTCCTTCAGGGTGAAGCAACTCTGGGACCGACCTGCCAGGCAGTGAGACAGGAGGTGCACATGAGGTGGCTACAGGGCTCGATCTTCACGTCCTTGTCATTCTCGGCACAGATCTTACACAGCTGGAATGTGGAGCCCATCTCACAGTAGAGCTCGTACTGCTCCTGTAACACAGAGAAGAGAAAGGAGACAACAGAAATGTCAGAATATCTCAGCGCATGCATACTACAATTGAACAAATATTTCCTTTTCTGATTTTAGGAAACAGCCATCTATACAGGCAGCATTCTGACTTGAGAAAGACGGACATAAATCAGAATAAGTACACAAACGTACGTTTAGGGCGTTGTAAGCTATGGAAAATTACAGTAAGCAAACTTTTGAGTCACACAAGTGAATCTGAAGTCTGAATTACGAACAGTACTTTGTGGACGTGAGTGTCTGACCTGTGTGACTTTGATGTGGTCCTGTGGGGAGGGCTCACACAGGCCTGTGAGGTCTGGGTTCTGGGTCCGGCCATCTGGGAACAGGTAGCTGGACAGAGAGAGCAACAAACCAAAACATTTCAATGGCCAGTTGAAGCCACAGGCTGTATGATTTCCTGTTATTTCAACTATTGTGCAATTCTGTGGTGACTTTAGTTTATAGTCTTAGAAACTGATTTCAACCACTTTCAGAGGAAACTTCATAACAGATTCAGCAAACGCCTTCACTGAACCAGAGAAGGTAGTAGTTGGTCATTCTTTCATCTTGGCTATGTCATGGTACTCACAATCCCTCCCTGTATCCGTCAATGAGGGCCTGGAAGAGGGGCTTGTTGTGGGGAATAGTCTGCAGAATGTTCCCATCTGCAGTGACGTAGCCAATGGCCCACTGGCCCAGCCGAGTGCAGCTCAGTCTAAAGATATAGCTGGGACAGAGGGATATGTGTGGTGTGTGAGGGCCTGTCGTAATTTGCAAACCGGTTGTACATGTAGAATGATCCCTGAAATACAGCACGTCGAATGAACGGCAGACGAACGGTAGATCCAGAAGGCGAGGTCAGTACAGCTGCCTCAAAGCTGGGATCGAGAGACTGAAAAACAGCTTCTATCTCAAGGCCATCAGACTGTTAAATAGCCATCACTAGCACATTATAGGCTGCTGCCCTATATACATAGACTTGAAATCACTGGCCACTTTAATAATGGAACACTAGTCACTTTAATAATGTTCACATATTCTGCATTACTCATCTCATATGTATATACTGTATTCTATTCTACTGAATCTTAGTCTACGCCGCTCTGACATTGCTCATCCAAATATTTACACTACCGTTCAAAAGTTTGGGGCCACTTAATGGCCTAACATCAAATTGATCAGAAATACAGTGTAGACATTGTTAATGTTGTAAATGACTATTGCAGCAACCATCATTCCTGTGTTCCAATGGCACTTTGTGTTAGGTAATCCAAGTTTATAATTTTAAAAGGCTAATTGATCATTATAAAACCTTTTGCAATTATGTTAAAACAGCTGAAAACTGTTGTTCTAATTAAAGAAGCAATAAAACGGGCCTTTAGACTAGTTGAGTATCTGGAGCATCAGCATTTGTGGGTTCGATTACAGGCTCAAAATGGCCAGAAACAAAGAACTTTCTCCTGAAACTCGTCAGTCTATTCTAGGTCTGAGAAATGAAGGCTATTCCATGCAAGAAATTGCCAAGAAACTGAAGATCTCATACAATGCTGTGTACTACTCCCTTCACAGAACAGTACAAATTGTCTCTAACCAGAATAGAAAAAGGAGTGTGAGGCCCAGGTGCACAACTGATACAACGGGTACTATTTAATGAAGCTGCCAATTGAGGACTTGTGAGGAGTCTGTTGCTCAAACTAGACACTAATGTACTGGTCCTCCTGCTCAGTTGTGCACCGGGGCCTCCCACTCCTCTTTCTATTCTGGTTAGAGCCAGTTTGCACTGTTCTGTGAAGGGAGTAGTACACAGCTATGTATGAGATCTTCAGTTTCTTGGCAATTTCTAGCATTGAATAGCCTATATATACATTTTTTTTTTTTTATCAGCCGTTTCCAGCTACAATAGTAATTTACAACATTAACAATGTCTACACTGTAATTCTGATCAATTTTATGTTATTTTAATGGACAAAAAACAAGGACACTTCTAAGTGACCCCAAACTTTTGAACGGTAGTGTATATATTCTTAATTCCATTCCTTTAGATGTGTGTAGTTTGTGTATTGCTGTGAAATTGTTAGATTTTACTTGTTAGATATAACTGCACTGCTGGAGCTATAAACACAAGCATTTCGCTACACCCGCAATAACATCTGCTAAACATGTGTAAGTGACCAATAAAATTGGATTTGAGATCAACCTTCAGTGCGGTGTGTGTGGTCAATAAGGGGAGTTGTGAGTGTATATGATGTATTTGGATGGTCTGTGTGCCTCACTGTTTGTGTGTTAGTGTGTATGGAAGTGCATGCAAGTGTGTGTATGTCATGTGTATTTGTCTCACCTGCCAGGCTTGTGGATGAACCTCTGAAGCCGGGCCTTAACCTCGTCGTAGGTGAGGAAGGCCATGTACCCGGAGTGTGTGACAGCCAGACTGTTCCAGTTTCTCAGGAGAGATGACCACGGCTGCACAATACAACACACAAACCACGGTCAAAACATTGACAACAAATCATAATCCTAGTTGATAATAAAAAAAACACTTGTGTTCCCACTGGGATTCAATGCCTCTGATCCGATTACGGGGAATAAGTCACTGGCTTACTAGTGCTCTTCCATAATGTCCCTAGGAGAGCAGCATAACGTCATGGCAGGCTTTTTTTTGCAATACTCGACTTGAGTGGGTTGAGTCACTGAAGTGATCTTCCTGTGCGGCTTTGCGCCCCCTCAGGCTCGTTTGGTGGAGGAGATCTTTGTGGGTAGTAAGTTGGTGGTAGGGCTGTTACAGTGACCGTATTACCACCACACCGTCACGAGTCATGACATTCAAATTCCACGTGACCGTTTAGTCACGGTATTTAGGCTTCTCCAAGCTCTTGATGGTCATTATAGTAGCCTACCAAACTTGTTAACTGCCTGGTACTCAGCATTCTATTGTCCCTCTAATCACTCTGACATCAATGCAAATGTCATCAAAAATCTAATCAAACACTTGATGAGAGCCCATGAGCTCATGTTGTGCAACATTTCTATATGCTTTGCAATTGCTTGAGAACAGAATGATGGCCTCTATTAAAAAGAGGATCCCATCAGCTTTCTATAGACAAGGCCTACTATATATATATATATATATATATTTCTCAGCTTTCCTAATATGAAGCACATTGCTTCTCTTTACAACAGGAGTTTAGCCTACCTGACTGGCATTAAAATTAACCACGTGAAAAGCATCCTCCATTCGCTATTTAAGTGGATAGGTGACAGATATTTTTCCAGCTGCCCCTGTTTTGAGACAGCGCATGATAATGGTCCATTCTAAATCAAAACAAATTCAACACATTATTTAGAATATGGAAAGACCAGATTAATACAAAAAAAGTCTGATGGGTGACAATAGCCTATCACTTGTGAATTACAGTTGAAGTCGGAAGTTTACATACACCTTAGCCAAATACATTTAAACTCAGTTTCACAAGTCCTGACATTTAATCCTAGTAAAAATTCCCTGTCTTAGGTGAGCTAGGATCACCACCATATTTTAAGAATGTGAAATGTCAGAATAATAGTAGAGAGAATGATTCATTTCAGCTTTAATTTCTTTCATCACATTCCCAGTGGGTCAGAAGTTTACATACACTCAATTAGTATTTGGTAGCATTGCTTTTAAATCGTTTAACATCGGTCAAGCGTTTCAGGTAGCCTTCCACAAGCTTCCCACAATAAGTTGGGTGAATTTTGGCCCATTCCTCCTGACAGAGCTGGTGTAACAGAGTCAGGATTGTGGGCCTCCTTGCTCGAACACACTTTTTCAGATCTGCCCACAGATTTTCTATGAGACTGAAGTCAAGGATTTGTGATTCCCACTGCAATACCTTGACTTTGTTGTCCTTAAGCCATTTTGCCACAACTTTGGAAGTATGCTTGGGGTCATTGTTCATTTGGAAGACCCATTTGCGACAAAGCTTTAACTTCCTGACTGATGTCGTGAGATGTTGCTTCAAAATATCCACATAATATCCACAAAGCACCCCCACAACATGATGCTGCCACCCCTGTGCTTCACAGGTGAGATGGTGTTCATCAGCTTGCAAGCTTCCCCCTTTTTCCTCCAAACATAACAATGGTCATTATGGCCAAACAGTTCTATTTTTTATTCATCAGACCAGAGGACATTTCTCCAATAAGTACGATCTTTATCCCTACGTGCAGTTGCAAACCGTACTGTGGCTTTTTTTATGGCGGTTTGGAGCAGTGGCTTCTTTCTTGCTGAGCGGACTTTCAGGTTGTGTCGATAGAGGACTCGTTTTACTGTGGATATAGATATTTTGGACCTGTTTCCTCCAGCATCTTCACAAGGTCCTTTGCTGTTGTTCTGGGATTGATTTTCACTTTTCACACCAAAGTACGTTTATCAGACAGAACGTGACAGAACGTGTCTCCTTTCTGGGCGGTATGACAGCTGCATGGTCCCATGGTGTTTATACTTGCGTACTATTGTTTGTCCAGATGAACGTGGTACCTTCAGGCATTTGGAAATTGCTCCCAAGAATGAACCAGACATGTGGAGGTCTACAATTTTTTTTCTGGGGTCTTGGCCGATTTCCCCACGATGTCAAGCAAAGAGGCACTGAGTTTGAAGGTAGGCCTTGAAATACATCCACAGGTACAACTCCAAATGACTCAAATTATGTCATTTAGCCTATCAAAAGGCTTCTAAAACCATGACCTCATTTTCTGGAATTTTCCAAGCTGTTTACATCAAGTCACAGTCAACTTAGTGTATGGCACAATCAACTTCTGACCCACTGAAATGTAAAGCTAAATAATCTGTCTGTAAACAATTGTTGGTAAAATTACTTGTGTCATACACAAAGTAGATGTCCTAACTGACTTGCAAAAACTATAGTTTGTTAACAAGACATTTGTGGAGTGGTTGAAAAACAGGTTTTAATGACTCCAACCTAAGTGTATGTAAACTTCCGACTTCAACTGTACTGTATATATTATGATGCGCAGCTTAAAGCAAACAGCGCATTATTTTTGGGGACTTTTTAAACTTATAGCTCATGTAGCCTAGCTCATAGGCCTATATGTTTCGATAATGTTTGTATCACAACTAAAGTGGCCAAATAACTTCTTAAAATAAAGCACTTTAATCTGTTTTACAAAGGGTGTAGAACCTAAAAATGGCATACATACGCAGTCTTGAGTTACAAGTTTGGAAAAGATCATTTTCACCATAAAAATGCACCTTTATAATATAAAAGCAATAGATGCTTATTTGCATTTGTGGTCACTTTTGAGAATGGTACTTTCCTGCTAATGGAACGTTAGTGCTTATAGCCTACTGACGTGTGAGCATTGCTGTGCTTATAATGTGAAGAAATAGCCTAATTGTTTATCTTAAAATGTTGATAAACTTTGTCATCTGTTGCGTCAGGCTCATTGCTTAAAACAGTTATTTTGATGCTAGTGGTTGTATTAATTTGGGATCTATTGCATCCCACAACTGTCCCAGATAATATCTGGAATATTTATTTCTCGCACAAAATTAGAGTAGATCAACTTTTGTACTATGGGGGATAGTAGATTAATATAGGCTAATGCTTTTACTGTTCGTTAGGCCTAATCATCTTGTTGGCTGACGAAAAGTAAATGTGGACAGTTCTTCCAATATGCGCCTCGGGAATTAGATAAGGACGCGCCCTGATGTGTCTGTCTTCCCTTGTAGCCTGTGAGAAAGACCCGATCACGTGATGGAGAGGTGCTTCGGCAGGCAGCTTTGAGAAGCAAATTATATTTATTATATTCAGCCTAAGGGCACTGGCTGCAAAAGGCACAGATTTTTTTAGGGGGCATTAAGGCCACACAAAGGGGATGAAGCCGGAAAATTCGAGGCATTATCAAGTGCTTGTCAAATTGTGAGTGAGTGATTGATGAAGTATTTACAGCCTGCGCAACAACAAAAAGTAGAGCTCATGCCTTTCATGCAACTTTTTTCAAATCACCATGCGTCACATCATGCAGCCTTAGAAATTATTAAAAATCTAAACATATAGCCCAACATTTGTATCACAACTAAAGTTACATAAATAACAGAATAGGCGCATGTGCACACTCCCTCAAATCATTTGGAGAAAATATCCTTTCTATTTTATTCAGCTATGTTCAATTGTATTCTTCATACTATAAAATAATGCCACGGAATTCTAAGCAAATCTTGTCTGCTAAATGAACTAGTATAGCCCACAGGCATTTGGCATAACCAGATCAGGACCTAACATAAGGACAACTTCTGAAATAGACTGCCCTTTCTTCATATCATGTTTCTTTAGACTGTTTAAAATAAATCATGGATTTATTGTGATGGTGAAGACTATATTATATGGATTTATTAGACTTTAAAAAGTAGATGGTCCAAAGGCCTGCATCAGTGACTTGTAGGCTATGCTTGGAAGCCAGGAGATGCTAAATGTGTTTATGTAAATTAAAGGTCAATTACCATGAGACCGGCAGTTATTTGCTTGACAATCACTGGCTGACAAAATATCATGACCACCAGCCCTGGTCTGTTGATTTCCCACTAGTGGTGTGGGGGCTGTGCTTTGGCAAATTGGGTGGGGTTATATGCTGCCTGGTTGGCTCTGTCCATGGGTATCGTCGGAGTATGTATTCTGCAATAGTCTATGTGCCGGGGAGCTAGGGTCAGAGTGTCTTATCTGGTATCCTGTGTGAACTTAAGTATGCTCTCTCTAATTTTCCCATATTTCTCTCCCCTCCTGAAGGACCTGAGCCCTAGGACCATCTGGCCGGATGACTCCTGTCTGCCCCCGTCCCCAGTTCACCTGTTCGTGCTGCTGATCCAGTTTATGCTGTTTCGCCTGTGTCTATGGAACCCTGACCTGTTCACCAGACAAGCTATCTTGTCCCGGACCCTCTCCCTCCCGCACCTGCTGTCTTGACCTCTGAATGTTCGGCTATGAAAATCCAACTGACATTTACCCCTGAAGTGCTGACCTGTTGCACTCTACAACCACTGATTATTTGACCCTGCTGGTCATCTATGAACTTTTGAACATCTTGAAGAATAATCTGGCCTTAGTGGCCATGTACTCTTATAATCTCCACCCGGCACAGCCAGAAGATGACTGGCCATGCCTCAGAGCCTGGTTACTCTCTTGGTTTCTTCCTAGGTTCCAGCCTTTCTAGGGAGTTTTTCCTAGCTACCGTGCTTCTACATCTGCATTGCTTGCCTTTTTGGGTTTTAGGCTGGGTTCTGTATAAGCGCTTTATGACATCTAATGATGTAAAAACGGCTTGATAAATACATTTGATTTTGTCCTTCACCTGATATTTACTACAACTGTGGTCACCAACCATGGTCTGGAGAGCTACAGGGCGTGCATGATTTTGTTCCAGCCCAGCTCTAAATCCCCTCAATGTCTTGATGATTAATTGATTATCATGTTCAAACTGATGCGTTAGTGGTGGGCTGCAACAAAAGCCAGCATACCCAGTAGCTCTCCAGGGCCACTGGCTGGTAACCACTGCTGCACTACATTGGTTAAACATTTACAAGCATCTCCAGTTCAATTCTCAAGGCTAATTTGAGGAAGTAATTTTGGTTTCAGTCTGCCGGGAGTCAGGCTGTGGAAACACTTGTGGCCTCTGTGCACACACAGTCGAGGGAACTACTGTAAAGGCCACGCACAGTCAGAATACTGAACACGTACTGACTGAATTTGAACCATCCCACCCTAAATAATGATACAGCAGCTATTTCTACCTTTGTACTCACATGTCCTTATGGCCTAAAAAAAGTACCCATGGTTGAAATTAACCACCCACACAGTGGTGTCACAGGCCTTTCCTTAGCCACCTCCAACAGTTTTGTTAACTTCTACAGTGAACTCTACATAGCAGTTGAGCTCTGTATAGATTTAGCGCCCCAGAGAGAAAACAACTTTGTGACTGTAGAAGGTAATAAAGTTGCCGTTGTGCTTAAAGCTAGAATCCTTAGTTGCTACATCTATTTTTGGAAAAGTCCAATGGCAGAGACGCAAGTTGCTTAGGGTGGTACCTTAATTATTAAATCAATGACTCGGTGACCATGTCAAAGTAAGTGGTCCTGAATGCACTTACTGTAAGTCACTTTGTATTATTTTAGCAGATGCTCTCACCCAAAGTAATATGATAGTGAGTGATTCAGGAAAGGAATGGGGTGCAGTGAAAGCACATTCCCTAAATATTGGTGGTGGAATGGGTGCAAAACTATTTTGGTCGTGGATGAGTTGAGTTTCCTCCATTCAATCTAAAGTGTTTTAGGCACCTGGAAAAGCGTTATACAAATGCATCCATCACCATCATTACTTGAGTTTGAGAAACTTAAATGCAAATGCATGCAAATCATTACCTGGAAGAGCCTGGTGAAAATGTCAAACTCGAAGACAGAGATGTAGTCGTTGCAGGTGAGGTCGATGGTAGACTTGAGAGCCATGGCTTCCAGGCCTGAGCTGATTGGGTGGAACTCATGAAGAGACTGGCGGAACGTCCTCCATGGAACAATGGTCCTACAGAGGGGAAAGCTTTTAGTGATACAAAAGTTGTATTTATCCCCAGGCATGTTTTGGTTAAGCATTTAATTTTAAGGATATTTTATATAATAGATGAACCAAAAAAAAAAAAACTCACTTATCACCAAAAGACCTTCTCCAGAACTCAGCGGCGTCAGCTTTGGTGATGCGGAAGTTGTCTCCTTGGAACAGGCCATTGGGAAAGATGGCTTTTAGCTCAGCCAGCATGTGGCTGAATATCAGCGACAGCTTGGTCAGGTTTCGCCTATGGAGAAAGGGTATCTTATATCTCATCTTAGCAAATCAGGTCCTCAAACAAACCTCATATATCCCTGAGGTTGACTAATGGTAATGCATTCTCTTGGCTATACTACAATTAGGCTAGGTAGTATAAGCCTAGCCGCTTAGGATTGGATAATAAATTCACATTAGTCTACTAAACTAATACCTTTGAGTGGGGACTGGTATGCAATACCAACTGGAGTATTCACTACAGGCGATCAAAGGGAAAGTGCAATAGAGAAGCAATTGCGTTTGATTCAATTACATTCATCTTACTTGCTCACCCATTCAGTTGTAAGAAAGTGTGATGAGGTTCTTAGAAGTGTAATCTGTGTGGTGGTATATGCTGGATACAGCCTGGTGGGTTTATCTTTAGACCACAAAAGTTTACACAGGGTCTAAACATTTATTTATTTATTTTTACATTCCTCCAAATACTTGTTAAGATGTTCACCCTAAGAAAAAAAAACTATTTTTCCAACCAAACTATTTCATGTTGTATACAAGTACTAGCACGTCCATTTCCTATAATGGCTCATGCATTTGTGCTATACTTGTGAGTAAGAAGAATCACTGATAGCATCATTGCTTTCACAGAACTAGAATGAGATTACAGTTCTATGATTGCTTCACTGAAACCTAAAGTAAACAGGATGGGTTTTTAGCTTAGTAGTGTCTTTTTGATTAAAAGAGGAAATATACCCTAAACAGATCTGGTCATCATTTAGCCTAATGGTTCTTGCATCACTCAGCTTTACAGAACATTAGCTGTACCTAAATAACAAAAAATGTCCAATTCCCATTTTCTAGTATTTTTTTGTGTGTAAATGGTTATAAATCGTTGCAAATAACACAACATGTGCTTTATTCATAGGACATTGGATTGAGGTGTGGGGTAGTTTCTTGGAAGAAATTCAAAACACTGATCACACAGCATCTCCCACTAGGGCGCTCCTATTTTTAAGCTTCACTCAAGAGTAGGTTAACCCTGCTGAGACATGCATAAATGCTCTTATACCTCCCGCAAGTGGTCAAAATCACTTGAGAAACTCTTTGAAAATAAGATATACCAGTCACCTTGATACCGAGAAAAGAAACCTTTGATAGGAACTAGGCCTACTATTCAAGTTTGGTTCTAGCCTTAAAGCTGAACGACAAAAAGCAGAAACAGACTGGCACCCAGCAGGCTCAATATCCTCCTACATTTTACCTGGGCTGAGAGTTCTCCTCATACATGCGCTCCTTTGCCTCCTTGAACAAGCTCATGGTCTGCTTGATCTTATTGGTCAGGTTCTCCATCACCACCCGGAAGTACTCGTTCTCCCCGAGAATCTCCATCTTGCCCTCGTAGCGGGACAGGATGGTGCGGAGGTGCTGGTAGGTGTCTGGCAGCAGGTCCAGGATGTAGGGGGGGCTGTTCTTCAGGGCCACCTTAGGGTTCTGGCAGAGACGTACCACCTGCGTGGGAAAGGGAGGATGAGACGAGGTCAGAGGACCCTGGACGTGTTTCTCCAACGTGCATCTGTGTGAAATTAAACTTTTTTTATTTACAGTCTGGTTGATGTTTATATTTCAGCTGGTTCACCCAACCAGGCCTAGCCAGTACCTTGCTAGTGTCTCAACTGTCCTTTTTGAAAGTACACCAAGTAGTCCTTATCATCTTTGTTTATAAGCACTTCGCTATACCTGTAATAACAGCTGCAAAATAAGTGTACCCAACCAATAAAATTTTATTTGAAGAAAATATAGTTGATATTTTTACCACACCAGCAGTAGGAAAGGGAACAGACTATTTTGAAGGCCTATCATTTCTTCTAGTTGTGTCAAATGTAAAATACACGTGGGAAAAAAACAACTTTTAGGCCTACTTATATCTGAAAATGGCCATTTGACACATGGAACTGGTACGCTTGTGTTCATTCAAACTGGAGTGAGCGAGCAAAAGAGGAAGGGTGTAATAACCACCTGATGGTTAGTTCATCAGACTTTGAAAACAGACTTTGTTGTGAAACTGAATAACTGTTTTCCTGCCAAAGACAACTTGTACACTCTGCTTAAGTCAAAATTGCCCAATCAGCATAATTGGTAATTGTGGCCATTTGGGGAACAATGTATTTATTGGAGCCCATTTTATAAATAAAAAAAAATGTCTGAATATGTTACCTTCTTTTTGCAAAATAAATAGTTGTGACTTAGCATGATCAGTCTTGTGGTAATTGCTCACCGCATATGAAAAGTACACCGTCCTATTTTGCTATTACTACACTATGGACATTTGCAAAGCTTGAATTTCATATTCTGAGTATTCTGGCTATTTAAATGGACAATTGCACTACCTATTAAAAGGACTTAACATAAGACCTGAGGAAATGAGATGGCTTGTTACCTACCTTATCCATAAGTTTCCAGCATTTCTCCACCATTTTCTTGTCTACCACCGCAGGTTGGGGAGGCTGGAGAGGCTGGTGATTGGGCTGAAATGCGTCCTTCATCAAGCCGATGAGACCCGCGCCCCTCCTCGGATTTCCTGCCATGCTTCTGTCGCCGGCCGGGGGAGAGCCCCGGGGCTTGGAGGCCGTCAATGAATGACAATTCTGGGCACGTATTTATTAAACACGGTAGTTGCCGATCTCTATTGTTCTCGAATAAAGACAGTAATAACCACACAAATATCACAAGACGAATTAATGAATGGTAAGCTTGCTAGCTAGCTGATTTAAAGTCTTCATCTGCCCTCTCCTTTCGTCGGAAAAGACAGGCGTTTGCATAGTTCAACCTCCTGCCTGGTTGTTCAATTTGTGACCCGTCTGTTATATTTGTGGACAGGCTTGGATGAACACAGGGCACACGCAAATACAAAAGCGTATTGATTAAATAATAATAATAATATCGAGCTAAGTATACTGGCTAATTTCTTCAGACTTCTAGCTAAATAGGAGCGTAGCTAGCTTGCTAATATTTGTCTGTTTTCTTCCTATGTTTCAGTTTTTTTCCGCCTGTAGAGCAAATCGGGTAACTTCCGGTTTGGAATGTAGCTTCAAACGCAAAAAAGTATATATATATATATATATTTTTTTTTTTTAAAGTCTTCTTCTATTGTTTTATGGAGGTCGCAAACAAACGTTAGATGTGCATGCCGCCACCTACTGTGTGTCCATCTACTGTTCTGGAGCATTAATTTTCTCAATTAAGATAGTATCAACTCCGGTGTCCTCTCTCTTTTGAAAAAGGTCAAAGGTAATCAAGAAGAGGCGGCGAGGAGAGGGAACGTGGACTAAAATGCGCTCCTATGAAATGAGACTGTCTTCCAATCGCGCGCCATCAGGCAAATTACGTTTACAGGGTGGAATCCCAAAATAAATGTATAAAGTGATACAAACGAATTTGCAATACATTTTATACATGAAAGGATACGTAGCATAACGTTTTTAAATGTGTGTATGCTTTTCTCATTCCAGAAAACGATAGATGATTTAAAGGGGGTGTGGCAGATTTCAAAACTTTTCAGTGAAGGACACTTGTGCTTCCTCGCCTAAAGGAGGGAATCGAGGAGTGAATGGTTGTCTTCCATTTGCCTACCAACGAATTGATACACTCTTCGTTTCGGGTCACAAAGGAGAGGAAAGAATTTACTCAATAGAGAAATCCCCACTGTGACAAAAAGGAGAGGGGGAACAGAATGGGGAAACAGAAGAAAAATTTGCCCTACCAACTAACCCTACACTCTTTAAAACCTTACCACTATTCCACTACTTTGGCCTTATCTGATCCTACACCAAGCCGGCAGCCTGTGAAGACGGGACCCTATTGTTCAATACACCTTGTAGCTCTTCTGCAGAAAAACCTTGTAAACCAAGTACTTTTCTACAGCTGCCACCAGAACATCTATTTTCTGTGATTTACATTCAATTTCTGCAGTCAGTTAACCATAACCATGGCTATGAACGCTAAGAAGCCAACCTTACTGAAGCATATGTTATTCCTATACCTCTATTGGTCTCGGCATACTCACAGGGAGCCTCTAAGGATCCCTTGCCCTCGACCCATGGTTCCCATGTATTTGATGTCATTCTATTCGCTTCGTTCCGGTCATTATTATGAGCCATCCTCTCCTCAGTAGCCTCCTGTGCTACACATTCCTTTGTTTCATGCCCTCCTGCACACTTCTCACAACTAGGTATCTCCCTCCTACACACTGCTGCATGACCATAAAACTTGGCACCCAAAACACCATAATGGGTTCGGGACAAAAGCTCTCATGGGATAACTGACACACCCTAACTTTACTTTTTTGGGGTAAAGACTGCATCAAAACTCAGCAGGACAGACAGTGTTTTCTGTTTCACCACACTCTCCACTAGGTCTGTGTCGCACCAAATGGCAGATCAGACACCAGGAATCTTCCATTTCAGTTGATCCTCCACAACACTTAATGCTACCCCATTTATCACTCCTTTCAACTGCGCCCTGCTTCGGAGAGGAAAGCAAGTCACAGGTCTTGTCCCAAGGCTCATGGTGCGGAGACACCACTCCCTCTGGGTGGAAGACACACTAAAAAAATCATCACAAGTCCACTTCCAGTTACTTTCACCAATTCAACAGTCCCCAACCTCTTTTCACCCAACCTGACACCACATATGGATAAGGCATACAGCAAGGATCCATTCTCTCCAAAAATCTCAGTACCACTGGGTCAGATTCATCTTTGTCATCATCAGGGCAAGGCCCAAACTCGCCAGTCTTCACTTCACCTGACACTTCAGAGTGTCAGGGAGGTTACTTCCGGCGCCGACAGAGATGGCCGCCTCGCTTCGCGTTCCTAGGAAACTATGCAGTTTTTTGGTTTTTTACGTGTTATTTCTTACATTAGTACCCCAGGTCATCTTAGGTTTCATTACATACAGTCGAGAAGAACTACTGAATATAAGATCAGCGTCAACTCACCATCAGTACGACCAAGAATATGTTTTCAGAGGCGAATCCTGTGTTCTGCCTTACAAACAGGACAACGGAATGGATAGGGCATGCAGCGACCCAAGAAAACGACTCCGAAAAAGAGGGAAACGTAGCGGTCCTCTGGTCAGACTCGGACAAGGGCACATCGCGCACCACTCCCGAGCATTCTTCTTGCCAATGTCCAGTCTCTTGACAACAAGGTTGATGAAATCCGAGCAAGGGTAGCATTCCAGAGGGACATCAGAGACTGCAATGTTCTCTGCTTCACGGAAACATGGCTTACTGGGAAGACGCTATCCGATGCGGTGCAGCCAACGGGTTTCTCCACGCATCGCGCCGACAGAAACAAACATCTTTCTGGTAAGAAGAGCGGCGGGGCGTATGCCTCATGACTAACAAGACATGGTGTGATGAAGGAAACATACAGGAACTCAAATCCTTCTGTTCACCTGATTTAGAATTCCTCACAATCAAATGTAGACCGCATTATCTTCCAAGAGAATTCTCTTCGATTATAATCACAGCCGTATATATCCCCCCCAAGCAGACACATCGATGGCTCTGAACGAACTTTATTTAACTCTTTGCAAACTGAAACCATTTATCCGGAGGCTGCATTCATTGTAGCTGGGGATTTTAACAAAGCTAATCTGAAAACAAGACTCCTAAATTTTATCAGCATATCGATTGCGCAACCAGGGTGGAAAAACCTTGGATCATTGTTACTCTAACTTCGCGACGCATATAAGGCCCTGCCCCGCCCCCTTTCGGAAAAGCTGACCACGACTCCATTTTGTTGATCCCTGCCTACAGGCAGAAACTTAAACAAGAGGCTCCCACGCTGAGGTCTGTCCAACGCTGGTCAGACCAAGCTGACTCCACACTCCAAGACTGCTTCCATCACGTGGACTGGGACATGTTTCGTATTGCGTCAGATGAAAATATTGACGAATACGCTGATTCGGTGTGCGAGTTCATTAGAACGTGCGTCGAAGATGTCGTTCCCATAGCAACGATAAAAACATTCCCAAACCAGAAACCGTGGATTGATGGCAGCATTCGCGTGAAACTGAAAGCGCGAACCACTGCTTTTAATCAAGTAACATGTCCGAATATAAACAAAGCAGCTATTCCTCCGCAAGGCTATTAAACAAGCTAAAGGTCAGTACAGGGACAAAGTGGAATCTCAATTCAATGGCTCAGACACAAGAGGCATGTTCTACAGTCAATCACGGACTACAAGAAGAAACCCAGCCCATCACGGACCAGGATGTCTTGCTCCCAGGCAGACTAAATAACTTTTTGCCCCTTGAGGACAATACAGTGCCACTGACACGGCCTGCAACGAAAACATGCGGTCTCTCCTTCACTGCAGCCGAGGTGAGTAAGACATTTAAACGTGTTAACCCTCGCAAGGCTGCAGGCCCAGACGGCATCCCCAGCCGCGCCCTCAGAGCATTTGCAGACCAGCTGGCGGTGTGTTTACGGACATATTCAATCAATCCCTATACCAGTCTGCTGTTCATGCTTCAAGAGGGCCACCATTGTTCCTGTTCCCAAGAAAGCTAAGGTAACTGAGCTAAACGACTACCGCCCCGTAGCACTCACTTCCGTCATCATGAAGTGCTTTGAGAGACTAGTCAAGGACCATATCACCTCCACCCTACCTGACACCTAGACCCACCAATTTGCTTACCGCCCAAATAGGTCCACAGACGATGCAATCTCAACCACACTGCACACTGCCCTAACCCACCTGGACAAGAGGAATACCTATGTGAGAATGCTGTTCATCGACTACAGCTCGGCATTCAACACCATAGTACCCTCCAAGCTCGTCATCAAGCTCGAGACCCTGGGTCTCGACCCCGCCCTGTGCAACTGGGTACTGGACTTCCTGACGGGCCGCCCCCAGCTGGTGAGGGTAGGCAACAACATCTCCTCCCCGCTGATCCTCAACACGGGGCCCCTGAGGGTGTGTTCTGAGCCCTCTCCTGTACTCCCTGTTCACCCACGACTGCGTGGCCACGCACGCCTCCAACTCAATCATCAAGTTTGCGGACTGACACAACAGTGGTAGGCTTGATTACCAACAACGACGAGACGGCCTACAGGGAGGAGGTGAGGGCCCTCGGAGTGTGGTGTCAGGAAAATAACCTCACACTCAACGTCAACAAAACTAAGGAGATGATTGTGGACTTCAGGAAACAGCAGAGGGAACACCCCCTATCCACATCGATGGAACAGTAGTGGAGAGGGTAGCAAGTTTAAGTTCCTCGGCATACACATCACAGACAAACTGAATTGGTCCACTCACACTGACAGCGTCGTGAAGAAGAGCGCAGCAGCGCCTCTTCAACCTCAGGAGGCTGAAGAAATTCGGCTTGTCACCAAAAGCACTCACGAACTTCTACAGATGCACAATCGAGAGCATCCTGGCGGGCTGTATCACCGCCTGGTACGGCAACTGCTCCGCCCTCAACCGTAAGGCTCTCCAGAAGTGAGGTCTGCAAACGCATCACCGGGGCAAACTACCTGCCCTCCAGGACACCTACACCACCCGATGTTACAGGAAGGCCATAAAGATCATCAGGACATCAACCACCCGAACCACTGCCTGTTCACCCCGCTATCATCCAGAAGGCGAGGTCAGTACAGGTGCATCAAAGCTGGGACTGAGAGACTGAAAAACAGCTTCTATCTCAAGGCTATCAGACTGTTAAACAGCCACCACTAACATTGAGTGGCTGCTGCCCAACACACTGTCATTGACACTGACCCAACTCCAGCCACTTTAATAATGGGAATTGATGGGAAATGATGTAAATATATCACTAGCCACTTTAAACAATGCTACCTTATATAATGTTACTTACCCTACATTATTCATCTCATATGCATACGTATATACTGTACTCTACATCATCGACTGCATCCTTATGTAATACATGTATCACTAGCCACTTTAACTATGCCACTTTGTTTACTTTGTCTACATACTCATCTCATATGTATATACTGTACTCGATACCATCTACTGTATGCTGCTCTGTACCATCACTCACTCATATATCCTTATGTACATATTCTTTATCCCCTTACACTGTGTATAAGACAGTAGTTTTAGAATTGTTAGTTAGATTACTTGTTGGTTATCACTGCATTGTCGGAACTAGAAGCACAAGCATTTCGCTACACTCGCATTAACATCTGCTAACCATGTGTATGTGACAAATAAAATTTGATTTGATTTGATTTGATTTCAAGTAATTCATACTCACTCTAGTTAGGTTAAATTCCTTAGCTACCAGATGTGGCATATTGTATCAGAGGCCACGTGACCACTTAGGGGACGCACAGCCCGCGCAGAGAGGTGGGAGAGCGGGAGATCCCAGCTCAATGCACAATTCTTGTACGGCTCCTGTTAACTTGAATAAAGAAGAACTTATGTTTTAAAGAACAGTTGTTTTCTTTAGTATTTCTTAGACAAGATGATACAACATGGTACCAGGAGTGACAGAACTCACCGTTGTCTCATCCATCATCGAGTTTTGGTAGAAAATGCTGAACGAAGCCAAGAGGCTTCACGTCAACTAGCTAACTTTAGCTAATGTTAGCTTACTAACCACTGGGCTAACAAGACTGTGGTAAAAAAAAACATGCAGGTGCTAAAGGAGTGTGCAGTGCATGTCTCTGCTGCTAAAGCCACTTTCTACCACTCTAAATTCCAAGCATCTGCCTCTAACCCTAGGAAGCTCTTTGCCACCTTCTCCTCCCTCCTGAATCCTCCTCCCCCTCCCCCCCCCTCCTCCCTCTCTGCAGATGACTTCGTCAACCATTTTGAAAAGAAGGTCGACGACATCCGATCCTCGTTTGCTAAGTCAAACGACACCGCTGGTTCTGCTCACACTGCCCTACCCTGTGCTCTGACCTCTTTCTCCCTCTCTCTCCAGATGAAATCTCGCGTCTTGTGACGGCCGGCCGCCCAACAACCTGCCCGCTTGACCCTATCCCCTCCTCTTCTCCAGACCATTTCCGGAGACCTTCTCCCTTACCTCACCTCGCTCATCAACTCATCCCTGACCGCTGGCTACGTCCCTTCCGTCTTCAAGAGAGCGAGAGTTGCACCCCTTCTGAAAAAACCTACACTCGATCCCTCCGATGTCAACAACTACAGACCAGTATCCCTTCTTTCTTTTCTCTCCAAAACTCTTGAACGTGCCGTCCTTGGCCAGCTCTCCCGCTATCTCTCTCAGAATGACCTTCTTGATCCGAATCAGTCAGGTTTCAAGACTAGTCATTCAACTGAGACTGCTCTTCTCTGTATCACGGAGGCACTCCGCACTGCTAAAGCTAACTCTCTCTCCTCTGCTCTCATCCTTCTAGACCTATCGGCTGCCTTCGATACTGTGAACCATCAGATCCTCCTCTCCACCCTCTCCAAGTTGGGCATCTCCGGCGCGGCCCACGCTTGGATTGCGTCCTACCTGACAGGTCGCTCCTACCAGGTGGCGTGGCGAGAATCCGTCTCCTCACCACGTGCTCTCACCACTGGTGTCCCCCAGGGCTCTGTTCTAGGCCCTCTCCTATTCTCGCTATACACCAAGTCACTTGGCTCTGTCATAACCTCACATGGTCTCTCCTATCATTGCTATGCAGACGACACACAATTAATCTTCTCCTTTCCCCCTTCTGATGACCAGGTGGCGAATCGCATCTCTGCATGTCTGGCAGACATATCAGTGTGGATGACGGATCACCCCCTCAAGCTGAACCTCGGCAAGATGGAGCTGCTCTTCCTCCCGGGGAAGGACTGCCCGTTCCATGATCTCGCCATCACGGTTGACAACTCCATTGTGTCCTCCTCCCAGAGCGCTAAGAACCTTGGCGTGATCCTGGACAACACCCTGTCGTTCTCAACTAACATCAAGGCGGTGGCCCGTTCCTGTAGGTTCATGCTCTACAACATCCGCAGAGTACGACCCTGCCTCACACAGGAAGCGGCGCAGGTCCTAATCCAGGCACTTGTCATCTCCCGTCTGGATTACTGCAACTCGCTGTTGGCTGGGCTCCCTGCCTGTGCCATTAAACCCCTACAACTCATCCAGAACGCCGCAGCCCGTCTGGTGTTCAACCTTCCCAAGTTCTCTCACGTCACCCCGCTCCTCCGCTCTCTCCACTGGCTTCCAGTTGAAGCTCGCATCCGCTACAAGACCATGGTGCTTGCCTACGGAGCTGTGAGGGGAACGGCACCTCAGTACCTCCAGGCTCTGATCAGGCCCCACACCCAAACAAGGGCACTGCGTTCATCCACCTCTGGCCTGCTCGCCTCCCTACCACTGAGGAAGTACAGTTCCCGCTCAGCCCAGTCAAAACTGTTCGCTGCTCTGGCCCCCCAATGGTGGAACAAACTCCCTCACGACGCCAGGACAGCGGAGTCAATCACCACCTTCCGGAGACACCTGAAACCCCACCTCTTTAAGGAATACCTAGGATAGGATAAAGTAATCCCTCTCACCCCCCTTAAAAGATTTAGATGCACTATTGTAAAGTGGCTGTTCCACTGGATGTCATAAGATGAATGCACCAATTTGTAAGTCGCTCTGGATAAGAGCGTCTGCTAAATGACTTAAATGTAAATGTAAATGTAAATGTAGCTAGTTGTTTTGCAGTGCTAGCTGGCTAACAACATGGAGCAGCTAAAGCCTCTAGCAGAACTGAAACTTAAAAGAAACGTTGAAGAGCAATGGAAGCGGTTCAAGCAGCGTTTCATCTTCTATCTGACCGGCGATAGGAGGCTGAAAAAGACGACGCCATTGATGTCTACAACAGCTTTCAACAGCTTTCAGCTAATGGATGAGGAAACAAGACATTTGAGAAGTATGTTTTCAACAGTAGATGTCAGAATGAAAAATTAAAGGAATTTATTATGGACTTGAAACTGAAACGTCAGTCGTGTAATTTTGGTGAAATTGCAGACTGGCTGATACGAGATGGAATTGTCATGGGGGTGAGAGACAAGGGGCTGAGAGAAAAGTTACTTGGTGAGAATAAATTGACACTAGAAAGAGCAATACAAATGTGTCAAGCTAGAGAAGTGACTCAGAGTCGCATATGGTCAATGGACAGTGGTGTTCTTAGTGACACACTAACTAACATAAAGGCTCACTTCAAAGGACAGTGCCGACAGCAGTCAGCAGCGCACTTCAGGGAACCAGCTCTCGTGCGGCAACTGCGGAGGAGAGCACAGACTTCACCAGTGCCCAGCATATAGAAAAGAGAGTGTTACAACCGTAGCATGAAGAACCACTTTGCACTCAAATGCAGGCAGCGGAGACAACAAAATACAGTACACCGTGTCAAAGAGGACCAGGACAATAGCAGTGACAACGAGGACAGTGATGGATCTTTGGGTGACCTTTTTGTGGGAACAGTCGCACTTGCAGGACTGGACAAGGACTGGACAAGGACTGGACAGCTACCTACAGCCAGCAGCATACCACCCTGCATCCCGCTGTTGACTTGTTTCTGAAGCTAAGCAGGGTTGGTCCTGGTTGATCCCTGGATGGGAGACCACATGCTGCTGGAAGTGGTGTTGGAGAGCCAGTAGGAGGCACCCTTTCCTCTGGTCTAAAGAAAAATGCCCCGGGGAAGTGATTGGGGACATTACTCTGTGTAGGATGCTGTCTTTCAGATGGGATGTAAAATGGGTGTCCTGACTCTCTATGGTCACTGAAGATCCCATGGCACGTATTGTAAGAGTAGGGGTGTTACCCTGGAATCCACGCTAAATTCCCAATCTGGCTCTCATAATCATCCCCAGTTTTCGATTGGCCATTCTTTTCCCCAGTTTGTTGCTGTAAATGAGAATGTGTTCTCAGTCAACTTACTGGGTTAAATAAAAATACAAGACTAATGGAACTGACATTGTGTTTAAACTTGACACTAGAGCACGGGTCAACATCATTCCATAGACTGAATTGTTACGGTTACAGGTAAAACCAGTGGTGAACACAAAACAAAAGATAATACTGAAAGCTTACAGTGGTGAAGCAATTGCCACTTCAGGGACATGCACATTGGTACAGGAGGTAGATGATCTCACAAGGTTCTGTTTGTCATAGTAAAGAGAGAAAAAACACCCATCATTGGGTTCAAGTCATGTAACTTACTGGGTCTAGTGAAACAGGCTCATACAGTGAATGGTGAAATGACTAATGTTGAGGATACATATACTGATGTTTTTCAGGGAGTAGGAAAACTCAAGGTGCAGCACAAAATCGAGTTAAGAGCAGCCATATAGACCAGTGATCCATGCACCTACTGTAGAAAGGTCCCACTATCACGAAGAGACAAGCTAAAAGCAGAGCTACTGAGGCTAGAGTCCTTACATATCCAAGACAAAGTAGAAGAGCCTACTGAATGTGTCCACTCACTAGTAATAGTTGAGAAGTAAGACGGCTCACTCAGACTGTATGGATTCAAAATAGCTAAAGAAGTATGTAAAAAGGAAACACTTTCAGCTGCCCACCAGAGGGGAGATATTCTGGGACATAGCAGGGGCTAAATCATTCTCAAAGCTAGACGCCTCCTCAGGGTTTTGGCTGGGACATAGTTAGGATCGAGGGAAAGATGAACGGAGCAAAGTACAGAGATCCTTGATGAAAACCTGCTCCGGAGCACTCAGGACCTCAGTCTGGGGCGAAGGTTCACCTTCCAACAGGACAACGACCCTAAGCACACATCCAAGACAACGCAGGAGTGGCTTCGGGACAAGTCTCTGAATGTCCTTAAGTGGCCCAGCCACAGCCCAGACTTGAACCTGATCAAACATCTCTGGAGAGACCTGAAAATACAAAAAAAATACAACCTGACAGAGCTTGAGAGGATCTGCAGAGAAGAATGGGAGAAAGTCCCACATACAGGTGTGCCAAGCTTGTGGTGTCATACCCAGGAAGACTCGAGGCCATAATTGCTGCCAAAGGTGCTTCCACAAAGTACTGAGTAAAGGGTCTGAATACTTATGTAAATGTGGTTTTCTGTTTTTTATTTTTAATACATTTGCAAACATTTATAAAAACCTGTTTTTGCTTTGTCATTATGGGGCATTGTGTGTATATTGAGGAGGGGAAAAAAACATTTAATACATTTTAGAATAAGGCTGTAACGTATTTTTTTGTTTGAAAAAGTAAAGGGGTCTGAATACTTTCCGAAGGCACTGTATGTAGGAACTCTAGAGGACTATGTGCAGGATAAAGCATTCAAGAGCGAAAGAGTCAGTCCAGCAGTGTGTGTTGGCTCTAGTCCACATCTACCCTCAGGGGGAGGATTTCCTGGTCTCAACCTGGCTAAAGAAAGAGCTCCCCCTTTGGCTGAACAGTGAGGTTCATAGTGTACAGACGAGAAGGTACAGCTTCCCTCCAAATGGAATGTTTTCAGCACTTTGACTTGGCCTCCATCACAATAACTTATATTCCAACACAATGGTGAAGAACTCCACCCGGAGTTCCTAAAAACGGGCCCCTTGGACGCATTCTGCAGTGATACGCCATCCCATCTGGTTTGCGCTTAGTGTGACTATCATTTGTTTTTCAACAGGACAATGACCCAACACACCTCCAGGCTGTATAAGGGCTATTTGACCAAGAAGGAGAGTGATGGAGCGCTGCATCAGATGACCTGGCCTCCACAATCACCCAACCTCAACCCAATTGAGATGGTTTGGGATGAGTTGGACCGCAGATTGAAGTAAAAGCGGCCAACAAGTGCTCAGCATATGTGGGAACTCCTTCAAGACTGTTGGAAAAGCATTCCAGGTGAGGCTGGTTGAGAGAATGCAAAGCTGTCATCAAGGCAAAGGGTGGCTACTTTGAAAAATATAAAATATATTTGGATTTGTTTAACACTTAACACTTGTTTAACACTTTTAACACATGTTATTTTATAGTTTTGATGTCTTCACTATTATTACACAAAAAAAGAAAAACACTTGAATGAGTAGGTGTGTCCAAACATATCCAAACATATCCATTGATGCTTGAAGAATATAACTTATTAGTTACTCATGAGCTTAGTTCAACTGTCACACTCCATGTGAACCCTATTGTTTCATCTGTGAATTTGCACTTTAAACAGCAGAATATTGTCAAGATATCAAAGTGTCACCAACAAAATGTTAACAATAGGCCTATAGCAATTGCAACATATGGCATACATTTTTCAAATGTAAATAGCACTTTTCAGTAGTGTTCAAAGCATGCCATTCCATGAGCGCAGCATGTATTTTTCAACTCGAATCAATGAGCCCAAGGTATAACATTTATTGGAATGACTGGAATTCTGATAGAGTTCGGTTTTTAATGTAAAGATATCATTTAATTGTATTATTATATGTAGTAGAATGTGATATTTTATCTTTATTTACCTAGGAAAGTCAGTTAAGAACAAATTCTTATTTTCAATGACAGCCTAGGAACAGTGGGTTAACTGCCTTGTTCTGGGGCAGAACAACAGATTTTTAACTTGTCAGCTCAGGGATTCGATCTGGCAACCTTTTGGGTACTAGTCCAACACCCTAACCACTAGGCTGCCTGCCACCCCATAGGTTAGAGGAAGCCTACATAACCAACCCGATAAAGTAAAATGTAACATCCATATATGACCAGCTATGTAAACTTTAACACTGATGTATCCTTCAATAGATGTTGTTCAATTGGTAACATACATTTTTGGCTTCTTCTAATGCATCTTAAGGGGAAAGTAATCTAAAAGTAACTGGATGTAATCAGATTACGTTACTGAGTTTGGGTAATCCAAAAGTTACGTTACTGATTTCAATTTTGGACAGGTAATTAGTAACTGTAAAGGATTACATTTAGAAAGTAACCTACCCAACCCTGCAGGTAATTTACAGCTATAGTAGAAGGGAATGACAACCACTTCCCAAAACCTACCTGTTGGGCAACTCCTGCTATTTCCTGCTCCATTTCCTGGAGCAGCTTCCTACCGTTCTCGCTCAGGTTGGTGATGGGGTCCAGATAAGGGCTGCAGTGGTATAAGAAATACTCCACACCAGGCGGAGCAAAAAAGGCATAGACAGGGCTGGGAGGAGTCAAAGGCCGTGGGACATCCTCTGGGGAGGGAGGGGCCACAGCAGAGGGCAGGGCCATAGGGCTTCATCTAGGGTCTGTGGTGCTGAAGTCACAAGAGGTGAGAGGCCAGTCATGCCACACAGGACCAGAGACCTTCCCTGATCTCTGTAGGACCAGAAACAACAAACAAACAAATCAGGACAGTGCTATGTTATAGACAATCTCTAGATATACTCTATAACTACTTCATAACACATTGCAGATGTGACTACACTTAATAAGTAGGAGTAACTTACAAAGCTCTGGACAGAGTTATTTTTCTCAGGCTTGAGGACTCTGCTCTCGGCTATGGTGGACTGCATTTCTGCCATGCTGTCTATCATTTCAACCATCTCTCCAGTGCATTTCTTGAACGCCACTTTCAACTTTTCGAAGTCATTCAGCCAGCTGTCCAGGTCTACTGCCTCAAGATCACCTTCGCTGCAGTTTCTCTTTATCACTTGGATCAGTGCCCTTACCTCCGTGCCTATCCTCCCTATTTATCTCCTCATTCATCGTCCCATGCACTTCTCAATCAAGACTCTGAAGCATCCCTTAGTCGTCTTCTGATTCTCTTTTTGAGGTACAGGTTGGTGTCCAGACTGCCATTGATAAGGGCTCTATAATTTCTATGATTTCACTCATCAAGACGCACAGATCTTGTATGAAGACCTTTATTTTGAAATCCCTTAATAAGAAACGCTACCGGAAGTTGGTCCCACCAACTATTGAGTCCCTCATTCAAGAACTGTGTTGTGTGTTCGCTGTTTCTGCATTCTTATATGCAACTACGTAGATAACTAACGTTAACTAACTGTTCAAATATGAACGCGCCACCGGCATTCGAGTCATTTCTGTTGTTTGAAGGGGAAAAGAAGTACGTTTTATACATATTGCTAGATAGCTACTGTAACATATTACTTGATCCCTTGCTGACGTTCAACTAGCTAGGATTAGCTCATTTAGCTATTGTTATTCTGGTTTAGGTTAGCTAGCGATCATAGTTAACTGCCAGGTAAGGAAGTGTCTGAATCATATTCTGTGTTTACAGGAGACGTTGAATATGGCGATTCTCAGAAGAGATTCCCAGATTCTGGTTCAGGAAGTAGCTAGATAGGTAGCATGCTACACCATATCATATTTGATAGCCTGACAGTTAGCTAGTATGCTATGTTTGTGCGTTGCCAGTGGCTAAAGAGTAGCAGCTAGGGAAGTCTGTCAGGTATTATCAGCTAGCAAATTCGCGTCTACTGGCTACCAGAGTTATATAGTTATGGCTTTGTTCCCTACTATAAGTTAGCTCAATTCAGCATAAACTAGCCAGCTAACTTACACGCTACAATGATTGTTCTGCCATTACCACTGAATATGAATCTGAAAGTGAAATACTCTTACAAAAAAAATGTTTTTAGAATCACAATCATCAAGGACACAAAAGTCCCTAACGCCTGCCTCTTCACGTTGAACAAAGAGGATCACACGCTTGGTAACATCATCAGACAGTGAGTGCAATTCTTGAATTTTGTGATTCTTGTCTAATCAACGATAATTGCAAAGCTTCTCAATCATAACTAAAATGTATTGTATTTGCAGACAACTTCTGAAAGACCCCCAAGTGCTATTTGCTGGCTACAAGGTCCCTCATCCGCTGGAGCACAAGATTGTGATCCGTGTTCAGACCACACCAGACTACAGTCCTCAGGAGGCTTTCACTAATGCAATCACTGACCTCATCAGTGAGCTGTCCTTGTTGGAGGAGCGATTCAGGGTGAGTACATGAGATACCGTCATCATCACATCTCTTAATCGGTACGTTTCGTGGAACAGTTCTACTGTAGCGAACTGTCTATATAATATTATATGGATTGTCCTCTATACTAGAACTGGTTGTGGAAAATATTATTCTTTGCCAAAAATGTATGTACTCCGGTGGAAGTTGCAGAGGGGAGGACTGCTCATTATAATGGCTGGAACGGTGCGAATGGCATCAAACACATAGAAACCATGTGTTTTGATTATTTGATACCATTCCACCTATTCCGCTCCAGCCATTACCTCGAGCCTGTCCTGTGATGTAGAGCATGGCACTTGCAATGCCAGGGTTGTGAGTTGGTTTCCCATGGGGGACCTGTATGAAAATGTATGCACTCACTCATTTAAGTTGCTCTCGATAAGAGCATCTGCTAAATGACTAAAATGGAAATGTATTTTTGAAAACTAATAATAATACAAATTGGTGAGTATAGACCTACTTGATCAGCAGAATGTGTAACTACTAAATTCATATCTCTCAACTTTGTTTCAGGTTGCAATTAAAGACAAGCAAGAAGGAATTGAATGAGGATTGGTACATAATGTTGGGAAAGAAGATGTCACTTTGAAGATCACATTTCATTTGACCAGGATTCTATAAAATGACTCTGTTTTGGACTTACCATTACTGCCATGCTTGGCACAGCATGGCCTCTGTATACAAAGTACTGAATGGCGTTTTGAGTGAGTTTTCATTCTAGATCACGGTAACATATTTGCAAGAATGGATGTCATTGTATCTGTTAAATAATACTTTTTTCACACACTGAAACATAAGGAAATTGGTGATTTGAAACAGATTCTGAGATCATACAGTGGATTGGTTAATTCAAAACAGAATCACATGTTTTACTAATTTGAATTCAATACTGTAGTTTGTTAGGTATGTGCTGAAAGATGACAAGCATGGTTTAAAACTTTATTACATGGAAATATTTTTCATGATATCCATTCCGCTTAAATGCTTTAGTTTTACAATGCCCAACATGCTCCTTATTTGGCCCTACATTTTCCGAGAATAATAGTGTGAACAGTTAAGGTTTGTTTTTCAATAAATCATTCTTGTAATATTTATTTTCATGTAATGTTATAGCCAGCTCCCCAATAGGGTTGTCACTAGTTAGCACAGCCACAAAGTCTAACTTGTCTATCTTAACTTAATGAAAACAAAAATGAGCTTTTTGGTTAGGCAGAAAGTTAGCAGTGTGGTTGAGTTTGGGTTAAACATTGAATTTTAAGAAGAAACCTTTTAGAAATAGGCAGGGTTTACGACTGTGGCTGTGTTAACTAGTGACGACCACCCCGCCCTATAGAGCTCGCCAGCTTGTAGTCCTAAAAAACGGTAATGAGTTACCTCTGGTTTTTTCATCCATTCCTATGGTGGAAAAGAATGGGGTTTTGTGATGAATGCAAAAAATAAGGTCTGAGGGTAACACAGGCTTAGGTCTTATACATTTTGTTCTATGAGATAAGTCCGTTTACAAATGTAATTTAAGTTGTCACATGCGCCAAATACAACAGGTACAACCTTACCGTGAAATGCTTACAGGCCCTTAACCAACAATGCGGTTAAGAAAATATTTACTAAATAAACTAAAGTAAAAAAAGTTTTTTTTAAAGTTACACAAAACAATGAGGCAAGCTACAGGGGGTACCGGTACCGAGTCAATGTACAAGGGTACAGGTTAGTCGAGGTAATTTGTACATATACAGCGCATTCGGAAAGTATTCAGACCCCTTGACTTTTCCACAAAGTTACCTTACAGCCTTATTTAGAATGATTCAATTGTTATTTTCCCTCATCTACACACAATACCCCATAATGACTAAAGATAAAACAGGTTTAGACATTTTTGCAAATGTATTCAAAGTAATACAAAAAAAACTCACATTTACATAAGTATTCAGCCCCTTTATTCAGTACTTTGTTGAAGCACCTTTCACAGCGATTACAGCCTCAGGTCTTCTTGAGTATGACGCTACAAGATTGGCAAACCTGTATTTGGGGAGTTTCTCCCATTCTTCTCTGCAGATCCTCCCAAGCTCTGTCAGGTTGGATGGGGAGCGTTGCTGCACAGCTATTTTCAGGTTTCTCCAGAGATGTTTGAATAGGTTCAAGTCCGGCTTTGCCTGGGCCACTCAAGGACATTCAGAGACTTGTCCCGAAGCCACTCCTGTGTTGTCTTGGCTGTGTGCTTAGGGTCGTTGTCCTGTTAGAAGGTGAACCTTCGCCCCAGTCTGAGGTCCTGAGCGCTCTGGTGCAGGTTTTCATCATGGATCTCTCTACTTTGCTCCGTTCAGCTTTCCCTCAATCCTGACTAGTCTTCCAATCCCTGCTGCTAAAAACATCCCCACAGCATGATGCTGCCACCCCTATCCTTTACCGTAGGGATGGTGCCAGGTTTCCTCCAGACGTGACGCTTGGCATTCAGGCCAAAAAGTTAAATCTTGGTTTCATCTGACCAGAGAATCCTTTTTCTCATGGTCTGAGAGTCCTTCAGGTTCCTTTTAGCAAACTCCAAGCTAGCTGTCATGTGCATTTTACTGAGGAGTGGCTTCCGTCTAGACACTACCATAAAGGCCTAATTGGTGGAGTGCTGCAGAGAAGGTTGTCCTTCTGGAAGTTTCTACCATCTCCACAGAGGAACTACAGAGCTCTGTCAGAGTGACCATCGGGTTCTTGGTCACCTCCCTGACCAGGCCCTTCTCCCCCAATTGCTCAGTTTGGCTGAGCAGCCAGGTCTAGGAAGAATCTTGGTGGTTCCAAACTTCTTCCATTTAAGAATGATGAAGGCCACTGTGTTCTTGGGAACCTTCAAAGCTGCAGAATTTATTTTGGTACCCTTCCCCAGATCTGTGCCTCAACACAATCCTGTCTCAGAGTTATATGGAAAATTCCTTCAACCTCATAGCTTGGTTTTTGCTCTGACATGCACTGTCAACTATGGGACCTTTGACAGGTGTGCCTTTCCAAATCATGTCCAATCAATTGAATTTACCACAGGAGGACTCCAATTAAGTTGTAGAAACATCTTAACTTAAGGATGATCAATGGAAACAGGATGCACCTGAGCTAAATTTCAAGTCTCATAGCAAAGGCTCTGAATACTTATGTAAATAAGGTATGTTTTATTTATAAATAAATACATTTATAAATTTGTTTTATTTATAAATAAATAAATTTATAAATTAGCAAATATTTTTAACAATCTGTTTGAAACTGGCAGCTTCATCAAATAGTACCCGCAAAACACCAGTCTCAACGTCAACAGTGAAGAGGTCACTCCAGGATGATGGCATACTAGGCAGAGTTGCAAAGAAAAACCAATATCTCAGACTGGCCAATAAAAATAAAAGATTAAGGTGGGCAAAAGAACACAGACACTGGACAGAGGAACTCTGCCTTCACTGTTGACTTTGAGACTGGTGTTTTGCGGGTAGTATTTAATGAAGCTGCCAGTTGAGGTCTGTTTCTCAAACTAGACACTCTAATGTACTTGTCCTCTTGCTCAGTTGTGCACCGGGGCCTCCCACACCTCTTTGTATTCTGGTTAGGGCCAGTTTGCACTGTTCTGTGAAGAGAGTAGTACACATCGTGGTATGTTATCTTCAGTTTCTTGGCAAATTCTCGCATGGAATAGCCTTCATTTCTCAGAACAAGAATAGACATATGAACAATTAAGAAAGTGTTTTTGTTGAGAGGGGTGGGATTTTAGAAACTATAAAAGGAAACTGTTTCTATAACTTTGTACAAGTATGTAGTCACCGCCCCCTTGAGAGGTCAGAGAGCGTGTCAGCGTTTTGAACAAAGTGTATAAAATTATGGGTTAAGAATTAACATATCAGACCAGAAAGATGTCGAGCTGCAGCTCTTGTTAAAAGTGGTTTAAACTTTGAATCTCAATGAGGTAGAGACGATAGTCACCTCCCGGACAATCACTGGTACGGCTGATTAGCGGTCCTACGTAAAGTATCTAGAAAAGTGAATTTAAGTGGGACCATTCTGCTACTCTTCTCAAACCACCGTAGGACGCGACTCATCACCCCACTCGGGAACCATCTACACGGCTTGCTTACCTATCTTCATAGAAGCATCTTCCAGAGTGAATGGAAGTAGAATAAACTCTGTAGGTCTGTTCAGGACTACATGACAAGATACTAGACGACTGCAGAGGAGATCAGTAGAAGAGGGGTAGGGACCCCTTTTGGACAATAAGAGCCTTACAAGCATGCTGCGAAAAGACTCAACCAACCCCCTTTCCAAGAAGGCTCGATAAGAAAAGATACACGGCAAACAAAGGCATTTCCACGTAAATACATTCATGATTTCTTACACAAAGCGGGTGGCGGTTTGTGTGCAAAGTATAAGTGAGAGTAGTTTCAAAATGTACTTATGTTAAGTGTCTCTTTCTCGCCCTCTCCATGTCTTTTGTAACAAGCAGACATATCGTTGTCAGTTTGCTAGGGACCTTTCTAATGCATTAAGTCTGTATGTTTATCCTGTGTTACCATTTAGTTAGCTAGTAAATAAATTATAAAACCAATTTGTGTAGTACTGGACCATATGTATGGCTCAGGTTTTTGCAGATGCAAGGTTACGACTGTTCAAAAATGATGATATGATGCTAGGTTATGATTAATATGTTTATTACTGTTTATGGATGTAATAGGTAAAGTCCTGCATAGTTTAATTCGGGAGATGGTAACTCTTTAAAGAACCGCTCTCATGGTGCCCCAAATCCGAATGAGTTAATTGTTATATTATTAATTTAAAATTGGGTAACAATTAAACATAGTTGATTAGATAAGAAACAGCCATCAGATTAATGAAAGTAAAGTCACGACAATTACCACCCCCAGCGTGTCTGCCATTGACCCCCACCTGATTGACAGCTGTCCGCTGGGTTAGCGTCTGGTCACCATCCCCACACAAAAAAGAATGTGCCGTTTTGAAACTGCAGTAACTGCAGTCGACTGGTATTTTGGGCGCAGTAATTGCAGAATAGTGCACTGCAAAATTACGGCAGTAAAAAAAAAAAAACTTTTTGGACACAGTATTTGCAGCATACTGCAGTTTTTTTAGTAAGGGTCAAGCTGCTCTCAGACACCACTCTCACAATGTCCCTGGAGGAGGGACTGATAAAACTGGTTCACAGGGAGGTCAGGGTGGCTGTGCAC